>NW_004955462.1:7331871-7349719 GCF_000276665.1 Chinchilla lanigera
AATCAGAATAAAATGGGCTCCATGTTTTACATAAATTATAGCATTCTGTAATAAATTGGGATAAATCTTATTTGCAAATTAGGAGTTTATCATCACTAAGACCAAAAGCAACTTTATTGGATGGGTTAAATCTATTCTAACTAAATGAAGTTCTTTAAATACAATGAATATACCACAGTATAGTAGCACACACCTGTAATTCCAGCATTCTGGGAGACTGAGGCAGGAGGAATCCAGGCTCAAGCCCCACCTGTGCAACTTAGTGACTTAGCAAGACCCTGTCTCAAAGTGGAAAACAAAAAGAACTATAGGTATAGCTCAGGGTTTAATTTCTAATACAAAAAATATATATATTTTATGACATCTCATTACTCATAGTAGTAGCAATAAATTAGATTTTCTGGGTGCTAATTTCATGTATTCAAGTAGTTACCTCACATGTCTTATGTCATTTAATCACACATTCTTCTGTAAGGCAAGTTCTATGGCTGTGCCCTAGTCATAGGTGAGAAAACTGAGGCTCCACACATTTCAGTAACAAGTTGAGTTTCTTATACATTAATTGAAAGAACCATGAGGGTATTAGATCCCAAGATTCTGTCTCAAGGTTCACACAAAATCAGGACTATAAAGGAATCACACCGTTTCAAGGAAAAATCTAAACTATCTATTTTTAAAAAGGGATGTTGTGATCCTTATTTTTAAACTGAGCATAAGCATGCATTCTTACTTTTGTATATCTAATTTTTATTATAAGGAATAAATAAATCAACCCAAGATCCCAAAAGGCTTAACTTTTCATTGATAATGTAGGTGTCAACTGTTTACCTCTGAGATTCTAAAACAGATGTCTTCTTATCCCTCAAATAGTAATATCAGCACTGCTAATTCCCCTTCCCCTGCTGTGTATAAGATTAGCTGGTGCAAGGAGAGTAAAATGTGAAATGGGATAAACTGAGGATGAGATCCAGCTCATCTGAACATCTTAAAACAGGCTTTGAGGCTGGACCCTGAGCGGAGCCACATGGCTTTGGCTTGATTTAAGCAATTGTTATGGTTTGTGTCTGGGTGTCCCCCCCAAAGCCCGTGCGGTCATGGGGCAGGCTTTTAGAATTTGACTGATCATGGGTGTGAGAGCTACACCTACCCTGGGGTGGATAGTTTGTATATGTAAGGGAAAGAAAGAGGCTGCTTGGGGCCATTCCTCCCTTTTAGTGGTTGTTGCTTTTGCTGTGTTCTGCCGCCATGAGCTGTAGCCCTCTGCCATGTGCCAGTCTGCCTTGTAACCTGCCAAGTATGGACTATAACCTCCACAAACTGTAAGTGAAATAAACTTTTCCTTCCTTAATTTTGGGGATCAGGCATTTTGTCCCAGCAACGAGAGAAAAGTAACCAAGACAGTGACAACTCAAAATTATGTGATCTCAGTGTTCTCGAGTACTTTACCCTCTCATCAAGCCACAGTTAAGTAATTCACACCAATAAATTTCCTAAGAAATCTCCATGAGGTAGAGATATCTGGGTGTGATAGTTCGATGAAGTTTCTCATTGTGCCTGCTTCTGTGGCTGATACTTCTTGGTAGAAAAGCTTTGCTCCAGCATAGAACTGCACCTCCCATTGATGACTTGGCTTGTTAAAGCATATAATTTTACTGCAAATGAAATATTATTTATAGTTATTGGATAAACAATAGAACAAGCTCAATCTTATCATGTACTCAATTTCTTTTTAAAAGTTCATGAATTTGTGCTGTGGAAGAAAGGGTACTTATTTGAAATCAGAAGGTCTAGGTTTGTGTTCTGGCTCAATGATTTATGTGACATATAACACTTGGAAAACTTCATGTGGTATTTTCATAATATAATGAGTGAGTCTATACTTTAGTAACCACAGTTTAAGTTGTAATTTTTTAAATATACAGTGTCTGCTAGAGTAGAATGAAGAATATTGTCATATTCTCTGAACTCCAAATGTTTTATGATCATTGTCTTACTATTTCTTGCTTCTAATCACAAAATAGGGGCAGTAATTTTTCTTTTCTTTTTCTTTTTTCTTTTGGTTTTTTGAGACAAGGTCTTACTCTGTAGTTCAGGCTGGCCTTGAACTCACTATGTGGTCCAGGCTGGCTTTGACTTTGCAGTGTACCCCCTGCCTCAGCCAGCCCTAGCGCTGTAATAACAGGTGCACACTACCATGCTAGACTTCATTACTTTAAAATATCATCTATCTTAATATGTCTTTACACTAACATGGTAGTGTGGCTAGTAGCTGAATCTGGAGATCAATCATTTGTGCAGGGCTAATACAAGGCCAGCCCCAAGAACACAGAGCGCCCAAGGTGAGCCATGTGAACAAATTGTTCCAGCTCTGAAAACATGAGGCTCCCAAGGCAAGCCAGGCAAACAAATTGCTAGGCAGAGGAGTTTCAATTAACATTAACCTTCTGAGTGCATAAATAAATGTACTGCAGTGGTTGGGCAGTTCTTTCTCTCCCACCAGGAGAAGAGGTTCCACCTGACCTCAGCTTTCTCCATCTTGACTCTTATTTTTCTTCATCCTCCATTGTCCTCTATCCAGTCACAAGAATTGTGCCAGATGCAGTAACTGGCAACTAAAACAGGGACCCTGACTACAGGGAAACTCATCAAAACAGGTGAGAGGATGCCTCCAAGAGTGCATGCATGAATGAAACAGGCACATAAGAGCAAAAGAGTAAAACAAACTCACAAGAAGCATAGGGGAGAGAAGTGTATTGATATTATCAATATTGATTTCATCAGGTGTAAAATATGGGGCATATAGGTTCTCAAGAACAATAGAGGTATATGCAAATGCTTGTTACAGTATTGATTCCTATATTTACCTTTTTGTTGTGGACCTGGATAAGGGAGTGTCTCCATGATCTATGCCTGTTGAGATGACCACAGAGGATTTGCCTCAGACTACTATCTTAAAACTAAACTCAAAGCAGAAAAAGGATAGTGGAGCAACAGATCCCCAGATAGAGCTTGAATCCTTTAACTTTGCTCAATCAGATAAAAAGGAGCTGTTGGGGGGGGGGCAAAGAAGACCCTTCTCTACTACAGGAGTTTCTTTCTGACTTCCATTTCACAATTACCCAGTGTAAAAATCAATAACCTTAATTGCACAAGTGGCTACTTCCACTTTCTCAGTTCAGAAAAATTTTTCTGCATCACAGGTTAAGACTTCCACTCTTCATAGAATAGAGTCATCCCTTCTTTCTCCCTAGCAGTTGGCAATAAAAGAAGCCAAGGGGGCAGGAGAATTCCTAGAGGGTTTTCAATGTGTTTACCCTGTTGTTGAACTCCAAGACCCCAATAATCTGGAACAGGTTATACATCTTCATGAAGCTGTACCCTTTAAGACTTTAAAAGAACTAAAACAAGCAACAGCTACCTATGGCCCCACAGCCCCTTTTACTTTGGATTTTATAGAGCTCATAGGATAATAGGTTATGGTTCCAAATGATTGGGAAGGAATAGCTAAAGCATGTTTAAGTCCAGAGAATTATTTATTATGGAGGGGAAATTTTTTCAAATTGTGCATAGATCAAGCCACTCCCAATGCTGTTCACAATACGGCTACTATAAAAGACATGTTAACTGGAAAAGGTGCCTTTGCTGTGACAAATAATCAACTTACTTTTGAACTGCAAACATATGAACAAATTAAATTAGCTGCCACAAGGGCTTGGAGGGAACTTCCCTCAAAGTGTGACACATCCCTTGATTTGACCTCCATTCTGTTGGGTCCTGATAAAACTTTTCAGAATTTTGTGGCACACTCACTGCAGGTAGTGGGAGGATTATCAATACCACAGAGGCTGTCAAGTTAATCATTCAACAATTGGTCTTTGAAAATGCAAATAAAAGGTGTAAAGGGGCTACCTTTGGCTGCCTGTGGGCACTTAAAACTGACAATGGCCCCGCTAATATGAGTGCCCGCCTCCAAATAGTTTGTAAAATCTTTAACATTTCCCTTACCATGGGAATTCCTTGTAACCTTCAAGGTCAAGGCATTGTTACATGTGCTCACCATATGCTCAAAATTCAATTACAAAGACGAAAAGGGGAATCCTTCCCTACAAAATTCACACTTCATAATAGACTTCACTTGGCAGTATATACTATTATCTTTTTAAATTCTACTAGAGATAGGACTACAGCAGCAGAAAGACAATTCAATCAGGTAAAGGAAAAGAAGCAAGAATGGGTCCTTTGGAAAGATTTTCACACTAGACAATGGAAGTGACACAGCCCAGTACTTGAGAGTATGCTTGTGTTTTTCCTGAGAAAGCTGAATGGCTTACCTGGATGCCATAGCATGCTGTCTGGCTGTGTTATGGACCTAGATCTGGAGAAGGAATTTGTTCCACGCTTGAAGAAACTGATGGTCAATCCTGTAGCAGTGATGCCTTGGAGACCACACCAGAGCTGATAGACAAGGATAGGGCTAGACCTGACCTGGGGCCAATTAAAGAAATTGGCCTAGGATGCCCAGGAGATGGTAACCAAAAATGGGAATTGAAGGTCTGAGTAGGTGATGGAGTGTGTGGAGACACCTGAGATTAAAAAAAAGAACACAAAAGTCACCAGTATTCTTAAAACAGAATAAAATTTTAAAAATATGATTTAGGGTTAAAAAAGTTTTATTCCTTTCAAATTCTTCTTACAAGAGATCTCTGCTAATTGACCTAAAAGTAATTCTGACTAGGCTATAACTGCAAACTTATAAAATTATAAGTAGTTATTATAATTCAATTTGATCAAAAAATATATCTGAGTACACTCTAATTTTATAAACAGATTTGTCTTACACATATTTTTTGTTTGTGTATCCAATCTGTAAAGAGTTGTTTTATCTGAGCTCAACAAATTTTGCTTCTTTTTACATTTTTTGATTTTTTGAAGCATTTATCTGATATGCTTCCACCAAAATTGCTCACTGGTCAAAATGATGTTAAAATTAGTTTTATAAATGTAGTGCACATTGTTGCTTATGTATTATGACATAAGAGTTTCTTTTTTTTTTTTTTTTTTTTTTTTTTTTTTTTTTTTTTATTGCCCAAAAATAATGTGTTAAGTGATATTATCTGGTTTTCATAAGTCATCAAAAATGGTTTTAGATAATTAAACAGAAAATCCCTTAGGCTTGGGGTAAACTGTTGGACAGAACTCCAATGGATGAATAAGAAAGCAGATGCCTGGAATAATAATTTTCTAGTTCTTCTTCATTAATGGGGGGCCCCAGTGATCTCCATAGCCCTATGGAAGACAACCTAATAAATGTTACTAAAAGTATTTTATTATGATATATTCACACTGGTCATCATCAAAAGACTGTTTTATAATAAGGAAACAATAAGGCTTTCTGATTTAAAGATGTTATGCATAAAACTAAATGAAAAATCAAAAGTTTTCATATGCTGTGACAATTGGTTGTTATCAATCTCATGGTGTATTACATGTACTCATGTCATCATATGAACAGATCTTCCAAAATGTAAAACAGTGAATATTTATGGTGATAGACTTTTCTTTCAGATGCAGACATCTGTAACAAAAACTTAAGTGATATATATGCTATGCATGTGCCTCTACACTTAGAGAAGCTTAGACATTAAAGAGTCCAGATAATGCCACAAATTTCTTCAATAGCATCCCATTAAAGGTCAACAAGCTAGGTAAAAGTGTCTTGGGTCCTAGATAAAGATGACTGATTAAAATGGCTATTTTATGTTAAAATGAAAATTTAGATGTGTTACAAAAATGTCATCATGATTATCATACTACAATGTTATATATGGCTTTTTATTTCAAATTTTCTGTAAAAAAATTAACATTCTACAGGGATTCATCAACTAGAACATCCATGGTTGGTAGTAAATAATGATTCTACATTGTATTTCAATGTGCTTGATATTCAGATAAAATTATATTAAGCTGATTGCCCCCATTGCAATGTAATATCATTAACCTTTTCTTCTGGATGTTCAACAACTGAGGTTTGGAGACCAAAAACTAGAAAGATAGCTGGGCCAAGAGGACAGCCAACATTTTGGCTCCAGGCCTCTGAGGTCAATGAGGACCCAGGACATAAGAGAAGCTCTGCTGCAACATCCTACAACTTGGTGAGTCCCTGATCTTCTAACCAAGGAGACTGTTAGATGACAGAGGAAGGAGATCAATGGTGCATAGTGTGCCTAAGGAGAGTCACTAGGAGACAAAAGTCTTCCAAGGTTTCACAGAAAGCAACTTGGTCAAACAATGGCCATAACTCATCCAGACAACTGTCACTGACTGGAAAACTAGAGGTGCTGTACATGGTTCCAAGGTAAATCCTGAGAAGACTTAACTGACCTTGATAGTTAGCAAAAATTGATTAATACAGGTCTCACCTGAACGTGGTCTTGAACATACAGCAGAAAAGTATAAGCATAAGATATATAAAACAATGCCATAGTAATATTTAACTATAAAAGAAACTCAAATCACTAACACCTTCTGACAATTGTCAGCTACCCTGGTAACTGACTACTGTTATGGGTTAATAGGCTATACAGGGTTAAATTGCTAGATGCAGGGACCTGAAATCCTTGGACTGGGAATCTTTAGCCTAAATGAGTAAGTTCATTAAGAATGAAAAGGATTCAAGAATGAGAAGGTCCTTTGCAGAGCCCTCCAATCACAGCTCCTCCAACTTCAACTGACCATCCATCACTTGCAACTACAAAACAGAAAAGGGGGAGATATGGGGAGCAGCTGAAGATTGAGACCAATCACACACATAGGCTAAAGCAAGGCCAGCCACAAGAACATAGAGCACCCAAGGCGAGCCATGTGATCCAGTTGTTCCAGCTCTGAGGACTCAAGGCGCCCAAGGTGAGCCAAGCAAGGCAGAAGGGTTTCAATTAACATCAGTCTCCCAAGTGTATAAACAAATGTGCTGCAGTGGTTTCTTCTCTCCCACCAAAAGAGAAGCCTCCACCTGACCTCAGCTTTCTGCATTTTGACACTTGTTTTTCTTCATCTTCCACCATCCCTCATCCAGAGTTTCAAGAGCTGTGCTGGATGTGGAATGGTAGAAATGTACTTGAACTTTTATCTTCTGAAAATAAAATAATAAAACAGAGAAATAATATTTATTGATCAGATTTTCCATTCTAGGTAGTATACTAGGCACATTCACACATGCTTTGTCATTTTATTTTTTAAAATATGTATAAAGTATTGCTTTAAGACATTTATTTGTAGAAAAACATGAATTATATCTTCCGAATGGTGAGCGAGTATGGATTTCTGTGTATTTTATTTTCATTAGAGATATTCAAGAGGAAAGCATACAAAGTAGAGGAAAGGAAAGAATTTCGGGTTCAAAATCATTGGCCAGCTACATGCATTTGTCTTTTCTCCTGCCAGGATTCCCTGAAAGTATAGGAAAATAAACCCACAATAGTGAAGAAAATTAGAAGGGATCACTGATTGATTCATGATTTCAATAAATGTCAAGAAAACAAAAATGAGATGGAATGAAGATAAATAATTTGTGGACTAGAATAATTACAAGAGGAAATTACATTTCAGATTAAAGCCAATAGAAGGTAAGTGAAATAATGAGACTGGAAGTCGAAATTAAATGAGTTACTCGAAAATCTGTCTACAGAACAACCAGATGAAGGAACAAGCACAGCGTCCTGGAAGCAGTAGGCAACACACTGGCCTCATAGGAAAAAGGACATGTCCCTTCTCTAAAAATAAACAAATGAATAAATTTTGTAGGGAGAACTAGTCATTAACATTGTGATCCTAGAACTCTATTTATTTTAGCAGCTAGAAGACTCCATAGGCCTCATGTGCTCACACCCATCAGTGTCTCTAAGGTGCAGGTGTGCAGCTGCTTGTCATTCTTTCTGCTTAGGGGATATGTATGCAACAGAGGAAAGCTTTGTCTTTCTGACAACTGTTTTTACTTCCTTTGGGTACATACTGAGTAGTGGGAATGATATATCATATAATAGTACTATTTTTAAGTTTTTGTATATGTAATAACTGATTATAACTTAGAAGTCATTAACAAAGTCCATCATCCTGTAGGTGATTGGAGCATATGGAGAAGGGGAAGGTTAGAAGTATATTTTCATCCACTACAGATTTCATGGGATGCAGGAAGACCATCCATCGGGAGTATGGACCTTAGGGTCAACAGCTAGCAATGTAACAATCATTATTAAGTGAAAATGGAGCTCAGGGCAATGGACCTTTTGTAGCTGAAAAAATATTTAAACCCAGAATTTTCAAGTTAAGTCATTTTACAGAGAAAAAGCCTGGAGTGTCCCATGAAGGGCTCCTTTCTGCCTTACTGGGTAGAGGAAGAGTTCCAGCCTACTTGGTTTTCATTAGGACTTGATCCTCCAACCACTGCAGATTCTTAAAAAACACATTCACAACCTTAACATGTAGAACAGAGTTCCTGTCTAAAACATCTGTTGGGAGGGGGGTGTGAATGGGCTCAGAAGTATGAGCTTTTCTCATTTCTTTCATTAATGTTACCTGAAGAAAGTATAAAATGTTCAAGTTCATATCCAGCTCTCTCCTTTAGTACATAACAATGCTGGATTTCACATGATATTCACACTGATATTTAGGATGATGCAAAGAACACTGTCTGGGCAAATTAATCTCTGCATGTTTTTCCCAACTGAAAGACAATATTAGACAATTTTGATAAAAGAAAATGAAATTATACTTCCTTTCCTCATCTTAAAAATTTAAGAAGTATGATGAAGCCTCCCACTGATAACCTCAAATTTCCATTTCTGTTCAGTTTATCAAATCCCATGCCCCATTTTTATAAGAAAACATGTTAGAAGAGCAAGTGGAAAAGTGGACTGCGATGCAAAGAAAATCTGCATTAGAATTGTGAGAATTTTATAGACTGAGGGTCGTTCAGAATGAGGGGGACGGGCTGCCGGGCTCTGGTGTCTCACCCTCACAGAGGCCAGAGGAACGTTTATTTAAACTGACTTCTGATGTTCAGTGAAACTAAACCTAAATCAGAACCAGATATAACTTTTTTTGAAATTACTTTCCCCATTATTGACTCTTTTCTCCCCACTACCTGCTCAAGGGCTAAAAGAGACTGAACATTAATACTGAGATACTATATTGACAACAGTGTTTCTCAAAGTGTTAACCTCATATGTTCAGCATCAAAAACTTCTAGTATTGGGGGCTGGGGATTTAGCTCAGCGGCAAAAGCGCCTGCCTGGCAAGCGCAAGGTCGTGAGTTCAGTTCCCAGTACCGGAGAAAAACCCAAAAAAAAAAAAAAAAAAAAAAACTTCTAGTATGCTTAATTGTTTCAGCCAAAAGTTGGAAAAATATAGTTCTTCTCTACCACATTTATATTTGTTGAGTTTTGAAAAAGTTTTGAAAAATTGCAAAATATTTCAGACTTTCAGAAATTAATAATGCATACCTTTATGATAATTTCCAATGTAAATAAATGTTAGAATTATGCTAACTAATCTTCAGAATTTTTTTTTCTTTTTAAAGAATCAAATAATCTGGGTATGGTGGCACAGGCTGAGGCAGGATGATCACAAATTCTAGCCCATGCTAGGCAAATTAGTGATTGAACAAGACCCTGTGTCAAGAAAAACAAAACAAAGCATTAAAGGATTAGGGATGTTGCTCAATGCAAGACCTGGATTCAATCCTCAGTTCTGTAAATAAATAAATAAATAAATAAAAATAGGAATGAAATATAGTAGCTGTACAAATGCAGTTAGGAATTCTCTCTACCCCCACTGCTCTCCTGCCTTTCTTAGAAAATACACACCAATCTGAGGTATGTATCCCTGTTCTCATCATTTTTGTGTTTTTGGTATATAAGCACTTTTCAACAAACAAGAATTAACAAATTAACTTTTTAAATGTACAAAGTTGGTATTCTACAAATTAGTCAACAATGTTATTACATGTACTAGTGAACACAACAGGGGAAAGTATGGGAACACACACAGCTCATTCAGTTTAACTACAATAGAGTATTCTGTTGCACAGCATTATCACCTTTATCTTTCCCTGTGGATACATTTTCGGGTGATTTACAAGTTTTTACTGTTAGTAACAGTTACTAACACTCTCAAAAGCCTTTGGTGTCCATGTGTGAGAGCTGTTCTAGGTTACAGATCTGAAAGTAACTGTACACTATGCAGTTAACTTTGCTACACTCTACAAAGCTGCTTTTCAATATGGATGCACTAATTTATCTACCAGTACTGTGAGAACTGCAATTCCCCCGTATTATTGCTGCAACTTGTGATTCTTTTTAATTTTTGCTAGTCCATTTTTATGGGCATTTCATTCTTAATAATAAATAGATTTTTATATAGCACCAAAATTGTTCCAGGCACAGTTCCATGTACATTATATATAACAATTCCACTCACAGCACCTCTTCGAGAAATTACGTTTTTAATCTCTATTTTATAGATTAAAAAACCTGAGTCACAGAGAGGTTGCATAATGTGCTCAAGGTCACAAAGCTAACATATTGCAAGGCTGGATATTTGAACCCAAGAAAACTAGCACTAGACTTTTTCTTAGCCTCTGCATCACCACACAATTGCCAGGGCTTTCAAAGCCCGTCCCTCAATGAGTAGGCTCTGTATATTCATCTGCTAATTCTGCGAGATGCAGGGGTATCAGCTCCAATTTTTAGTGGCTTTGGGTTCCCTATTTGTTCCTGGTGCCTGGCAATTTCAGCATTTTAAATCACAAGAATGTATGAATTTTTAATTGTTTTATTTTATCCATAAATTCAGTTAGTTTGCAGCGGAAGTGCTGATCGATATGCGACTATATTCCTGATTAAGTTCAGTCCAAAATTCTGAAGGAAGAAAAGACATGAAGTTTGATTCTTCTTCTTCCTCTTACCTTTTATTTAAATAGAAGACCCTTTGTGGATACAGTGAGATATGGTTGTCTCCAGTATCCAGGGAAAGAGAGAGCACCCTAAACCCATCTTACTTAAGAAAATTTTTCAAGAAATGACAATGAATGAGAAACAGTAGTAGTTCAGGTTATGAGCAAATGCTAGATGCTATCCCAAGTGTGGGACTAATGAATTAGTCCCAAGTGTGGAGTAACGTTGCTGTGTCTAGCAGCAACATTAGGGTGGGCTATAAATTTGCTTGTCCGTCTTTGGTTTTTCCCCAAAGAGCAAGCTGTTTTCTGGAAAGATTTCACAATGCAAAGATGTTGTCTTTGTTACAAACACATTTTGTCTATTTAAGTAATCTACATGTGTTACAATCAAACAAAATTTAAAATTGAGATCCATGGTCACATTATCCACATTTCAAACATTCAGTAGCCTCATTTGGCTACTGGTTGCCACATATGACAGCACAGATAAAATATTTATTTTATCACAGAAACTTCCATTGGAATCTCAGGCTTGTCACCTAATTTCAGGGCCACGGATTAATGTACCTGAGATTTTATTTTAAGGAAAACCAGTTCCTGCACTTGCTTTACAGAGGTTTTAGCCATCCTATGAAAGCGGTACAAAAGCTTTTCCAGTTAAAACATGAGTCACTATGTCTTGTTATTGTCTCAATCATCAGCAATTTGGGACTGTTTTCATTTCACTTGACATCATCTGCAGAGCCTAAACTGGTGTTGCTTGTCTACCAGACACAAAATCCTGGTTTATTTAAGTCTATGATTACTTAATAACTATTTATAACCCCTTGCTAGATCTTTTAGAGATCTCTGGATCATTTGTTCTCAGTAAAATTATATTTAAGCCATGTTCTTAGGAAAATTTGATTTGGGAGGCTATTCTTACTTTCCAATACCTGCTATTCTGTGATTCTTTACCTGTTCAAGAGAACTGACAATAAGATAGAAAAAATGGTTTTTAAAAATCTATAATTTTATGAGTGCATTAGCAAGAAAGTCTTATTTTAGATAACAGTAATAACACGTTGCATTTTCTATCTCAAATTATTTCCCTAAAGCTCTTTTGTGGGAAACAGACAAAAAAAAACTTTAATTAATGGTGCAAACTGCTCCATCCCTGGGAAACAAGACATGAAATGGTTGACATGGTCAAAAATTGTCCCAGGGGACCAGGAATTAGAACCTGGTCAAAGAAGCAAATAGAAAAAATTGTTAAGCTCTTAAAAGAACCCGACAAGGGAAGCTTAAATCTTATTTTAAAGGATTAGGCTATACTAAGCCTTGAAAAACTCAATCCTCTGGAGGCCTATATCTCATTGAGAAAGTTCCATGTAAGTTTATCATGTAGCCAACACCTAGACATTGGGCCTTGGAGACCACTTGGATAATATTTCCTGTGGATTAGCACTGAAGCCTGGAAGTGATATTTGTACAGGCATATTTTAAACTGTAGGGCTTTTCCAATTATAAAGTGATAATTCTAAAGGAAAATAAATGTTTACTGCAGAGGAAGTTGCTATGATTTATATGTCTTGGATGATCTTTCTTTTTCACACAGAGTAACTTATTAGACAAAGTATGTGGGTATTTCCTTTTATAGAACTGCAGCTGTCCTTCAGTTGATAAGAAAGGTAGAGCGTATTTGTTCTAGGGTATTTTAATTTTTCCTGTTCCACCATGTTGAAATGAATATTAGTCCTTGTTACTGGTGACATCAACAGTGAAACATGCAGCACAGACACAGTACAGTACTAGGAAACGCCCACCTCAGGCTAAAGTAACCTTGGAAATTTTCCCAACTAGTCCTCTGCAGATTCAGTGGGCAGATTTCAAGCTCTGACAAAGGCGAGACAGTAACAAAGTGAGGCCGAAAAGCTTCCCCTCACTTTCTCTTGGTGTGCCCTTCAAGATTTCTGTGATCACTGTAAAATCTCCTGTGATTCTAGTTATAAAGTATACTTCAGATGAATTAAATATGTAGTGATGGCCAAAGTTATAAACCACTTGACTCACTGGGATCATTTTCCAGGCCAATGTTAGTAGGATTTCAGCCAGCATGTGTGTTTTGTGCAGTTGTGAACATTGGTTGGTTTGGGAGACATAATTTAAAGTAGTGCATCTCTATGTTTGCATTGTGTGCACACATTCAAATTCTGGAGGAAAAACATGACAGACGTGCATATGAAGCCTACTAACGTTTATCCACTTCTTATCTGTAGGCTGGATTCCTAATTGACTCATCTCTTAAAAATCTGTGAAATCTTCCAGCAGCAGGTCTAGATTGTGGATGAATCGCAGAAAATCCATCACCTTTTCTGGGAAAACAGCCCCTAGACTTAATGACCAGGTCAGTGCAAAGATTGTTACAAGGAGAATGCATCCCTCTCAAAATTAAAGTGAATCTGGAAACCAAATGTCATAAGCCAAGCATCAGACAACAATAATTCTTTTTACACTTCCTCAGGTTCTATAGGATACAGGTTCGAAATCTGTTGGAAAAACTGCTGCTTCATTCAGTTTATCTATCCACTGAGTTCACACTTTGCTCTTCCTTTACAGCATTGCTCACACACTGTCCCATCTTCACTTCCTACACTTTCTTTTTGACCTGGGTCCTGAAAGTTTTTGAAATGCTTGAGCAATATGAAAGCTCTTCCTGCACTCATAGCAGTTATATAAATTTTTCAAAAACTCAGAGCATACACTTTTAGAGAATAAAGAAAATTGGTGGTTCTATAAGGTAGGCAACTCGGAAACCACATTTAAAATCAACATTTACCAAAGCTGTACCAGAATAATATACAGATAATATTTTAATATCCTGATTAAAATCAAAATTCCAGATATGGAGAGCTATGTGAGAATAAGAGGAAAACCTACAGAAAAGTAAATATGTAGGTCAGCTAGGACTTTACAGGATTTAGTTCATATCACCTGAAAGAGAAAAAAACAAACCATAATTCTTAGAACCCCAACAAACATGTAATGTTGGGGCTCAGATTAGAGGTAGTATATTTAAAAAGTTGTTGACTAGATAGGCTATTTTCCATCAATGTATTAATTAAACAATAGTTTTCTGATTACCTATGGTGATTCACACATTGTACTTGGCAACAGGGATCAAACTGAAAACAAAATTAGTCTCAGTCCCTTACCCTCATAAAGTCTAATGACAGTAATAAAAATAGCCAGTAATGCATACCTCTGCATGTATGTGTCTCTATGATGAGCATTAAGAAGGAGATATTTCTAGAAGATCTGAGTAAAAGTGGGTAGAATCTACTCGAAAAACTTCCCTGAGAAATTGATCCCTGGCTTGAAATATGAGGAATAAGGTATAGTTAACTAGAATCTTAATTGGAGAAAACGAAGGAAGGCTGCTCCTTATCAAAATAAATTTGGCAGTGCTGCTGGTTTTTTAAAGGTAATTTACTGACTTAATGGCTGGTAAGATTAGTGCTATGGCTTGTGTCTAGATGTCCCCCCAAAGCCTCATGCTCTCATAGATGAGGCTTTCCATAGATGCCTGGATTTAAAGTGTGTGACTCTGGGGTTAAAGGTATGTGATTACTAGTTAATGATTACTTGTTTGATCAATCTTGTATGTCTCTATTTGTTTTCCTGAGAAACCACTTTGAAGATATCAATAAGTAATACAACAACCATTGTTAATTTCCTACAACTTTGTCTGTAACTGTTTTGTTTGTATTGTTCTTATGCTAGTTTGTAAATGAATGTCTGTTTGTTAATATGTTTTCCTTCTTTTATTTTTTAAAATATATTTTTTTTAAAAACGAGATGAGGGAGGTTGGGGGCCCACAACCACTTCCTGGAAGATCTTCGAGCCATGTTCCCTTGGGTCTGTACAAACGAAAGGAACCTCAAGGTTCCCTTAAAGCACCTCAAGGCAGATTAATAGCCCTTAAGTATGCACACACGCATTCTGGGGATCGGTGAACATGCTCCTCACATGGCAAGGAGAGCAGTGGAAAAAAAAATTTAAAAAGTATAAAGATATGTGATTACTAAATTAGTTCACTGATTGGTTTGGCATCATTCTGGATATGGATAATGTGATGGCCCCCCCGGTGTGAGTGCTACCCACCCTAAAAGTGTGTAACCTGGATAGAATATAAGGGACAGAAAGAGGGCTGCTGTCAATTGCAGCTACTACTTTGTTACTTTACTGCCTTGTGCCTGCCATTAATTATTTCTCCTCTGTGATGCCCCTTGCCATGCCACTCTGCCTTGGAGTTAGCCAGCTATGAACTGAAACTTCTAGGAACTGTGAGCTACAATAAATCTTTTCTCCTTTTAACTTTGAGGGTTCAGTATTTTGTCTCACCATCAAGAAAAGTAACTAAGACAACTAGCATGAAAAAACATTAAGGGAAGCAATATGAATGGGGCAGTGCCTTTTAAAATGCTAGCTCCCCAGTAAAACCTTGCTCAAGCCTCTTGCCTGGCTTTCTTTCCAGGGACCAACCCTATGACCCCACTCTGTTAGAATGTGGCTTTCTTCCTACAGTTAATTAAGCATAAAAAGTAGAGAAAACACTCCAAAAAGAGGAAACAGTTCATGCAAAGACAGTATGGCTTAGGAAAAAGCAATCCATGCTGAGCTTTTTACGACATATGAAAGAATTCTGACTTAATTCTAAAAACAAACCAAGCCACGTGGGGTGTCTTAAGCAGAGAGGAGGAGGGGTAGAAATGGGGCTGACATCATCAGGTTTATATTTTGGAAAGATTATCCTATCTACAATGTGGAAAACAGATGGAGGCCATAAAACAATGAAATGTTTGAATGCATAAGTAACTTTTGCACTAAAAATATTACTAAAACAGAGGGTCTCTGTCACATTACAGTATATAAGAAGGACATGACAACCACTTCTCAATTCAAATGTATGCTTACTCCTTAATGCCACTCTCCTTTATAGCAATATATGGAAAGAGGCAGAAATATTTTATCTCATTCCTTCTTTTCTGTTTGGTACCCGAAAGGATCCTAATTGTGCTTCTTTTAAAAAAAGGTGACAATTTTTAATTAAGTTTATTTAATTTTTTAAAAATATCTACAGCAACCAAACATGAGTGTCAATGAGAAAACATAGATGCAGTCCCAAATATTCCAGATATGAATGCAAAGTAGCATGTCCTCATGGTGCCAGGTCTCCGGGTATGGTCATATACATGTGAACTCAGAGAGCACAGGAAGGTGAGGGTAGGTGTGGGACTGCTCATAGTCGTGTGTGTTTGTGAACCTCTGTGTGCTGTGAAAGGTCTTCTGCTCCAGCTCCTAGCAACCAAGAGAAGAAATCTTTCACATGGAGCAAGATACACTCTACCATTTCCAAGAGCCTCTGTTCATGCATGCACAGACGTTCAACACAAAGCAGTGAGGCAGAACAGTGGGAATTATTCTCCTGTGGGAAATCCCGCAGGAGTGGGAATTGTTTCAAGAACAACTGCCCATTTATTCACCAAGTGCCCACAGAGCAGGAGGGTAAATAAAACTCAGTACCTTTTCAATGCATAGGCAAATAATTATTATCTATTCTGTGTAGAGGAGTGAAGGATAATTTTATGTAAACCACAATAAGTAAACGCAAGTAATATGAACTAAGCTTTCATAGTAAGAGCAGGAAGCTCAAGAAGGAAAATATAAGGAAATGGTATTTTCTGTATGGAATATCACCAACCTGGAAAATCCTTTATAGAGATAAGACCAGGAGCAGGATTTTATAAAGGGACCAGCTTGAGACAGAATCTCTTAGGTCTTCTGTAGTGACTTCATTCTTCAGCAAAATTCTGCTCCCTGAGATATAATTTTTCTGTAGAAAAATATGGAAAATTAGTAAATTGCAGTTTGTTCATTACAGAACATACAGTATAAATGCCTTTGGATTCTGAGTAGTGTAAGGAATTTTTTAATGAATTAATGTCAAAGTATTACCAGGAGTCACCCTAACTAATGGAGCTTGGGGTTTTATAAAGAGATATCAAAAAGATGAGTAGCTAATTAAAGATCCTTCAAAAACAAGGAATTTGACTTTGGGCAAGTTAAAAATATCTTTAAATTTTAAATTTAGAAGTCAACTCAAGTTTTTTTAGGTTCAAATTTCATTTACTTTATATCAAATGTGGTTTCCTGGGTAATGGTGGAAATGAAAAAGAAAGCATTTAAAGGATTGTGTAAAATGTCTATAAATATATTCATTAAAATAAATGCATCAATGCACTTCTAGCAAGCTAGATTTCAACAAGGCAGGTATCAAAGAACACGACATTAGTAGCTCTCACCTCAAAAAGTTAAGAGTTTAAAAACAGAAAATATTGTTAGAGCAAGATGTGTGCAAGTTTAAGTGAAAATAATTTTGTTTAAATACTTTTGTGGAATGAAAAGCTTCAATGATTTCACACTTTGGGGTAGAAGAATAGCATTAATGAATTTGCAGAGCCTTTGAAGTAGTATATTACTGGTTTAACTACGAGGTCTGGGAATAGAGATGAATTAAAAGCAATGAAAGACGGGAAGAAGGACGAGAAGAGGAGAGAAAGGAGATGAGAAAAGAAAAAACATTCATATTTTCTCTGTATCAGGCAAGAATCAAGGTGATTTTAGATACAATTGCCTTTTGCCTCTAGCTGTGCGACAGTGGAAAAATAACTTGAACTTCCTAGGGATCCCTTAACTATTAAAAGAATGCAAAAACAAGAACAAGAAAAGAGCCCCGCGCCTTGCGCCCAGGCAGCGAGTTCTCCCGGAGCTGCAGCGCTCCTGGGTCCGAGTGTGGGCTGGACTCATACCACCGCGATTCCCAGCCGAAAAGCGCACACAGAGCCAGGTAGGCC
>NW_004955462.1:7355439-7372420 GCF_000276665.1 Chinchilla lanigera
T
Organism: Chinchilla lanigera; assembly: GCF_000276665.1. Taxonomy (NCBI): domain Eukaryota; kingdom Metazoa; phylum Chordata; class Mammalia; order Rodentia; family Chinchillidae; genus Chinchilla; species Chinchilla lanigera. The sequence goes on from NW_004955462.1 coordinate 7,355,441, forward strand.
GTTTGGAACTCTGTATTGTCTGTATTGTGCTTGTGATATGTTGTAAAATGTTGCATGTCTGTTAATGTTTCCCTCCTTTTATCCTTAAAATAAAAAAAAAAAAAAAAAAAAAGAACAAGAAAAGATAAATTGTGGGATTCTGGAATGATGGCAATGGCAGCATATGTTTTGTTGTTGCTGTTGTTTCTTCTCAAAAAGAGCAATGAGATAACAAAACTGGGTGAAAAAGTACAATATAAACTTCAATACACAAGTAGGTAAATGCAAATTGTTGACAACAAGGGAAGAGGAAGTAAAGCATTTGATGGTCCTGAGAGTAACCAACTCCAAAATGCCCAGCAGATAATCCTTGAAAAATACAACAGGCCAACTTTAGAATGACTAGTAGGATGAATAAAAGTAATGGAACAAAGATAAGCAGAAAAACAAAACAAAACAAAAAAACACCCAGCCTCTCTGGGACCTATCTGGGAATCAAGATACCTAGCAAACAAAAATTCAGTGAAGAGAAAAAAGAAGTGGATCTCCAAAATTGCTAGAGGGAGTTGAAAGAAAAACTAGAAACTCCAAAGCTAGAGAAACAGCACAATACAGAGAACAACAGAGAAAAAAACAGTCTGGTAAGCTGACCCCAGACCCTGAGTAAGGGGACCTGTCTCCACCGACAGAGTTAAGCCCTGAAAGGGTCACCAGCTCAAGAGAGGAAATAATGGACTGGGCTGGCAGTTGGCCCCAAGAAAAGCCCACAGCTACTGTGAACTGAAAAACCAGGGTGGGGTTTTGCTCTGAAAGTGACTCCTTCTGCAAGGCTAGTGGTAGAGAAGAAATCCCGTGCCGCTGCCTCCATATTTGAGAGGATTTAATCAGGAGCCATTTTGGGAGAAGATTAATTGTTGAAGACTGAGTCACAGAACAACCACACTTCCGACTTCCTTGGCATCACTCTACCACAGTGACTGAGGGAGAGCCACAGGAGAGTCATGGAGCAGTAGAGGAGTAGACATAGATCTGGAGGCTGGACTGCTCAACAGCATTTGTTAAAGATTCATCGACTTCCCTTCCCTCTTTTCCAGCTAAGGACCTGAAATTCCAATTCTGCCGACTGTTACTGCCCATAGACGTTCAGGTCAGCACCAAAACCTTCCCGGGGAGTGTCACAAGTCTCAGACGCCCCCACCCCAGCGCCTCCCGGCTGCAGCTGCGCATCCGGGTTCTTCAGGGTGCGGACGCATGCGCCTCAGGAGGGCTCCACAGCGGCCCCTGGGGAGTTCCCTGTGGCAGTTAGGGACCATCGCTGTGGGAGGAGCCACGGCTTCAGGGTGGAAGCACAGCGCCGCAGCTGCCTGCCTCACTGGCTTCAGTGTGGTCGTCTTTGGTGAGGGTGCGAGACCCGTCTTCCGGGAGTGGCCCGCGGCCTCTCAGCCGCAGCCGCCGCCGCCACGCGAGGGGAGGACGCCAGATACATCAAAAGGTGACGCCCAGGTTCTGCCCTGCCTCCCGGCCGTCCCTGGGTCCAGGTGTGCCCGGTGGCTGCGAGACGTCACCGGCCAGCGCTGGCGTCGGGCGCTGGGAACCAGGAGAGAAGCCCCGGGAGGAGGTGGGGGTGCGAGGTCCGGAGACCCTCCTGCCTCGGTGGCAGACAGCGCGCGGTCTTTGCTCCTCCGTCCCTGCGGGGCGAGGGCCTCGCGCTGTTTCCCCCGTAGATAAATCCCGCAGGGTCACGGGGCGCACTGTGCTCAGGTTGGGGTTCACAGCCCTCCCCCCGCCCCGGGTTCTGAAATGATGAGGATGAGAGTTTGGGGAAGGCTGTCTTGATTGAGATGTTGCTGTCCAGCTGTGTCTGCCTTTTAGGTCCCTTCACCCATTTCACTGTCACGTGTAAGGTAATATGTATAGCAGGTTCATAATTTTATGAAGGGCTTGGCATGGACCAGGCTACAATTTCTTTGGCTTAACTATTTGTGGTATCAGTTTTTCTGTTTTATTTTTATTGGCACGACTTTGCAGTACATGGTTCAATTTATCCTGGGGAGTTGGTGCTTGTACAGAGACATCTCAGTTCTTTTCACGTCTCCTCCTTCCCCGCTCTCCATCTCTTGTTGCCCTTTCCTTTTGCAAAGGATCTCCCCTTTCCAGTTACTCTTTAAATTGAAATCTGTTCTTTGACTTCTGTCACCACTTCAAAAAGATACCTCTCACCAACCAAGTTAGCTGTGATCCACCAGGAAAGGAAAAAAATCTTGATTTGGATTCTCCATTTTTAGTTTAGTGTCTGTTAGATATTCAATAAATATCCAGTTTATTTGTTCGAAATAAATATGCAAAAGTCATATTTATTCTTTTTGGATATAATTTCTTCATCTGAAAATGAGATATATTATCTTCTGAAAGATATGAGGACAAAAATCTGAAAATACAGGGAGAGGATAAAACACGCATGTTAGATAGCTCAATTTAAGTCAATATATTTTTATTGGATATGTTTTTCCTGGCTTGGCAGGGTTCTCATTATCACAGAAAAATCTTCCAAGCATTAATGGATTCTTAAAAGGGATTCAGACTGTTGTAAGATAAACTGAACTGATTTTGAAAGACAAAGAAATATATTGCTTGTCTTTTTCATTGTATGTAAATGTTTATCTGAAACTGGCAAATAACCGAACTTTGTCACTAAAGATTTTTAAAAGGAAGATATAATCATGACAGATATATAGTCAGTATTTATTTCCTCACTGAATTTTTTCATTATCTATGAAATCCCTTAGTTAAAATTTTTTGTGACAAAAGAAAGTAAATTCTCTTTCAACTGTAAGTTCAAAATTATTGTACAGCAAAGTAAAAATGCTATTATTCCATTTGCTGATTTTCATGTAATATAGTTGTGTCAAAGGTAGTTTTTCTTAGGATTGTTTTACTAGTATGGTCCCTGAGGAATTCTGAGACTAGTAGTTGTCAACTCTTAATTGCCTTTACAGCTGTAATATCTAGAGTACAAATAGTAAAAGCTCATCAGTCATCATAATATTTGAAGTAAAATAATATCAGAATCTGGAAAGGGTAAAAAAATGCATTTCTCAATTTTGACAAAATAAGCTTGTATTACCAGCTTTCAGGTTAGAAATGCAAAGCTGGCATATATTCATTAAGGCATGATGGAAAAGGCTTGTTACACATGGCAAGATCTTCCATTTTAATTACTGGTTCTTCAGCAACAATTACATATTTTTTTATATGCTGATCTATTCTGCAACTTTTCTAAATTTGTTCATTAGCTCTAATAGTTATTTTCTGCATTTTAAAGACTCTGCTACATAAAAATTCATGTCATCTGCAGATAGAGATAATTTCACTTTTTCCTTTCTAATCTGGATGCCTTTTTTCCTTATGCCTCATTTCTCAGGCTCATATTTTTAGTACTTTGTTGACTAGAAGGATGAAAATGGGTATCTTTCACTTGTTCCTGATTTTAGGGGGAAGGCTTTCATTCTTTCATTGTTGGATGTGATATTAGCTAGAGATTTTTTGTATATGCATTTTATTGTGTTAGCGAAGTTTTCTTGTATTCCTAATTTATTGAGTGCTTTTATCGTGAAAAGGGGTTGGGTTTTGTCAAGGTGATTTTCCTAGATCACTAATCATATACTTTCTTCATTCTGTAAATGTGGTGTGTTACTTTAGTGCATTATACTTCCTTTGTCTCCTTGGGGCCTTTTAATATGCTGTTGGATTCTGTAGCTATTGGCCTGTAGCTTTTTTTTTTTTTTTTTTGGTAGTATCTTTGTGTAGTGGTTTGTATCTAGAATGTTCTCCCAGAGGCCATATCCTAAAAGCCTTATTTGACAGGGATGGTCTTTTGGGAATTGATTGGATCATGAGGGCATTGTCAGTCGATTCCTTCATTGATATATTCATAACTGGATGACAGTATTGGAAGGTGGCATAAACTTAGGAGGTGAGGCTTTGTTGAAGAGAGAAGATAATGAGATGTGCCTTTGGGGGCTATATCTTATCCCCAGCCTCTTCCTCTCTCTGCCTTGCTCTCTCACCCCTACCTACCATGAAGTGAGTAACATTACTTCACTACACACTCCCCACTATAACATACTACTTCAGCCCTGTCCCAGAAACAGTGAAACCAAGTAACTATGGACTGAAACCTCTGAAACCATGAGTGAAAATTAATCTTCCTCTTTTGAATTGATTTTTTATGTATTTGCTACAGTGCTAGAAAGCTAATATACTTGGCCACACATTGATATCAGGACAGTAGTGGCCTTGTGGATTAAATTAGGAAGTATTTCCTCTCTTGTTTCCTTTAAAATAATTTGAGAAAGAATGATAATAATTCTTTAAATTTCTCTGAACTCACCAGTGAAACCATTTGATCCTATACTTTTCCTTTTTGGCGGATTTTTTATTACAGTCTCAATCTCTACACTAATTGTAATTATAGTCATATTATTTTAGTTTTTAGTCAGTCTTGGTAATGTGTGTTTCTAGGCATTTGCACCTTTCATTTAGGTTATAGAATTTGTTGCTCTATGTTATGGCGTCTATCTAGATGTCCCGCTAAAGCCTCATGTGTTCAGAGGTGGGATATTTTTCCAGAGGTGGCTGAGTCTAGGGTGTTTGATGCTTGGATTAAGAGTGTGATACTGAGATTGAGTATGTGGTACTGAGGTTAAGGGTGTGCCACATTGGGTGTGAATGCTACCCACCCTAAGAAGGGATAGCCTGGATGGAATACAAGGGAGAGACAGAAGGTTGCTGCTGTTGCTTGCTGCTATTGTTGCTTGCTGCTTACTGACTTCTGCCTGCCATGATATATTTCCATGGAATGTTTTTCCTCCTTGATACCCTTCTGCCATGCCACTCTGCCTTGGAACCAGCAGGCTATGGGCTGAAATTTCTACAAACTGTGAGCCCAAATAAACTTTACTCCTTTAACTTTGTGTTTTGGGTATTTTGTCTCAGCCATGTGAAAAGTAACTAAGACAATATGAAATTATTCATAGTATTCCTTTATGGTATTTTTATTTTTATAAGGCAGAGTCTTTTCATTTCTGATTCTAGTAGTTGGAGTCTTTTTTCATAATCATATGTACTAAATGTTTGCCAATTTTGTTAATCTTTTCAAAATATCAACTATTATTTCCTTAGTTTTCTCCATTCTATTTCTCTATTTCTGTTTTTTATTTCCTATATTAGCTTGGGGCTTGTCTTAATCATTTTTCTATCCCTGAGACAAAATATCCAACACTTAAAGGAGGAGAAGTTTATTTTGGCTTCTATTATGAGTCCATGGTGAGCTGGCTTCAAGGCAGATAATGACTGGGAGGAAGGTCATAGAAGAAAGCAGTTGAATCCATGAATCAGGAAGCAGAGAAAGAAGAGAGGAGCCAGAGACAAGAATACACTTTTCCAGTTCATACCCCCAGTGACTTACCTCTAATGAGGCCCCACCTCCTAATAGCACATTCAACTACCGAACTCATCAGTAGGTGAATCCACTAATGAGTATAGCACCTCCATCATCCCCTTAGCTTCCACACACATGAAGATCTGAGGAAATATTTTATATCTAAACCTTAACATTCAGTCTCTTGTCCCTAGAAGGCATATGTCTGTTTCATTATGCAAAATGCATTTAGTTCATCTCTAAGAGTCACCAGAGTCTTAACAGTTACAGCATTGCTGAAAAGGTTAAGGTCCAAAGTCTTGTCTGAGACTCAAGGCAAAGTCTTAGCTGTGTTCCCCTGTAAAAATAAAAAAAAAAAAAACTTAAAACACTTCCAGCATACAATGACATGGGGTAAACATTCCCATTTCAAAAGGGGGATACAAGAGAATACAAAGGGATGGGACCAAAGGCAGGACAGAACCCAGCAGTACAGACATTAAATCTTACAGCTCTGGCTAGCTCAAAGGGCCAGCTGGGATGAGATGTGAGCTCTAAGGGCTTGGGTGTCCCAGTCCTTAAAGCATTGCCAGTTGCAGCCCTTAGGGCCTCTTTCTTGAAGTGGCTCCACTCATTGCTTGTGCCTGTCCTCAGTAGACATTCCATGTTCTTTGTGTCTCCAGCTTTTTGTGGCCTTTTCTCCACTTTCATCTTCATTCACAGCTTCCTACATTGTGCTCTCATGGAATGCTGCCTGGCCTCCCAGGCCTCTTTCTGAAATCTGGGTGGAAGCTTCCATGACCTTATAACATTTACATCCTCCATCCGTATAAAACCAGCACCACTGGATGATGTCAAGGTCAGTTGCCAGCTCAAGCAGCAGCCACAGGGTCATGACTACAGAGGCATCTGAGTACCTGGGTAGGTGAGCACTGTAAAATGAATCCCAGGGAACAAATTCCCTAGGCAGCCTTTCTCAAGCAACCATCTCAGGGACTCTATGCACAAATGAAAGCTTTAGAGTTGTACACCTTTGAACCTGTGAAAAGTGGGGTCTTGTTGATTCCTTATATGCCTTCAAGCCATTGGTCCTATTGTCCAGATACAAAGTACTTTGCTTCTTTAAAAAAAAATTTTAGGGGCTGGGGATTTAGCTCAGCGGCAAAGCGCTTGCCTGGCAAGCACAAGGTCGTGAGTTCGGTTCCCGGTACCGGAGAAAAACCAAAAAAAAAAAAAAAAATTTTTTTATTAGTATATGTTTGTGACACATAGTGATTGCATTCAGCTTGGGGGATTGATGCATAAACATGTAGAATCTTGATCATTTTTACCTCTCTGTCCCCACTGCTCTCCCCTTTACCTCTTTCTCTAGATTCTCTTCCAATCTCTGCAATCTACTTTCTGGTTTCTTAGCATGTATGTTTTATTTTGCTCTTTAAATTATTTATATTTTGGGTCCTACATATTAGAGAAACCATGTGATATTTAACCTTCTGTGACTGATTTTATTTAGTGTTATGATCTCATGATCCACCTGTTTTCCTTCTTAAGAATGCTATTTTTTCAACAACCATGACCACCTTTGCCACAATTCTGTGGGTTGTTCCTTTCTAATGAAACTGCAGACTTTTCATATATGCTTCATGTTCCTGAATCTCACTACAGATCTAGCTAAAAGCAGCCAACAGTAATCATGCCACAGCCTGAATGCTAGGCTGCTTTTGAATATTATCTGCCAGATAATTAGTCCAGTGCCCTTAATCTCAGCCTCCTGGAAAGTCTCAGGATATGGGCAAAATGAAGAAAATTTTTCTGCCAAGGTATGATACAAATGGCCTCTAGTCCCAACTGCCAGTGGAGTCCTTGATCTCAACTGAGACCTCATGAGCCTCACTTTTACTGTCTGCCTTCCTGTTAGAATTGCTGGTCTTCTGAGCTCCAATGAGAATCTCACATCAAACTCATCTTACATAATTCTAGGTCTTCTTTAGCTGCAAATGTTTTCAAACTCCTGCTGTTCCAAAGCCTTCTAAACCACATTAGTCACAGCAACAACCCCATTTCTCTGGTACCAAAATCTAGTCACTTTCCTATTTCTAGAACAAAATACTCAACACCCACAACGTAAGGAAAGTTGCTCACAATTTCAGTTCATGGTCAGCTGGCATCAAGGCAGAGATGGCATTGTAGAAGGCCATTGTGGAGGAAAGCTGTTCAGCCCAAGGTGGTCAGGAAGTTGAACTGAGAGAAGGAAGGAGCCAGGGACCCACCTCCAACCATACCCCTAATAGTAAGTACATTCAACTGCTGAACTTACCAATGGATAAATCCATTAATGAGTATAGTACCCCAGTGATCCAATCACCTTTCACATACATGAGAATTTTGAAGGACATTTTAGATCTAACCCATAACATAGTTTAATTTTTGCTCTTCTATGTCTATTTCCTTAAGGTGTAAAGTTAGGTTATTGATTTGAAATTTTTCTTCCTTTTTAATGTAGGCATTTGTAGCTAAAATTTTCTCATTGAGCACTACTTTTATAGTATCTTATAAGTTTTGGTGTGTTGTTATTTGCATTCATTTCAAAATGATTCCCCATTACTCTTACAATTTCTTGTTTGATCCACTAGGTTTTTAGTTGGTTGTTTAATTTTCAGGAATATGTGAATTTTGTAGTTTTCTATGTTACTTATTCTAGTTTCATTTCGTTGTGGTTGAAGAAAATATTCTGTATAATTTCAGTCTTTTAAAATTTGTGATTGGGTAGTTTGTGTAACATAAGATCTATGTAGAATGTTCCATGTACACTTGAGAAGAACATATATTCTGTTTTAGGATGGAATTTCTTTGTGATTTATGGGTCTAATTGGTTTATACTATGTAAATTTTTATATTATTCTTAATTGTGTATGTAATTTTATCATTCAAGTTATGCTGTTAAAGTCTCCTATTATTATAGAACTGCTTATTTTTCCTTTTAATTCTTAGTTTTTGCTTCATATATTTTTGGGGCTATTGTAATTGTTAGATCTTTTAAATGAGTTGCTCCTTTTGCCAGGGTACAATGTTCTTGTTTCTTGTAATAATTTTTAACATATAGTCTATTTTGTGTGATATTTGTATGGCTGCTCTAATTTATTTCGGAGGGCATACACACACTGCATGATATATCATTTTCCATCCTTTTATTTTGAACCTATTTATGTTTTTGGATTTTAAGTGAGTCTCCTTACACAGTATATTAATCACTGTTATTCTCTATGAAATTTGGTTTTATTTTTTTATGAAAGTATTTTTATATTTTCTTTACTAATATCTTTGTATTACATTAAAATTAAAAAATTAAAAATAGTCTCATGTAAATGGCATCTAAATGGATCATTTAATTACCATTCTGCCGGTCATTTCCTTTTAATCCATTTATATTTAATGTTACTGAGGAAGGACTTAATATCTCCCACTTTTGTATTTCTTTTCTATATGTCATCTTTTATGTTCTGAAAGTTCCTCCATTATTGTCTTTTGTGTTCTTACTGATTTTTATTGCATACTTTTTTGAATCTCACTTTTGTATATGTTTTAATGATTTCTTTAAAACTTACATCCTGAGTTATAACAGTTTTGTTTGAATACCAACTTAGCTTCAATAAAATACAAAAACACTACTCATATATTGTTGGACTTCTCATCCAACTCTGACCAGGGTGTACAGGTCCCCCTAACTAGGTGCCTGCAGCTGTATAAGAAAAGTAAGAAAAAATCAAACCAAGATAGCCAAAATCCTGTGATCAGGTGCTAGCAGCCTCTAGGACTGACTGACTCCTGATCTTCAGTAACCTTTTATTCAGAATCCACCAAGGAGGCAACAGAGAATAGGAGGATATCAACCGTTTTAGCAAGGACAGTACAACTCAACTATCATAGAAATGCAACCAGTAAGCTATCATGTTATCTTCCTTCGCCCATATCTCAACAAAGCATCTAGTATTGATCCTGGGGCTTACAATGCTTATGCTAGACTTCCTCCAGAACCCAACAGTCATGGCTTGGTCAGGCCTCAGGCAATACACAAAAGAGTAACTAAGGAATGTCCTTCTCCACAGTATATCTTTCCCTCCCTCTTTATATTGTTATTGTGAGATATTGACTGTTTTTACACTGGGTGTCTATTAAGGTAGGTTTATAATTCTTTATGCATTTTTCTTTTAATTCAGACAGGGAAAAATAGACATTACAAACTCAATATTTAAGTACTGGTTTTATATTTACCTATATAGTTACTTTTATCAGTGTTCTTTATTTCTTCATTTCCTCAGTTTACTGCATACTGTCCTTTCACTTCAGACTGAAAGATTCCCTGTAGTAGTTCTTGTAAGACTGATTTATAACTAATGAACTCAAGGTTTATTTATCTTGGAATGTGTTCATTTTTCCTAATTCTTGAAGATAGTTTCTCTAGATATAAAATTTCTGGTTGACATTTTCTTCATTCAGCATTTTTAAATATGCCATCCTAATGCCTTGTGGCCTCTGTAGCTTTGTTGAAACATTGGCTGTTAATTATCTCAAGTACCCTTACGTATGATGAGTCACCTCTGTGTTGCAACTTAAAAGATTTTCTTTGACTTTCAACACTTTGATTTTAATGTGTAATTGTAAAGAGAGACATGGAAACAGACTTGTCAGTACTTTTGTAACAATCTTAAGGAGATTTTAGAGGGAAGGCTTTCAGCTCTTCCCCATTTAATGTGATGTTAGCAGTAGGTTGGTCATAAGTGGCTTTTATCATGTTGGGATACGGATTCATTAATGTTTCCTGAACTTAATACTTTAGAGGATGTGATTAAGATTATCAGCCATATCAAAGTACACATCCTTTAACTTACGTCTGGTCATGCAGCTCTGTGAGGATATAGAAACAGAGCACACACACATCTTCTCTTATACAGAGAAGTGAAATGGCTTTCTAAAGGCAGATTACTGCCCAGACTTTCTGAGATATGAAAGACACTCCACAGATTTTTCTTTTTTTAGAGAAATAATTGCCACTGGCAGCAGTTGAGTGACACAGATTGGGCTTTAAAACTTGCTTATTTGTGTGATTATATTTAACAGATTTAGTGCAATCCCACTCAGAATATAAAAGCCATTTCTCACAGGTCTAGAGAAAACAATCCTAAAATTTCTATGGAATAAGAAGAAACACAGAATAGTAAAGCAGTCCTGAGTCACAAAAGCAAAATAGTTGACATCAGAAATATAAAGCTAGAGTGATTAAAACAGCATAGTACTGGCACAAAAACAGGCATATAAATCAGTGGAACAGAATAGAAGCAGAAACAACCCCAGACACATACAGCTATTTAATCCATGACAAAGGGGCCAAAAACATACACTGGAGAAAAGGTGGTCTCTTTAATAAATGGTGCTGGAAAACTTAGATATTCACATACAGAAGATTGAGTCTGTTCCCATATATCTCACCATGAGCTAGACTAAAATCAAAATGGATCAATGACATTAATATTAAAACAGTCTACTAGAAGATAAAAATGGATACAACTTTTGAGAGCATAGGTGTAGGCAAGGACTTTCTGAACAGAACCACAGTGGCACAAGAAATCACATGGAGAACCAACTAATGAGATCATAGCAAATTAAGAAGCTTCCACACAGCAAAGGAAACAGCCAACACAGCGTGAAGAGACAACTTTACAGAATGAGAAAAAATTTTGCCAACTATTCCTCAGACAGGACTAACATCAGGAATGTAAAAAACTCAGAAAAAATTAGATAACCCCAAATAAAACACCCAGTCAAAAATGGGCAACTGAAATGAATAGATACTTCTCAGAAGAAGAAGTAAAATGACAAATAAGTACAGGAGAAAATGCTCATCATTGGTGGCCATCAGAGAAATGCAAATTAAAACTGCACTGAGATACTGTCTTATCCAAGAAAGAATAGTAGCATTCTACCTTCTTGGGAATGTAGGCTAGAGAAAACACTATGGAAATCAACACAGAGACTCCCCAAAATACTAAATATACAAATTCCACTTGACCCAGCTATCTGCAATCTAGATAGCATCCCAAAAGAATTAAAACCATCATATTACAGGGATCCATGCATACCCATGTTTATTGCAGCACAATTTATAATAGCCAGATCATGGAAACAGCATATATGTCCATGAACAGAGGAATGTAGTAAGGGAAGAAGATACAGAAAATGTGGTATTTATACACAGTGGAATGCTACACTGCCATAAAGATAAATTTCAGACAGTCATAGGTAAATAGATGCAATTTGAAAGCATAATGTTAAGTGAATTGAGTCAGACACAACCTCAAATCTTACATGTTTCTTATATGAAAAACAGTATATATAGATATATATGGGTGAAATAGAAGACACATAAATAGGAAGTAGGGAGAAGTTAAAGTACTTTCCCAAGTTACTTTTATTGTTCTAAAATATTTTAAATGTTCTGATTGGCTTCATTTATATTGCTATTTTCTTAGTTCATTTGAACAGAAAAGATTTTTGTTATGTTTCTTTTTTATATGAATCTTTTTGGTTTATGCCTTTTACTCTAAGTAACTACTTTGAAGATATTGATTCACAGTGTAATAACTATTGTTATTCTTTTATGATTTGATTTTGAAATTTTGTTTTCATAAAATAAAGAAACTAAATTGTTTCTCTGATTGTAAAAATTTCCTTAAATTTTCCAAAAACATTTTAAATTCTTTGTTTGAGAATTCATATATTGCTGTTTCTGGCACCTTTTTTTTGTCCTTTTGGGGAATTCAAGGGTCTCTTAGGGTTGTGATGTCTGTTGGCATCCTTGACATATGCACATTCAAGGATTTGGTATTCCATTCTGGGTGATTTGCATTTTGTGTATGTGTGCCTGGTCCAGAAGGGAATTCTAAGCAGACTGCTTTTCTCTGTTGTGGTCACTGGTGTGGCTTCATCTCTAAGTGGCATCCTAAGTCCAAATTTGTTGTAAGTCCTCTCTTGGTGTGGTGTCACTGTTTCTGCCCTAGGGGAAGCCAAAGCCCAAGTTTGTCCCAAATCTGAAATTAGTGTATTATTCAGGGTGGTCTGGGGAGTACCTAAGAACATTAGTTCAGCCCTGAAGTCTCTGCCTATGGCTAAGGCCAGCCCAAATGCTTCATCCATAGTCACTGGGCTGTGTTCACCTTTGCAGGATTCTGTGTGGTACTTGGACTGTCCAGCTAAGGCTAAATTCCTAAGCAACAGTTTGCTGCCTCTCTCCCTCTTCTTCCCCCTAGTGGCCAGTGGTTCTCTGTGCTGGCTGTCTGGGTTTAGAGGAGCAATGTAAGCAATCTCTTGCACAAACACCACAAGGCTGGAATGCACCCAGAGTGCACACAGCCTACTGAGAGCAGTGCAACACAGTGGCAGGATGAAGGTCATGCTGCTATGACCTACCTGCTGTGCTGATGTACTTATGGCCTGAGACCACTGTAGACAGCTGCAGGTGATGATGGCTGGAACACAGAGCCTTGAGTCTCCACTTGGCAGCAGGGTGGGGCCAGAGGCTCTGTGCACAGGCTTTGGTCTTAGAATAGGGGCCTTGTGATCCACTGGTGAATTTTACTGGCTTAGCACTGAACTCCAAGGCAGAGTCCTGCACTCACTTCCCTATCCTGCTGCCTAGCAAATGGAATCTTTCCAGTTGTACTGCGCAAGACTGGGGAAGGTGTGGTAGAAGTTCCTCGGTCCCAGGCAAGCTCTGTTCAGACGTTCCATCCAAGGGCACTGTCCTGGTGGCCAAGACCCAGTTCTGAGTTTCACTGTAGTCATCCTGGTACTGAGTTACAGGTCTCAGAGACTTAATTCTCTCTTCTCCCCCAAGCAGAAGTGTGTCTCTAAATGCTGTGATGCTTGTAGTTGGGGGAGTTGTGACACGTTCCTTCCAACCTTCTTTAGTGCTTTTCTTATTATTTTGCTATGACCGGATATTGTGATCTCTTACTTGAGTTCTTTGGCTCTTGTCAAGGTAGTTTCATTATCAGTAGCTGTTCAAACAGATTTTTCTCTGGGGAGACTGTTATTAGATGACCTTATTCTGCCTCCATCTTGCTCTGCCTCTCCAGTTTCTTTTATAAGGACAGTAATCCCATATAGAGGGCTTTGCCTTCAGGATACAATATATTCACCTCCCAAGGATACCAAATACCACCCCCTAAGCATTAAGTGTCAACACCTAAATTTGGGGGGAACATAAGCATTCAGTCCATTATTAGAAAGTCAAAATCACTTACATCTTTACATTCTGAAATATTTTCTTGAATTTAATGCCCTAAACATAATTTAAAGTTTTATTGAGAAACAATATAGTGTAGTGATTAAAAGTATGAAAGCCAAAGTAACTGTTCAGATGCCTTATGTATGTAGCTGTTGTTTTTATTATCATTTATTCAAGTTTACAGTTCTCAAGATAATTTATTAGACAAAGCTGTAAAGATTATTATTGTACTCAAGGATTTACTGTTGCTGAAGGGTCCCAGAACACTATGTAGTTATAATTTCCATATATAATTTTTCTGTTTTTTTACCCTAGCACCTGTCATTGGTTGTAATTTCTCATTTCTTTTATACTACTAGCTGCATTTTTATGGCAGCAATTTTCTTCTCCTATAGTGATACATTTTTAATCTCCTGTGGTTTTAAGAACTAACAACTGAACTTATTTGAATTGTATGTTTTTTTTAAGAAATGAATTCCAAATGTATGCCCTAAGGGTTTTCCTCCTAGTAATACTCTTGAGCTTTCTGGATGAAACTTGTAACAGTTCTGTTACTGTGAAACAACCTATTTTGCTTGATTGTCACTGTATGTTCAAAAAAAGTGTATTTATTCTGTAATTGATTTTCCAATATTATTTTTATTAATTTACATGTTACCTGTGTAGAAAATTACATCATCAACTCGTGACACAAATAAACTGAACTTCTCAGTTGAGATTTCAGTGATGTATTTAACATATCTGATGCTCAGCCACAAAGCTTACAAAAAGGGATGATAAAGAAACACTATAGAAGCTATGGATTTTTTTTTTTTTTTTTTTTTTGAGAGAGGGTCTCGCTATGCAGTTCAGGCTGGCCTTGAACTCACTTTGTAGCCCAGGCTGGTCTTGACCTCACAATGATCCTCCTGCCTCAGCCTCCCGAGTGCTGGGGTTACAGGCATGCGCCACCATGCCCAGCTGAAGCTATGGATTTTAAAGGGTGTCTTGGTTACTTTCCTGTCATTGCTGAGACAAAATACCCAATGCCCAAAATTAAGGAAGGAAAGGTTTATTTAGCTTAGAGTTTGTGGAGATTTCAGTCCATACTCAGCTGGCTCCAAGGCAGAGTGGCAAATGGTATAGGGCAACTGTTCATGGCCGCAGAACACAGCAAAAGCAACAAGAGCAAAAGGGAGGCCTGGCAGCAAGCAGTCTCTTTCCCTTACATATGCAAACTATCTGCCCCAGGGCAGGTGTAGCACTCACACCCATAATCCCAACATTGGATCATGGATCAATCAAACTCCAAAGGCCCGCACCACGACTGGGTGAGGCTTTTCCAAACTTCTGAGATCTTCCCTGAACCTTTGGCTTCTCACTCACAGCTTCACACACTACCCTCTCAAACCTTTAGAAATATCATTGTTTCTGCTGAATGTTTTCTTATGCTTTATTTGATCTTTGATTTTTAATGGGTTGAGCAGTACATAATCTAAATTCCAGAATGATTCCTTTGAATTGACACTTAAAGAAAATTACAAAAGTCTTTCTATAAGTTTAGTACCTAAAAAATTATACAGATATTTTCTTTACTAAAGTTCTGGAGAACAAATTAAAGAGCATTTAGTAGTACATGAGTTTTCCATTTGTCTTTTTTCTTCAGATAAGTGAAATGTTTATGTTCAAGTTGACAGATGACTGAATCAGATAATTACCCATTATATATATAGAAATTACATTTTTTAAAAATGCAAAAGTACTTTTGTAGAGCTACACTTAATAGATTTTTTTCAGAAGTGACTTTTAGGCTATTTCCCCTAGAAATGCTATCAGGTTTTTTTTTTGTTTTGGGGGGTTTTTTTGGCCTTTTTTTCTTGGGAGAGTGTCTTGCTACGTAGTTCAAGCTGGCCTTGAGCTCACTTTGTAGCCCCAGATTATCTCAAATTTGCAACAATCCTCCTTCCTCAGCCTCCCAAGTGCTGGAATTACAGGCATGTACCACCATGCGCAACACTATCAGTTTTGAATAACTTTTCCTTATTATTACTCGGGGACCCCATAATTGCAAAAGCTTTCTTAGAGATAATAATAGATTATTTTAACTAGAGTACAATGAATTGTCAATCTTTTCAATTGTAATAAATCTATATAATATGAATAGTAAATCCTCTGGTCTGTTTTTTGAAACATATAATTAGTACATTGTGACCCCTGCAATTATGAGATTGATGTTAACTGTTGACTAACATTTTCCAAAGTTGATTTGGAGAATAAACTGCCTGTTATCTTTAGGTTACCTTCTGGGAGACCTAGCATACCCAGTGCTTTCAGCAAACGTGATTACATACAAATTGAGTTAGACTTAGAAAGTTTGGCTGTATGTATAACTGTTAGATAAAGGTTTTTCATAGTGTTGACTTTTAAAGGTGTTTAAAGATTGGGGAGTGGGTTCATCTAAAAAGTAAATTATCAGAAAAATTCCCTTATCAAAAATCCTCAAGCCATTTGACTTTGATTTGTCTCAAAGAGTGTTTCCTTACATTAAAATATCTTAGAGTGGAAGGTAGCAAGGAAATTCCTTGTTGTAGTGTATTCTTCAGTTTACTGGTAATGTTCAAAAATAACTCAAAAATGAAATTTTATGGGTTCTTTGATGCTCCAGACAGATATTGCTTTGGTTTAGATGTTTCACAAACTGAATATTTGATGTGCCTGAGAATAATGTTATCACAGAAGCAAGCATAAATACCCAATTGAAGAAAGAGTCTCATTCATCATGACATTGGTTCTTGTATGAAGCCTAAGCATCATGTAATCCAGAGGTAGCGTTTTATAGAATACATACTTGATTTAGAAAAATACTGATATATTTCACTACTTTATTCTTTGGACAATTATAAGTATTTTTTACACTTTTCCTTTTGTGAATATATTGGTATACATTATAAGTTGAGTAATGTTCTGATTTTTCATATGAACCTTTAAAATATTAATTTGATTTTTAAAAGAAGTTAAACACAAGAGAAAAATTATATAAGTCCCATCCTATGTATGTGAATTTTTGCATTCATTAAAAATAGAACAGGTAAGCCAACCTAATGGTTAGGCGGATTAAGGAGCTACCTGTGAATTATAGGCAACCACTGCTTTCCACAATTTCTCTTTCCTGTAAGTCTTCTGTGTCTGTTAGTTGATTGTAGGAATTCAGTGGTTAGAGCATCAGTGTAAAATGATTTTATCTTGGGATGCCTTTAGCCTTAGGAATTATGAGGACCTTAAAAAACTTTTGTTTATATAGTGTTACATTTATAGATAT
>NW_004955462.1:7372520-7398097 GCF_000276665.1 Chinchilla lanigera
AATAACTTTAAAAAATAAAACAGTGGCATTGTTTTATATTTTACAAATCTCTTTATATTTAATCAAGTTTATTGGACTACAGCTGGCTGTCATAGCTTCCCAATCGATGGTGCTGCTATATGTCATATAGCTTCTGGATAACTCAACTATATACTTATGAGAGAAGAGGAAGAAAAAATTTTTCAATAAAATAAAAATATATTATATTGGTATTATTATAAGAATGCTATGATTTTTGTAGACCTCTTCCTGGGCTTTAGGGCCACGTGTACAAAGCCAGTGCACTAATGTATTCCTTGAAGGCTTTCAATTCCTATTAAATGCAAACACTCAGTGCTAACAATATTCAGCAGTCTCAAATCAAGAGCTCAGCTCCAGCTAGAAAGCATGTTTGATTTGGCCAATATGTATTTTCTTAATTTTATATTTCAATATTTAGGCAGGACCCAAACCCTCTCCTTCCTCCTGGTATCTTTCCTCTTATTGTTGGGCATATGAGTGTTCAGCCACTTACATTTTAGTGAGAATTATGTTTCTCAGTTTATTTGGTGTTTTGTGAAGGAGTTGGGAGAGATATGGGATCCTGTGGGAGAATGAAAATGGAAAATCCTGTGTGGAAGGTTAATGTCAGACAATAAATTCTAAATAATTAAGTAATTTTAATGCTGATGATAGGCATAAATTTTCTTTTTTTATTTTAAAGAGAATAAAAAACAATAAAAATAATACAAAAACAATAAAAACTAATTTCAAAAAAGATGATAGGAAATTAAAAATGGTTATTGTGTATTTTCTTCAAACTAGTTTATAGGATATAGGCATGTAAAATTGATCAGACAATATAGGCACTAACTGTTCCTTTCAATAAACTAATAGAAGTTACTAGTACAATTATCTTAGCTATCTTTTGTGTGTGTGTGTGTGTGTGTGTGTGTGTGCATGTGTGTGTATATATATATATGTATATATAGATAGAGATATATATTTCTTTTCCCCATCCTTCTTTTCTCCTTTCCCCCATCCCAGTTGTTCTTTCTTTTTAGCAGTTTCTTTCTCTTTCACAATATCTGTTGTACCTTTTGGATCTTATTTACTCTTTCAGGTTCTTATACTAGGGAAACAATATGATGTTTACACATGCAAGTCTGATTTATTTCACTTATGAGTATCGCCTCAAATTGCATCCATTTCCCTAAAAAAGGCTTGAGTTTATCTTCCTTTATAGCCAAGTAATACCCCATTCATGAAAATACCACATCTTTTTTATCCATTCCTTGGTTGGTGGGCATTTGGGTTGTTTCCATTAGTTAGCTATGACAAATTGTGCTACTGTAAACATGAGTGCACATATATCACTGTATATGATGTTTTCAGTGCTTCTGGAAAAATACTTGAAAGGGGAATAGCTGGGTCAAATGGGACCTCTAATCCTAGTTTTTAGAGGAATCTCCACACTGATTTCCTCAATGGTTTTGCCAGTCTACACTCCAGCCAACAGTGGAGAAGGGTTCCTTTTTCCCCACAGCCCCGCAAGCATTTGTTATTGGTTGATTTTTTTATGACAGCCATTCTTTCTGGGATGAGATGGAATCTCAGTGTTATTTTAATTTGCATTTCCCAAATGACCAGTGATGTTGAACATTTTTTCACATATTTATGTGCCATTTGTATTTCTTCATCTGAGAAGTGTGTATTTCATCTCAGGTGTGCATTTTTGGATTGGGTCTTTGAATTTTGGGGGGGGCTTGATTTTTTTTAATTCTTTATATGTGCTAAAAAGAAGTCCTTTGTCTCAGGGACAGTCAGTTGAACTTTTTTTCCCAGTTCATGGGTTTTCCTTTCACTCTGTTGGTGATTTCTTTTGATGTGCGAAGACTTTTTAATAGGATGAAACCCCAGTTGTTGATTCTTTGAAGTGTTTCCCATGCAGTTTGGGCTTTGTTCATTAACTCTCCGCCTACTCCTATATTTTAAAGATATCTACCTACTTTCTCTTATACTAGATTTGGTGTTTGGGGTTTAATATTTAGATCTTTGATCCATTTTGATTTTAGTGTAGTGCAAGGTGATAGACATGGGTGTAGTTTTAGTCTTCAACATGTGGAAAGCCATTTTTCTCAGCACCATTTATTAAAGAGGATATCTTTCTTCCAGTGAACATGCTTGACCCCTTTGTTAAAGATAAGGTGGTTGAGTGTGTCTGTAGTTGTGTTAGCATCTTCTCTGTTCCAAGAATCCTCAGGTCTGATTTTTCCCAGTACCATATTGATTATATCATTGTAGCTTTGTAGTATACTTTTAAGTCAGAGGTTGTGATGCAGCCTGCTTTGCTTTTGTTATGCAGGATTGCTTTTGCTATTCTAGGTCTCTTCTGTTTCCAGATGCATTTTAGGAATATTTTCTCTCAATCTGTGAGGTATGCTAATGGTATTTTAATCAGGATTGCATTAAATCTGTATAACAGTTTTGGGACTATGGCAATTTTCACTATGTTGGTTTTTCCTATCCATGAATAAGGAATATCTTTCTATTTTCTGAAATCCTCTTTGATCTCTTTTTTCAGAGTACTGTAATTTTCATTGTATAGATCTTTTACTTCCTTGTTAGATTCATTCCCCAGTATTTCATTTTTTGGATGCTAATGTGAAGGATGTGATTTCCCTAATTTCTCTCTCAGTGAGTTTATTGTTTATGTACAGGAATGCTATTGATTTTTGAGTGTTAACTTCAGTATTTTTATATCTTCTTAATTCATCTTTGGTAATTCATATGTTTTTAGGAATCTGCCCACTTCTGTGTTTCCCATCCTATAAGACTAAAGATTTTTAAAGTAGGTATTAATGATCTTCTGAATTTCCACAGGATGTGTAGTGATTTCACCCTTTTCATTCCTTATTGCATGAATTTGAGACTTCTTCCTTTTTTTGATAAGGTTGGCTAGGGGTTTATCAATTTTATTTATTCTTTCAAAGAACCAACTCTTTGATTCATTAATTCATTCTATTGTTTTCTTAGTCTCAGTTTCATTAATTTCTGCCCTGATCTTTATAATTTCCTCCCTTCTTTGGGGCTTCGGGCTTGACTTGCTCTTCTTTTTCTAGAAACTCGAGGTGCAGCATTAGGTTGTCTGTTTGTGCTCATTCTGTTTTCCTTATGTGAGAATTCACCACTGTAAATTTCCCTCTGAGGACTATTTTCATTCCATCCCACAGGTTCCAGTAAGTTGAATTTGCATTTTCATTTGATTGTAGATACTGTTTAATTTCTTCCTCAATTACATCTTGACCCAGTGGTTGTTCAGGAGGATATTTAATTTCCATGTGTTTATGGAGTTTTTGTGATTTCTTTTGGAAACTATTATTTCCAATTTCTTTGCACTACAGTCAGATAATATGCATAGGATAATTTCAATTCCTTTGCATTTACCTAAGCATGTTCCATGGGCTGGTATATGGTCTATTTTAGAGAACATCCCATGTGCAGCAAAGAAGAATGTGTGTACAGTGATCCCTCACCTATCATGGGAGTTATGTTCCAGAGACCCCCATGATAGGTGAGAATCCACAAAATAGTGGCATTATATCTATTTTATTATTTATATATATTTTAAGGCTTTATTAACCCCTTTCACACTCCTATAAACCTTTCCCACTCTCTTATTAACCTTTCCCACACTCTTATAAACACTTCATATGCTCTTAAACAATTTCTACAATCTTAAATCCCCATAATTTTAACAACATGTAAAATTCTATATGGATACTCATGAGTTAAGTACTGCATACTACAAAATCCCACAATATAGTGAAAATTCTGCGATACAGAATTAGATATTTAAAAAAAAAAAACATGGTACAGTGAAGCCACAGTAAGTGAACTGCGATATAGTAAAGGATGACTATATTCTGATGTTGTTGGGTGAAACACTCTATAAACATCTACTAAGTCCATTTGTTCACAAGTTCAGTTCAATTTTGTTATTTCCTTCCTGATTTTTGTCTAGTTGATCTATCTCTCTGTGATAGTGGAGTGTTAAGGTGCCCTGTTATAGTTGTGTTATTGTTTATTTGACTTCTTAATGTCTATTAATATTTGTCTTATATAATTGGGTGCTCTCATATTTGGGGCATATATATTTATGATTGTTATCTGTTCCTCTTGAAATTTTACCCTGACATGTATGTAGTGACCTTCTTTATGTCTTTTGATCATTCTTGGTTTAAAGTTCACATTGTCTGCAAACAGAATAGCTACTCCTGCTTTTTTCTGCATTCCTATTGCGTAGAGTATTGTTTTCCATCCTTTGACTTTCAGTCTGTGAATTTCATTTTGAGTTAAATGTGTTTCTTGTATACAGCATATTGTTGGATTTTGTTTCTTGATCCACTCCGCCAGTCCATTTCTTTTGATTGGTGAATTACATTATTGGTTATAACTGATATGTATTGGCTTATCTTTGTCATGTTATTTTCCTGTTATTCTTTCCCTACTTTTCCAGTCTGTTTAACTGCTTGCCCTGCCTGGTGTTTTCTTTCTGCTGTTGTTCTTGGAATTGTGATCATTTTTATGTCCTTCTAGAATATCTTTCAGTACTTTTTTAGGGTTGGTTTGGTGGTCATGAATTTCTTCAACTGTACTTTGTTGTGTAAGTATCTTATTTCTCCATTAATTTTTAGAGATAGTTTTGCAGGGTACATCAATCTGGGTTGGAAGTTGTTTTCTTTCAGGACTTGAAATTCCTCACTCCAAGTTCTTCTTGACTTGATGGTTTGTGTTTAGAAGTCTTTTGTGATTCTCATGTGTTTTCCTTTATAGGTGATCTGTTTCTTTTCTCTTACAGCTTGTAATATTCTGTTCTTGTGCTCAGTTTCTGGAATCTTGATTATTATATGTCTGGGTGTAGATTATTTTGGTTATGTCTATATGCTTTACTTAACTGTATGTCAGATTCTTTTCCCATGCTTGGGAAATTTTCTGATATTACTTCTGCGAATAGACTTTTTATGTCATTTGTTTTGACTCCTTTTTTGTTGACACCTATCGGTCTTACATTGTTTTTCCTTGCATCATTTTGCAGCTGTGAATCTTTGTTTCCTGGTTCCTTGTTATTTGTAAGAGATCTTCCCTTTTGTGTATGCTAGCTACAACTCTGTCTTTAAGGTCTGAAAGTCTATCTTCACCTTCATTCAAGTGGTTTTGCCAGCTTTCAATGGAATTTTTAATATCCTGGATATCTCTTTGAATCTGTTTTATGCATCTGAATTATTATATTGTTCATTCAATGCTCCTCTATGTTTTCTGTGCTCCTCTGTTTTTATCTATGTCTTCTTTAGATATGCTGAACAATTCCTTCAATGTGGCTGTCATTTCTTTTTTTACCTGAGAAATTTTTTCTGATCTGATTTCTAGTATAGCCTGATAGAGTTGTTTCTTTACTTCAGTTGCTGTCATTTCAGAAATTTCAAGTGTGTGACTTCTATGTTGATGTCTCCTGGACTTGTTCTAGGTGGGCTGGAGGTCTGAGGTTACATTGTACTCCTTTATCTTAACATTTTCTATTTCAAAAACATTTTATTTTGTTTTCTGTGATGATCCTTTTGAGTTTTGGCAGTAGGTAACAATATCACTAGTATCAAGGCCTTTCCAAGAGAAGTCTGTACTTTAGAGATACCTTCAGTGTGTAGGAGTTTCTTGGTTTGTGTCTATCCCAAGATCCTACCTTCCCAATTAATTGAGAGTGGTATATTGGTTTCTGTTTGGCTCAGTCCCCAAACTTTTGGTTTAGGGCTGTGGTGAGGTTATTACCCCAGAGCTTCCAAATATTGTTACACCAAAGAAAACAACTGATTGCAACAGATATGACATCCTCGCTACAGTAGTACAGTTAGCAATAATGAGAGCATCAATCACAATTTAGAAACTGAGAAACTGTGGTAACTTCTCATTTTGAACTTTAGACCACAGGAGCAAAGTCTATAGTTATGTAACAGAACCAATTGTAAATTAGGAGTTTGTGTGCAAAGTGATTGTTGTTAGAGTAGATTTACCCTGGTTCTTCTGGGCAAGCTGGTTGCCATGCCTTGGGTGCTTCCTGTGCTGGCTGTCCTTCCCATAGTGTAAGAGGATGAGCCAGGCACCTAGGCTCCTCCAGACTGAGGCTCTGGAGATGTTGGAATGATGGTGAGTGGGGTTTTCCCCTCCTGCATGGCTCACTGAAGCTCCCTAAGGATCCTTCAATGGTAGAGGGGTGGTAGGTGGGATTTCTTCCCCTCCTACATGGCTCACCAAGGCTCTCTAAGGCTCCCACAGTGGCAGAGGGGCCCATAAATTTTCTTAGTCTGGTTATTGTCCTCTTCCCATAAGTGAGAATTTCATTCCTGTATTTCCTTCTCAGTAATTAGAGAAATGTGTCCATAACAGTTGAGGAATTAATAGTTACATGCTGATGTTGCTAAGCTTTTTTATATTTATAATTGTAATAGCTGTAAATCATAATAAATATCCTAGTGCTTGACTTGTCTTAAGCATTTTTATGTATAATTAATGAACCCATGTATAATTAAAAAGTTAACTAGCTTAGATACATTTTCCTTTAATCACTAAAGCTATACTGATCAGTGATATAGTACTGAATACTACTAGTACTGGTATAAAGGCTTGAGTCATAATTTAAATCTTGATTAAAATTACTATATGAACTTTTATTTTTCTAAGTTTAAGAGTTGTAGGTATGTAAGTGTTAATTTGTATGGCTGATTTGTATAGAAACTAACTTTATTAGTTCTGGCAGAAAAATTATGATTCCTAGATTCAGTAGCGCACATCAATCCTGTTTGACAATTTCATGTGAATCATTTCAAAAGTACACAAATTTTTATTGAGTAATGTTACACTGTATTATCTTCATTGGAAGACAAATTTGTTTCTAAGTAGTTTCAAATTGATATGTTTTAATATTTTGTGAGTAGACCCAAAATTGGTTTTGAGAGTAATAATGGTACCTGATTTAGTTTTACCTAGATTATATTTAGATACTCTGGATTTTAGACCATTTAACAGAGCTATAGAAAGATTTCATCAGCATTTAGAGTCAATGTAAGTTGTGTTAAGTGATAAGTTTTTTATTTTTTCTCCAGTTTAGACAAATCAGATTTCCCTTATTATTGGAGATCACCAGAGCAGATACTATTGAACTCTTAACTTTGATCACATAGAAATTGAGGGTTATTTCCTTTGACCATCTGTCTTATATCCTTAAGTGAAAAATGACAATGTTAAGTTCTGAACACCTTTTAAGTTTTCTCATCATATTGTTTACTTTTTTCATTATATATTAATGACTTACTATTTAACTAACCAACAGCCTTATAAAATGAAGAGAAAATTTGTCTTTACTTTTTAAAAGAGTAGTATTTTGCAAGTGGCCTTTTCAGACTTGTCTATCATAAACTGTTTAGAAATGGTTAGTATATTTAACACGTAAGGGGTATTTTCTGTTGTTTGGAAATGAAGTGGCTTTTATGATGGTTTCTTTAAGACATTATATTTTTAAAAACTTGGTTAATAACTGTGTGTGTGAATATTTCCTGTGGTGCCTCCATTTCTAGATAGTAAATTTGGCCAAAGCACATTAAGTCAGGGGTCTGAACCTATAAGCTAAAAAGCAGTCACTGTTAAGAGCTTTATTTTCATTCTTATCATTTGTACCACAAGTCTGCATAGTTTTATGATTCATTACAAATAAACTGTTGTAGTGTTCTCTGGATGTATTCAAAGAATTCTGTGGACAAGATAATAAAGTAATTGAAGACATATTGAAAAATAACATAGCTAAATGTACCATTGTACACAATACAGAAGCATGAAAATCCATCAAAAAAGTTAGATATTAGACTACTCACTTAATGACTAGTTAGTACTATAAAGAATTGGCTAGCTTAATGGTAGATTTAGTTTGTTTCTCATAGTGTTAAATAATTATATATAAAAATCATCCCAGACCTTGTTTTATTAGCCATTGTAACTTACAGATTCTTTTTTCCCACTTAACTCTTAGTTAATAACTATTTGTTGTTATCTTTTAGATTTTTTAAAATTGAGAACTATCCATATAGTTGTAATCTTAAAACTGATTTGTCCAAATCCTCTTTAAAGCTATCTAATGGAACTGAGTATGTGTCTACAGTAAATGCTCTAATAAATTAAGTTCCATTGTTATCTATCTGCAATTATCTTTTAAGTGGTAGTTTTATACTGTAATACTTTCATTGTACTGTATTGATAGGGTTTTATGGGCTCTAATGTCATAGTAAATGTAAAGACACATGTGATTTTTGAAATGTGTTTTATTCATATAGATTTTTCAGGGTAATCTGTCACCTTAATGCTGCTCTAACCTAATAGGTGTGCTTATATTCCCGCTTTTGTTACCTTTGCATGAAGCCTTTGTGACTTCAAAGAGACAATTCTACTCTGAATGAAGACATGGGGTAAAAGAGAAGGAGAATTTGGCTAATAATGTGGCCTATAACTTGTTTTCTCACACTGTTTTCATAAAGAGTTTTGCTGGTCTGTTTCAAAAGCAGAAATTTGTTCTTGAGTTCTGGTGTTCAAAACTCATATTTCTGTTTGACATAACTGTGAATAGAAAATCCCAAGTGTCTTACAAGATTAGTAGCTGAGTGGTGTTTTTACTAATCAGTTCAGAGATGAAAAAACTGAACACATTTTAAAATTCAAAACCCATCAGCATGTGTTTTGCCCTTTAATAAGTAAAAAAATCCGTCATGAGAGCGGCCCAGAGAGCTGATTTATTTTTCTCCTTCAGTTCGAGCTGAACTACAGCTATAAATTTCTTTAAAAAGAAAAAGAGGGGCAATGTTTCTTATAAACTATGGAATGTCCTTTATACTAAGTGCAATATTACCAACAAAGTCAGTTAGTGGAGTTAATGACCAGTTTTTTCAGGTAGTACCTTAACTGCCTTTAGCTAGGCGTGATCAATTTTGAGGGAAATGGCTGCATAAATGCTAAGATATTCAGTAACACTTCCAAATGATGACCTAGCTAATTAAAGGTGAATTCCTATGGAAATGCTTTCAAAGTACTTATGACTTCTGCACTTAATGGCCAATAATGGACTTACATTTATTACCATTAAAAATACCAAAGGAAACATAATGACTATGCCATTTTTTTCTATCCTGCCCCTATTACTTGAAAAGACTTGACTAATCCACCTCCAGTCATTAAGAATGTAGTTCTCAAAATATCCCGTCTTTTCATTGGTCTGCCTAAAAGTCACATAACCTTTGGTGCCGTGCCAGCATACCAATTGTTGGCAGCCTGTTTTTACTTGGGGTGTCATTAGGGAATAATCGGTGTCTATTAGTCTTATAGGAGACCTTTTGAAATGCTGCCAGTTGCAGAATATGGAGGAATCATAGCTGGGTAGCTATAGTTTATGGTTTCTAGTCATGAATTCTTATGTGAAAACCATACCCTTCAATCCTGTTTCTTGTAGGAATTTATTTATTGTATGTAATTGTTTTTCTTGAGGTT
The DNA here is from genome assembly GCF_000276665.1 of Chinchilla lanigera. NCBI lineage: Eukaryota > Metazoa > Chordata > Mammalia > Rodentia > Chinchillidae > Chinchilla > Chinchilla lanigera. The sequence goes on from NW_004955462.1 coordinate 7,382,082, forward strand.
TATTTTTTTAGAACTCAGCCTTTTTCCACTGAGCAAAGAAGAGTATTTATTAGCTTATGGTAAAGGGTAAACTCTTAATTTTACTTGGACCATTTAATCTTTCTATTGGCTGTTTATTGCTATGTGATCTGTAGATCAGTCTTTAAGTAATAATAATAATTATTGGCTGCCAGCAAGACTTTCTGTGATCAATTGGGATTGAATGGGTGAAATCAGGTTGTATTTCCAGGTATCTTCCCTCTCCACATGCTCACTTTTTTCCTAGAATGCTTTGTTATTTTGTTGTGGCTCTCAGCTATTTACTAGATGCTATAAAGTTATAGCCTGCATTTTTGTCAAGAAATTAATGAGTTACATAATCATTTATGATATAATGAATAAGCTACCTGTGATTTATACACTGTAGTCTTTGTTTATATGTTGTACTTTCCTTTTTTTTTTTTTTTTTTCTGATACCGGGAATCAAATTCACAACCTTGTGCTTGCCAGGCAGGCGCTGTGCCACTGAGCTGAATCCCCAGCTCTGTTGCACTTTCTTAAATGGGAAAGGAAATACTGTGATTTGTAGCAACAGGATCTGAACTAGAATCAGGAAAGTAACATGTGGGCAATAAGAGCATTTGTAAAATATTTACACTTTTTTTAATGGAAAGGCAAATGCCAGTTTGTACTATTTTTCATTCCCTAAGTAAATTCTAAGTGAGAAAATTAATTGCGCAGGTATTTGTAGATCACTTGTTGAATTCTAACAGAACCTTCACCCAGACAGAATCCAGAAGACATCAGCAACTCGGCTTAGATAAATCTTTGTATATAATATTGTGATCCATTAGATCTATCATCACCTCTGACGGATAACAATATGTTTGGTGTAGCACTGGTTATAGTCTTTTTTTTTTTTTTTTTTTTCGGTCCAGCTTTTGTTTAGACCAAGCACAAAGGGATACCTCTGTGTTGTTGAAAGCAGTATTGCTAATTATAAGATTTTTCTTTTGTGTTCTCAGACTTCTTTGTCCTTTCATCAGTTGGTAGCCCATCACCATTACCATTTTTGTATTTGAAAAGATTTTATAATAACACACTCTGAGAAGAACAAACAATACTATGATATACTGTTTGACCAAAACCTGAGATACATGTCTCATTGAGGAATAAAGTAGGATTTTTTTTCATTTTTCGCCTTCACGTCCTGAAAACCTGTATAAGTATGTTTTCCTATGATGACTCTGCTCTGAGGTTTTAAAATAAGTATAAATGAATGCCTTCAGCAAGTAAACATATGACTTCTGAAAATGTAACAATATCTGTGAATCTTTAAATTGCTGTGATCTCAAGAACAAAACATTGGGGGGAAAGATACCTAGTTTGTTTGTCTCTACTCTTATTTGGAGGAATTCCACACTTTTTTCATTACTCTTCCCTCTAAATAAAATTCTCACCCTCAAATAGAGTATAAATAATATATCTTCTGTCACTACTGACTAATATTCATCTTAAGATTTTAAATACTATTTTCTCTCATACATCTTAACTCTATATATAAGCAAACATTCTACCCAGAGCTACATCCCTAGCTGAGAACAATCTAACCTGACAAATTCTGAGATATTTTCTTTTTTTATCTTTTAAAGAGAATAAAAAAATTAGAAACAATACAGAATTTCACTAAATAAGATGATAGAAATGCAATATAACAAATTCTGAGATATTCTTTAGGTCATACATAGCTTATAGCTTTTAGCATTTGATAGTCATTTATATTTTTGTGTTACAAATAATTTATACTTCTTTTATCATTTAGCTATTTCCAGTTTTTGATTCATATGAATGATATACACATTTTTGTGTACTGTGTCTCAAACACTGTTGCTGTCAAGGGACTGTATTAACCATGTATTTTGATAAAACAGTAAGAACGGGGAGGTCAGTGACCTTGTATTCGGCTATTAAAAAATAAATGATACATTTTTAGGGTTGTGGCTAATTTTTTTCCAAAGTGTACCGTGTCAAATAGATAGTGTATCCTGAAAATGTTTCCAGATATGTATCCCAGAAAACATGAGTATGACCCAAGCTTTGCATTTGAGTTAGGTAGCTCAAAATATTTTCCATGTTAAAGTATAAGGATTTTACTCAGTACCTTAACAGTTTTACCCTAATAATTCAAGTAGGTATTGTGTGTATGTGTGTGTGTGTGACCTAACTATATCTATTATTTTATTCTTAGGCAACAAAAACTACAAACAAATAGCAATGTGTGTGCGTTACTCACATAAGCATGGATGATCAGTTTAAGTCAATGTTTACATACACTGACTATATACCACAGGTAAGTGGTTAAGTGTTTTAACATTTAGAATAGGTATTTTGTTTTACACTCTTTGCTTGATTTGTAAGATCTTATTTTCCTTAAAAATTTTTGTTATTAAAAATATAAATTTCTTGTGGAAAATTTAGAAAGTACAGAACTGGGGTTACATGCTCAGCTCAGTGGTAGAGCATGCCAAAGGTCCTGGGTTCGATCCTCAACACTTCAATAAAATAAAGTACAAGACTATATGAACATGAGAATAACTTTCTTTTTTTTTTTTTTTTGGTTTTTCTCCGGTACCGGGAACCGAACTCACGACCTTGCGCTTGCCAGGCAGGCGCTTTTGCCGCTGAGCTAAATCCCCAGCCCCCGAGAATAACTTTCTGCTATTCCAGACCTAGAGATAGCTAGTTAAGATTTTGGTACACTTTCTTCTAGTGACTTAAAAAATAATAATATATTGCGATTCTGTGGTATGTATAATTTTTATATGTTGCTTTAAAATAGATTATGAGCATACTTGTCATTGAATATTCTTCAAAAATTATTTCTAATAGGTGTATAATATTCTGTTTCATCCCTGTTATTCAAATATTATTACATTATGTTTAGATTTTTTTCCAGTTTATCACATAAACACATACATAAGCAAACATAATGAAAATAATACATCATAGTCATAAATGTTTACCATAACTATAAATTTTTAAGTTCCTAGAAGTAGACTACTAGGGTAAACATAAGAACCCTTTTGTCTTTGACACATTTTAATCAAATTATGTTCTAAGAATTCAGCCCTCCTCACCGCTCCTTCCCCTTATCCCTCTCCTCCTTCTCCTCCTCCTCCTCTTCTTTTTTATACTAGGGATTGAACCCATGGCTTTACACCTACTAGGCAAGTGTTCTACCACTGAACTACATCCCCAGTCCTTTTTATTATTTGAGGCAGGGTCTCTGTAAGTTGTCCAGGCAGGACTTAAACTTGTAATTCTCCTGTTTCAGCCTCCTGAGGAGCTAAGATTGTAGGCATGAACAACCATGACTTGTCTTCCTCAATATATTTCACGTTAGCTCTGTTTGTTTTGGAGAAGTCTACTGACTTTTTTTATATAGACTCATTTATAAGGTTAGAGATTCCATATCTATGAAAGTGTGCCCTTAAAAGTACTTACATTCATGGAATCACCTTTGTGTCACTAATCATTAGTAAACCATGTTCAACTGACTAGTCTGATTTTTAACATCATTTTTTTATGAAATAGTTTTCTAAAATAGAAAAAGCAAAATTACAGTATATGTAATGTACAATAAAAATAACACACTTTTAAAGAGTATGACTAAGTCATGCTTACTAAAATAATTCCTCTTCATATTCCTATTGGGCAGTTTCTTACTGTCCATCTGGAGAATATTAAATGTATGTTAAAGTAACTGATATATATCATAATTTCTCTTTACATTATTTCTAATTGATCATCCTCTATTTTTTCCAAATTAGTAAGACAATATTAAGATTGCATTTGCTATTCTAGAATTTCAACACTTTCTTTACATTCAGTTAAAAAACTGATATACTCTTAAGTGTAATGTCTAAGTCTTTCATATTATGGAACAAACTAATTATAATTGGTTATAGGACGTAGGCATCCTTCAAAGAATATACAGCACACCTAATCTAACAAGGCAGGTCTTCTTATCAAAATAACGTATGTCAGACTATAGCCAATGCAAAGTGTGATCAAACTCTGTCAGATTTTCAAAGAAAGAGTAGCCATGTCAAGGGGGGGATTACAGATGATGTACTAGTCTCACTCCATATTTCCCAGGTTCTGTTTTATGATTTGAGCTCCGTTTCCCATCTCATTTAGTCAGAACTTCATTGACTTCAGGGTATGAATTGGAAAACTACCAAAAAAGAGTAAGATTCATGCACAGATTAACCATTAGTGTCATATTTAGATTTTTAAAAGAACGTTATTAAATAAAAGAGAAATAAATGCAAACTAAGAAGGAGTAGAAAATTTAACCCCATTGAGTTTTGAATTTGGAATTATCCTACTCTTTTAGAATATATAGTCTCAAATATAAATTTTAAGAATTTATCACAAATGAATAAAATAGCCTGGTTAGATTACTTTTTAGACTTTGTTTTTATTGCAGTTTAAAACTTTGTATGTCGAGTTCCCCCAAACCTTTTTTAGAACACTATTCGTCCATGTTTTCTTGCCAGTTTTTTAGCATCAAACATGTCAGCCATGAAGTTTTCAGAACATCCATAATCTGTATTTCATGAACAGCATTTTCCAAAACTCATCAGATTCCAGCCTCAAGGTTTTCCTATTTTTTTTAAATTTCAGATTTTATTAGACTGCTGAGGCTATGGACCTAATTACATTGTAAATATCCTAAGGCTTTTTAGTATGAGGCAATATTTTGAGAAAGCCAAATGATATAGAGCCAAATGATATAGGCAGTATTTTGAGAAAGCCAGATATATCTAGGATACTTGTACCTGAAATGCCATCCATCCTTTAATTTGTACTTCACAATGCTCAATTTTGACAAAATTTTTTTGGAAAATGTTGGCATGATTTTATTGCTACCTACTGCCGAGATCATTGCAAAATTTGAAAAGGATGAAAAGAAAATCAGAAATTAAATGAAATTTCTAAATTTCTAGCAGGAATTAGATATTCCTTTCAGAGGTAGTATTAATAATTGCTAGTAGGTTTTATTGGTTTTTTTTTTTTTTGGGTTTTTCTCCGGTACCGGGAACCGAACTCACGACCTTGCGCTTGCCAGGCAGGCGCTTTGCCGCTGAGCTAAATCCCCAGCCCCGCTAGTAGGTTTTAAAGTCACTTATAACAGCATCCAATTAATCAGTTTATTAAAGAAAGCCATATCAAGTTTGGGTTGTTGGAAAGTGAATGTAATACTTTCTTCTCTTTGAATTATTCATATTAATAGTTCTTTGTAAACATTTTCAAGTATTATACATGCATATTTCAAAGAAAAAAATTAAAATAACTTTGAAGGAAAACAGTGGTTCAGTTGTAATTCACATTCATTTACATTATCAAAAAGAATGTGGAATATAGTTTGATTTTTTTAATTACATGATCAAAACAAATGTAAAATATAGCTGTATTCTTTAATTACATCACATATATATGGGCTTTATTAACTGTAATCACTATACGAAAGTAAGATACTCTTAGTAAAATGTCAAATCTTTCTCATTTTTAATCCATTCGTAGTCTAAATACTGCCTTTCTTTTTTTTGTTTGTTTGTTTGGTTTTGGTTTTTTTCCAGTACCGGGAATTGAACTCATGACCTTGCGCTTGCCAGGCAGGTATTGTATAGCTGAGCTAAATCCCCAGCCCCAATACTGCCTTTCTTACAGGTGTTTTATAAGATAAACCTATAATAAGATTAAATTTTTCTAAATACTTAACATCAAGAGTAGATGATGTTGCAATATCTACCAAAATTATACTGCTTTGCCTTATTTGTATTTTATTGTCTCTAGTTATCTAGTGTATTCTGATTTTCTTCTCCCACTTGTCATTATTCTGAAAAATTTGGTGGCCACAAGTCTTGCTTTTTACAGGGACTTAATTGTCTGAGTGAGTAGCTTGTTTCCTGTAAGCATATTTGGGATAACCAGGAGTTAATGGTTGTATTCTAGTAGTAGTTAAAAGTACACATTAACAGTTCATTGTTATTTAGACCTCTGTATGTTTTGTTTAAATAGGTGCAAATGCCATCCAGACTTATAAAAGTATTTATTGGCAATAGAACAGCCAATCAAAGCACATGGTTAGGTAGTGATGTCATGGTGTTATTTAATATTTTACCCGAGAACAGTGTGCAACAGTCTTCACAGCGATCCACATGCTTTCCACACAGTTGTCCTGTTTGGCCCCTCTTTGATCTATGTGCTTTTTTTTTTTTTTTTTTTTTAGCTGAATGCTGGTAAACGTCCTTTCTGACAGCCCCCTTTGCTCTTGCTTGCCATTATCTGCTGAAGTTCAGAAACCAGAGCATCACTTCAAACAAGAGAGTTAGGGAGTAGCCAGTCAGAAGAGATTCCTGAGGCATGCAGAGTTCTGGCATAATCATTCAAAGATGTTGGGGCAGTGCAGTGGGGGTGGAGGAGGTGTGCGTGAGTGCTGAGAGCGGTGGGGGTTGGCCTCTGGTCACTGGTAAATAAGTGAAGGCAGGTGCCAGAGAGTCTAGACACCGTGATTTCAGTCCTGGGTCTTTGGTATCTGATACCCAGTATGGGACTTGGCTGATTGAACACTATTGCATCTTCACTGCCCAGGCTGAAGCCCTTTTAGTGTTTTCTTATTAAGTTAGTAAAAGATAACATAGTTAAAACAGAGCAAATCAAGTTTCAGTATTTCCTAGTTTTGGCAATTTCACTTAACTTTTGATGTATGATGTTTCACTTTTCGCTGTTGCTCTTGGAGTTTCAGTGAACTTGTTTTTAAATTTGAATGCTTTAATTAAAACTGAAATATTTCTCTTTCTTACTATGAAAAAGTAAATCTATATATGAATCATTCCATTCATTTTTAGTCCTAATTTCTTATGGTTTTGAGGGTGAAAATTGAGTAAGTTTTTAAGGTTAAAATGTAGGTAGCTCTTGACTGTTATTACATGAGATTTAGCATGAAAATTTTTTTTAAGAATCATTTTTCAGGGGCAATTGGCATACCACAAAGGCTAATTTGATATAAATAATTTATGTTAGCAATAAACATTTTGCCTTATTAAAGCGTTTCTTTAACACATTTTCCTTATAAAAAGGTTTCTCATGGGCTACAAAGTTAAGTCCAAGGCCAGCCAGAACTGCACAGTGAAACCCTGTCTCAAAAAAACAAATACATAAATAGGTTTCTCAATAAAAATTCAGAAAAAATCTATAATATGTCCTGAATTACAATATGAAAAACATGCTAATTAATTATATTAGAGGATTTTTGCCTACAGTTTTACTAATTTGTAATTTAGTTTTTATTAATAATTGTATATGTAAGTACAGTGGTTGATAAAATATGTATAATAAATTAAGTTTATTTTATTTTTGCCATAGAGTCTTCTTATTCTACAGCATTATTGTTACTGTTTCTCTGTCCAGAGATTCCTTACTGGCAACATTCGTGGTTAAAGAACTGCCCTCTGGGAGAGGGCCCGACACATGCCACGCATTCAGCTGCTACAGTATTTTATGATTTTCAGCATATAGATTAGTACATTTTATTAGAATTATAACAATTGGATGATATTTATGTGGTTTCCTATTGCTCATTGCTACCACATTGACAATATAGTGATTTTGTGTGTTGACCTTGTATCCTTTTTCAAATTCAGAAGTTATCTGGAAATAGCATAGACAGCAATCAAAACAAGACTTAACAGAATAGAGTCTAAAATAAATAATATTTATTATTTACTAACTATATATAAGGCAGTATGCCTGATTCATGAAGGCCTGCTATTCTGTAAAGGTATTGCTCTGAAATAAAATTTTGAGGTTATAAAGCTTTGGAAATAACTTCCATCTGTTAGCAGTTTGGACTTACAGAAAAATATCTTTACATAATTTACTTTGTTAATTTGCTTATTTTCCAGTAATAGAAGACAAGCATCTCTAAACTGTTGCATTTATTATAGCATTGGTCTCTCACTGTGATAAGTCTAGATTACTGTTCCTTGACATAGTTGGTAAACCTTTTTCTTCTTAGCATTTTGTCTGCTGCATCTTAGACTCTCCTTTCTTTTATCATTAAATAGAGTTCATATTATACCCAGGCCCAAGTTACTGTATTTAGCCTACAGCTTCAGGTAGTAATCAGATATGACAGCTCCTAACATTATACCTCCAGTCCAGACATTTCTTCTCACTCCTACATTTATAACTTCCAACGGAGTGTTCTGCACTAGACTGCCATAGCAATTTGTAAATAGCAAGGTTTTTTTGTTTTGTTTTGATGATACTGGGAATCGAACTCAGAGCCTCATGCTTGTCAGGCAGGCACTGTGCCACTGAGCTACATCCCCTGGCCTGACTGTCATAGCAATTTAAACTCAATATATCTAAATCCAAAAGTACTAACTTCCTTTTACGGTTTTGTCCTCTTGGGTTTTTTATTTTGTTTTGCTTCCTTTTTGGCAGTACTAGAGATTGAACCCAGAGTCTTGTTCTGCCACTGAGCTATACCCGCAGCCTTCTCCAACTTTAATTTCCCTTTCTTGTTATATGGTAGTACCAGCCTCTATCTCCCAGGTCAGTGGAAGACCCTGAGAGTCGTCTTTGAGTTTTCCTCTTCCTTAACTCCAACCTCTAGTCAGTTATCAAGTCCCAATTTGATTCTGTCTCCTAAACATATCTCCAGTGAGTCACTTTGTATCAGTGCTTATTGCCCTACAAGTCTAGGCAGCCATCATCTCACCTGGACTTTTCCTGTGGCCTCCTAGATGGCTTCCCACATGCTATGCCATGATTCAGTCTGTTTTTTACACTGGCCAAACCTTTTGAGGATAGCAGTCTTATCCTGACACTTTCTTACTTAGACCTGTTTAATATAGTTTCCAGTTATCCTTAGGATGAAGACCCAAATCCTTAACTTGTATTTCAAGACCCTGTATGATCTGGCCTTTGGCTTCTTATTTCTAAGCCATTTATCATTCTGCACTGATACTCTCAGTTTTTTCGAACGGTTGTGTCCTTTTCTGTATTGTGTCCTTTGCAGAAGCTATTTTCTTTACTTGGAATGCTCAGCTTGCAGGTAATTCCTTAAGTGCAGAGCTTTTATCTAACATTTTTTTTGTATTCTACACTGTACAGTACTTGGAAGTTTATATTTAATGCTGAGCATCTAGTAGTTCATTCAGTCATTAAACAGCTCCCCAGTTTTGTGTTGAAATATAATTACATTATATTATTTTCATTGTTCAATCTAAGATAACATTTTAGAATTTTTTTTTGGTAATACTTGCCCTGTGCTTTTTGATAGTTAATTAAGATGTTTTCAATATTCATATGAATAAATAGATCTGGAACAAAAGTGTTTATTTTTTTAAAAAAATTTGTAATGCATAATGCAGACACAAGAGTGCACATAGTGTTTCATATGATGATCTAGATCATGCAAAAATACTCTATTTTAAAGCAGGAAACAATAGGAAAAGAAGAAAAAAAGAAAAATGATTATATCTGAGGAATATGATTGACTGGAGGGAACTTTCTAGAATGAATGGAGATGCTCTGTTGATATGTAGTGTGGGTTGTGCAGATATATGCGTCTAAGTTAATCAAATTGTACACATAAAGTGCATTTTACTGGGTATAAATGTTTTATAATGACTCATAAAACCATGAAACTTGAAGTAACCTTAGTTTTAATGGGGAAATGTTCTGCTTTGTCTTCTAGGAAATGGGCTGAAGATGCTCATGCAAAGGGCTCTGATGCTCAAGGATCCTTTGCTCATGAAAATGATTAGAAATATTTCCCAGCATGATGAACCCACCAAAAATCTGTTTACTGTAAGTATGGTTTTTGGCTTTTTGTCTATTAAAATAGACTGCGAATTGGTGTTATAAATGGGTATATTACTGTTACTAAGCTCTCATCAAATATTTATTCATGACCCAAATTGGCTCCCCTGTTAGAAACTTCTAAGTAAGGTTAGCTCTTAGAAATCCCAGTCTACTTTTTCTGGCTGTTGTTTTTATGTTATCATCTCTATCCCTAAGGTCTCCACAGCCCCTGTATCTTCTTACATTAAGCCATCTCACCACAGGATCCCTTAACAGTTTACTTCAAGAGTGATAAAAGAATCACACCCGATCTTTTATTTTTCTTCCTATCATATTATTAAGTTGGTCTCCTCATAAATAATAGTTTAACTATATATAAAACTGTATTTTATCAGGATTATGTTGGGGACCTTGCAGCCCAAATCTCTAATGATGAAGAGTTTGTGATTGAATGCTTTGCAACTCTTAGCAAATTTGACCATTCCAAACTTGGACTGGGAACAGGGTCTTTCAGAGTGCAAGTTGGTTCCATACCTCAAGAGTAAACTAAAACAGGTCTGTGCTAAGCATCTTACTTCTGCGTAATCACTAAGCTATTCTTGTCTCTTGTGGGGAAGGCTGTGAGAACAATGTTTTGTTCTGTTCTCCTAGAATGGTAGTCAGGAGGTACACTCTTAGATGTATATTCTTTTTTCTTTTTGCTAACAATGTTTTCCTAATGTAATCGTTTCCCTTTCCCTTCATACCTTTCTTATTGTTTTGTAGTCTTTTTAATCCTGTCATTTTTTTTAAATTACCAAATGCCATCCCCTTCTGTATGTATTCTCACACAGACACGCACACACACGTGGACACAGACACACAATTTTTGAAGCATTTGAATAAGTCTTTTATTTTCTATGTTATCATTCAGTTGTATTTTCAAAGTTGTATGTACACCTTTCTGCTGCCTCACCACCACAGACTGTCATCAACCATCATGGAAAATTTGGAAAAAGGACAAATTTATAAGTGTGTCATAGATGCATTGGAACTAATATAAAGTTTTCAATATTTTTGCTGTGTATTGGAGTTTAGATAATATAAGTGGACTTGGATCTGGACATTTTGGTGAAAATGTTCTGATTACACTTTCCTCAGTGCTTCAGAAAATGACCTTGTTTTAGAAGTGGTTATAATGATAGGAACTGTATCCAGGGGTGATTCTTGTGTGGCATTGCTAGCCAAATCCAGGAGAATCTAGCTCCTTATTGAATTACTGAATAGTAATGATCATATTTATTTTCATGCTAATGTCTAAGTAGATTATTAGCTAAAATTTTAAATATAAAATGAAGAATCTTTAGCATGAAATAGTATCTGACTTGTTATATTAATCATATCTATTTAACCTACATAGTTAAAAAAATGAATTAAAGGACTGCTAAGTAGGATTAGATAAAATAGTACCAAACAGCTTTACATTGCAAAGTGTTGCTGTAAAGCATTGAGAACCACTTTCACAGGTACAAGCCTCCTCTCACCAGCCTTGAACAATTGATATTCTATCATTTCTTCTTTCTGTACAATTTTGTGTTGGTTTGAATTGGATTTCCTCTCTTATACAAATCTTCCATATAATAGTTTGAGTCTAATGGCAAAGTTCATTTGGAAGTCGATTTTAAACAGATTCCCTTCTAGATCCAGAGATACTATCCTTTCAACTTCCTGCAGTGATGAAAATGATCTGTATTTGTGCTGACCAACATATGTCGTTTGCTGAACACTTGAAATGTGGCTTTCAGACAGAACCTGAATTTTTAATTTACCTTAAATTAGCTAGGGTGGCTTATGGCTGTGGTATTGGACAGTGCAGGCCTGGAGTCTTCCTATTACATTTGTATCACTCTTAGAGGCTGGGGCTCACTGTATTTCATACTGCATACAAAATTTATCTGAATCAAATATTTGATTAGGACCAAATTCTCTAGCATCTTACACATAAAAAGTAGCTAGTAATACAAACATTTTAAATGCTAACATGAGACATCTGAGAATATACACAGTTTTTCTTCCTGAGTCTCAGTCCTTCCTATGCCAGGCACAATATGTATATATTTTATATTAATTTTAGTAGATTTATTTGAAGTATAATACATAAAAACAACTACATAAATTATAGAGAGCTTAATGGATTTTCAAAATGAGCACACCCATGTTGCATTAGCTATTTAGGAAAATAAAATGTTACTGGTACCCTAGAAGTACATCTCCTCCCGGTCATTACCACCTTCTCCAAAGAAGTTTCTCTTTTTTTATTATTGACATGTTAGTTTTGCTTGGGTTTGACCTTTATGTAAGTGGAGTGGAATTTGGTTTATTATGTCCCACATAGAAGGAATATAGTATTAGAAATAATTTTAAAAGACAATAGGTAGTTGGAAGGTCAGATTTGAATAAAATATAACTGCATGAGAATGAAGATTTCATTGAGAATTGGAGAAAGGTGAAGCAAAATAATATGAATCTCAGAAATCTAGCCCACAGTGATTTAATTGAGATAGCTGAGATGTGGGTAAAGTGAGCTAACAGAACCAGAATATTTTTCTGTGTTTTGATGTTCTCTGATGTTAGATGACCAAATGCAGAGGCTATAGAACATATATTTTAGGAAATATTTGGATTTTTACTATTTAAAAACCAGTTAGGGTTATATGAGTTTAGGAGCACTGTGTACCAGAGAGTAATAGACTTTGAGCCTAAGTGATTTTAGGAAGAGAGTAAGAGCGATCATTTGGAGCAGACTGAACTTTAAGGGCCCAGCAATTTACTCCATACATCTAGTTACAGTCTATGTTGACTAGAAAATCTAACCTGTCGTCAAACTGTTGCCAAGAATTTATAGCAAACTACACTATTAGTAAATCAAATTTCATCATCAGGACCTAAAATTAGACATCTGTAAGTAATTGTGCTTTAATCATTACATGTTAGCTAGTGAATATCAGCTATTCTACTAAAATATTCTTTGCATAATATTCAACATTTACAATTACCTTTTATAATTATATAACATTCTTCTTACATTATAATTAGACTAAAGCTAAAATAGTTATTTTATGACAAACATAAAGTTAAATTTTCAGAATATTATTCAACAAAGGGAAATACCATTTATAATTGTTTAATTTCTACCAATATCTTAGAATTTAGAAGATACGATCTTCAAGAATTGTTTCTTATGTGAAATCAGCATTATAGAAAGAAAATACAACTAGACTTATTTTAGAAATCAGAATTGTGTGAAGAATTCTTACGATGAACAAAAAAAGCCCAAATTGTAGTAAATGTTGCCATTCGTTTCACATTGGGAACACAGAAGTTCATTTCATCAGTTTTCACTTGTGTTGGCAAAAGATAGTGAAGGCCACAGTTTCTATTCTCTTAGCCCTGTTTTGTCCTTCATTTCTGCTGGATATTACCTGTACTTTTGAGGTGGATTCTCTTAAGTAGCTAGGTGTAATCTCAGAGATTATAACTTTTATTCAGAATTTTAAATTTTTATGTTGAGCATAGATCAGAATGACATTTTAAAAAATCATTTCACAACGTTATTGGAAACACATTGTTTGTCTTCTGCTAGTGATTTCATTATAAAACTGGACAATCATCATCAAAGCTTTGCTTGTCAGTTTCCCACATTTTAATCAGAAATTCGTCTGCCTTCCCAATTTCACTACCTCGTTGCCAGTTCAGAAATAAATCAATATGTGACATTTAGCTTTGAGCTCTTAAGTCAAATGAAACTGTATTAAATATTTGCTCTACCAAGATATTTCATGTTTGTAGCCCTCAGGTCACAGGGTGTATGAATATGGAATATTTAATACTCCTATGGAACACTTTCACGGCTCATGTACTCTTTTCTGATCGCTGTGCTATTGTATGTAAAGTACATATGGTTGGAGATTTAAAGTTGCACCTATGTGATTATCTTACCTGAAGCAGTGAGGAAAGAAGAGAAGTTGTCATTCTGTTATGCATTTCCTTTAGCATACTCTTCATCTACTCTACCTTCTTTTAGGGAGACATGGATAAAAGAGGATGTGTTTAGATTTATACATTATATAAGGATAGTTCTAGTTCACCTTTAATATTTAAAAACTGGTATAAAAATTTGAATATTTTATTATATAATACAGTTTTTTTATTCTAATTACTTCTAAACTCTAGACTCAAGTCTCTCATTTTAACACAGAGTCATTCCTGCCCTGTGTCTCCTTTCTCTTCTGGCTACTGTCCTTTCTTTCCTCCCTAGAACCAACATTTTGAAAACTAGGCTGTATTTTACTTCATTTCCTTATTCCCCTTATCAGCCTTTCAACCTGTACTAATTCTGGCTTCTGCCTCCATGTTGCAGTAAAGTGGTGCTTACTAAAGTTACACTGACCTTCATTTTTCTAAATCTAATGAGTATTTTCAGGCTTTTCCTACTTTGTGATCCCACTCTTAATGAAAATTAAAAATCCTAATCAGCATTAAAATAGAACTTATCTGTGACTTATTTGGGTTTGGACTCAATTTGAAAATTAATCTCAGACCAGAGCCACCATCTTTGCTTGCTGAGGAGTAAGCTATTTTAATGCATCCTACACAGACAGCTCTCAGTTACATTTGGGAAATGGCTGCCAGTGTCTAATTCTTCGCATGCAGACTGTATTACTGATCACTAATGAGGGGCTCAGCTTGTCCTAGATCTTTTTTTCCAGAATAAAATGATAAAATGTATGTATTTGAAAGTAAGAAAAAATTCGATTAGACACAGCAAAGATGGTGAAACACTGGAAAAAGGTTATCAAGGGAAGATGTGAAATCTCTGTCCATTTAACACTAGTAATGGCTGTATATCAAGCTTTTAAAATTGTTTTAGGAATGCACTGGAGTGGAGTTCAGTAGAGTGTTTAGGTAGCATGTGTGAGGCCCTGGGTGTGATCCCAGCACCTTAAAAAAAAAACCTTTCCTAGAATAGGAGTGGTTGGTAAATCATCTCTTTAAGGCAAAGGTAAGTTTTGACTTTCTAGTGTTCTCAACATGTCTGTGGATAGGAAACCCAAAATATATAGGGAAATAGGAATATTTATAGTTTGAAGGCATTTATCTTAAGGGAAACAAACTTCTTTGCAATTCACAAACAGTGTGGAATACACTAAGAAAAATTAGATGCCTATAAACCTTAGGGAAATATGCTTCCTTCAGTAGAGGACTTGTCCTCAAAATTCTGTAAATATTGCAGTAGTGATGGTTTATTTAATGTAGTTGTCCCAAGACGGAACTGATGAATTGAAACAGATGTGTGATGGTAGTATTCTGTGTACCATGGATAATTACATTACTTGTATTACATGATGAAGGCTCCTGACTCATCAGTAAGTCACTGCCTTTGTGACTAGATTTATTAAAGCTTGGGGATGCAGGGAGCTGTGAATAGAGGGGGACAGAGAAGTAAGAGAGAAAGAAAAGCCTTGGCTATTCGGTCTTCTGAAAAATTGTAAGGCAATTGACCATTGTATTTTTCTTTTCCAAGCCTTGGGAAACATGAAAGGTAGGACAGAATCTACACGTCTGATCTATAGGGCTTCTAGTACACAATTAAACTTTGATTCTTCTGTATGTCCTCAACTTTGGGTAAGCATTTGAATACCTCAAAGTTCCTGCCAAACTGACAAGAAAAAATTCCCTTCCCTGACATTGGCTTGTCAGGCATTGAATACATATTTATTATTAAGTACACACTGTGTGACAAAACTGAGAAGATAGACACTAGGAATACAAACTTCAATAACACAAAACCCCTTGTGTATGAAAGGTTCAGTCTAGACTCTAGACAATACCAGGATTCTCATCACCAGGATGTGTGGACTAGTCCTTTCCAGCCAGCAACAGGCCAGTGTGTCATCTGGTACTAGCACAGGCTTGTAAGACTGAGATTTTGAATAGCAGCTCTTCCTGTTTAGTAATTCTTAATTATGATCATGGGCAGACTGCATGTTATAATAACCTCCAATTAATACATCTCCTCTTGGGGCCTGGGGATTTAGCTCAGCGGCAAAGCGCCTGCCTGGCAAGCAGAAGGTCGTGAGTTCGGTTCCCGGTACCAGAGAAAAACCAAAAAAAAA
>NW_004955462.1:7398197-7402298 GCF_000276665.1 Chinchilla lanigera
AAATGATCCTGCACAGATTGGCATCCTTGGTGTTTCAAGCGGAGATTGCCCCAGGAGGTAATTGTACTTAGCAGTCTGGTTAGAATGCAGCAGGTGAGGGAGCTGGGGATTTAGCTCAGCGGCACAGCGCCTGCCTGGCAAGCACAAGATCGTGAGGTCGATTCCTGGTACCAGGAAAAAAAAAACAACAAAAAAAAATACAGCAAGTGAAGACTAACGGTCAGCACTTGGTACTGTTCTATTGAGAAATAGATAGTACATGCATAAAACCCAACATTACTATGTGTGTATAATTATGTACCTATCTCTCTCTACATATTATTATTGGGAAAAATATTTTCCAAAATATAAAAAACTTTTTTACCAGCTATGGCCTTAGTTTTAATGGGCTGCTAAATTACTGTAGACCTACTGTAATTTAGTGTGAAAAATTATATTAAACCATATTACAGTGTCAATTAGGGGTCTGCCACATTACTGGAGAAGGGGAACTCTGTTTTCCATCAGTGATATTAGAACACAAAGCAGATCTATGTAGCTCTATGTTATCCTATAGTATATTAATCAGATACAAGGTGTAACAGAAGCCAGTGACAAAGTTTTCCTCATAGTGAACAGACTCTAATAGTAAGCTAGTTAAGACTTCATAATATTTTAGTGGTTAAATAGTAAACAAAATGATATCGGAGTTCAAAAAAGATGGCACATTCCATGTAAAATCAAACCATAAGTCGTTCATGACACCTTAGAAACTTTATGGAAACTGAGCGCATTCGATCGTAGTGTCAGGAGCTGACAAGAGATGAAAAATAAAACAGAGGGTTTGCCTTTAAACACAGGATAAATTCAGGAATCAAAGCCGAGATACAAAGGTACAATCCTTGTGAAAAGAAGTGTTTCAAAAATGAAGGAAAAAACAGCCATATCCCAAGAATATTTCCACAGCAGTTTGATAGATTTTGATGACATTTTAATGGTGACTGAACAGTGATATCCCTCATTTCTCATAGTTATTTCCTGATAAAAGGCAGGGAGTGGAGGTGTTAGAAGGAATTTATTTTAATTCATATATATTGTCTATTAAAATTTTTTAATACTGGGTGTTTTGAGTTGTTATTTAACTTTTTTAAGGAAAGTCAGACTGCCAATACCTTTCAGTTTTTTGGAATAGGTATTTTAACAGCTTTATTAAGAAATAGGTTTTTATATAAAGAATAGCATGTTATGCGAATCCTGGGTTTGCATTCACTGAGCCTAAGTAAGTCCTAGACTTTATTTTACAAACAAGTCTAAAATCAAAGAGATTAAAATACCTTCACAAAGTTACATACTTCAGTTATTTAATCTTAACAGTTTAATTTTGCTGTAGTTTTGCTTTAATTTCTTTTTTTTTTTTTTTTTTTTTTGGTTTTTCTCCGGTACCGGGAACCGAACTCACGACCTTGCGCTTGCCAGGCAGGCGCTTTTGCCGCTGAGCTAAATCCCCAGCCCCTTTAATTTCAAACTATTTGATGACTGTCGGGAAAATTCAGATACTTTGTATTAATAGTTTTTTTCCTTGTAAACTCTGCAAATGTTAAGATAAAATTTAGTATATGTATCTCTATATCTATATCTATCTATATCTAAAAACATACCTGTTGATTATGCCATACCACCCTTTCAAGGGATGAATTTGGCACATAGATTGGTAAACTTTTGCATACTTTGTCTTTTAATGTTTAACTCTGTTGTCTCTGTTAATTACTTCATTAAAACCTCTTAATTTTGAAGAGAAAGAAATATCTAATGAAAATCTCTAGAAGGTTGGAAATAACTAGTAAGGCTGAGGGTATAGCTTAGTAGTAGAGCACATGTAAAGCCCTAAGTTTAGTCTGCAGCAACACACACACACGAAATTAAGCTAATTATGTCTGAAATGACACACCCTTTTTTCCCACCACATCTTCCTACCATGTATTTATGATGTTTTCTAAGTGTTTTACATGTATTATTCATTTTATTAGAACAATTTATATTTGATCATTGAATAGTTGATTGTGCAAATTACCATCATATCTAATCACTAATAATTAGCATCACATCTGATCAACAATACTATTTACATATTCATGTGTTTTCATAATTCTGTATTGTGCATATTTCCCATAGATACTATATATTTGATATTTGATATGGGTATTTGAATCCTGGAAAAATTATACTTTACTTTTAAAATTGAATACATTTCTTCCTAACTGAACTTTATAATAGTTATGAAATTCTGCTTTGTGTTTCCAACCAGCTGGGATAAAGCATTCATTTCAGCCAACCAGAAGTTTTAGTTCAGTAATGCCAAGCAGCTGTTCCTTACAAATTCAATATTCATGAAGTAAAATGATGTAAAATATATATGATATAGATTTTTTGTGTATAGGAATCAGAATATTCTTAGAATCGAGTTTCTTACTTTGAAGGGTGATACCTTCCTGTCAGTGTGAATCCATCATCAGTTTCCACAACTGAGTTAAACTATTGACCACTGTCAGCATTCCACTTTGTTGTTTAATACAATTAATCAAAACAAATTTTTAAAATTATTAGCACATTTCTAAATTCAATTCACTGAAATTTACTTACAATGAAAACTACATTTTTTTGTGAGTTACTTTCAAATTTGTGTTGCACTTTTTGTGAGAAAACTGAATTATGTATATTTTATATACCCAAATTTATTTCTTTTTTAAGTTTATTAGTACATATATGTAGTATGCAGTGTTCATATTCCTTGTGGATAGTTGGTGCATGTGCATATATAACTTTCTAAGCTTGTTAATCCTCTTTCCCTTCCCTCCCTCCCTGCTCCTCCACTCATCCCCGATCCTCTCCCCTTTTCTTTTTGTACATGTTTGCGGTACATGATGTTTTCACTCCTTGTGTGGAGTCAGTACATGTACGTAACACATCTCAGTTCCTTTTTTCATCCCTTATCTGTTCCCTTCCTCCCTCTCTTGATCCTTATCCTCTTTTTAGAAAACAGCAATAATTGATAGAAAAAATAATCATTTGAATAGTGAAATATGATCAGTAGATATCCTTATGTTTTCTATTAAATACTTGTAACCTGATGATATGATACCTATTTGACATTGGAAATTTCATGCTGTAGAATTTAGAGATTGTGTTCTTGTAGCAGTTGTCTGTATGTTTTTTACTTTACAATTTTGTTCATTTTTCCCTGAAGTCCATGGACTAAATGAATCTTTTTATCATTTCCTGAGGTGTCTCATAGAGCTCTAAATAATGCAGTCCTTTTCTTTTATTATGTACCATTTATAACCTAGAATCATCAGATAAATTTGTAATTACTGTACATTAGTTTGAATGCTTGAGCCATTTCTTTTTTATATTATTTTAAAAAGAAAAGAACGAAAACAAACTAACAAAAACAAAGACAAAAACACAACAAAAAAACTATAAAAACAATACAGAATTTCAAAACAAGATGATAAGAAATCAACAATGATTGTTGTATTACTTATTGTTGTCTTCAAAGTAGATGCTCAGATTACAAGATATAGGTATTCAAGACTGATCAAACAGTTAAACATTAACTGTTCCTTTCAATAAATCAATAGAAATTATTAGTACAGTTATCTTAGCTATCTTGTGTGTGTGTGTGAAGTTTTCCCTTCCTTTTTCCTTTCTCTTCTCCTTTCCCTCATCCCAGGTGTTCTTTCCTATTGAGCGATCTCTTTTCCTTTCACAATATCTATTTTACCTTTCAGTTTTATTTACTCTTTGGTGTTCTTAAACTAGAGACAATATCTTAAGTCACTGGGTCTCCATGAAACTTTAGGCTGCTTCTAATAAAAAGCGTTAGTAACTTTTCAACCACAGAGTTAAACTAAACGGCGTATGATTCTCTGGATTCTAGCTTTTATTTTAAAATAAAATGGCATTTTGTAACTTCATCATTAGTGTTACTCTCTAAAATTTCAAACTATTAAGTATCAGTCAAAAGGTATGTGTTAAAAAAAAAGGTATCTCCGGGAGCGCTCCTGGGTCCGAGTGTGGGCCGGACTCATACCACCGAGATTCCCAGCCGAAAAGCGCCCAAAG
>NW_004955462.1:7408263-7536696 GCF_000276665.1 Chinchilla lanigera
TGCTTGTGATATGTTGTAAAATGTTGTATGTCTGTTAATGTTTCCCTCCTTTTATCCTTAAAATAAATAAAAAAAAAAAAAAAAAGGTATGTGTTTCTTCCTTGCTTTTTTATTTTTTAAGAAAGAATATTAGCACTATGGAACTAGCACCTCCTTTTTTTATAGTACTGTTTTTCTTAGAGCCTAAAATTATGATTGTACTCATTAGTTAATTTCTTTTGGTATCATAAAAATAAATCTGGTGATATTTTTATCTGTAGAGGAAGTATAATTTCTAAAACGTTTTACGTTTTTATTGTTTCTCGTCAATTATGAGAAGCCCTATTCTTAAATGTTCTGGAAATATAAAGCTTAAAATGGTTTGCTTCTGTCTCAAAATCGTTGTAAAAACTATAGTTTATATAAAGTTGATTTCTGTAACAATATATAAGAAGATATTGAGATTGTTTTGTTTTTTACTTTCATTCACAATGTTCATAAGGTAGATTTTTTAACTGACTTAGAATTTAGAAGGTCGATAGATTTGCTTTGATTCCATACTTTCCAATATATGTTCCATTTGTTCATAACTATATTATCAATTTCAGCCTCTAGAAAGATGTTACATTACTATGATGTGTTATATAACTAAAAATTCCATATAATTTAATAACATAAATGTATGAAACTGTAGAGCTTAGAGTGCCCTGGTATTTTTCATCTCTGTTTTCCCTGTTCTCTGGCTGTTACATGAAATTCCCTGTTACATGAAATTCCGTGGTTCCTTATTGCTATCTTTGAAACAAGGAGTTTAAGAACATTCCTAGCTATATCTGGATTTTGATTGTACAATACAGAGAATCAGATGTTTCCAAAGAAATTGGGGTATTTGAGATGAGACTTCAAAGAAACTTTTATACCTCATTTTAGTGAAGAGAGATTGTTCAGTATGTCAGAACTGCCTTCTTTTGTCAAGGCATAAAGGGCTCTATAGATGCTACAGTTTATTCAATCAACTGCAGTACCATAAGATTACTAAAAATGAACTTGAGAAGTATAAATTTACTCTCTTATTTACATAATATTCACATATCCTTATATTATTAAACTAGTTGTAGTCTATGCTCATAAAATTATGGTTGTATTTATGTCTGAAACACTATAATCCTGAGTGTTGAAATTTTTATTCACGGCATAATGAACATCTTTGCATTCATTTTCAAAACATATCATACATTGTATTTTGGCATTTTACGGAGCTTTGTTCCTTCAAAATCAGCAGGTTTCTTCAACCTTAGCCTCAATTATTTGTAACAGAATAACTTACTCATTTTTTAAATCTTAACCTTGTTGATTTTGGCTACCATTTATAAAAATAAAAATTTTTTATAAAAATCTTAACCTTGTTGATTTTGGCTACCGTTTTATAAAAAATTTACCCGTTTTAAAGAACTTACCATTTATAAGGTTGTTTTAAATAATGTTTTAGCTGCTTTATTTTTAATCTATGTGGCATTTCCCATGGTTTCATTTTTTTAATGCCTGTTCTGTATTTAGCTGATCTTTTGATTTGTAGACTCTTTATTTTCTAGTGGACATTAAAACTGCTAAGTATCACTGACACTTTTAAGGGAAATTCAAATACTTAAAATTTAATAAAACAATAAGACAAATGCCAAAGGAATCCATTAATAATATAACAAATAGTAATCCAAGTAATTAATAATGACATGTGACAAATGGGTATGTATACAAACTAAAGTAAATAGGAATCTAAGGTAAATGGGAGCCCCTGTAGAACACAGTAATCCCTCCATTGCTTTTCTTCCCTCTACCACTCATTCAGTACCTATATCCACTCTTCGTATAGATCCTTTTATTGAAAAACTAAAAAATTTTAACATAGCATATGTGTTATAATAAGTCCTCAAAGCTATCAAAATGTTACTGTAAAAGCCCTATACTAAAATATTTGCTCCATACATGACATCTCTTTGCCCATCACTCAGATCTTTTTTCCCTCAGATCCTTTTTATTCCTAATTTACTTTAATTTTGTTAAAAACAGGTTATCCAGATTCCAACATTAGTTTGTGAGTGAATATATTAACATCTGGCATGTAAATTGTCAGGCATTGCTTATTTAGAAATTCATTTACTTGATATACCTTATTCCCTAATCATAACTTTTAAAAAATGAAGCTGTCTGCATATAAAATGTGGGATAAACTAAGGCAGTTCTCTTTACACCACGCCATTCATGCCTCAGTGCTCTTATTCATACTGTTTTTCTTTAAAGTTTGGACAATTATTACTGTCCCCTCACCATCACCGCCTCACCTCACCTCACCTCTTACCTTTGTCTTCCTTCTCCACAATGCTATAAGCTTCTTGAAGAGACTGCCTTTGTCATCTCTGTAGTAGTATTACGTAGCACATAGTAGATGCTCAATAAATGTTGAATTATTCTGCTGAATTGTTGTGAACAAAACACTTACGTACAGATAGTCTTCTAGGAATACTCCCACAGAAAACAGCATGTCATGCCACCATTTTGCTTTGCAGATTAAATGTATATGCTATTTTCTTACTATTGTAAGATTTTTCTTATTACGTGAAAATAACCTCTACAGTGCTTGTTAGGGTAGTTTCCTTTTTATTCTCTACAAATATGTTTAACCTAGTTATCATTTTCATTCTTTCTAGATGAATTTATTGCTACTGAAGGAGTGACAAGTCCAGATTTCGTAAATGACTGTAACCTTCAAAACAGACATGTACATACCTGGACAGCATTCATTTCCTGACAAATAAATGATCTTCCAAGAAATATCTAATATATAGTGTTTCTTTTGTTTTTTAAAAGCTACAGTTCTCTTCACTCATTTTTTTTCAATTGGGGAAAAAACCCTCAATCTTTTCAATAATATGCTTGATTTTAAATTTATGAAGTCATTTTTATGCTTAAAAAATGGAGGTCACAGATGTTAGTAAAAATGTTTATCACTTTGGAAAACATGAATTACCTATTGAAACAAGACAGTGCTTTTGCTGTGTTAATGAACAGATGGTTTTCTTAATGAGTTTTTCCAAAGCCAATAAAATGTGAGGACACAAAGCATATATTTCAGTAGCTATTTTTTCACTGTTTTAAAATGTTGATGTTTTGATTTAGTTGAAGACTTTTCTCCCATAGAGGGCATTCAAATAATATACGAAGGGAAAATTTCTGACAGGCTAGCATTGTTCTACAATTATAATAAAGTTGCCCACAGAAGCTTCATTACTAATGGTGTTATGTAGACTTTTTAAACCCTACCAAAAACCACATGCCAAATTTTCTTCTTTATTCCATTCATAGCCATACAGGATTTTAATTTAGGCTGACTTGAAATTTCACATTAAGCTAGTTCTGTAAATAGGGATAATCTTATTTTCCCTTAAGCTTACTTGCTTATTTATTTTTCATTTACTTACATTATTGTTTAATTTCTACTTCTAAAATCCTATTTTTCATTACAGTGAGCTGTTTTCTATTAGATTCATTCACATATTTTTAAATAATAATACAGTTGTGACCAAAATGTGACATGTCTTAATAACTTAAACTTTTTAAATCCAGCCTTATGATAATTGCTGTAACCATTAACCATCTGTTGTAATCTATTGTACAAATATTTAATTTTTATTTTAACTTGTGCAGAAACATCTTTAAGAATTATGTATGTTTTGTAGAGAATCAAGCCATTAAAATATTTAAGTAACCAACTTACACAAATGGAAGTGACAGTTTGAACTCAGGTCTAGATCTCCAAAACTTATGTTCTTTGTAGCATAATGTGCTCTTAATTTGAAAGAAACAAGCATTCCATAGTGACTTCTAAGGTTCTTTATACTGCAATTCACATTTTAAAAAATACTTTTCAAGGCTGAGGATGTAGTTTAGAGGCAGAGCATTTTCCTAGCATATACAAATCCCTGGGTTTGGTCTCCAGCACTACCCCCACCCAAAAAAAGAAAGAAAAAGCTGTATTGTGACCTGGTACACACATATCCATTTACATATATCTATCGTGTAAAAGAGAATATCTTAAATTGATACTCTCACTACCTATAAGGTATGGTGATATTTTATTCTGCTCTATTTAATTTATTAAATACAGATTTCAGCCCACTAAGTTGATTTCACAACTATTTGATGATTATAACTCAAAATTTTTAAAATGTGGGAGAATATTAGATAAAGCACATAGTTCATTGTTCTTTAATAGACTTTCACTTGTCATTTCCACTTCTAAAATCCCATTTTTCATTACAATGAGCTATTTTCTATTTGAGAGATTCATTCACATGGTTTTTTAAATTTTATTTTGTTTACTTACTTTTTTGGTACCAGGAATCCAGCTCAAGACTTTGCACTTGCCAGGCAGGTGCACAGTACACTGCTGAGCTATATCCTTGGCCCCATTCATGGTTACAAAAAATTAAGAAAAGAATAAGACATTTCCTAGAATTAAATGATAATGCCAGTACAACATACCAAAATTTCCAGGACATAATGAAAGCAACCCTACAAGGGAATTGATAGGTGTGAATACCCACGTCAGAAAAACAGAACAAGCCCAAATAACCTAATGGTGCATCTCAAGTCCCACAATAAGAACAATCCACATGCAGAGCTTGTATAAGGAAATGAAATTATAAAGATCAGAGCAGAAATCAATGAAATAAAGACAAAAAAAAATACAAAGAATGAATGATCTGAAGAGCTGTTTCTGTGAATGAATAAATAGACAGACCTGTAGCCAATCATACCCCAAAAAAGCAAAGAAAACACCAAAAATGCATTTAAAATGAAAACAGTGACATCACAATGGACACTGCCAAAATTCAGAAAATTATTAGCAACTAGTTCATCAACATATATGCCAAGTGGTCACTTCAGCAGCACATATACTAAAAAACATATATGCCAAAAAATTAGAGAACTCAAAAAAAAAAAATGGAGAGATTCCTGGATACATATGAATTACCAGAATGAAGGAGACTTTAAAAAAATCTTGCACAGTCCAATAACAGGCAGTGAAATTGAAGCAATAATAATAACTCTATAAAGAAAAGCCGTGGACCTGAAGCATTCACAGAAAAATTGTAAAAGAACATCAGGGAACATCTAACACCAGAATTCCTCAGACTCTTTAATGAAATTGAGAGGGAAGGAGTGCTTCCAAAGTCACTTATGGAAGCTAATATGCTGATCCTTAAATCACACAAAGATACAACCAACAAAGAGAATTGTAGAACAACCCAATGAAGATAGATGCAAAACTTTTTAACGAGACTTTAGCAAACAGAATACAGCAAATCAAAAATGTCATACACCATAACCAAGTAGGCTTCATCCTAGGGATATGAGGATGGTTCAGTGTACATAGTTGATTTCAATCATGTGAATTATGTGTATAATTCATCACATAAACAGACAACAATCACACAATTATCTCAATACATAGTGGCATAGCTGGGGGATTCAAAAGGGGCCGTCTGCCACTGATCCTACATTTTTTTAAGCACCATTAATTGCTAAAAGAATTATATTGTAACAATTTACTCAATTCTAACACAGCAAAGATTCAACTGCACCTAAATATAATGTTTTCTCTACACATCATTTTTAATTTTCTATTTAACTAGGTTATCAGATAAGTTGGAGGGCAACAAATAGAAGGATTGCCCTGAACAGCATGAACCCTAGCTATGCCTCCGTAAATATGTGCAGAAAGAGCCCTTGACAAAATCCAACATCTACTCATGATAAAAAAAAAAAAAAAAACTGAAGAAAATAGGTATAGAAGGACTTTATCTCAATCTGATAAGTACCATTTATAACAAACACTGCCAATATCATATTAACAGCTGGAAACTTTCTAAAATAAATAAGATAAGGATGTCCATTATTCCACTCCTGTTCAACATGGTCTTCAAAACATTAGCCAGTGGAAGCAGGCAAGAGAAAGAAAAGGGGTATATATAGAAAAAGACAAAGTCAAAGTATTATTTGCAGATGATATGATCCTTTACTTACAACACCCAAAGAAACTCCACCAAAAGACTCCTAGAATTAATAACCAAGTACAACATGTAACAGGATAAAAAAATGTACAAAAAATTCACAAGCATTCCTATGCCCTAATAATTAAATCACTGTAAAAGAAATTAGGAAAACAATACCATTCTCAAAAGCATAAAAAAATTAAATACTTAAGAATTAAACAAAGAGGTGAAAGACTTCTGCAGTTAAAGTTACATCACACTGAAAATGGAAATCAAGGAGTACGTCAGAAAATGGAAAGATACCCCTGTTCCTGGACAGGTACAACTAACAATCAAAATCACTATACTTCCAAACTGATACAGAGGTTGAATGCAATCTGAATCAAAACACCAATGATATTTCTCACAAATGTAGAGAAAGCAATACTAAAAATTAATATGGGACAAGAGACCCAGAAAAGCAAAAGCAATCCTGAGTTACAAAAGCAAAACAAGTGGCATCACACAGACTTGATGTTATGCTATAAAGCTACAATGGATTAAATCAGCGAGGGGAGAGGCTAGGGATTTAGCTCAGCAGCACAGTGCCTGCCTGGCAAGCACAGGGTCATGAGTTCGGTTCCCGGTACCGGAAAAATAAATAAATAAATAAAACAGCATGGGACTGGTACAAAATCCAGCACATACATGGAATGGAGTGGAGAGGGGTATAGAATGGAGTGGAGTGAGTGGAACAGAATGGAACAGAACAGAAGGGAATGGAACAGAATGGTAGAAGTATAAACAGAATCCCAGGAACATACAGTTGTTTGTATATAGAGCCCTTCCCGGTCCTCATCATGGTCTGAGAAGTTAATATTTGTAATCCCATGGAAAAATTATTGGAATTCTAGCAAGTTCATTCCAATCTACCACTTCAGTGCAACCCATAGTGAGAGTTAAGACACTAATGCATATTTGTAGTTGTGGGGACACAAGGGGGTCCCAAGTCCAGTTAAGGCCTTTGTTCTACCCAGAACAAAGGCCTCGACCCAGGGCCAAAGCAGGTTTTATTAATTCTTGAAGAAGAGAGTGGCTTGACAATGAGTGACTGGGAGAGTAGCAGGAAGTACATGGGTTCTGTGAGCTGGGCTAGGTAGGAGGCCTGAAATCACCTCTGCAATATGCAGAGAGAAGGATATGCAGAAAGAGTAATCTGCATGACACAACTGAGGTAGCATCTAATGCTTTGGTGGTGGTGCTTCAGCTCTGATATGTAATCTTTATGCCCTGGGAAATCATTGCCTCTTATCTTGAGGCTCATCTCAGCTGAGAGCATGGATCATGGCTCACCATCCTGCCCGGCTCACACATGTTTTTTAGGAGCTAAGGAGGTGGGTGGGGTAACATTGCCCTGTCACCTTACTTCAAAGACTACACATCAGCACCTCAGCTGGACCAATTTGCACTGCTTAAAGCCAATTGAAGGGATAAGGAAAAGTCCAATCCAGCTCTGTACATATCAATGCATGGAAATAGACCCAGGTTTAGCCAAAATGGAGATAATTGCTTTTCTTTCAAGGAGAGTCATTCAAATGGTGCTCCTTTGATCTTTGACAAAGGTGCTAATACATGCACTGAAGGAGAGATAGCCACTACAACAAATGGTGCTGAGAAAACTGGATATCCACATGCAGAAGACTGAGTCTGGACCCATATATCTCACCATGTACTAAACTAAAATAAAAATGGGTCAAAGATATTAAAACAGAAACACTTAACTTACTGGAAGATAAAATAGATACAGCTCTTGAAGATATAAGCATAGGCAACGACTTTCTGAACAGAACTCCAGTGGCACAACAAATAATACAGAGAACTAACAAATAGTATATCAGATTAAGAAGCTTCTGCATAGCAAAGGAAACAACCACCAGAGTGAAGAGACAACCTATATAATAGGAAAAAGTTTTGCAGCTATTTTTCAGACAGAGCACTAACATCAAGAATATAAAAACTTCAAAAAATTGATTACTCTCTGGGCATGGTGGCATACCTGTAATCCCAGCACTCAGGAGGCTGAGGCAGGATTGTTGTGAGATCAAGTCTAACCTGGACTAAAAGGTGAGTTCAAGACAGCCTGAATTGCATAGTGAGTCCCTTTCTCAAAAAAGACCAAAGAAAATTAGATACCCTAAAATAAAAGACCTAATCAAAAAAATGGACAACTAAAATGAATAGACATTTCTCAGAACAGACAACCAATAAATACATAAAAAAGTTCAACATCTCAGCCATTTGAGAAATGCAAGTGATCTACATTCAGATATCTTCTTACCCCAGAAAGAATGGTTATCATCAACAAATTTAACAATAATAAATGTTAACAAGGATATGAGGAAAGGAACTCTTCTACCTAGTTGGTGGGAATGCAAGCTACTACAACCACTATGGAATTCAATGTGAAATATTCCTCAAAAAACTAAACAGAGGAATTCTATTTGACCCAGCTATTCCCCTCCTAGGTAGCTTTCCAAAACAATTAAAGTCAGCAAATTAGAAGGGCACATCCATACTCATGTTTATAGCAGCATGATTTTAAAAAGCTAGATCTTGGAAACAGCATATGTCTATAAGTGATTGAATGGATATGGAAAAGGTATTCATACACAATGGAGTATTACCCTGCTATAAAGAAAGATAAACTTGAGGTATTCATAGGTAAATGGATGCAATTTGAGAACATAATATTAAGTGAATTAAGTCAGACACAAAATTAAATATTATATGACTTCTCATTTCAGAAAAACCATACAAATAAAGAACAAAATAGGAGATATATAAATAGGAAATAAGAGCCAGATGTCGTGGTGCAAACCTGTAATCCCAGCACTCAGGAGGCTGAGGCAGAAGGATCCTTGCAAGTACAAGACCAGCCTGGGATGCAAAGTGAGCTCAAGGCCAGCCTGTACTGCACAGTGAGACCCTGTCTCTAAAAGACAACAAAACAAAACAAATAGGAAATAGAAAGAACTTCAAATAATTCACCAAATTATCCAGTCCTTTGTTTTAAGAGTATTTTCATATATATGCCAATTTGTTTCATTTACAAGTAGTTATCCTTAGTTAACTGAAAAAGTGTTATGCTATTATCTTTCTGTTTCTTCCTGATAATAAGAGAGAATGTCTTGTACTATGAATAATTTAAGGGTAATTTGGGGGTGTACATCAACCTGGGTGGTAGGTTGTTTTCTTTTAGCCCTTGAAATACTTCACTCCAATCTCTCCTTGACTTAAGGATTTGTGTTGAGAAGTCTGCTGTGATTCTGAAGTGTTTTCCTTTATAGGTGATTTGTTTCTTTTCTCTAACAGCCCTTTTTTTTTGAGACAGGGTCTCACTGTTTGGTTCAGGCTGTCTTTGTACTTACTGTGGAGGTCAGGATGGTCTTGAACTCACAGTGATCTTCCTGCCTCAGCTCCAACATGCACCACTATGCCTAGCATCTAGGAGTTTTTAATATTCTGTTCTTGTGTTGAATTTCTGGAATCTTGAATATTATATGCCTTGGTGTAGGTTTTTTTCCTGATCATGGCTATTTGGAATTCTCTATGCCACACTTATGTGTATGTGAATATCTTTTTTTTTTTTTTTGAGACAGAGTTTCACTGTGCATTTCATGCTGGCCTTGAACTCACTTTGTAGCCCATGCTAGCCTTGAACTTGCAGCAGTCCTCTGCCTCAGCCTCCCACTTGCTGGGATTACCAGTGAGTGCTGCCACACCCAGCTGTATCTGAATATCTTTTTCCATGCTTGGAAAATTTTCTGCTATTACTTCTATAAACAGGTTTTTGTATACATTTCATGCTATCTTCTGATTCTTCATTGATTTCAATTAATCTTATGTTATTCTTTTTTGCATCATCTAGCAGCTTTTGGATTGATTATTTTTTGTGGTTCCTTACTATTTTTAAGAAGTCTTTCATTTGACTATCACCAACTGCAAACCTGTCATCCAGATCTGACATTCCGTCTTTACATTGGTTGACTCTGCTGTGTATTCTTTCAGTAGAATTTTTTAATCTTTTGGATTTCTAGTTGAATTGTTGTTTGGAATCTAGTTCTTTTCTATGTTGAGCATTCATGGTTTGCACATGTTTTGTAAGCGCCTCTATTTTTTTATACTACTATTTTTTATGTCTACTCTAGATTTGATAATTATTTCCTTTATTATAGCTGTCATCTTTTTAATTATCTCTCTTTTGTTTTTGTCAATTACTTGTTGGTCTGTTTTATTAATTCCTCTGCCACCAGTTTCATAAAATTCAGCTGAGAGGTTTATTTATTCTACCTCAATGCCCCCTTTATTTACCTTGGGCAAGTTGGTGATTATGGGTTGCATCTTGTTTTCTCATTTTCTATGTTTTCTTTGTTTCTTGGTTTTCTTCATTGAAGCTTGTAATTGCTTGCATAGGTAGCTTTTTACTAGTATTGAGACATCTTTAGGAAATGACTTCTGTTCAGAGATGTCTTCTAGGTGTAGCTGGGTTTTCATTTGAGTCTGTCCCAAGATCCCGCCTCTTCAATTTATTAGAGATGAAGGGTTGCTGCCTATTAGGTCTAGCAGCCTAATTAGGCATAATTAGGGTTGCTGTCTACTAGGCCTAGCAGCCAGTTAGCCATTATGATGTTACAACCCCCCAGACCATCTAAGTATTGGCGTATAAGGAAGATAAACTGATCACAACAACTATGTTACCTTGACTAAAGTAATACAAGCAGTAATAACATTAGCATCAAGCACAGACTAAACAGTGACAAACTGTAAAACTATTAATTTTCTACCTTTAATCATAAGTACAAGATTTATAATTACATAATAAGAATTATATAACAAGATCTGGGATAAATCATCAAATTATATATAGTAAATATCCATTCAGTAGAATGATTTTACCATACAGGAGAAAATTTTTAAAGGACAAGATCAAAAAATAGAAAAAGAGAAAAAAATTAGAAGCAAGGCTTTAGGACAAAAAAAGATTACCCAAACATTGGGAAACTTGGAGCAGACAGTATGGAAAATACAAAAACAAAAATAAAACAGTACAAAGCGTAGTGGTCACACCCATGAAAAAAGCAAACCATCAAAAAAATCAAAAACAAAAAATGATTTCTGTGTGATTTTAAGCCTACAATTTTGTGATAGTGTCCAATTCAAGGTGTGATTCTGCTCTTCCCTGTAGACCAAGGAGACAGTCAGAGCCCAGATCCATACTGGATAATTCCAGCAAACCTGCAGTAGGATTATGGCAGTGTTCTAGATCACCCCACCAATCCTGCAGTAGGGTTAGGGCAGGTTTCTGGTTCTGGTACTTTCAAAACCACAGAAGTTCATGCTGATCCTGGCCTCTAGTTGTGAGGTTAGTGTTTGAGTCACTGAGCCTACAACACTGTTGGTGTCTCTTACCAACCCAGACCATGGCACCCTAACACTGGATGTCTCCCGTGGTTGTTCCTCACCCAGTCACTGGGATTTCAACACTGGGAGCCCTAAGATGCAGGCATCCCACAGCAGCTCCAAGTTCCAGGTTTAGTTGGCCCCTCCCTAAAATAGCATCTAAATAAACATCCTCTCCAGGGGACACAGCAGTCGCTTAGACTGGAGTCAGTCACCAGCTGTTGTAGCACACAGTATCCACTGCTCTGGTGCATTTCTCCCTGGAGGCCTCTAGGATCAACCACTTGCACTGTGTCTCAGTAGATTAGATCCTCCCCTCTCATACTACAAGCTGAGAACATGGGAGAAAGTGCAGATTGCCATCTCCTTTGTCTCTTCAATTTTCGGGTAGGCTCCAATTTTCCCTTCAGATCTTTCCTGGACCCCAAGGACCCACCTCCCTCATTTTTATTTTTCAGTGTCTGGATTCATAGCTTTGAGGAGGTTGACTTGTTGCTGCCCATCATTCTGCCATCTTTCCAGAAGTCCATGGCATCAGAGTTATTTAAATGGAATCATTGTGTTCCTTGCCCTCACACTTGAAACAACTATTATAGGTATATCTGTGTGTTGGTTTGTAATACTTCCTAAAACTCAGATAATCCCCAAAATGTGTGATGCATTTCCATCACCTGGAAGAACTCTCAACATTGCCCAGCTTGCTTTATATAAATCACAGGTTGTCAGGTAAGCACAACTTGAAAGACAAAGAGTATCACAGAATGAATACAGTGCACTATGAATGTTTTCAAGGCCTGTGCACTTTCATAAGAGGAACAAACAGTAGTAGTATACCTGAATGCAGAAATCTGTGCAAAGTGGGAAGTGATGATTTACATGAGATAACTAAACATGTTACCCTTGACTTACTTATTTTAAAAATAAAGTCACTGAATATAAAATAAGATGAAAAGGTAAGTAAGGAGAATCTCCCAATTTCAGCTCTGAAGGTGTTGTATCATTTGCATTATTCTGACTGAATAACCTTATTTGTACAGCAGTCCAATCTTGCTATGGTAAAAGGAAGATATGATTGGCCATGGCATTATTGTACTGCAACAATAATTAGTATGCCTATGTGTGGGCATAAATCTCTATGACTTGTAAAAGCCCTAAGTGACTGCTGTGTCCCCTGAAGAGGGTGTATATTTGGATGCTATTTTAGGGAGGGGCCAACTGAACCTGGAACTTGGAGCAGCCATGGGTTGCCTGCATCTTAGGCCTCCCAGTGTTGAAATCCCAGTGACTGGGTGAGGAAAACAGAAGGCATATGTAAAAATATGACAAGTATGATATCTTGTAACTCTCTAGCTTGTATGGCAGGAGCCAGAATTGCCTAAGAACTTTTAGGAAAGTCTCCATTATTTTTGTGTCATAACAATTGCAAAACCAAATATATACTGTAAGACTGTATTAATCTTGGAAGTGACTTGGAAATATAATTTTAAGGCATAGAAATGTTAAAAGTGATAGCCATTATTTTACAAAGAAATCATGAAAGAGAAAGTTGCACATTTAGACTGAGCAGGTTTTATCCATAGACAGAAATCCCATTCATATATACTAATTTTGAGATCCTGCACTACACTAACTTCAAGAAAATTCAGAGGTTCTTAATAACTGCCTTTTTAAAAAATTAATTTTGGCTGAGATCATGTAAGCTTTAATACCTTTTCTTCTAGTGTTAAATGTAATACTGGTATATAGTATTCTGAGATTTTAAATGTTCTAGAGGACAGTAACTGGAACATTTATCAGTACTATGTTTATTAGCAGAATAATGAATTAGTAGCTGGAAAATAACAGATATTAAAGGTATTAAATAATTCCTCCCAATATAAATCTCAATCTTCACATATACCTAATAGTTTAAAGTGTTTTATATATATTTGCAATTATAAATTTATTTAGAATCAAAATTCCAAATTTTCATGCTTCGCAATTTACAAATTAGCACTTCTGCATGTTTAAATATAGCATCTGTTATTCATATTTTTTGTATTCTTAACTTTAGAAATACATTACTTAGTTTGACCAAAGTCATTACCTATCAATGCCTACTTGATTGTTATCAATCAAACAGAATTTGTCTATTATGTAACCAAAAGAAAAAATAGACTATGAAATAAATTAGAAACTTTATAATAAACATCTTACATTTGATAAGGTTTTTGAGATTTTTTAAGACAAACATTTATCTACCTCTTATGTAATTGGTAAAAGTGAGAAATTTCAAACTATACTAAAAATATTCCCAGACTACATTATTTCTTTAAGGACTTTGAAGGCATGAGTTTTAACAGTAGCTTAACATGAATCTTCCATTTAAGAGAGACCAGTTAGCATTATGTCAGTAGGGACAGCATGCATGTTAGATGGCTACAGTATCTCTTCAATTTTATGTCAGATTTCTTCGTATTTTATAAAAAAAAATAGGAAACTGATAGCCCATTTTGTGAAATACTCAGGGTAATTTTAGATTTTAACAATTTCTTGAACTTGTTAATTTCAATACTGCATTACAACCAAGATTCTGGTTGGTGCCTTAATTATAGGAATGAAGGCATCATTCACATTTTAACCAGTTAGTCCAGCTAAAGAATTTTTAGTACTAGCATTAACTTTTGAATTATGTTTGAGGTTTTCAGCTTTACAGCATGTTTAGTTTCTTTTCATTTCTTATTAGCATTTTTCAGTACTTAATAGTCTCCTACCCCCACCTACAACAAGAACTCTCCTCTCTGTTCAACATCAGAAACATTTTCCTTTTTGGCAAGTGCTTTCTAGTTCCCCAAGCGGTATAAGCAAATTGGAAAGTTCAGCTGTCATTCTCGGAAGGTCATAGATCACACTAGCAGCCTGAGTAATCCAAGAGGTTTTAGGTATCATAGCATTTAGTTTAAAGTGAAATTTGCTCTGACAGGGCTGGCAGACCAATAGGAAAAGGAAGTATTTGTGCTTGGAAAAGTGCATATGTAGAGACCAAGTGTATAACTGATGGCTGGAAGTGATTTCAGTCTAAAAAAACAAATCATTAAGAGAGTGCATAGGGGTAAAGTAGTCTCAAAATGAACCAGCAACTAAAGTTAGCATTACATAGTAATTAGTTGTGGTGTTCAGGATTTAACTCACTCAGTACCAGACTGTATGATTAAACTATCGCTGAGAAAACATTGTTTTTTACTTGATACTCTCTACTTTAAGCCTCCAGCAGTAGTTTCTGTCCCTTAAAAATCCAAGGTATTATGACAGATTATATAAATGTTGAACTGGTAACAGATGAACAATTATGTAAAAGAGGTGCTAATTACTCGGTTTATTG
Source organism: Chinchilla lanigera (assembly GCF_000276665.1). NCBI lineage: Eukaryota > Metazoa > Chordata > Mammalia > Rodentia > Chinchillidae > Chinchilla > Chinchilla lanigera. Next base: position 7,423,096 of record NW_004955462.1, read on the forward strand.
ATCTAGAGGTTATTTAAACCTCTCAGTAAATTGTTTTAACATACGATGGTGTGAAATGAGGAACTGCTTGATATTATAAAACTGCCAGTTTCAAGAAATCCCTCTACTTTATTGAAGAAATGTAAGTCAAAGATGACTAGATGGCATACTTTCATTAAAAGATTGCTAGAAAAAGCCTGAGACAATACTGGTAAGTATTCACTTCAGCTTGATAACATGTCTGACAACTTCCATTAGGCACCAACTGGAATATTTTTTTTCTGTTCCTAGATAAGAATAAGAAAAAAATACATTTTAATAGCTCCAGTTTTTCGAGGTACTGGGGTTGAACCCAGAAATTTCATATTGACCTTCATCTCCAACCCTTTTATTTTAAGTCAAAGTGTCACTAGGTCCCTAGGTGGCCCAGGCTGGGTTTGAACTTGAAATCTTTCCACCTCAGCCTTCCAGAATGCTGGGGTTACAGGCCTGCACAACCACATCTTGTTTCCAGCTTTTTTTTTTCCAAATCATTGTTCTCTACAAGAAAGCCAGTTTTGAGTCAGGAGAATACAAGGTTTTCAGTGTTGTCGTTGTTGTTGTTGTTTTCCTGAATGTGCAAAATAGTTACATAAGAACAAAATGAGGGAGTTTAAAAAGGACTTTCAGCAAGACCGTAGACTGTTAACATGGAAGGGCCCACTCCTACATGGGTACATAGAAGCGCTGGACAAACTGTAACAAGCACTTACAATGCATCACAAAGTTTACAAGAAAGGTGAGCAATACTTCACGTGCCACAAAATACAGCAACCACCACATGAGTATTGAAGTAAGTATAAGTTATGGTACCGGAAGATGGAACTGGGTCCCTATCTATAGACCGGAATTTGAAAGGGCTGCCTTTTTCTCCTCAGAAAAAAAGATGATTTTAACTCACCAGCCTAGAGAAGCGGCCAAAATTGCCTTACACCCCAAGGCCCTAGGTAGAGGATAGTTACCCACGAGAAAGAAAAACCACAAGCTTATTCCATGCCCATTTGACTAGATTCTGAATTTATGCTGTCTGTCTACTTCAGAATGCCCCAAGTCAACATATTACTAATCAGATTGTGTCAGGACAATGAAACCACAGGTCTCTGATATATTAGAAACAAATACTGTCATCTCTGTAGAAATATGCACAATTCCAGGGAGAAAAATCCCAGAGCTGAATGAAAACTAAAAAGCTACAAAACACATAAAGGACCATCATGAAGAATCAGATACAGCATCAAACACTATGTCAGGTACATTAGGATAGCTAAGAACTACAGTTAAGAGAAGAATCTCAAAGAGACTGTAAAATGTAATCGATGAAATAAAATATACTAAAGTTTTAATAGAAAATGAGACAGTATTAAAAATACCAGCTGTAACATCACCACATAAAAATGTAAGCATTAAAGTAGATGAGGTAAACAACAGATTAAGATGTATAAGAAGTATAAATTGAGACTAGAGGGGAGTTTGTGAAATGGAATTTCTTTACCATTTGGAATAAATTAGTGACTGTTTTACACATGCTTCTTGCATCATCAGTACAAATTAGTTTTTATCTGAAGCATCTCAGCGTAGTAACTAAATTGAAAGGAGCTGTCCCTGCGGTAGCATTTTTTCACTTAGAATGACAGATGTCCCTTTAAAAAATTTTTTTCTTAATAAACTGCGGGTGAATACTTTAAATACAGCCTCCTACTAGTTGTTTAATTTGCTCTTGTTTTTGGAAAAATATTACTTTGATTTCACTAAAAGTGTGATTTTTAAAAATTCTTTAGGCATTTAGTCCTACCCTAATGGGACAAAAACTTAACATTATGCATTTAAAACTTACAAATAAAAACTAAGTGGAAAACGACAGCTACATTTGATATACACCGATGAGACTCATTTAAAAAACTGCTTAACTGTGCGCTTGGATGTCACTTCCTCAGTAACAAGATGGTTCAGGTCCAGAGCAACAGCTCTTAGCAACCAAATTTTTAGTGTCCGAGACAGTTGGCATCTTCTCAATATTTTCGTAAGTCCCCACATTCACAAATTTTTCATATATGACTGACAGGTATTCCTATTTGACTCTACTAAATTATTTCAAATTTATAAAATGAAGACAGTGAGTCTCTGAGGAAGCAGTGGGAACCACATTCTATCAACGTTAAATGTGCAGAGAAGTTTACACTGGATAAACCTTGCTTTAAACTTTGTAGTAGATGGCAGGTACTTGGTGGAAAGACAAGCTCTCCATCTAGTGGTCAGTCTGTAAATCACAAACAGACCTCAATTTAATAATGCGGTACCTGGTTTCGCAAGTATTAGAAGTTAGTTTAAGCATATTTTATAATTTTAAATTATAGACTTATTTCAGCCCCCCCTTCTGATCACTTCACATTTAGACTTTAATAGTCACTTAAACGTTCTCCATGCGTCTGCCACCCAGTCCCCTTTTCTACCAGAGATAACTTTCTAAAGCGCTGAGGTCGTCCTTTCTTAAGAACCACTGGCAATTCTCAAAAGTATACAATTCTTAGCATGGTGTATAAAGAGTTTCAATAGCTCGTCCTAACCTTCTAGACTTAACTCCTAGCCCTTGTTGATATTCTAAACAGGTCTTTAACGGTAACATACTACATATTTACTGTTCTTCAGTCCTTCCTCGCTCTTGGTGGGGTTTTCTGCACTTTCAGGAATTCTTTCTGCCTCTGAAATCTTATCTGTCCTTTAAGTCTGATCTGTTCATGTAGTCAGATACTTTTTGAATGCACACTCCACTCTCAGACGCCCAGTGTGCTACATGTTGATGAGTATAGGCTGCTTCCAGGATTTAGCTCTTACAAATGGTGCTGTTAAAAACATCAGTGAGCATGTATCACTATAGTATGATGACTTACGCTCTTTGGGGAAGATGTCTAGCAGGGGGATATCTAGGTCATTTGAAATTCGTAATTTCGATTCTTTGAGAAGTCTCCATACTTATTTCGATAGCAGCTGTACAAGTTTGCATTCCCACCAACAGTGTGTGAAGCTTCCTTTTTCACCACAGCAACGCCAGCATTTGCCCTTGTTTGATTTCCTGAGTGCCATTCTTTCCAGAGTAAGGTGGAATCTTAGCGTTGTTTTACTTTGCATTTCTCTGATAGCCAGAGGTGTGGAACATGTTTTCATGTATCTGTTGACTATATTTCTTCTTCTGTGAAGTAGACAAGATTAATTCTAAAAATGTTTCCAAGTCAAAAATCACGTAAGGCTATGAAGAAAGACTTTGGCTTGAATTTATTTTCTCTTCTTTTTATTTTTGCTTTTTTTCCCCTAATATCTGCTCTCTATATTGCTGACTTAAGAATTTAAAAGAAAAAAAAAGACGTGTTGCTTTTATCTAATTTTAATGAAATAATGATACTTTTTACTTATGCAGCACTTTTTATCCAAGGATATCCAAGTGCTTTACAAATGTGCACTAATTAAGCCTCACAAACATAATTGTCTTCTCTCACTACAGGAATGTCAGCTCTGGCAGACAAATGTAGTAAGTGCCTGAGAGTGTCTGGGATGCCTTTCTGGGTGCCATTTACCTGTAATGTGCTGCATGTAAAGTGTCACTTGTCATTGCCAGATTTCTTTTTATTATTATTACTTGCTTTTTATTGTTCTTTCTTCAAGTTTTTATTAGTACATGTTTGCAGTATATGCATTTTACAATGAGCCTGTGGAGCGGGTACATGTACACAACACAGCTTGCTTCTTTCTTTAATGCCTTTTCTTATACCTTATTTTTCATTTTTTTAAAAGAAATTTTATTTTAAAGAAAATGGCACAAATAAAGAACAATTCCTCTCTCTTCCCTCCCTCCTCCTTATTCCCTAGCAGTGTATTACTGAGAACTTCTTGGATGCCAAACCTTTTCATGTGTCACTACAGCCTTTGTGAAATAAAACTTTTTTGATGTGCCTCTTCACTTTTTTTGAATAGTAACTTCAGGACAGACTTCTGACACTTTTGACATACATCTTGTGAGAAGCATTTTGTACATTTTAATGACTACATTAACTTAAGTAAAAAAAAAGACTGATATTCCTCTAAATTATTATAAATGCCAGAAAGAGAATCTTGGAGGTGTAGAATTTTCACCTCTTACTTGACCTGCATTATAGATCTGTGATTTCAAAACACAGCTTTTGGCTTTTTCTCTTTCAGCCTTGGAATGGATGGCTTTGGCCAAGCAGTTGGTATGCTTGGACGCCCTGCCACAGCTTATGGATTCCGCCCTGATGAACCCTACTACTATGGCTATGGGTCTCAATAAAATCGTCCCTTCCTACGCTTACTCTCAGATTAGGAGAAACCTTTGTGGTTTGGGTTACCTTTGACCCTAGCTTGACAATGCATGTTGGTCCTATTGTGGCTCTGTTTCTTATCTTTCCCTGTTCGCTGCAGATCGACTCCAGCCCCTTCTGCTTCTATGGAGTGTGGTTGATGCTAACACTGTTCACGCTCCAGCTACATCCTGAGGCTGAACAATGTTTCCCAAGAGATTCAAAAGTGAATGTCAAAAAGGTGTTAGTTAAGACTGGAAAAACCAACACTATGTACATCCAGTAGCAGCTCTGACCTTGGGAAACAGGGTGGGCTTCCATCTGGAAAACCTGACCTCGGAATTCTGGCTTTTCTCTTTTTTTCCCCTTTTTTCTCTCTCCGTGTCTCTTTTCAAAAGTACACAAGGAAAATCTTAAAAGCATGCAGTACATTTTAACTGATATGAGTAACTCAATGTTTGTCCCCTCAAAAAACTTCACCTTTAGATTATTTTTTTAAAACGGGACCAATTTAAGATGGATGATTATAAAATATTTATTTTTCTCTATATTCCTCTAAAAGTAATTTAAAGAGTAAAGAAATAAGACCCCATACTTGGCTTTGTAATAAGGAGGGAAACTGACCAAAGATTCCATCTACAGCCCTTGTCTCTCTTCCCCTTCTGATTATGTCTATAGAGTTAACTAACAGTGAAAAGGTACTCAGAGTGTCCTAAAGGAAATACTGTTATGACTTATATAAGAAGAAAGAAGTGCTAACTGATAACCCCTAGGAAAAGTTCTGACTAGTCTACGTACATCATAAATCTAAAACTAGGAAAACGATTATTATAATTCAGTATGGCCAATGCATCTAAGAGTGCACACATTAAATTAATTATTTAATGTAATTGCTCTATATGTTTTCTTGTTTGTTCATCTGCTGTTAATCTATTTTTAATCACTAGTTAGAATACTTGCAAATACCTCGATAAAATTTTTTTAGCTCATATCAATTTATTTATTTATTTGCCCTTTCAGACTTCTGTCTCTGTTAGGACTTTCCATAAAAAATGGGTTGTACAAATATTCCAGAGGTAGCCGGGCATGGTGGCACATGCCTGTAATTCCAGCACTTGGGAGGCTGAGGCAGGAGCATCATTGCGAGTTCAAAGCCAGCCTGGGCTACAAAGTGAGCTCAAGGCCAGCCTGAACTGCATAGCGAGACCCTGTCTCAAGAAAAAAAAAAAAAAATATTGCAGGGTTACCAAATTCACAACATTAAGGAGTAAACAACTGGAAGATTTGAGGCTTACATAAAACTTGCAAATAAGAATCTTAAAGTTTGGTAACATACAAGTTCTATGATCTAGGTTAATATATGTGTGCTTCTGTGTGTTAACTTTTAGTTGTGTACTATCCTCTAAAAGTTCTATTCTCTGGGGAATATAGCTCAGTGGCACAAGCACCTGTCTGGCAAGCACAAGGTCCTGAGTTCATGTCCCGATACCAAAAAAAATTAAAGTTCTATTCAAGTTGGCTTATAGATTAAATGAACAGTGTTATATTAACCTAAATGCTTTTTGTTCTCCTGGCTTAACAGTGAGATAGTTTAAGTTGGGTGGTAAGAGTCAAGAAGTCTTTAAATTTGGTAAAATATGTTTTGGCTAGTTAATTATCAATCAGGGTAATACGTATCTTTGTTAAAATTTAAGATACAGTATCTGTTGCTTTCTATATTTTAGTACATGGACTTTACTGTTTCCTTTGGCAAAGAAATAAGTAAATCTCACTTATGTTGATTGAATATATTTCCTCTTAAAAATAAATAAAAATGGGGTAAGTATTTAAAATAAAACATCTGAGTAGATTTGAGTCTATAAAATGTATTTCATAGACTGCTGATATAGATGCATAATGCTGTGATATAAGATCAAAGGATATGTGACCCTTACATAAGTTTCAGGGACTATTCTAGAGCAACAAGAAGTATCTGAAAATAGAAACATTTGTTAAACTATAGGTCAACAAGTTAAAAAGTAGCTTTAAGTAACAGGTCTCAAAGTAATTGAGTGCTGTATTTGTTCATCATTTTTGAGATATCTAAAGTTAATAAATTGTATGAGAATGACTGATTTAACAATTGGTTTTGGAAAATTTTTTTCTTACCTCAACAGTTAACTATTACCTACTTGGTCTATTAATGGGTATGTTTATATGACATAATGCTAATGTTTTTAAGAGATGCTAAAAAGGCTTGCTTGCTTCTCCATAATTTTAAAACAAACTGCTATTTTACCATCTACTCTTTGTTTAAATTAAGTTCTTAAAATATGGTTTTTAAAAAATCATTTTGTTTTTATAGAAAAATTTCTTTTCTCAAGAAGAGAACCCAAAATACTATGTGTTTTCTTCTAGATGTACAGTGCTTATATCCACATATAACATTTGCAGCTTAGGACATAAATATGATTAATAACATGATTTTTAAAACTACTATAATCTAAAAGTGTCTCTTGTAAATTGATCATATATGGTAACAGTATATTTTTTAGGTAAAACAGCTATAATCAGAGGCAGTTTGTCTTAAAAATATTTTAAAACTGTGCATGGTGGCATATTCCCATAATCCCAGCATTCTGGAGGCTGAGGCAGGAGGATTGCCATGAGTTCGAGGCCAGCCCAAACTTCATAGTGTGACCCTGTTGCAAAAAAAAACAAAACAAAACAAAACCATATGTGTGTATATATATATAGATAGATAGATATTTTAAAGAACTGAAAATACTGAGCTGGGGATGTAGCTCAGCAGTACAGCACCTTCCGGGCATTGTGAGGCCCTGGGTTCAATTCCTGGTACCAAAAAAAAAAAGAATTGAAAATATAACACAGGATAATGTCAGAATCTGTTTAAAACAAGGTTTAAAATATTGTTTCATCTTTAATAGAACTAAAATAGAGGTTTTAATGTTGTCAAAATAATTTCCTATGTTTTCTACAGGCTTTAATTAGGGTTTGATTGTTTATAAAATTGAGTCTTAGCTAGTTAACCACACGGAGGTATCTCTTTAAAGTTTTGGCTATGTAAACTATTATATGTGATGTGCCTTATTTTTTAAAAATGCAACTGTTGTGGTGTAATTGTGTTTGTTATCTTAAGATGCTGAAAAGTAACAATTGTTTTGCTAAATTACTATATTGCTTATTGCTAATAGTCATCTGGGAAAAACTGTACTCTTCTTGGTCAATAAGAGACAATTCTGTGAAAAAAATGAATGCTCTGGGGAACAGGCAGACCAACACTGCAGGAACAGCACCGCACACACGGGGAGCATGGCGTGGAGCAGCAGAGGCCAGGAATAACCAGCCAACTTGATCCTGGCTGAGGACAACTCCCAAGGAGAAAAGGGAGCAACCAGACCCCAAGACTGAGGATGTTAAGTTTATCAGCCCACTTGAGCCCTATAGCCTACCTCTAGTAGACACCAGATGGCTAACCACATAACCCATCTACCAGTGAGCTCAAGACACACCTTGGCTTGGTGTGACAGCAAGGAGTCACATATATGTGGCCACAGAAATTTTAGGTTTAGATCTGCACAGACAGAGAAGAGCTACACACTGAGCTTTAAAAGATGAAAGTTTATTATAGAAATACAGCTGATATGAGCAGAGTCAAGTAATATATTACTACATGACAAGGCAGCAGACAGCACCAAAGATGAAGGGGACTCCTTGGGGCAAGGGTCTAACATGAGATGGAGCCTTCAGCAGGTGAGAGAGAACACATAGTGTCACATCCAGTTTCTCAGTTCCTTAAGTACTGTGTCCAGACAAAAAGTGACATAGTGCCAACCGGCCAGTGTGGCTAGAAGGGATCATTCCTATCCTTGGTTAGAGCCTGGGAATGGTCAGTCCATTGGGTGTTAACCGTTATCTCTATACACTCTTTTCTCAGGAGACAGTCAACCTCCCATGACTACATAGCCAAGGTCATGTCAGTGAATACATGCATTCCAGATGGCTCTCATCATATTTGAAGCCTTTCTCTGACACTTGGATAATAACCACAGTGGGGGTAGGGGGGACACAGGGGCTGCTAGTGCAAGGAGAGCACCTCAAAAATCAATAGGCCCCACCAACAGGTGTAGAAAATCATAACTGGTGATCCCAAGACTACAGATCTTGGAGAAAAAAACATTAAATCAACAACACAAGAATTTTTCTTTGACTCAGTTTTTTTATTTTTCTATTTTGTATTATGTTTATGTTTCATTGGGATTTCTGGAGCTTTGTTTTTTTTTCCCCTTTTTCTTTCCCTCCTCTTTTAGTTTCTTTTCTCTCTTTTTCTCTTTTTCCCTGCCAACTGTTTTTTGCTCCCTTATCTTTTACCTCCTGGACTGCTGTCTGTTTGTCTTTGTTCTTCATTCACTTGTTCATTCCTTCCAGTGACTGTTCTCTATCACTACTAATTTCCATTTATTCAACAGGACCCCCATCCTACCTTTCTCGCTCCTATTTCATACCCCACTGATTAATTTTTAAATTTTTGTTTTTCTCATGTTCCCATTCCCCACCTCCTCTACCTTTACTAGTATAACTATTAAGCTTTGTGAGTGTCTAGATAGTTAACTTCACACTATTTCTACTGAATACTCTGCTATTGTTAGCAGAGGTAAAGTGTAAACTTGTTCAATTTAGTACATATGTATTGTAGGTCAACATTGAGTCAATATTTGCTTTTATTGTTCAGACTGTAGTTATAGAGCTCTTTTGCATGGACAGGGGTGGTACTTTATTGGTCCACAGTGTTCACCAATATTCAGTGTGTATTTGATGCTGGTTCTATTACTATAACCAAGATGACATATCTTTTGCTATTAACTGGTTTCCTTGAGATGCCAATATCTGGACTTTCTTGACATCATGAACAATGTTGTGGCCCAATTCTTAGAAAACTGGATACTGGGACAAATATACTGCAATCTCCCATTTCAAGTAAGTGGAGGCTATTTGATCCTGGGACAGAGGCCAAGACCAGTAGTTAGCCATGCCCAGAGGACACCACTGAAAATGAAACACTAACCAAAGAGGTTTACATAAAAGAAGCAAAGATTTCCACTATAATCAACCCACAAGCTCAGCCACAACAAGAACAACCAAATAGAAATATGAGGGGAAAAGCCAACAAAATGCATCCAGAAACTCTCACCCTCCCCCAAAGCTGACACATGAGGCATTGGAAGAAAGGAAACCAAAAGCTACACACCTGAATTAGGTGAAATGCTATTAGGGGAGATAATAAAATAGATCAATAAGAAATTTGGCAAGGTCACAGAACATATAAGTAATAAGATATTGGGCCAAATAGACAAAATGATCAGTGAGTCTATGGAAGGCACTAATAAAAATATAGAAGAACTAAATAAAATGATGCCAACAAGCATGACTAGCATAGAAAAGAATTGGAATCCATAAAAGGACTCCAAATAGAAATTAGGAGATTAAAAGTTCTACTGAAAGTATAGGCAGCAGAAGTGACCAATTGAATACAGGGTGTCAGAAATAGAAGATGAGCTGGGGATATAGCTCAGCAGCACAGTGCCTGCCTGGCAGGGACACAGTCCTGAGTTCGATTCCCAGTACAAAAAAAAAAAAAAAAAAAAAAGAAGACAAGGCTGGCAAAAGAAAAAAACAAAAAACCAACTAGGGCCAGGGATACAGCTCAGTGGCACAAGCACCTGTCTGACAAGTGCAAGGTCCTGAGTTCGATTCCCAGTACCAAAAAGAAGAAAAAAAAAAAAAAAAAGAAGATAAGGCTGATATTAGTGAACCATGAATGACAGACATATTAAAAATAATAAGAGAACATTAAAAATGGATCCAACAGCTCCTACATGATACAAAGAAGATAATCTATGACTAATTGGAATTACTAAAAAAAAATCAGAAGATAGCACAAATGCTGTTAAAAAACCTATTTACTGAAATAATAGCAAAAAAAAAAAAAAATCCAAATAAGGGAAAAGAATTTAATAGACAGATTAAGTGAGGCTTATAAACCTCAAATAATCACAATCAGTAAAGAATTTCTTCATGACTCGTCATAGTCAAAGTAGTCCAATACAAGAACAGAACCTTGTTTTCCTGAGTAACCACTTTGAAGAAATCCATATGTAATACACCAACCATTGTTAATTTCCTATCACCTTGTCTGAATTTCAGTATTGTTTGTACTGTTCTTGTGTTATTTTGTAAATGTATGTGTGTTTGTTAACGTGTTTTTGTTATTTTATTTTTTAAGATTTAAAAAAATGTAAAAAAAAAAAAAAGAACAGAACCTTAAAAGTAGGTAGAGAAAAGCAAAGAATCACTTATAAAGAAAACCTATTAGAATTATAGCAGCCTTCTCAACACAAAGTTTAAAGGCCAGGAAAGCTTAGAGTGAAGTGTTTTGAGCCCTAAAGGAAAATAATTTCCTACCCAGGCTGAGATATCCTGCAAATCTGTCTTTTGAAATTGATGGAGAAGTAAGATACTTTCATGATGAAGAGTGCCTAAATAAATTCATGGCTACAAAGCCAGCACTCAAAAAAATTCTGAAGGATGTCCTACAAAGAGACAATAAAGCTAACAATGAAAAATTATCTAGTAGAAGAAGGAATATAGCAAGTAGGAGGAGCAGGTAAGTAGATGAGAGATATGGAAAATCAGCAACAAGAAAATAAGGGAAGAATAAGTCAGCACCCATAAGCAATACTTCTCAATGTGGATAGTATTCATCCCTCAATGAAAGACACACACTGGCATGATGGATCAAGGAAAAAGATCCAATGGTACATTTAACCCGAAAAGGAACCCATACTAAAAATCAAAAGATGGAAAACCATACTTCATGCAATGGGAACCCAAAAATAAGCAGGTATACCTGTCCTATATTCAGACAAAGTGAACTTGAAGCCAAAACTGATCAAAAGAGGTAAACAAGGTCACCTGATATTGGTTAAGGGAATAATGCAACAGGAAGAACTAACAATTATTAATATATACACATCAAACAATGATGTGTTCACTTCATAAAACAAGTACCACTAGACGTAACAGACCACATAAGCATAAATACAATTGTAGCGGGAGAACTCAAAACGCCACTATCACAGATAGATAAATTAGACCAAAAAAATCAACAATGAAATAAGAATTAAATAAAACTTTTGAACAAAGCTGGGAGTGATTATAGGCACAGGTTGATAATCTCAACACTTGGGAGACTGAAGAGAGAATCACCATGAGTTTGAGGCCAGCCTGGGCCATGTAGTGTGAGATCGAGTCTAGCTGGAATTACAGAGGGAGGCCTTGTTTCAAAAAACCAAAAAACAACAACAAAACATTTGAACAAATGGATTTAATAGATAACTGTTGGGAGCCACTAGAGCTGGAAATGGGCCATATTTGTGGGGGCGGGACAGAGCCAGAGTGGCTCAAGCAGTCAAGCTACCTCAGTGTTGAGAAAAGCATCCCGCCTGGACAATTACAGTCGTTAGTCGCTAGGCAACATTACCTCTCCTCCTACTAACTTTGCAAGAGTATAACATAAATACCCCTCCTGTTAAAGTCAGTCCTCTTGCCCAGGTAACAGGTCACCTCCATCTGACCCAGGTCTTGTCTCTTGTATATCTTTTCCTCATACCCACTGCTGTTCTGCCCTGGGGTACACCGACAGGCTGAGTCCCCTACAGATAACTATAGAGAGTTCCGCCCAACAAAAATGGAATACATTCTTCTCAGAAGCACAAGGAATTTTCTCCAAATAGACCATGCCTAGCCCATAAAGCAAGCTTAGGTAAGTATTAAAAAATGAAATTATACCATGCATACTACCAGATCATTGTGCAATAAAACTAGAAATCAATAACAAAAACCACAGAAATTATGCAAATTTGGGTAAACTAAATAATACACTCTTAAGTAAATAGGCAGCTACAGAAGAAATCAAGAAACAAATAGGACAGTTTCTGGAACTAAAAGATAATGCCAGTACAACATAACAGAACTTATGCAGCACAATGAAAGCCATCCTAAGTGGGAAGTTTATAACTTTGAATGCCTATGTCACAAAAACAGAATGAACCCAAATAACCACATGATACATGATGCACCTCAAGGTCCTACAAAAGCAAGAACAATCCAAACCTAAACCTACTACAAAAAAAGAAATGATAAACGTGATAACATCTCCTTACAAAGCTATATGCCAATACTTTGAAGAATTCAAAAGAGATGGATAGATTCCTAAATATGTATGAATTACCAAAACTGAACCAAGAAGATTTAAAACCCTGAAGAATCTAATAACAAGTAATGAAATTGAGGAAGTAATAAGAATTTTTAAAAACTGCCAACTAGGAAGAGCCTAGGTTCAAATGGATTCACTGCTGAATTCTCCAAAAACTCCAGGAAAGATTTAATGCAAATACTCCTCAAGCTCTTTAAGAAATTGAAAGGGAAGAAGTATTCCCAAAGTCATTCCTAAAAACACATTACCCTGATTCCAAAACCAGACAAGGATTCAACAGAAAAGAGAACTATAGACCAATCTCTTTCATGAATATAAATGCAAAAGTCCTCAAAAAGATGCTGACAGACAGAACGCAATGAATCATCAAAAAAATCATACATCATGACCAAGTAGACAGCAACCCAGGAATGCAAGAAAGGTTTAACATACACAAATCAGTAAATACCATACATCACATAAACAGAAGCAAAAACAAAAATTACATGATTATCTCAATAGATACAGGAAAAGCATTTGAGAAAATCTAATATCCTTTCATGAAAAAAACACTGAGTAAGTATAGAACTTCATCTCAATGTGATAAAATCCATTTATGACAAACCTACCAGCAACATCATATTAAATGGGGCAAAACAGCACTTTTCCTCTAAAATCAGGAATGAGACAAGGACGTGTATGATTAATTGATGTTTAGCACAAGGTATGATCATGAATCTTTAAATTTTAAAAATACATTACAGTAAAAGACGCATTACTATTAACTCCCTTCAACATACTCCCCCTCGCTTCAAACACACCTTTCCCATCTTTCTTGCCACTTTCTGAAGCAGTTCTGGAAGTTCTCTTTTGTGAGTGTCTTTGTGAGGTCTGATATAAAATGTGGTGAATGTTAACTGCCTGCCATCCAGTGAAAGGCAGGCTCCATTGTGCCATCATCCACCTTATTCACTGGGCCTGGCAATAGCAACCTCTAACTCTTCCCAAAGACAAAACGTCCGTGAAAGGCAAATACTTCTGCAGCCGTCACGGTGCAACTAGAAGCCTGCATGAAAGAGAACTTCCAGAATGACTTCAGAAAGCAGCAAGAAGGAGGGAAGGTATGTTTTCAGGGAGAGGGAGTATTTTGAGGGGGATTAATGCCAATGTGTCTTTTACTATAATATTTTTAGTGTAAACATTCATTGTACGTTTCAATCACATCTCATACAATCATGAGATTGTTTTCTCCTCACCGCTGCTATCTAACTCCAGAATATTTTCATTGCTCCAAAAGGTAACCCCTCCCCCTAGTCAGCACATCCCCAACTCCTGGCAACCACTAAGCTGCTTCCTGTCTCTACAGATTTATCTATCCTGAACATTTATGTAAACAAAATCATACAATGTCTGGATATTTTTTCATTTAGTCTAATTATTTTTCATTTAGCATAATGTGCTTATATTTCATGTTGTAGAATGTATTAAAACTTCCCTCCTTTCTACAGCTGAATAATATTGTATGGATATAAATACACTTTAGTGTTTATCAGTCTATATACTTTTTTATTTTAAAAGAGAATAAAAAATAAAAAAATTAAGAACAATACAGAATTTCAAAACAAGATGATATGAAACCAACAGTTTGTTACATTGCTTATTGTTATCTTCAAAGTAGTTGTTCAGATGACCAGATATAGGCATGTAAAAGTGATCAAAAAATTAATCATTAACTGTTCCTTTCAATAAACCAACAGGAATTAGTAGTACAAATATCTTAGCTATCTTGTGTATATATATTTTTCCCTTCTTTTCTCCTTTTCCTCATTCCAGTTGTTCTTTCCTTTTAAGCAGTTTCTTTCTCTTTCAGAATAGCTATTGTACCTTTCAGATTTTATTTATTCTTTCAGTGTCTTACACTAGGGAGACAATACTATGTTTATATATGCAGGTCTGATTTATTTCACTTATGAGAATGGTCTGTAGTTGCATTCATTTACTTCTACAAGCCTCTAGTTTATCTTTGTTATAGCTGAGTAGTACTCTATTGTATAAAAATATCACATCTTTTCTATCCATTCCTCCGTTGATGGGCGTTTGAGTTGTTTCTAAGATTTAGCTATGACAAACTGCACTGTATATCACTGTGGTATGATGTTTTCAATTCTTCCAGAAAAATATCCAAAAGAGAAATAGCTGGGTTGAATAGGTCCTCTAATCCTAGTTTTTTGAGGAATCTCCACACTGATTTCCACAGTAGTTGTACCAGTCTACACTCCCACCAATAGTGGAAAAGGGTTCCTTTCTCCCCACAGCCTACTTTTTAGGTAGCAATAAAAGTACTCAAGCCATAGCAAAGTCCAGGCAAGACGGGGAAGCGACACAGTCTATTCACCGCCAGGAGGAGCCAAAGAGCTCCGGGGAATCCAGCTTCCCTCTGCTGGATTCACTGCCCAGCTATGTTTGTTCTGAGTTAATTTTTTGGCATCTTATTCGGTTTTAGTTGTTCTGTCTTAAAAAAAAAAAAAAAACCAAACCTGTTAGTGTAATCGCATTTTTGTATAATTCCGAATTACCGGAACCCTAAATTTAAAAAAGGAGAAATTTTTGCTAAGAATCCAGCTATTTACTTGGGGACCGCAGAGCCCTGCCTGGCAAGGCGCCCACGGTGAACTAGTGGTGAGCTCAGGGGTGGGGCGAGGGGTTAGAAGGCAGAGAGGACGTCAGGAAGAAGGCAGAATGGCAGGCTGAGGTCCCAAGGCAGCGCCTTGCCTGGCACTTCGGAGGACTACAGGGGACCAGCGTGCGTGGGCTGGGGCGAGAGGAAAGAGAACAGAAGGACAGGAGGTCAGAGGAGCGTGCCACTGATCAAAGGCCTGGCGCTTCTCAACGCCAACAACAGGGTGCAGCCTCAGCCCCGGGTCTTTTACGCACTTCCGGGTGGCGCACCGACTGCCCCCGCCACAGATGGAAGGTGAGACCTGGGTCTTTCCGCTGAAGGGCCTCCAAGGAAATGTGCGCACATTGTTTGCTCCAAACCCGTTTCCTCCCTAAAGCAAATTTGCAAGGTGATTCACGTGCGTTTTGAAGTTGAGCAGCAGCTCACGCTTCAGAGGGTCTGACATCCGCAGGATTTCACACAGAAATCTGTCCTGCAGGGCACACACTGCAAGCACTTAGGCTGTCTCTAACTCAGATCAGTGCTGGTGTATTTAAAGAAGCTAAAATGGGTAATTTAAAGATGGGTAGAATGGAATTAAAATGTTGCCAGGTGTCAGTTTTTCATTATCAGGGCATAGGGATCTAGAGAAATGGTAATCAGCGCACTTTGGGCAAAGGTGCCTTAGGCTTAGGACCTCAGACAAGCCCCACAGGCAGATCATTTATACAACGACTTCCTCTCCCAACCCCAATTAGAACAGTGGATTGCTGTGAGCTAGAATAAAGCCCTGTCTTCCTACAGAACCAAATGCTCACTGCACAGAATTATTTTTATCCCTATTGGACAAAAATTTCAATTTGGATTCTAAATCATGGTTCTTTTTCTTCTCCTTCTCTTCCTTCTTCTTTCCTTCCCTTCCCATTCCCATTTCCCTTCCCCTTCTTCTCCTTCTTCCGTTTTTGAGGGGGGCAGCACTAGGGATTAAACCTAGGGCCTTCACAGCAAGCTGCATCCCAAGCTCTTTATTATTTTGAACTAGGGTCCTGCTTAGCTGCTAAATTGCCCAGGCTGGCCTTGACCTTGTCATCCTCCGGCCTCAGCTTCCTACATTGCTGGGATTTCAGGCATGTGCCGCCCCTCCCAGCTTAATCCAGAGATTTACCAAGTGACATTTATTTAGTCTTGAGTGACACCAGGAACAAATATGTGAGTAGATGAATACTAGGAAGAGAAAGCAGGGTATGTCAAGCTTTCTCATTTCTCTTCTACTCAACCAACAGTAAAATATTCCTTTCTCATTAATATTTGGGAGTAGGTTCACCTTGGGGCAAAGAAGTGCAGAGTCCAGACCACCAGGCTGGGACATGAGGAGAGGACGTCCACCCAGGGGCCCAGCCACATCTGGATGCTGCATGAGGGAGCAAGAAGTGGAGAGTGTCAGCAGGACTCAGAGGTGAGGATGCTGCTTGAGAGGCAGCAGGTAAGCAGCTGTGTGACCGCTGAAGATTGCACACACCAGCTAAAGGGTCATTTCTACCCCTCCTGTGAAAGGGAGAAAAACACAACTGTGAGCTGCATCAGGAGAATCCCAACCTTCCATCTCACAGCTCTACATTGCTAGCCTGTGTGTGTGCAGTTTCACAGAGTTTGGATAGCTGCTCTTATTTCAGCCACATTCCTTTCCTGTATCAAGAAAGCAGAAATTTTTCCTAATGCACTGCCTGCCTTTCCCTGGTCCCTGCATGCGTTTGCTGTGTCTCCCTGAATTTATGACCACACGGCTGCAAAGGAGACTCAGAAAGTCATTGTTTTGATTTCTTAACTTCTACAGTGAAGGTGACCAAAGCAGAAATGGGAACGGATGTTGGAGCTAGTAAAGTAATAGTATGTGTTGAACAGGGGATTAAACACGGGGCATTCATGCTGAGTTACATCCTCAGCCACTACACACACACACACATATTGTTTTTGAGACAGGTTCTTGCTAAACTGCCCAGGCAGGACTTGAACTTGTTTCACTTGCCTCAGCCTCGAAGACTCCTGAAATTACAGGTATGTACCACCACGCACCTGTAATTTCTAATTATATTTCTTTTGTTTAATTTGGCCTTGAGGTCTCTCTCTGGGAGTGATTATAAACCCTAGCCCTGCCCTGGTGGGGTTTTAGGGGAGTTGGGCATAGATGCTTACAATTTACCTTTCACGCTTTATGTCCTGGTAGACAGCCTAAACAACCTCTGGATAAACTGTCATGCTCTGTGCGGTGTAATCAATTGAACCTACACTGTAGGATCAGCTAGCATTCCAGTGATTAGGACTGTATCCTCTTGGGTCAGCAGCTCACATCACACCAGAAGGCCACATGACAGAGATGGAGCCACAAATTCTTTAGTGACCTTCATCTCTTGATTACAAGATGTTGTGGCCAAAGAGACCTCAAGGCCAAATTATCATGGTATCAGAAATGATTTTGTTTGATTGTTGTTTTTACTGGCAAGATAACAACTTCTTCATTGCTAGGGTGAATATTAGAAATGAGCTTCAAAGAATTGAAGCTGGGTGAATTGGCTAAAACATTTTAGAGAATGCTCTCTACTCTTGAATAAACAGATTTAAAAACCCAAGGAACTCTCAGTCTTTTTTTTTTTTTTTAAATAAAAGGAGGAAAACATTAACAGACAGACAACCTTTTACAAAATAGCAAAAGAACAGTACAGACAATACAGAGTTACAAACAAAGTGGTAGGAAATTAATAATGCTTGTTGTATTACATACTGATATCTTCAAAGTGGTTTCTCATGAAAACACATAGAGACATGCAATATTCATCAGTCAAGGACTCACTGACAGTTTCTTTCAGCAAAGAAATAGAAGCAGTAGAACAACTATGTTACCTATCCTGAATACACATACATACAACATTTCTCCTTCTTTCCCTTCTCTTTTCCCACATCCCAGTTGCCCTTTACCCTTGAGTGTTTTCCTATCATTTCACAATGTCTATCATACCTCCTAGTTTAAATTAACTCTTTCAGGTTTTATACTAGTGAGACAATGCAGTGCTTGCACATGCATGTCTGATTTATTTCACTTATGAGTATGATCTCTAGTTGTGACCATTTATCTATAAAGCCCTCGAGTTTATCTTTCTTTATAGCTGAGTAATATTTCATTATATAAAAGTACCACAATTTTCTTATCCAATCCTCGGTGGATGGACATTTGGGTTGCTTCCACAATTTAGCAATTACAAATTGTGCTGCTATGAACATAGGTGCACATATATCACTGTCATATGATGTTTTTAGATATTCTGGGAAAATACCCAGAAGGGGAATAGCTGGGTTGAATGGGACCTCTAGTCCTAGTTTTCTGAGGAATCTCCAAACTGATTTCCACAGTGGTTTCACTAGTCTGCACCAGTCTTTAGAGATGGCCTTGAGGTCTCACCTCTCATGGTCCTAGGTTTTCCTTGCATCTAGAGGATTTCTGGTGGCCAGATGTGGATTCTGACTATAATGTACAAGAACCCAGAATCATACTTTAATTTCTGAAATTTCTAGTGCATTAGTATGGCCAAATGGCACTCATCTACGCAGTAGCCTGTAGTTCCATGTGTCAAGAAACATTAAAATATGGTTAGTTCTAATTGCAAAAATAAAAATAAATTGTATTTTGAAGACAGTACCAAAAACCTATGAATAAAAGTCTCAGGCCAGCTGTGGTGGCATACACCTGTAATCCCAGCACTTGGGAGGCTAAGAAAGGACGGTTGCTGTGAGTTTAAGGCCAGCCTGAATGACACAGAAGACCCTGTCTCAAAAGCAGTTTATATTGAATTTGCTTAATGCTATGGTTTGTGTCTGGATGTCCCCCAAAACCCTCACAGTTATGGGACGAGCTTTTAAAAGTTTATGATTGATCCATGATCCAATGCTGGGATTATGGGTATGAGTGCTACACCCGCCCTGGGGCGGATAGTTTGCATATTTTGCTCTTGTTGCTTTTGCTGTCTTCAGTTGCCATGAATGGTTGCCCTCTGTGATGTGCCACCCTTGGAGCCAGCCGAGTATGGACTGAAACCTCCACAGACTGTGTACTAAATAAACCTTTCCTTCCTTAATTCTGGGTGTCAGGTATTTTGTCTCAGCAACGAGAGAAAAGTAACCAAGACACTTACTTAGAACCTTTGGGATATACTGTAATTATAATTAACCACATTCTTTTCACGGTTGTTAGGGAGGCTCCTAGAAACACTGACTTTACACATATCGAACGAGTTCTGTTCCTGTAGGACAGCCTTGACCAAGAACAGAGAGGTCTGACTTCATTGCGATTACAGCATAGATTGAATGAACCGTTTGTATCCATGTCATCATAAATATTTATTTAGGACACTTGAATAAGTGACAAGTTTGATACGTATTTGTTTTCCTTTAAGTTAAAGAAATTGTGGTGTCTTTATCCATTTTAAAAATTTCGGATACTATTATGGGCTAGAAAGGATGTATGAGCTGTATATGAACAAATAATTTATATTCAACTGTTCACCTGGATGCTCCAGAAGCGTTAGGTTGTAGTGATGACGACGACTGCGGACCTTGAAGAGGACCGTAGGGAAAATACTGCTTAGTTTGTGCGCTGCAAGAGTGTGTGTTTGGCCTGTACTCGGGGTTGACCCAGAGTCTTAGTGCTGAGCTACATCCTCAGGGTGCCCCCCTTTTTAAATTTTTATTTTAAGACAAGATCTTACTGAAATACCCGGGCTGGACTCGAATTTGCGATCCTCCTGCCTCAGTCTCCAGAGTGCTGGGATTACAGGTGTGTGCCTATGGTCCGGCTCTGTCTTTTCTTTTCATTATTTTTCCTGCCGGGGGTCTCGCGCACGTTAGGCAAGCGCCTCACCACTGAGCCCTTTTTTAAAATTTGGAGACAAACTCGAAGGCTGGCCTCGAACTCACAATTGTTCTTGCTCTGCCTCCATGCAGCTGCTGGGATTACAGGTGTGCTCCACTATGGCTGGATAGTTACACCCAAAAAAGGCAGACAATATTGCCAGTAGAAGTAATCCCAGTTTCACTTCTCGCTGAATCTGAGCCTTTTCTCTAAACGGCTCCCCTTGCGAATTCAGATCTCTGACAGCAGCAGGACTGGCTGCGCACACTTTAGGCTCACACAGTTCTAGCCAATCGCTGTCCTCCGTTTCTTCCGCCCCTCTTCTTTACTACCGCACTTGTTTGAGGCTACCGACTGACATTTTGACTTTGGGCGGAAGTGATGTGAACCTACGCAATTAAAAACTAGCTAAAAGACAGATTTGTCTAGTCACTATAAAAGTCTGTCCGGATCTCCCCGTAGCCCAGCGAGGCTAATGGGAGCCATGAGCACAACGTAGGTTCACCATGGGTGCCCACACTTAACATGGCGCCTGCTCTATCCCGGTTCCGAGTCCGCTCGCTTCCGTGATGGCGTCAACGGGGCGACGACGGGCGTTCCGTCCATTTCCGGGCCGTCTCCTCGGAGTCCGAGCGGCCCGGCCCGGGTGAGGTTGTAGGTGTTGTGGCCGCTGGCTTAGGGGAGGCGAAGGGGCGCGAGCCCAGGAGACGCTCTGACCTCCCCGCTGCCCGCAGGTAACCTGATCGGGAAGGGCTGGCCGGAGGTCCGCACGGCGAGGGTGTCCTCGGTCAGGGCCGGGAGGCCTTGGTCGGCTCCGGGGCCCTGCGGCTGCGGTCTGCGCGCGATGCTTTACGTTTTGGATAAAGAGGAGATGCCGGACGGAGGTTGCTGGGGGTTGTTGCTCCCGTTGAAGTCACGCTTGGTTCCTGTGGCCCTAAAGAGTCATCAGGAAGCATCGCTTGTCAGCCTGCGATGCTGACGGAGCTCAGCGCGGGACACGGACGGACACAGACAGGGGTCCCTGCGCCGGAGACCCCGACCACCCCACGAAGTGGAGCGGGACCCGCACCTGCTCGACCTGGAGAATTAAGTTGCAGGCTCCCTGACTCTCATCACGGAAATAGAGAGTGGTTTGCAGGACTGGTCAATAAGAGGCATGGGGAGGGTTTCTAGGGAGAAACTTAAGCCGCGCACTGCAGAGTGGAGTGTGGGTGTTCGGAGAATGAGGCGCCTTCCGGTCCGTGGCTGGGTGGTGTCGCCCCAATGGGTGATCGAGGATGCGTGTTCCTACTGTCTGTCCTCCCAGCCTAGTGAGAATGCAAACCACTTACATGTGTTTAAAATTGAGACCCGCTGCCCACTATTACTACTGCTCCCTTGAGGGTGGAGGTCAGCGGGAGGACGCACAATGTATAGGTGGAAAGAGTTGGTTTAATCACAGGCGAAAAAGGCTAATTTGCGGTTAAAGCGAGTTGCCCAGCCTTCTCGTCTCTGAGAGAGAAATTTAAACAGGGCTTGTGTAGCTCCGGCAATTCCCGGAGCTGTAGTCCTTAAAAATACAGTTTTAAAATTCTGATTTTCCTTGCCTCCGTTTTACCTGTCTTTATTTCATCTGTTCTACCTCAGCACCTGAACCAGATCAAAGCAGAGACGAGGGGTGATGTAATCAGTAGACTCCAAAGCAGCCTTCAGGGCCCTTCCTATTGGAA
Source organism: Chinchilla lanigera (assembly GCF_000276665.1). Classification (NCBI taxonomy): domain Eukaryota; kingdom Metazoa; phylum Chordata; class Mammalia; order Rodentia; family Chinchillidae; genus Chinchilla; species Chinchilla lanigera. The sequence goes on from NW_004955462.1 coordinate 7,444,946, forward strand.
CTTCCCAGCTAGAGGAGCAAGGCAGGCTCACAACTTGCTGAGAAGTGAACAGAGAGAAATAGATCCTTGGAGAACACAGGTTTCTTAGTTTGGCAGGGATGTAGCCCAGGGCCCTCCCATTGTACCGGTGGCCAGTCCGGAAACATCAGGATGCTGCCTAAAGAGGCAAACGGGAGGGAGCGAGATCAACGAGGATGTATTTATTTTGGATTTTTGAGACAGAGCCACACTGTGTAGCCCAGGCTGGCTTAGAACTCTCAGCCATCCTGCCTCAGCCTCCCAGGTGCTAGGATTACAGGTGTGTGACACCAGACCCAGAAGAGACATTCGACCTAACACTTGATTATAGAGCAGAGGTGATAAATTCTGCAAAACGTCTGTGCTCTGATGTTAGAATAACATTTGCTACTTTCCTGTGACTTAGTTTCACAGCCGAGAAGCGGGATTTTGTGTTTTCTCCCCTCCTCAAAACAAGAGACCACATTTTGGGGTCCTAGTGTTACTTACATGTCTTACATTTTCGGAAGTTCATTTTAGCGGAATTATTTTTAAAACACTGTTTGTAGTATTTGTGCCGCTTGGATTGAATGCAGTTGTGTGAAGAATTAGAATTACTACTTGCAGCTAGTCTCAAATTGTAATAACCCCACACCTTTTTATTTTACCTTAGGAAATTTGCCCTAGGCGGGGAATGTAACCCGCTGCTCCCTCGGCCTGCACTGGTGGTCAGTAGACTTCTGTCAGTGCTTTCAGCATGGTACAGTGGCATCCTTCCTTTGAGTTCTCTCAAAAAATTGAGTCATCCCTTTTTAACATTTTAAATGATACTGTTTTGTCTTTTATACCTAAAATGAATTACTGTAAAAGTTTCACCAGTTTTAACTTCTTCCTAATGCTTTTGTAACTAACTGTTAATTCTGACGTAGTGGTATTCATAATTTTGAATCACGGGTTAATAGATATTGTAAGGCTCAGTATTCCCACGAGGAATATTTTGCTGTTTAGAAATAACTAAGGTAATTAAATGTGTGTTCCTGTGATGTGGACTTCCTGCCACTTACCTGGCCAGAACCCTTTCCCTGAGCCCGCCTCTCTTTGGGGGCCGATACTGGAAATAAGCAGACAGCTGATTCCCTGCTTGCAGTTCCTTATTTTCAGTTCTCCCCTTACGGTGTGTTGATTTTGAGAGGCTATGTTTTGTGACTGAGAAGGTGGTTAGGCTAGCTTCAGAGAAATACTTTTCCCTGTAACTCATTCCTCTAGTCTGACTGGTTTTTCAGGAAGGGGTTAAAGAAAAGTTTTTTCTGCTTCTGAAGTGGCAGTTGGTGGCGAAGAACTGGGACCCCCTGAAGTTGCCTCAGGGAAAGGAGCTGATGGTAAGGTGTCCAGTGAGGCAAGGAGGAAATAGCTTCAAAGCACCCCAGGCTCAAGGTGGAGGGTAGTAATGTCCTCTGTAAATCGGGCTAAGCTGTTCTCCCAGCGTTGGCTTTTTGTTGTCTTACTGCCAACTGACTTCCTCTGTGCCTGCCAGGTTTCTGCTTTCAGTACTTTGTCGGCCCGCAGTGCCCAGCCCCACCTCCTGGCATCCTACCTTCAGGTGTGGCACTAACAGAAAAACCCTCTTCCTAGTTTATATTCCTGTAGAGACAGTGATGTGTCGCAAGTTTCTTCACTGAGGCCAAGGTTCGTAGGCACCAGATTCATAAAGTATGCCCAGGAAGTGGTGGAGGCAAGAAAACAAAACAAAACACACACACACAAAATCCAGGTGCTAAGCATGACCTTCCCTTCCCAACAGAGGTGGCCCCCACTGCCACTCCACAGTAGGTGCTTTCTCCATTGTCCTTCATAAACTTTGTCATTCCAGTGGGAAGTTGAATTTATCCTGTAGTTGAAGTAGTACACTGTAGTATACTTTTTGTCTGTATAAATTTTGTGGTGTGTGTGTTTTGCTTTTTTCTTTTGTTTTGAGACAGAGTCTGGCCTTGTAACCCAGGCTGGGGCTGAACTTGGCACCCTCCTACCTATGTTTCCAGAGTGCTGGGACGAGAGGCATGAGCCAGAGAGCCTGGTTATATCAACCTTAAGAAAGATAAATTGCTAAGTAGGGCAGAACACAGTGGCTTTGTTACAAAGCAGACCATTCTTAGACTTTGAAGAGCTTTAATGCTAGATAGCTTCAGCCGCTGTACCCAATGTGTTCCTTACATGCTGATGTACAGGGGTCTGTGCATACTGTACTTCGTGTGTTAGGTATGTGTTAGAGCTGCACTGCATAGACAAAACAGTGTTAGAAAATGTTATATGGAAGTTCACCAAAGTAGGGGAAAATCCAAGTGGAGAAATGTGGAATGATTACTGCACCTTTGTCCCAAAACTATGGATTTTTAACAGAAAATTTATACCTGTCTACATAGATTTTTGCCTATGTTACTTAGAAGTAGTAATTTGCTTGCCACACTGCCAGAGTTAATAAGAATTGTATTTTTTAAAATTTATTACATAAAGCCCAAAATGAAAACTGATTGTCACAGATTTTCAAGACTCCTGCTCTTTTTCTTGCTCTTTTTGGTTTTTTGAGAAGTCTCACTAGGTTGCCCAGACTGCACTGAAGTTTGCCCATCCTCCTGCCTCTGCCTCATGAATACTGAGATTACAGGCATGTGTCATCATGCTCAGCCATATGTATCTTTTTTAAAGCAACTTTATTAAAGTATAATTGATATAGAAGAAACTGTACATAAAGTGTATAGTTTTATAAGTTTTGATATTTGTAATTATTCGTCACCCTCATCATCGTCAAAATAATCCACCCCTCCAAGTTTCTGCATATCCCTTGGTAATCCTTTCTTCTCCCTTCTCCCTGCCCCCTCTCTCTAGACAAACACTGATCTATTTTCTGTCATAGTTTGTATTTTCTAGAATTTTATTTGTGTGTTTTAGATTTTGTGATCATAGTTTTGTAGTTTCCACTTTTTTTACTTAGTGTAACTTTGAGGAGTAGGGAGAGGGCAGTTTTTCTTAAGTTTATTGTCATTTGCATTTCTTCAGAGTTTCTTCCATTATTCTACTGGTGTTTTAGACTTTTACTTGACTTATATGAGCTTTCCATTTGTTAACATGTCTCATCAGTGTGTTCTCCATTTGTATGGTTGTCCTTTATAATTTAATTTTATACATACCGAAGTCGTATTAGTTATTTGGTTTTGTTTTGGTTTTTTGTGGTGTTTTTTTGAGACAGGGTCTCACTGTGGAGTCCCTGCTGGCCTGGAACTCACTGTGTAGTCCAGGCTGGCCTTGAACCTGTGGCAGTCCTTCTGCCTCAGTCGCCCTCCTGAGTTCTGGGTTTACAGGCATACACCATCACTCCCAGCTGTTTATTTTTTTATAGTACCAGCAATTGAATCTAGGTCTTTTTGCCCTGAACTGTGGATGTGAATCCACATCCTTTTTAAATTTTTTATTTTTGAGGCAGATTCTCGTAAGTTACTAAATTGCCAAGGCTAACCTTGAATTTGTGGTCTTCCTGCCTCAGCCTCCCAAAATGTAGGAATTAGGCATTTGGCACCATACCTGGCTATTGTTTGTGAATAACCAAATTTTGCAACATTTTCCTTTTGGGTCTGGCTATATAAGCAAATTAGGAAGTATGAATTACTGTGTTCTGTTCTGGATTGTCGTAAGAAACTGAAAGTTTGTGTGTGGTGGAGTTTGGGGGAAGAACAGAAATCACCTGTGATTATTTGATAACATGCGTGTTCTCTGGAGTTGTTCCTGTGAGTTCACCAGCATTGTTGATAACTTGCTACCATTTCTACTGCCTAATGCCCTAGTTACAAGGTTGCAGAAATGAGTAGATTTGAGTGGGTATTTGAGTGGGCGTCATGGACCTCTCTTGCTTATACATAGACAGTTGACATTTGCAATTGTTTTGTGTTTTCTTTTAGGTCTGTTTGCTTTGAGGAGGAGCTGAAGACTGCCCCACGGCATAAGGGATGGGATCAGAGAATAGTGCTTTAAAGAGCTATACACTGAAAGAACCACCATTTACTTTACCCGCTGGACTTGCTGTTTATCCTGCTGTACTGCAAGATGGCAAATTTGCTTCAGTTTTTGTGTATAAGAGAGAAAATGAAGACAAAGTTAATAAAGCTGCCAAGGTACCATACTAGGTGACGGCTTAGTCATACTTTTACTATCTTGTTTCCTATTTTTAAAAGGAAATTAATAAAGATCAAAGGAGGTGAGACCATAAGGAAGAATATTTTATCTTTCATGTCTTATAAAAGCTTACTTGTCCTTACTTTATGGGTCTACTGTATCTTCAGCAGGTACCAAAGAGATACCTGAAAGCTTCATGAAATTTATTGTTGTGGTTTGCATTCTCATAGTTCATTTTTTTTTAGTGAGAATGTTAGGTAATTTTACATGGTTTATTTAGGAGAGGAAATTAGTCTAACAAAAGTGCTATATTGACATTTTAATTAGTGTGTTAATGGTGGGCCTAGAAATAAAATATGGTAGGAGCTTTCTTTTTTTTTTTGGTCTTTTCTTGAGACATTGTGATGCCCTGGAAAAGATTTTGAACTACTGTAGTGGAGTGGCTCCCCTTGAAAGAATGTTGGACCTATGTTGTGGTTACTGGTGAGGTATCTTAGGTCATTAATTTGTGGAGGCTGTATGCCTCCCTTAGGAAAAGGTCCTGTCAGCTCACACCTGGTCACTGTTGCTGCTGGCTAAGGTACCCCCGTCCATTAGTTCGTCGTCTGACACTGTCACGTGACCCCAGCCTCAGTGGGAAAAGTGGTTCTAGGGCTGGGGGCGTAAGTCAGTGTAGAGCACTTGCCACCATGTGCAAGGGTGCAGATTTAAGAGCACCACAAAAAAAGAGAAAACACATGATTCGACTGTGGACAGTTCAGCAAGACCATGCCAAATGTCTTTTCAGCCGTTTAGATCATCTTCAGAAGGTTTCTAGAGAGGAAAACAGACTTGTATTCATTAATTCTTCAGTGTTTACTAGGGCAGGAACATATTTTCGTGTTGAATGTGATAGCTCTTTATTTTGTTGAAATTAAGATCTATATTACCATGAGTCCCTTTTAAATAGCAACACATACGAAAATTTATATTTCATAGAACTCTATAAATGGTTCTTTAGTGGTGTCATTTTGACATTTCATTGGTCACACTAGTTAATTATTTGATGTTGCATCTTTGATAAAACATGAAATTAAGTTATAAGACAGTTCCTAAGAAAAAAGTCTTGTAACACTCTTCTCAGGGTGCATTTTCTCTTACTTATTTTTTGCAATTCTGGGGATTGAACCCAGAAACATTGAACCCAGTCTTGTGTATGGTTGGCAAACACTCTCCCACTGCGCTATACCCACAGCCCAGGTGCATTTTCTTGTAATACATTGTGGTGAAAAAGTAGAGCTGGCTGTTTTGCTGAAGTGTTTTGTTTTTTGGCAAAACAACATTTTTGTCATTTTTCCACTCCATTTAGACATGGTTAATAAGTTTTTATTGTGATTTTCCAAAAGACACTAATATGCAGTTAATATCTAACATATTTTCTCTTATTTCCATCTAATAAGATTATGTATATTGCTTTTTAATAATTTAGAATGACTGTAACCAAGTGATGAAAGTTTATAATCTCTCCTAGTTTTTAAGATTTCAGGAGTTTTAAAAATTGTTTGACTTGTACCCTGACAGATAATCCACATCATATAATTTTTAAAAAGGAACGAGACAGGGATGCATTGGTGGTGTGTGTGTCTGTGCTGGAGGAATCGCAGAGCGTGAAAGAGACTTTCCTTCTTTAGTGTCCAGATACCTTGTTAAGCTGTGACTGAGTCTCTGCATGTAATTCATATTTGTCTCTTCCTTCAGCTATCCTGTGGATTTGAAAACCTCAGACCTGAATCAGAAATTTGAAATGGCAACAAGGCCATAAGGAGTTTACATTATCAGAATGTTTCTTTTTTTGTTTGTTTGTTTTTTTTTCTGGTACCGGGAATTGAACTCATGACCTTGCACCTGGCTCTGTGCCACTGAGCTAAATCCCCAGCCCCAGAATGTTTCTGATAGTCTCAAAAATTAAGTCACAGGATTTGAGAAATGTATAGTATTCAGCACCTTAGGTTTTAAGAATGCCATGTCCTTGCTAGATGTGGTGCTGCATACCTGTAATCCCAGCACTTGGGAAGCTAAGGCAGGAGGATGGCTATGAGTTCAAGGCCAGCCTGGGCTACAAAGTGGGTTCAAGACCAGCCTGAACTGCTGTGAAACCCTGCCTTAAAAAGACAAAAGAATGTCGTGTTATGTCTTAAATATCTGAATAATAAAGCAGTGTGGTTAGCCTACCTCACCATCTAGTTGGGTTCCTGATTCTACCTTTGATAGTTTCAATGACTATTTCAGCCAGTAGTGTACTCCTTCACAAGTATTATTGGGTATACTCTTTCGCTACTGTTAAAAGTAAAAACAGTACACTGTTTGGCCTCTGGAATAAGGTGAAGTACAGGTATAAGCTCTGATTGTAAAACAGTATGAAAAATAGCTTCGTTTCACCTCATTTTTTCTTGAATTCAGCAACTATAATTAATAGTATAATTTGCTCATTGGTGATTTGGATTCATTGTAACTCATATCCTGAAATGGATGATATATTCTAAGTCCGAATTTGATGACTACAGTTTGCTGTAATACAAGTGCTTAGTTAAGGCTTCATGGTAATTACAAGCTTATAAAAGTGATTCCTAAGTGTCTTTATACCAGGAATCACAGAAGACTGTGCGCATAGATGTGTAGCTATCAGACGCGTACTTCACTTCCGGTCCGGAGAGATGTTGTGCTCTTCTCATAGCAGAGCTAGGCTGCTTTGTGGAAGGGTTGCTTACAATATTAGACAGCTCAATGGCCGGCACACACTGTAATCCGAGCACTCGGGAGGCTGAGGCAGGAGGATCATTGCAAGTTTGAGACCAGCCTGGGCTACAAAGTGAGTTCAAGGCCAGCCTGAACTGCAGAGCGGGACCCTGTCTCAAAAAGACAAAAAAAAAATTACGTTGTATGGGCTTGACAAAGAGATGGAAGAAGTCATTGCAGTATTCAGAGGCACTTGCATTGGAGTCGGGCCTGTTGTTCCGCCCTTTCTCGTATTCTCATTTTCTTCTGTTGGCTCTTAGGCTTTTCTTACACTCTTTACAACTCTCATCCCACTGTAAATGAACTTCCCTACCTTGTTAACTTCTTTCAGAAATGACTTCTATCCCTTTGTAATCAGACTGTGGTCCTCTTACGAGACTCCCGATTACCATCCACTCAGAAGAACTGCAGAAGTATTTCCTGTCCCTGACGTGTGCAGAACTACCAGAGGGAACTATAGTCTCCTATCTCCCCACCACACTGTCCAGACTTCACTGTCTTCTTTAGTGCTCACAGTTGTCGCTTCTCACCCAAACTGAGTATCTGCCCGAATCTCTTATCTGATCCCCACATCTGCATTTCCACCTGTCCGTTGGATACCTGCGCCAGGAGTATCCACCAGCACTCAAGTGCAGGCTTTCCAAACTGAAATTCTTTATCTCTTTCTGTATTTTATATTTTCTAGGGTTATATTTGTATTTTCTAGGGTTTTGTTTTTTTCTTCCAACACTGGGGATTGAACCTGGGGACTTTACAGTGAGCTACATCCCCATCCCTTTTTAATTTTGAGACAGGGTCTCACTGAGTTGCTGAATTGCTCAGGAGAGACTCCAACTTGCTCTCTCCTGCCTCAGCCTCCCAAAGTACTGGGATTACAGGCTACTGCACCCGACCTTGTTCCTACCTTTTGGTCCAACTTTGTTAGAACAGAGTATTTAAAAACAGAATGAATCTGCATCTCATCTTTGTCCCAGATTTATATCTTGAAGAGATAATATATTTTTCATTAAAAATTGCTCTGTAGAATAGCTTGGTTATTTTGTTATATCTATTTAACAGCATGAAATTGTAGCCTTTTCCCTAAGAGCTTGCAGGTGGATTAAAGGTACAGATAAGAGACCACGTCAATTAACTTCATGTAGATCTCAGAATGAAGTAAATTAGAAGCAGAACAGCAATGAAAAGTTAAGGCTCTAAGCCTTGAATTACATTTTTAGGTTGCTCAGTCATAACTGATTCCTGAAAAACAAGAATTGCTTGTATTTAGGGCTAGAATTTCACTTTTTTAAGATCTCTGCATAGATACATATGGGTACAAGCAAGTACAAATAGTACTAATACTGTACACAGGGTTATTCATGTTTATTAGTAAAAGTCCTTACTCAAAATTGTATTGCAGAGACCAGCACCTAGTGGCGAGTAGGGTGCAGTAGGAATTCAGTAACTTTGGGATGCGTACTTTCAGCTTGGGCGCACCAGAACAAGAGCCATTTATTTGTTCATGTGTTCATTGAGAACACATTCTGTAGGTAATTACCCTTGCAAGTGCATCGTGTTGCTGCCCTGTTCTCTGAAGCAACAGAAGTTTGAATCAAGCAATATTTCCACTTGATTCTGAATTTCCCCCCTTTCCTGTGACTCTACATGCATGCTACCCTGCTCCTCTGCTGATGCCGGCCTTTAGTGCAGAGTTGTAGAAAGGAGGAAAAATTCATTCGCTAGACCAGGAAACTCATTCCTATGCTTGTCACTTCTTTAAATTTTGACTCCCCTCCATAATCTTTGTGCTCAACAGTTTATTTTCCCGAGTTCTGTGGTGGTGTTTATGTCACTTTGATCAGAATTCATAGCAGCCATCGTTGGAGTATGTGGGCTCTTTGGGGACTTAACTGTCAGAGGGGAATGGAAGTCTTTGTAGAGTTGTTTAGACGTTGGTAAGTAAAGTAAAATCCCAACAAGCTGTAGACCTTCTTTTCCATATTTGAAAATTTAGGAGAAGGCAGGAAGCTTGAAAGGACTTTAAATGCAAGTATACAGTTGGTGACTTTAACCACAGTGTATGTGAAATGGTAATTCATCAGCTCCTCTGTTTATATTTAAAGCACTTGAAGACCCTTCGTCACCCTTGCTTGCTAAGATTTTTATCTTGTACTGTGGAACCAGACGGCATTCACCTTGTCACTGAGCGAGTGCAGCCTCTGGAAGTGGCCTTGGAAACGCTGTCTGCCGCAGAGGTCTGTGCTGGCATTTATGACATACTGCTGGCACTGGTCTTCCTTCACGACAGGGTGAGTAACCTGTGCAGTTGCCTCACGGGGCTTGATGTCGACCTGGGGTCATAGGTGTCAGTACTTGCAAGAATGGTGTGGAAGGGACAAGAGATGTGACTGATGGTTTGTGGAAGGGGCAACTACTTCTTGGTTCCAATCTGATTTCAGTTTACTGTAGTCTGCCTCTGCTTTTGCGTAAGTCTTTACCTAATAACAGTTACAGCTAGTATTTGTTAAAACAAAGCTTTAGTATTAGTGTCACTTACTGTAGACCAGGGATCCTGTTTCCCCAATGCTTGTCTCATTGGAGAGCTTGGAAATGCCCGTGTCTTGGGAAGAAGCAGAGCTATGCTCCTCCTTCCCATTGAGTGGGGAGTCAGTTGTGAGACTGCCCTTGAACACTTCCCAGTAGTTAGGATGCTTTGCTCTGGGCACTGTTTGCCCTTTTAGTAACATGGTGGTTCTGTTTACTGTCCATCTTGACGGTGTTGTGCTGCTATTTTTTAAGGCTATTGTTTCTAAGTTCACGTAACAACCTTACTGCCCCCCTGGGGAAGAATGTCTTCTTTGTTGAAAGCCATGCATGTGGTCAAACATTTATGCAATATGCAAGTGCACAGAGGGAAAAAATCAGTCCCTCTTGCTCAAATCCACCCTTGGATCTAGCTCTTCTCTTCAGAGGCAACTATGATGGTCAGTGTGTAATTCCAGGCATGTGTCTTACACATGTAAAGCAAAGATCTGTGTGCTTGTTCTTTTATTTTTCCTCAAATGGAAACACACCATACGTAAATATTATCCTAAGCCAGACACACACACACACACACACACACACACACACACACTTTAGATATGTCATATAGATATATCAGAGTGTTCTGTATTTTTAAAATGTACACATTTTATCTTGTGGGTAGAATATTTAAAGTGTTCTTTCATGTACTGGCATGGTTTTTGGTTGGAAAAACAATTAAATATTTGACCCATTCTTATTTTCTCCCTTTCTCTTACTTATTTGACTGATGTATTTTCATAGTTTTAAAATTGACTCTTCTGTGAGCTGTGGGATATTTCTGGTGGTCCTTATTCCGTTTTCCTCTTCTTTAGGCAAAACTTTTTAAATGCCTACAAACAAGATTTCAGGTGAAGTGGACTTGAGTCCATGATAGAATGTAGGTGAGAAAGAATTGAGAGCAGAAAGTGACTAAAATAACCCATGGCCCCAAAGATAAATGTTATCTTTAAAGGTATTAGAAGTAGATGTTACAGGCTGTCGTTATACAAGGTGAAGACTGGTAAATTGACACTGAAGGGCACATTTGTCTCCTGATTCCTGTAGAAAAGCAAAGCGCTAGACTGCAAATGGCCTTAATGTCTTTATTAAGCTGCTCCATCAGGCTGCAGAGGTAATAGAAGCCTTTCTATTGCATTTTTCCTATTTTCTAACTTTGATTATTCCTAAAGCTTTGTTTCATTCGTTATGCCAAGAGTGGGAAGGCTTGCCATAATATTTTTTGGAGATAGGTAGTTTTTTAAAACTTGAACTTCAAAAATTGGAGTGGCAGTCGTCTTCTTTTCTTTTTCCAGGGACACCTAACACACAACAATGTCTGCTTAGCCTCTGTGTTTGTGAGTGAAGATGGGCACTGGAAGCTAGGAGGAATGGAGACTGTTTGTAAAGTGTCTCAGGCCACGCCAGAGGTAAGCCAGGTGCTAGGCCCTTCCTCATTGAGGATTAATAGCATCTTGATAAGTGACAGGCTGTATTTATTTGGTTTTCAAACAAAGGAAGGGGATACTGAGGCAAGCACAGGAACTGAGCAGGTCTTTGGGAGTCAGTTCAAAGACTTCTCCAGGCAGTAAATTTTGCCAATTAAAAGAACTGTTTGATCTCTAAGGTTGGCAGCTTTATTGCTGTGGAATGGGGGTTCAGCAGCCCATGTTCTTGGCTGTCTCAGCTGTGGTTATCTTGATCTCAGGGCACTATGCGTATGCTTTTTTCCAACACGGCCAGAGGTCTGTGTGTTCAGCAGCTTAACACTGTACAGCCCGGTCTGCAGCAGCCCACCTCTCTGCTCCCTACAGTACACCATACTTGTTTTGATTAGACCACTTAATGCTTCATATATTGAAATTATCTTTATGTGTCTTTTATCCTGGCCATTGAATTTCTTCAGGATGTGATGGTCTCTTATATTTATCTGTAGCTCCAGTTGGAATAGTGCCTGGCTCACATTAGATATTTAACAAATGTTGATCAAACAATTGTGCAAGTTGCCAAAGTCGTATATTTATGTCCTCCTCACTGAATTAGGATCTGTGCGTATTAAGTCCTGCTCCTATGCTATGGTGTAGCTACCTGGGGTACTTGTTATATTTTGTCTGATATAGCTCCACATTTTTTTCCTAGACTGATGAGCCTTTCTTTTCTGTTTTGTTTCTTTTCACCACTTTATATGTTGCTCCTGGACTTACTCTTTTCTAGGAAAAGATAACATTAAAAACCACTCCCATCCTCACATCCCTGTGGAAGTGGCAGCTCACGGTTTGACCTACCTGTTCTCATGCGCCGCCTCTCCACATTTGGCTTCCTTGTCACATGGCGCTTTCATGGGCTCCTCCTCCTTTCAAATCCTGCGGCTGTCGCTGACACACTTCTCTGTCACTGCTGTCCCACTGAACACTCTGCGCTCACTCTATTATGTCTAATGAGTATAACAGTGTGTGGGTTATCTGCCAAGGAAACAAATGCTTTGCTATGACATCTAAAACCTTCCCCAGTCTCTTCTTCAGCCTACCTCCTGCTCCATCCACCTCTCCCAGTGCTTGAGCTGGACTCCAGCTCCTTTCTCTTCACACGCTCAGCTGGGATTTCAAGTGTGCAGCTCTCCCTTATCTCCTCTTCCTTTGTGTGCCCTTCCATTGTTGGAGTGCTTTCCTTCCCCTGGCAAATGTAAACTCATCCAAGATCTAACTGTAATCTCTGTTCTGTAAATCCTTCTGTCATCCAGCAGAATTAATCATTCATTACATGATACTCAACACATTTATTGAAATTTTTAGTTTGTCTTCTAGATTATGAGCACATGGTTGGGTGAGCAGAGAATCCATTTCATTTCATTTCTAAGTGGTGAATGAATTCACTTACTCTGTAGATGATGATTTTGTCTCCATAGCTCATAAGGTTCTCAACTTTCATGTCTCACATGGCACCAAGGCAAGATTCACTTGATTTAGTTAGATTCATGATAGACTTATTCATTGCTGTCTTAGTTACTTTTCTTGTTGCTGAGATAAAATATCTGACACCCAAAATTAAAGGAGGAAAGTTTATTTGGCTCAGAGTTTGTAGAGATTTCAGTCCATAGTTGGCTGGCTCCAAAGCAGGGTGGCATGGCACAGGGACATCACAAAGGAGAAAGAGTTCATGGTAGGCAGAAGGCAGCAAAGCAGTGAAGTAGCAAGCAACAGCAGCATTCCTCCTTTTGTCCCCTATATTCTAGCCAGAGGTGGATAGCACTCACACCCAGGGTAAGGCACCCTCAATCCTAGGATCACACAATGAATCAATCCCAGCATCACACCCTTAATCCCAGGATCACATACTCTAGATCCAGCCACCTCCAAAAAGCTCCACCTCTTACTACATGAGGCTTTGGTAGGGCATCTAGACATAAGCCATGACATATGCCAGAATGTCCTTTTTGGATATAGAGTCTGCATTGCCCAGGCTATTTTCAAACTCATAGGCTCAAGTGATCTTCCTACCTAGGTGTCTGGAATTGCTGGGACTTTAAGCATGTACACCACACCCAACTGAAAAGTCTTTTAATTGTTAATGTCTATCAAGAAGAGAAAGAAGTATTCCTAATTTCCATATAAGGAATGAGGCACATAGGTTTCTCTAACAACAGGGGCTGTCCATTAAAGCAGTTAAAAAGGAGATGACAGGAAACCAATATTTATTTTCTAAGCCTTGTGCTGTGCCAGGTTCTATATTTACATTTTTAATTGGGAAGATTTAAATTTATGTATTTAAAGTGTAGCATTACTTTCAAGATTTCATTGCTGCTGTTTCTGTTGCTTACTGATTTGGTAGCTGAGTGTAAAAGATTGGTTCACCGAATGTGTATAAACTGTTTCTTAATTTCTCTACCTAGTTTCTGAAGAATATTCGGTCAGTTCGAGACGCAGCGTCTGTCCCTCCTGAAGAGATGGTAAGATGACATACTGTAGATGTAATGAAGGCACTTTTGCATAGTTAGTGTGAAACTTACAAAACCTTCCCCTCTGCCTGTTCCTTTCTTTACTAAATTATAGAGATGCCTCATAGTTCTTTCGACTTTGAAACCTTCTAAGATTAATATTAAGCCATGGAGCCTGCTTGCTTATTTCAGTTCACTGGGTACCTGTGGTACTGTATAGAGATAGAGACACCTCAGTGGGAACATAGTGTTACATCTTTTGCAGGATGAGTCCTTCTGCTTCGCTGGAAGCCATGTTTGTTGGAGAAGCAGCATCCTTCGTCTTTTTCTGTGCGTCATCCCAGCCACCTATTTGGCTATTAGGGTTCCATAATGCATACAAGAGTTTTTTAATATGGTGCTAGTAGTATTCTATGTACCCATAAACTCAAAAGCAAATGCCCCAGTACTTTGTTCTTACAATCACTGTAAATAAACATTAGTTCCTAAAGATACGTTGTAAGATGGTGTACTTTACATGTAATACAAACCCAGTTATAAACTTAGTTATCTACTAGAGGCTTGAAATAAATCAGCTATTGTGTATGTATTGCAGTGTTCTTCAAACTGATAATTTTTTTTTTTTTTTTTTTTCAAACTGATAATTTTTGAGCTTTAAGATACCTTAAGAGGAGGTCCTGACTAGCACTTTGAAAAAATTGAAAAAGGCAATAAAAGAGAAATATCATTGAGCATTTAGATAAGACTCAGTATTATTTTATGAAACTTTTGCTTTCATTACTTATATATTTAGACATACGAGTATGTACTAGATTTAGACATGATAATATAAGGAAAATATAAAAATATTTTTGAAAGCCCCAAGCATGTGTTATATTTTGACTTTCTTTTTGCTACTATTTGATATTTTAAATCTGATAAATTCCGCCAGTAGTGGGTGTTTTATTTTTTATTTGTCCGACCTGCTATTTATGTGGTATAGTACGCTAACAGTGTTAAAGCTTGTAAATGAGCGTGTGATACTGTGAAGTTAGATATGAGTATAGTAAGTGTAAACATAGGAGAAAGTGCTTCAGAGAAAGTCAGGAATGGCTTGGAAGGCAGATCCTATAGTTCTAATAGAATTACTGCTTTTAGTCTCCAGAATTCACAACTCTTCCAGAGTCTCATGGACATGCTCGGGATGCCTATTCCTTTGGAACATTGGTGGAAAGCTTGCTCACAATCTTAAATGAACAGGGTGAGTTGGAGTTACACTCATGAATCCACAGGCTAAGTGAGAACTTCATCCATGCCTGTTTTGCGTGGAATTCAGAGGACTGCAGTCTTTGATCGTAGTAAGGAACCTACTATCGGCCCCGTAACTTATTTAGGGCAGATGTAAACAGCAGTAAGGAAGGAACCTTTGGATTCCATTAGTTTGAACTGAAGTCAGAAGCACTTCAAACTATGGCTGTCACTATCATGTACTTCGTATCTTCCCCTTTCAGCCCTGTATTGGAGATTTAATCTGGGGCCTTCATGCCCAGCTGTATGCTCAGTCCTCCATCCTTTTTTAAAACTTTTTTTTAAAAATTTTGAGACAGGGTCTCCATAAATTGGTGAGTTACCCAAGCTGGGCTTGTACTTGCAATCCTCCAGCCTCAGCCTCCCAGAGTGCTGGGATTACAGGCATACACTACCACTCCCAGCAGATTTATCTTAGTAATTGGTGATAGTATTTGTGATCTGAAGACTCTCTTTCCTGTGGTTACAGAGTGTGACGTCTGTAAACCTATTAAGCCAGCCAGTAGTTTTTAAAATGCCATTAATGAGTAAGATGTAATAAGACACAAAATTTTTTATTAATTTCCAAATCAGGGCTTTTAAAGTCTTTCGACTTTTTTCCTTGATAATTTATTCAGTACTTTTTCCTTTCACTGCCTCTTAAAGCCCAGGCTATTTGAAGCCACTATGTTCTACTCTCTTTTTTTGTTTCCTGGGCAGGCTGTGTCAGCTCCTGTGACTCTCTAGCCCCTTAATGCTCCACCTGTTAAATTTCCTGAGGTTCATGTCCCATGAGGCCCCTCATGGCCTCTTAGCTCGCAGAAACTTTGTGCAGTGCTGGTGTAATGTCTTCTGCCAGGCTTACACAGGGCTGTGACGTTCAAAGCCCGTGTGGTTGGTAGCTCTCCATCGGCCTAGCGTAAATATTTGAGAATTAAATCCTAAGGTCCTGAGGTATGGGTTGTATTTAATGGACAGACTGCTGTGCCATGCATCTAGAATGGTGCCAAGTACCTACCATCTCTGGAAGAGTTGAAAATGTCATCGAATATCTCCCTGTGTTCTATGATGAGGAGCCTTGGTTGAGAAAGGGCCTCTGCCTACCACCTAAGCCTCCTTCTTTGGGCCCGCGCTGGCTACATGGAAGAAAAGGCATCTGGGAGTGGGTGGTATGGGCAGGACCCCTTTCTACACCTGCCAAGGAATTTGGCTTAAAGCAAGAAGCTGTTTCGCAACAGCCAGGGCTTTGTGTGTTTGGGCTTTTACAGGTTGGTTTTTGCTCTCGTCAGTCTCCAGCTATAGAGGTCCTGAAAGGAGGGAGAAGCCCTTGGAAACTAACTGTCGCTCTGGATTTCAGTTTCAGCGGATGTTCTCTCCAGCTTTCAGCAGACCTTGCACACAGCCCTGCTGAATCCCACTCCACACTGTCGGCCCGCGCTCCGCACCTTACTGTCCCATGACTTCTTCAGGTGAGGGCGCCCAGTGTGCACTTCGGCTGCCTCCTGTGTGCCTGTGTGGTACATTCTGTGACGGTGGGTAGGACCCAGTGGCACCGTCTTCATAGTTATTAGCCCAGGTTCTGTCACAGAAAGGAACTTATAGATACTTGATTGACTGAGGCCTTGGGTTTAGAAATTACATCCTGATTTCTTAGGACTTCGATGGTGAAGAAGCCACATGCATCAAGAGGTTCACACTTGTAAGTTAATTGAATATGTTAACAAACATGGCCTTTCCTTTGTGCTGCTATGGTATTATTGATAAGAATATGTTATCTTGAATTTTTCTTATGGGAGGAGGAGTGAGTTTATTTTTCTTCGGGCAGATTGTTTGTTTTTATAAATATGTGAAGAATATGGAGTTCTCCTCTGCCATAAGGATAAACTTGAGTCTTTTGTAAGAAAACGATGCCCCTCAAGACTATAATGTTGAAAAAAATAAATTAGACACACAATTTTAAGTATTGCATGGTTTTTCTTATATGAGAGACCGAAAGTATCAATACAAAATGAAAGATAGATAATAGGAAATAGACTTTTTGCAAAAGGGAAGGAGACCAAGAGATGGAGGGACTGGGGGAAGGAGAGGCGGGGAAGGGGATGATAAAGAATTGAGGTGTATATGCACTGACTCTCCACAGGAATGTAGTCATTATGTACTGTGAACATACTACTAAAAATACAAATTCGAAGAAAAAGATTAAAATTAGGTTGAGAACAAAAAACACAACACTGATGACTGCCTCAAATGTCACTTACTGGTCTAGGAGAAATGAAGGTTATTTCTCCTTTTTCCTGCAGGTGTCTTCATGACATAGCTGAGACATACTTTAATAAAGCAAGGTTCACATGTATAACTTTGCTAATAGAACTGTGTAAGCCTAAACAGACAGGTATCTGTTAGTTCCCACGGAATCACAAAAATAAAGTCATGTTTGCATAGTGAAAAGAAAAAGGAAATATGTAATGGAAGAAGAAGATGTTGGCTTAAAAGGGAAGGGTGCATTATAACTTACTATCTTCCTGGGTTCAGAGATGCTTCTGAATATCTTCTGTATGTGTCCTCCATGATGGCAGAACTTCCTCACAGGTTAATATGAGTTCTCCGTATCCATGACATTTATTAGTATGGCTGACTTTATGGTAAGCATCTTCGTGTGTTTCCATTTGGAGCCTGAAAGAAAACAGAGCACTAGGAAATCTCCTATCCCAGAAGGGAAAGTAGTACTTGGTGGGGTGTGTGGAGTTACTGAATAAGTACTGTTGTACTATAATAAGTACTGTTGTACTATAGCAGTGGTGGCAAAGCTCCAGCATGTGTGCCACAGCAGGCTGTTTGTTAGCACTGAAAGTTCTAAAAGGTTCGCCATTACCAAACTATAAGTACTGGGGTTATATTTGTCATTATGTTTCCCCAAAGATGGTTTAAAACTTTTTCCACTGTGTGATTTTTGTTTCTTCACCTATCCTTTTTTTCAAATTGACAAATATACAGTATATATTTACCATTACAGGAGCCTGTTAACCATCCATATCCTTTTAGATGATTCTTGGGAATATTTTATTTTCCTCCATATAAACTCTCTGCAAAGAACAATCCTTCACAATAAATAGATTTTCTCATTACTGTAATATGAGTTCTTTATTAAGAATTATATACTAGAAAGGGAAGAGAAAAACTAAAAGTAACAGCATGCCCCCACCATCCATGTGGCATGTGAGGAGAGAACCGGCCAGAGACGGAGGAAAGAGCCAGGGCCAGTGTCCTTGCCAAGGAGCTGAGCTGGTCTGATTACAGTTAAGGCATTCGTGTGTTTCCTCTGCTACAGAACCAGGGGAAAATACAGCCTATCCTTGAACAATGTGGGTTTGAACTATAAGGGTCAACTCATCTGCATTTTTAGTTTCTGTTTTGGAGATTTTTAACAGTTTGAAAACTTGAACTTCATAGCACAGAAATGTTGAGAAAAATTAAGAAAAAGATGTGTCATGAATGCATAAGATACTTAGGTAGTAGTTTATCATTTACTACCATAAAATATACACAAATTTGTATAAGTTGAATTTTTTTCTTTTCTTTTGGTTTTTTTTGTGTTTTTTTTTCTGGTATCGGGAATCGAACTCCTGACCTTGCGCTTGCCCAGGCAGGCGCTGTGCCACTGAGCTAAATCCCCAGCCCCAGAAGTTGAAATTATTAAAATTTATGAACAAACTGTACGTAGTATGGTTTGCACTTGAGGAAAATGTAAACCAATATAAAAATGTAGTATCATAAGTAAGACATACTATGCAATAATTTTTAGCCTCTTCCTGTTGCTACTGCAAGGAGCTAGAACATTGTGTCTGCTTAAAATTCCATTTGAACCAGGCTTGATGGTGCATGCCTATATCCTCATCACTCAGGAGGCTGAGGCAGGAGGGTTGTCGTGATGCCAGTCTGGGCTACATAGCAAGTTCAAGGCCAGCCTGAACTACATAGTGAAATGCTGTTTCAAACCAAAAAATCCATTTGAGGCATATCATTTCCCTAGGAAATTGCCAATCACAGGAAACAGTGATCTTGAAGATTTTGTGTGATTTTCATTGAATGAAATACATGTAACATAAAATATGTGTTAATTGGCTATGTTATTTTATTAGTAAGCCTATTAGTAGATAAGTTTTAGGAAGTTAGAAGCTGTAGGTGGATTTTCACCTCCATGAAGGTTGGTTCCCTGATCCTTAGGTTGTTAGAATGTCCACCACAGATGTTAACATGCCATGTGGAGATGTAGTAGCTGTGTTTACCGGATCGGCTGTCCAGCTATGTGTCTAAGCCAGTGGTGGTCCTGTGTGGTAGGATGTGAGCTATGGTTCCTTGGAGCTGAATAGTCCATCACTTGTGGGGCTCTGAGAGCCCCAGAGGAAAGTGACCATCCCTTACCCCAAGAATGACACTTTACAGCAGGAGAAATGAGATTTCTGTGATTCATACACAAATTCCACTTTCTCCAGTCATCTTTAATAGTTTCTATTCACCAAGGTAGTCTTGATAAATCAACAGCTATTTTTGTATTGATAATGTCATTTCTCCCAGGATATTTTATTTTATGACATTCCATCACAACAAGAACTTTTGGGGGGTTATGGTGACTGTTAAACCTCAAAGCATGTTAGCATGTGTGTAAATTTGTATCCTCTTCACAAATCTCTTTGGTATGGCAATATTAGATTCCCATCAGCTTGTTCCATATTATTTGTTTCATATGCTACTTAGAATCTTAAATGAACTGAGTAGTGGTGCACACCTATAATCCCAGGTCCTTGGGAGGCTGGGATGGGAGGATTGCAAGTTTAGCCTATTCTGGGTAACTTAGCAGGACCTCATCTCAAAATAAGAAATAAAATGAAAATAGGCTGGGGATGTAGGTCAGTTCAAAGGCCCTGGGTTCAATCTGTGGTATTGCCCCCCACCCCCCCAAGAAATCTTTTAAGTAGCCTCACCTCTATGGGGGCTTGACTCCAGGACCTTCATAGTGAGCACATTCCCAGCCTTTTAAAGAATTTTTTTAGTTTGAGACAGGGTCTCACCAAGTCACCAAGGCTGACCTTCAACTTGTGATCCTCCTGCCTCACCCTCCCAGATAGCTGGGATTACAGGTGTGTGCCATCATGCCCGAGTGAGAATAATTATTTGTTGAAAATTATAATGGTATGGATTGTGGTCATGACTTTAACATTTAATGTGCTTTCTTTAATGTTTTGCTATATATTTTTTCTTTCTGTCATTTAGAAATGATTTTCTAGAAATTGTGAATTTCTTGAAAAGCTTAACACTGAAGAGTGAAGAGGAAAAAACTGAATTCTTCAAGTAAGTTCAGAAAGTTAAGGCCAGGAATTCAGTAAACACCTACTGAATTCTTCAAGTAAGTTCAGAAAGTTAAGGCCGTGAATTCGGTAAACACCTACAACTTCTAAGGCCATAAATTCAGACTTGGACAAAGTGTCTGTAATCATTCAGGTGATCTCAAGAAGATGAGGCAGGCATTTGGTTGTTCTCATGCTGCTAAGCATTTCCTGTAATTGGGCTGTCTGGGAAGCCCTGGAATGGACAGTTCTGGGTGGGGAGACAGATCCCTTGTCTGAGACTCATAAACAGAGCATGGGTAGTGACCGGTGCTTAGAGAGGTCCTGAAAACACAGGCTGGGGAAATAGTGACCAGAGGAAAACTATTCCAGGCAGAGGGGCAGCCAGAGTGAATGCAGAGGCCAGAAATGGGGTGGCCTGCACAGAGCAGCAGGTAGGTGCCCTGCTGGAGGGCAAGTCCAGGACAAAGACGGGAGAGGTGGATGTAGCAGGGAGGAGTGCTGACGGTGTTTTCACGCAGTGGACCCCTAAGCCACCAAAGGGGTGGCAGCAGGCCGAGGTGGTTTGGCTGCCTTGTAGGACTTCTCTGCTATCCCTGGAAGGGCAGACTTAAGTCAGGCTGGCTGTCATGGCCAGGCAGTGACAAAGACGACACTGAGATAGGAAAGATACAGTGGGCTAGTCTCAGTGGTGGTCACCAGCTGGCACAGCCCTGGGGAAAGGCTGACCTGACGAGGGGATGTGGTGGATTTGCTGTTGGGTGAGTGGGTTTGAAGCACTGTGGGACTTCAGGTAGAGATGGACATGAACAAAGAGGAGTCTTAGGAATTAAGCCATTGGCCTCATGGGGACCGTGGAGGTTTCGTCAGCCTCTGTCTGGTGGTATCTTCCAGAGGAAATAGTAACGTGAGGACAGTGGTCCAAAGTGTGGCCCTGGAGCACTCTACTGTGTGAGGGTGAGTTGGGTGAGACATTCATTGGTCAGAGAAGCTGGGAATCTGGGGCATCCCAGGGGAGGGCTTCTGAGAGGCGGCAGGATCAGCAGAGGCCCACTCATGTAGCAACAGCATGGCACTACTTCCTTGTCTTGCCAGGAGTGGGTCCTTTCCAGCAGAGTGAGGCTGAGCAGGCGAGGGTAGACACTGGGCAAAACCTCCTGGAAAATGGAAGGGAAGATCATATTGCTAAAGAAGAAACGGAGTCAAGGAGGATGTTTTTAAGGATGGGTGAGACATGAGCGTTTTTAGACTGAGGGAAAGGTACTCAGGGAAGAGTGGCAGTGGGAACTGGGGTTGTGCTGCAGGGATGGGCGGTGCTTGGCCTGGGGGAGAGGGGAAGTTGGGGCGTGGCAAGGGGGAGCTGTCCTTAAGCAGGAGGAGGCCCAGCATCTTTGGAACTGGAAAGGAACAGGAGTAAGTATGGATGTTGGCCTCTTTTTATTGATCGTGACATAAGGTTTTAAAAGTGATAATGTACAATGTGGCCTGTTCCTCATAAAGTAGGAGTCAAGATTATCTGCTAAGGCTGATTGTACGGAAGGGTATTACTACTGTTAATACCCGACATCTGTATTTCTCAACAGAATGCTCTTCAATGTGTGGTGTTTTGATGTAATGAGGTTGGGTAAAGTCCCGTTTTCTAGCACATGGGAGGCCCCAGGTTCAATCCCCAGCACCCAAAAAAAAGGCTCATAATTTTTTTAGTATGGAAACTTTAGAAAATTGATTATCCTACATCTTCTACATTTGAGAAAGTGCCTTTTATTGAGAAGGCCTCTGGCTAACTAGAGGATACAGGAGGACCCTTCTGCTACTGATCGGAGGTAATTTGTGGAGAACTTATCCTGGCCTGGCACAAGGTGCTAATGATAATGGCCTTGTCCCACACTTTCTGCATTTGTCTTAAGTACCTGGGGACTAATCTGTTCATCTCACTTCCTGGATATATTTCAAAATGCACTGCTTTGGTAGAAGCTGGGTAGAGGTCTTACATGGCTAAACTGTGTAGAAAATTGATAGCGTTATGATCTGTTTCCCAGGCTTTGCTTTTTATCCTCAGATTTCTGCTGGACAGAGTCAGCTGCTTGTCCGAGGAGTTAATAGCGTCGAGGCTGGTGCCACTTCTGCTTAATCAGTTGGTGTTTGCAGAGCCAGTAGCTGTTAAGAGTTTTCTTCCTCATCTGCTTGGCCCCAAAAAAGGTGAATGCTCTTTCAAAATATTATTGGTGATTAAAGAGTTTGGCAGTTATTAGTACATTTTTGAACAGGGTAAGATTACTGTATGTTGGTTAAAGTTTGGCTCTAAAAGCAAGTAATAGTAATTTGCCCCTAATACAGACCTTGAACTCAAACCTGAAAGCCCATAATATAAAAGTGGAGCATCTTCCCAGAATGTCACACTTACTATCCTAAGACTCATCTGTATACATACAAACATCACAGATGTCAGTGGATACGAAACACAGGAAGTTTGAAGGCAAAGGCATACAACTTTAAAGACCTTGTGCATTTGCTGTGAATCATTTAGGCCTGTGCTTCCTGGCTTCCAAAGACCAACTCTTTTATTTTCTACATTCAGCCAAAAGACTGAAAATCAGTGAGTTTATGTCACTTCTTAGAGTTTTGGACGTTTTTCCAGCTGTGAAAAGAAATTATAACTTGGAAACTTTGTAACATTAGAGCAGTATAGATGGCAGCATACCAGTTAGAGTATATAGCATTAATACTAGAATTTTGAGTCAGCTGGGATTCTTTTAGAATTAGTTTTCTTAAAAGATCTCACTCCAAGAAGCCAGTGTTATGGGTAGTTCTTTTACAGGTTAGAATTTCCTTATATCTGGTTCAGTGTCATCTCTTCCGCCTTGATTTTTTTTTTTTAAAATACCTCTTCCATCGTATTGATCAGTGCATCTCAGACAGGATGAACCTCTCATTCACCAGCCCCACTGTTTTTTTAAAGATTGGCCTGCCTGTCTGATCTGTTGTACTGGGATAGCCAGGACATAGGCACATGTATTTTAAAAAGCCCCCAACTCCTCACTGCTAGAGAGGACTACCCAGCATCAAATTCTCACAGCACTGCGTTACGACCTGATTTTGCAAATAAAACTGTGACAAGAATATTAGTGTGTCACTAATCTGATCTCGTCAAAGAAATTCCTCACTTACTAAACATTTATGAAGTTACTCATAATCCTATTAAAGTACAAGCTTTCTTTGTAGTATATTTAAGTATGATCTGTAGTATTTCAAAAACATTTCTACACGATAGATTATACTTAAGGGAATTAAGCCTTGAGTAATTCTGGATCAACAGAATAATTTCCTCCGGCTTAGAGTATAAGAATTTAGAAGAACACTTAGGATGTATGTCAAGTTCTGAGCTTAGATTATGAGTTATGTTCAGTACTCTTTTCACTGAAATTTTCTCATCCTCTCCAATGCTGGAGCAGACAAAGAACAAGGAGAAACCTGTTGCCTGCTCTCGCCGGCCTTGTTCCAGTTGCGGGTGATCCCTGTGCTCCTCCAGTTGTTTGAGGTTCACGAGGAACATGTGCGGATGGTGCTCCTGTCTCACATTGAGGCCTACGTGGAGCACTTTACTCAGGAGCAGCTGAAAAAAGTCATTTTGCCACAGGTGAGAGACCAGGTTCGGAGTAGGGTCACAGAGTCTTGCCAGCGCAAGTCAAGAGAGTGGGCAAAAGGTTCTGCAAATTTGGGGGCTGAAAAGAAGAAGGGATTGGGTGTTCAGATAGCAGCTTAGCCCTGAGACAACAGTTTGGGTATAAAAACCCATTGGCATACTAAGGGTATGCCATTTGTTCTACGTGTGCCATACCCCTTCTATTTGTTTGGACAGATCAGTTAAACTAACATATAGTTTTAATCTGAGAGAAACTATAATTGTTTGCTAATTCTTTATAGGAAAGTAGACAAACATTTGTGGAATGTTTTGTAAGAATAAACTGTGGTTGTCCAGAAATAAATTAGGAGGTTGCTTGCATCAGTGGTTCATCAGCCACCAAGGAACCTTACGGTTGTTTACCCCAGGGCTCCAGATTTGTATTACTTTCTTATGGCCACAGTAACAAACCATCACAGATAACCTGGTTTTAAACAGCAGAAATTATCCACTCAGTTCTGGAGGAGCAAAGTCTTGGAACCAAGGTATTGGCAGCACCAAGCTTCCTGTGAAGCTTCTAGGGTAGAATCCCCCTTTGACTGTTTTAAGCTTCTGATAGCTTCTTGCAACCGCTGATGCTGGCCTGTATCTGTGTCATTCTGATCTCTGTCTCGTCACTTCGCCTTCTTCAAAGGACACGTCACTGAATTTAGGGCCCACCCTAACCCATTTTAACCTCCTCCACAGATCACACTCAGCATGGACATGAATTTGGGAGGGACACTGTTCAACTAGTATAAAGTGCTCCTTTTTTTTTTTTTTTAAGAGTTTTAAAAAGTAGTTTTCTTTCTCCTTCCCTCCCTCCCTCCCTTTCTTCCGTCCTTCCTTCCTTCTCTCCTTCCCTCCCTCCCTCCTTCCTTCTCTCCCTCCCTTTTTCTGGTTTCCTTTTCCTTCCTTTTTCCCTTCCTTCCTTCCTCCTTCCTTTTTTTCTCTTCTCTCCCTTTTTTCTTTTCCTTTTCCTCTCTCCCTTTCTTTCTTCCTTTCTTTGTTTTTCCTCCCTCCCTCTCCTCCTTTCCTTCCTTCCTTCCTTCCTTCCTTTTGTGCTGGGCTCTTACATAGGCCAGGCAAGTGCTATAGCACTGGTTTCATGAATCTCCAACCCAAGATGTTTTTAAAGATACCAAACACAGTAAATTCATTTCCCTGTAAGATTAGTTTACATTCTCCTGTGTTCAAGGAACTAATAAGTGAGGATGTTTTAGTCATCCATTGGTGTGTCCACAAAAGTGTCTTAAAACAGTAAGCATTTTATTAATTCTCCCAAGTCTTTGGACTGGCTGGGCTCAGCTTGGGAGTTCTGATGCCCCAAATAGTGTCAGGTCAGGCTTCAGTCTTCTGGAGCCTGACCAGAGCTGACACCCAAAATGTGTCTTCAGCCCCTTGGAGGGGACAACTGAAAAGCTAGACTTAGCTGGCATACTGTCTGTGTGAACATTCAGGGGTCTCAGGTCTTCTGTTCCCTGACATAACATTTCCGTATGACTTTGTTGGTAAGGTAGGTTGACTTCTTTACATGGCTGGTTGGGGCTGGCAAAAGCAGCCTTGTTAAGGTGTAAGTGGGGAACTGGCAGTGTTGTTTCTGTGATGTTCTCTTGGTTACGTGCATCACCTTTCATTCACTGTGGGATGGGTTTACACACAGGCAGAGTATAGTTTACTAGGGCTGACTTTACATCTGCAGTAGTCAATACTACCTTACGTATCGTCGTATCTACAAATTTAGAAGAGGAATGAAATATTCTAACTCTGAAATAAAGGTGTCATCATAGGTGTCAGAATTAGACTGAAGTCACAGAATGAGTAGGAAGCAAGACAATGAAAGCTCCCATTATTCTGGATACTACTTTCCCTGCAGGGCCAATTGCTGTGTGGTGGAAAGTTTACTTTGGTAGCAGGGCAGAAGAGGGATCATAGGAAAGGGCTCAGCTAGGAAACTTGTATGACTTGTTCAACTAAAAATGTGGCAGTGGATACACAGTAGTAGGGCAGTGGTGGCAAACCTATGGCATGCATGCCACAGTCGGCTATATCATTGAAAGCTACAAGGTTGGCCATCACTGTACTAGGGCTTAGACGTAAAGAGGGTAGAAGGGGTAGGACTGTTTCTGACTAGAGAAGACATGAAGATGATGGACTTGGGGCACAAGTGTATTATTTGGTAATTACTGTATTTAGTCCATAAACTTCTAATCATAATCAAAAGAAACATGCCTCAGTGTCATTGTACAGCCTTGTTTTAGAAAAGTGCCTGGTCTGTTAGTACTGAACTAATAACCATCTTTTTTTTTTTTTTTTGTTTTTTTCCGGGTACCGGGAACCGAACTCACAACCTTGCACTTGCCAGGCAGGGGCTTTTGCCGCTGAGCTAAATCCCCAGCCCTTAATAACCATCTGTTTTTTTTGGGTTTTTTTTTTTTTTTTTTTTGGTTTTTCTCCGGTACCAGGAACTGAACTCACGACCTTGCGCTTGCCAGGCAGGCGCTTTGCCGCTGAGCTAAATCCCCAGCCCCCTTAATAACCATCTTAAGAGTCTTATTGGAGACTTTCGTTCTTAGGTAAATAGAAAACCAAAAAAATGCCATTCCTGGGTCAAGTTTATCCTGAGTTAATAGCAGGGAAACAGAACCCATTTATCCTGGCTATGTGTCGGTTGGTGCACACCTTTGCATGTCATGGTGTGCCTTCCTTGTAGAGCAGAACCTCTCCAGGTGTCTGCAGGTAACTGTCTTAGTTGAGGTCCTCTTGGCTGAAAGTAAGTGAAATCACCTTAACATGTTCACGATGGGGCCAGGATTTGTATGTCTCACTGCCAGGTGATGTCTCACAACCATTTTGTCTTCATTCCTTGTCTTTCTCTGCATCTGCTTCATTTCTGACTCTCTGAAGAGCAGTTGTCATTACTGTGGTTGTATGTCAGATGTCCCATAACTTACAGGTTTAAACAAACCGTACTTTGACCAAACCAAAGAGATAACTAGTTTCTCTGGATTATAGCCTCTGACTGGGGAAGAGATCGTAGTTGGCTCAGTTGGGACAGGCGTTACATGCATGGGGTAGAAGGAAGGTTCTCAGATTCTTCCGCATGGGGTGTGTGGAACTGAGGAGAGGGGCTAGGCCTGGGAGTGTAGTGTCTGAGCACTGCAGCATGTTACCAATGTGTGAGCTATATGATGAGGGCAAGGGTAGATGCAGAGTTTACACTTAAAATTGCTTTGGTAGCAACTGGGTGGAATAATTTTGTGTTCCCTGTGTATTTGATTTGGCTTTGCTTGTATTTAAAAAAAAAAAATCAGTCCAGAATATACTGAGTCAGGAGTTGGGAAGACCACAGAACCACTGACCTAGAAGTATCTTAAGAAAATGTGATTCACATGAGTGAGCAGATTGTAGTTCTGATGCAGTGCAGTCCAACTGTTCACAGGAGGAGAAAGGGACAAATACTGTGGTCTACATTCATTGTATCACTTGCTCTTAGGTGTTACTGGGCCTGCGTGATACCAGCAGTTCCATTGTGGCAGTTACTCTTCATAGCCTTGCAGTGCTGGTCTCTCTGCTTGGACCAGAAGTGGTTGTGGGAGGACAGAGAACCAAGATCTTTAAACGTACTGCCCCGAGTTTTACTAAAATGACTGATCTTTCCCCAGAAGGTAAGGATGATTGAAAGCTGTAGCTTTTATGTATGCTACTAGATATTCAAGTATTATACATATAATGCAAAAGGTTTATATTCAATTAAATACAGAGATGGAAAAGTTAGTTTTCCAACTCCTTGTACAGGCTGAACAAAATAAAGATAACCTTTAAGAGTTTAGTGAAAATCCTTTAAGCCCACAAAAGGACACAGATGTATGTTCACAGATACATAGGATTTTCCTGGAAAACAATGACAATATCATGCACAAATCTACAACTTGTTTTCTTATAGCAGCGTATCAGGGACTTGTCTCTCAGTTAATACATAGAAATCTAGGGGACTTTTTTTCATAAGTATGTAGTATTTTACTGAGTAAAACTTTTTCAGTGATATACTTCATGGATATTAAATCTATTTCTGGATTTTTAGTACTATAAAAGTGCTACAGTAAATATCCTTATACCTGTATCTAAGTATTTGGGGTTTCATTGCTATAGAGTAGTCTCAGAAATACACTTGCTGGGTCAGAGGATATATTTTAAGTTTTGATAGACATTGTCAGTTCCAAAAAAAAGCTGTAGATGTTCTAATACTAGTTAAGTTCTTCTGATTTTGTTGGCCTATTGGTGAAAAGCTGTTGACTTTTAGGTACCTGAACAAATCCTTCTTTTCCATGTTTCCATCAGATGTTCCTAAGGATGTAGCACTTTAATTTCTGGTCTTAAAATAATTTTATATCAAGAGGGTCATTTGTTATTATTCCTTTATATAACCTGAATGGGGCAGTGACCTCATTATGAATTTTAGCTCTCCAGTTCAATTCTATAGACAGTATCAGTAGTCCATATGGAGACAGTGATAGAAAAGAGCTGGCATTCAAGCTTTTCTCTAATTTCAGTGCCAGTCAAATCTTTTTTGTTTTTTCTTGTTTTTTTTTTTTTTTCTGGTACCAGGAATCGAACTCACGACTTTGTGCTTGCTAGGCAGGCACTGTGCCGCTGAGCTAAATCCCCAGCCCCCAGTCTTAACTGCAACACTGGCTTCTTGAAGTTTTTTTTTGTTTTGTTTTGTTTGGTTTGTTTTTCTTTGGGTACCAGGAATCAAACTTACGACCTTGCCCTTGCCAGGCAGGCACTTTACCGCTGAGCTAAATTCCCAGCCCCCTTCCTGAAGTTTTGAAGAAAGTTCAGCTGTCCCTTAATGCTAATGAAATCAGTCAGTATGGCCCAGGGAGCTTGGAAAGAGTGATTTAGTGTGATTGTTACCTATTCTCTGAGCAGGTTACAATAGATGAGGAGTTTCTGTATTGTTATTGGGGTACAGTTTATAGCTTTTGAGACTTGGGAATCAGTCTTCAGGACAGTTTTATATGCTGAATTAGCAAAAGCTCCCACTCCTAACATCTGTGTAAGTGGGTGGAATTATCCCATTGTAAACATTCTATATACTAAAGATTCATTCCTTTTATGTACCTCTGGATTACAATGTCATCTTTATAAGGAACTGGAAAGACACCAGAGCAGCAGTAGCAGATGATTTTTTCCTTCAGGTAGATTTTCCTAAAGACTTCATGACAGATCAGAAGTCCAATCCTACTGTCTCTCCAAGTCGGGGTCTTCCTTGAGTAAGACAAGGGAGCCCAGGCAGCAGTCCGCATTCCAAATGTAGAGTTCAGTGCAGCTCTGTGTGTAATGCTGTGGGGAGCTGTTGAGGAAGGGCATGTCTTCTGCAGTTCACTTTCATAGACTTAAAAAGAAGGGCTAACATCGAGGTTTTTGAAAGGAGTGACTAAGAGAAGTCAGTCTGCCTGAAAGCTGTGAAACAGTTTAAAGGAGACACTGGGCAGGAAAAATGAGTAGACCTTTAGCCAGGGGGATAGTGGTAAAGGAAGAGAGAAGGGCTATAGGGTCAGGCCTCAGGGGGCTGGAGGGAAGAGGGGGAGCTTGCTACCAAGAGCTTCCTGAGGCCCCATTTCCTTCCCCCTTGCTTGAGGAATGCAGCCAGAATTTTGCTAAAATCTTCTTGACCAATGTCCAATCTTGAGTATCAACTGTTGAAGACATGTTTGCACATTACCCCCCCCCACCTACCTCCCACACACGGGTCTGGAGTTAATACATTCATATGGGGATATGTTCTTATTAGATGTATTCTTGAAATGAGAATTACTTACGGCTTTAAAGCAGCACCAAAATATGTTTAAAGTCTGTAATGTTTTAATGAGGTGTCACAATGCTTGAATCCCACCTATCCCATCATGGACATGTGTTCTTAACTACAGGATGGTCAGGAGTGTTTCTTCAGATATTTGAAGATGTTCTCTTTTACCTGTGTTGAGTATGTCCATTTCCCTTAGCTATTCCTCACTAGACATATAGTAGATCAGAAGCCATTTACTATCCCTTTCATTATTTGGAACCTTCAGATTCTCCCAGGCATGTGGTCTGCAGCCGGAACAGTCAGATCTTGCCCACCTTGGAGAGTGCCTCCTCTAGCACATTCCCAAAAGGTTTCTCTTCTGGCACCCTCCCCATCAACAGCAAGGAGCACATACAGCGAGATTACTACAGTACCTGTTTATACACAGGTAGAATTGCTAAATTTATATTTTTTTCTATTGTTTAGATGAATGTTTTCCTGAAAGTAATAAGTAAGTTTAAATTCTGAAACTTAGGGTACTCTTGGGAATTTTGAGACTGATTTCTTGTTATAATAGGCCCTAGCCAGCTTTGGTCTCACCTTGCCTTTCAAACTATTGTATATGTACTTAACCCTTCCTCATAACTGATGAGAACAGTGTGTTAACATTGAAATCTTTTTTTGCACCAGGTACATTACTTTGGAACTTTTGATGCTTTAGTGTCTTAGCTCTGAAAGTTGTTAATAGGCATGTTGTGAAAAAAGTGGTTTTTGGTTAAATACACTTGGGAAAATGGTAGGTGATGAGAAAGCCAGGCTTTCTGCACAGGCTGTCTCCGCATCTTGAGTGAAGTGGACTTATTTGAGCATACATTTTTTTCAAGATGTGTAATGAACAGCTTGAAGGTAACATTGCCTGGCTTAGAGCATTTGTATATTTACTTACAGGTATGCCAATGAGTGAATAATATTGTATAAGCATTATAAAGTAGTATTTAAATAACTTAACATCTTTGATGTTATGTCCAGAAGAACCTCTTTTGTTAGTTTAGAATTAATGGTAATTTCCAATAAATCCACATATGTTAGTGCTGTCCTCCTAAATATACTGTTTGTCCTTAATCAGCTTTTCATGAGAATAATTCTTGTACCTATCATCATAGGTGACCAGTTTTCTCAGTCTATTAAGTTTCCCATGAATGGAATCTCAGATGTGAAAAATACTTCAGGGAACACTGAAAATTTCTCATCAGACTCTAAAAAGTCTGAGGAGTGGCCTGACTGGACTGAGCCTGAGGAGCCAGAGAACCAAACTGTCAGCGTGCACATTTGGCCTACAGAACCCTGTGATGCTGCCGAGTCCCAGTGCACTGACCTCATTGCAGAAGCAGTGGCCTGGGAAGCCTGTGCACCCAGCAGCTTAGGTACTCAAACAAGCCTAGGACCCAGTGTCTCTGTGCCAGTGCCTCATACCTCTGGGGAGCAGAAGCCCACTCTTGCTTTGCATCCACTCACTGAACCAGCCATGCCTCTGAAATCAACTCTCCTCCCAAATGTACAAAGCAGAGAAGAGCCAGACCAGACCAAGCCACCAAAAGGGCTGTCACAAGAAAGGCCTCTTAAAGTTCAGTCAGAACTTGGTTTGGGAGAAGAGTTTACCATAACGGTTAAAAAGAAGCCAATAGAAGATCCTGAGTTGGACTGGTTTGCTGATATGATCCCAGAAATAAAGCCTTCAGCTGCTTTTCTTATTTTACCTGAACTGAGAACAGAAATGATGGTCCCCAGCAAGGATGGTGTCTCTCCAGTGATGCAGTTTTCCTCAAAATTTGCTGCAGCAGAAATGACTGAGGTGAGGACTTCTGGGGTATTTCTGCTGTGTAGGTAAAAGGTTTCCTTAATAGGTCCCAGTTTATAGTAAACGTGTTTTCCCAAAGGAGGAAAAGGCCACACAACTGGTTAAAATGATTAAGCCAAGCACAGAATCAGCAAAATTGGTTTTTAGAAACAGGATCTTTCTTTCCTCAGAAAAATGTACAATGTATAGGGTAAGTGTCTAAATGGTCTATTTCTTACATGAATAAACTTTTTATTTGGGGAAAAAGGTTAACCCCAGATTGATTTTACTGCATTATCAGCTTCCTGAAGTTATCTTCCAGTGCTCTGGTTTATAATGCTGGAACCAAAATATCCCATTTTCTAAGCCTTCACTTATAACATTATTTGACTTAGCAGGAGGCAGCAGAGTCTGGCATAAAAAGTCAAGTGCTGGGTCATCCATACATTCTTGGGTTTTTTAATTGGCATATAACTTGTCTCAGTGGGTTGCTATTGGTGTGCTTTGTTGCAGGGAGAGGCTGAAGGCTGGGGAGAAGAAGGGGAGCTGAACTGGGAAGATAGTAACTGGTGACAATGGACGTGAGTTAAACTTTAGGAAGGAATCCTTTTTTAAAAAAATGAGTACCTCAGATGCAGGCTGTATGGACAAAAAAACCCCAAAGCAGCCTCTTTTCCCTGTCCCAGGGGCTCTTTTCCAGTCTGTGCCAACTGCAGGGTGAGATGATGCTCGAGTGCTGGCTGAGCCCAGGTGGCCAAGGGCTCACAGGGCTGGCTTCTAGGAGGGCAAGCCTGGGTGCATTCAGCAGAGGCCAGTCCACGAAGAGCAAGAAGCTGAGGAAAGGTCGATTTACTGCTTTAAAAAAGCAAGAAAATAAATATAAAAAGTCAAGCTGTTTAGCTTAATTTTGTGCCATTTCTTTAACGGTAAGAAAAATAAGTTCTATTATGTAATACAACTTACTAAAAAAAATTAGCTATAAATTATAAATGACTTAAGGTTTCCTTAGGCAGCTTATTTATTTGTTTACAGTTGTACTTTCTGAGTGGAAGGTCCTCTGTGGACCTGGGCAGTTACTGTTTTACATGTACTACCTTGTACCAAAGGTCTTAATGAGAAATATCACCCCCAATCCTGTTCTCTAAATGTCAAATAAAGACTATTTTCACTAGATTCACCTCTATAAAATCTATTTTATATGTGCTAGAAAATGTACAAGTATAACTACTGAGTATTTTCATTTGCAGAATATCCTGACAGTTGAAAAGTGTCAAACCCAGTCTGTCTGGTGACAGCAGTGCAGTCCGTTCAGCATTCACCCTGGAGCACACTGTGTTTGAGCTGCTCAATCCGTGCTTGCAGTGCCTCCATTTCCACCAGAAGCCAGGCTGGAGCAGGAGCCTTTTGGAGCAGTGACTCAGTGACCTCCAGAGCCCTTACTGCTGCTTGCAAAGCTGACCTATACTGTTCTTCCAAGGGGAACTCATGACGGGCTCTTTTTGCACAAGTCTGGAAAAGGAAAAAAACATGAGTCAAGCCAAGCCATGATGCCCAACTAAAATAATGTCTAGTCACTGACTCAGGACAGGAGGGCACCCCCTACTCCACAGTCCTCTAGAAAACAGTAGGTGCAGGTGCTTCTGCACTGTCTCAGTGAAGCAGCTCCTGGCAGTGTTCCCAAAGGCAAAGTAATGCTTAAATCTAATAATTCCCAGTGGGAATTCTTTGGACATATCTCAATTTTTCCTTAGAAAAAAGCTTGAAGTGTGAATGTTTTTCTTAATACTATTAAGTGTATAACTGATGAGAACTGTACTCTTTCAGGCGCTTTTGGAGCCACTTAAAAAATCAGGTTTTCAAACATCATTGCATAGGGAGGGATGAAGTCAGGAAAACTCTCATAATAAGTCTTCCCATGAAATGTCACAATAAATCTAAATTCCTAAGGGCATATTTCCCTGATATATGTCTTACAAACAAGTTATTGTCATAAACTTATTTTCTAAATTGTGGCTAAAACTGGCCACAACATGGTTCCTATTATAGCTTACTATTCCAAATAATTACCAGTTCCTAAACTATTTTTGAACATCCCTAGTGATACCATTTCTGCTTTTTAATGGGTAAATGTAATTTTTTGATGCTGCCAAACATAATTAGTAGGCTTGTTTGATTCATGAAGCAAGGGATCAAAATAAACATTTTGGAAGATAAGTTAGATGATTTTTTCCTGTTCTTTCAGGAAGAATACATGCGATTTTTATTTATTTTTTTAAACTTTTTTTGTGTTTTTGAGACAAGGTCTCACTAAGCAGTTCAAGCTGTCCTTGAGCTCACTTTGTAGCCCAGGATGGTCTCGAACTCACACAATTCTCCTGCCTCAACCTCCGGAAGGCTGGGATTACAGGCATGCGCCACCACACCGCCATGTGATTTTTAGAAGTTAGTTTTATATGTATAGATCTATTTGTTTTGAAAGTCAACATGAGGACAAGAATCAAACCAAAGTAGAACTAGGTGTGGCAGTGCACACCCGTAATTCCAGTACTTGGGAGGCAGAGGCAGCAGATTGCTGAGAGTTCGAGGCCAGCCTGGGCTACATAGTGCTTTCAAAGCCATCCTGACTACACAGTGAGACCCTGTCTCAAAAAAAGGGAAATCACGGTAGTTTTTGTTTTATCAGTAAGTAAAGGGCAGACTTTCCCTTGTTAAAGTTTGACCCACACCATAAGGCAGCCCGTACCTGTACTGATGAACACTTCACTACTGCTGCAGCCACGCTAGCGGAGGGTTCCCTGAAGATACCTTTTTCCTGTTTCACACGTTCCACTTTGGCAGCTTCAGTCTCCTCTATAAACCCGGTCTGCCAAAGACCACAAAAACACAAGTAAACACCAATACATTAGCATTCTCTACTAGATAGAAAATAATATTCAGGAGATGAAAAGACCAAGTAACTGTTTTGGTATATGTGTATATACCAACAATTTGGTTTGCCCTGTGGATATGGCAACTTTGAAAAATTAGGTGGCTTCATCTGTAAATGGCTTCATCTTAGGACAGTCTGGATTAAGTCTCTCTATAGTGTTCTTCCTTACACTAAAAATGGTAGAGTCTAGTTTCTGACCTTGACTACAGACTAAAAGACAGTGGCAAAAGCAAAGTATACAAAAAGTCCCACTTGGATGTAATATATAGCAATATGTGATATATATGTAAAAAAAAAAAAAATCATTCATGGGTAACACTAGCACCATGAGTTTTCAAGGTGCACAAACAGGATCCTTCTAATGCAAAGTATGTATCTGTAAAAACACTTAAAAAAATGTCACAGTCTTGGAAAAGTAGATATTGGCTTCAATCAGGGTATAAAGCCATACCTAAATTAAACCTAAAATTAAAAAAAAATATTCTCCAGTCTGTCATCAAGAGTCCATAATTATGATTAGCATCATCACCTCACTGCCAAGATTAACAGTGTTAGTCAATTCCGCGCTACGGTGGAGTGTGCTAGGCATCTCGCTTCTGGCACGTGCTGAGTCTCCCCTGCCACAAGTCCTCGGGACAAGAAGTTTTGAGACTGAACAGGGTGTTTGGGGATGGGCCTGGAGTCTAAACACAGAGTCTTTTATGTTTCATACACACCTCAGACACCACTGCCTGAAGGTAATTTTATATTTTTAATGATTTTTGTTCCCCAAAAGTGTCATAGTGTGGGATTTCCCATTTGTAGCATCATGTTGGTGGCTCACACTGTTAAGATTTTGGAGCACTTTGCCTTTAAGGGTGTTCAGCCCATGTTAGCACTGTGCTGAGCACTCTGGAAAATTTAAACTACGTTACACCATTTCAAATGAAGGTGATATGAAACAGAATAAAACAGGAAGTGTTTAAGTAAATACCTTCTCCAGAAAGGACACGACTTTGTTCTTAGTTTCCTCAGAACTGAGACATTGTGGCACTATCTCTTCAAGATTTGTCCCCTATTAAAAGATTAACAAGACTGATATTAACAGCTTGCAAAGACAGGTAATGTGTTTAAGAGTTATTCTAATTAAGAACGCACCGAGCTCATTTTTTCAGGGTTCCTTGGGATAATATAATATTAGCCTCTACAAATTTAGTGTTGCAAGCTACAGTTACTTCTGCTCCGTCTTACTGATGACTCCTTTATAACCGAAAGTGGGGGTATGCTGCATAGCAACAGAATAGTGAAAAGGCAACCCATGCCAGGTTACTTCCCTAAAAAACCAAAGTAGCAAGCTTCATTCAGTTCCTCAGCCTATCACCTATCCCCAGTGATAGTTCACGGTGAACCCAAAAATAACTGGAAGGCAGTGTCCAGTAGTCCTCCTTAAAATGCCTGTTCCCAGTCCTTGCTGAGAGAACCTGAGCAAAGCCACTTCATTTCTCTAGGCCTCATTTGAGATCCTGCAATAGATAATTAGTAACATCGCCTCCAAATGAAAGTTTACAAGTAAGATACAGAAGCATTACAAATACTATGAAGTTTTATTGGTTTTTGGCAGTGCTGGGGAATAAACCCAAGACCTTTTCACTGAGCAGCATTGTTTTTGAGAAAGACGTCCCCAAGTTGCCCAGGCTTGGCTTCAACTTGAGATCCTCCTACCTCAGCCACAGTGCTTGAATATTAAAAATGTTTACAAGTCACTGTGGTAAATCAATCTTATAATTACCTCAGCAAACTGAGTAAATGCCTCCAGGGTGTGTTGTTCTAGCAGCCAGTTCTTCTCGGCTATCAGTAAGGCCAGGATGGAAGACAGGTAGGGCAAAATTTTGTCCTAAAAAGAGAACCAAACTTACTAAATAGAGAAGAAGAAACCTCGGGACATTCCAGTTTCCAGTGTTGCCAACTTTCTAGTGAACGTTTATACAAAACGTGTTAGGTCACTTCATTTCGTAAATTCTTCCAAGAACTTTCCACTTCCTCATAGTGAAAGCTGTTGGCTCTATGACTTCCCAGAATGTGAGATGATCGGGCTGCTCCCACCTCAGAGGCTGCACCTGCTGTTGACCCGCTCAGCAGACTCTGTCCCCAGATAGTGAACAGCTTGCTCCTCACTCTTACTGTCTATCAGTGAGCACACCCACTAGCTCCCATTTTGGACTGTATTCCCATATACATAAGTATGCCTTCCTCCCACCCCCGGCTTTACTTTTCTTCCTAGCACTCACCACCGCTTAACATACCTTACGTATCACCACTTTACTTTCTGTTGCCTCTCAACAAGCTGAGACTGGGGATTTATTAATTCAATTATTGTATCACCAGTGATGAAAAGAGCATCAGATATAGTAATAGAACTCATTCATTCTTCTTGAATAAAAAAGGTAATCTCATCTTGTGGCATTAAGTATCTCCTATATGCTGACCAATCTCCAACATTTCTCCAGGCATGACCTCACTTCCAGGCAATGTGTAAGGTATTATAACTTCTGATAAATCTGTTCCGTAGGTTCTAGGACCATGCAAGGTCTGCAGCTATGCACAAATAAAGGAGTGCTTTGGAATAAATTTATTTTATGGTAAAAGCAGATGGCTCAAATGCATGTATCTTTAGATAACTTTGCCAAGAGAATCAAAAACTGTCAACACCCACATTTAACTCAAGAAACAGCTTTATAGACTGCATTATGTTGTCCACTTGTATACAACTACCATGGTATCTCAGTTTAGGAACTTAATTAATTCCTTCCACGATTCTGGTCACAAACCAACATGAACAAGAACCGAATCAAATTCAATGGGATTCAGTGTTGACCTTATGTGGAAATTTTTGGTTTCAAAGATTTTAATATGTCCTGGAATTGTCCATTATGTGTTTGCTCAGATCATGTCAGAAAGTTTACATTGTGAGCTTTTTAATCTTACCCTTGGAGGTAAAAACAATGGCAAAAAAAGTTATCAAGTTGTTGGATTTTCAATATAATAAGGCAAAAAGACTTTACGAGGAGTTTCTGTTTGCTCTGAGCTCTGTCTTAAGCTTCAATAAATGTGTAATGCTAGGCCACACAGTATGGTTATAAATGAATATCCACTTGTCAGCCATATACACATTCCAACATTTTTTAACATACTGTCTTTAAAAACAAACAAGCTCTGTTTCACGAATATGAAACCAAAATATATAACTGCGATAACTTACCAAATTGCCTAGTTATACAGTTGCATAGAAGACATGAATATGTTTTCTGCCTTGAGAAACTAAGTGCTGGAACCCAAGTGGAATAAGAATACCACCACCCAATAAATTAGGCCTATGCCAACATGTATTTCTCTAAAAATAAATGAGTTCTTTGGAGTAGGTTTCTTTCCCTCTAATTCACTGTCAGTAATCCACAGAATTTTAGAAATCAAAAACTTAAAACTCCCTTAGTTATTATAGAGATTTTACTTTTAATAGCACAAGAATAAGAGTTAAGAGTTACTACCTGGAGAGTGTGATGTATAAAAAGTTTTCCTAGAGAAGATACAAAATCCACCATTGCCAAACAGACATGATCCGGAGGTTCAAATTTAAGTAGTGAAGTCTGCAAATTTACTACCTGAAGGGGGAAAAATAAAAGAACAGGAAAGTACAAACAGTATTTTGTATAGGCAAGAGGACTACCTACGATTTGGGGATAAATACAATGAAAAACAAAAGCCAGAACAACCAACCATCTACAAAACTTTAATTTCACAGGTAGAATCTGAGAAAGTCAAAAATGAAGGAGTCAGTTATTTCAGTATTGTAACCATACTCTCCTGCCTCTAACTACAGGGAAAAAATGCATATGTTCCTGAAAAACTATACACCAAACCTTTAAAAATCATACTGTATTTTAAATTCTTTTGAGTGAAGTTCAGTATTTAAAACAAGGACTGGCTTAAAGAACATTTTTTGTAAAGGGCCAAATAGTATGTTAGGCTTTGTGTGCAACATACTTCCTAGTGTATACTTTTTTCATAAATATTTAAAAATGTAAAAATCATCTTTTGCACTTGGATTGCAAACAGGAAAAAGGCCATAGCCTGCCAGCTCCTAATTTAAAGAAACAGTGAAACTTTAGAACTTGAATTATTTGGGCTTTTATTTCAAAGGTAAGCATATGTTACGGTTTAGATCTAAACATTCTGCAAAAACCTCATGTGTTGAGATGTAGGGTTTCTTGGAAGGTGATTAGATCAGGAGGGCTCTAACTTCACCAGTGGCTTAGTCCACTGATAGAACATTTTGATGGCATCACTTGGAGG
Organism: Chinchilla lanigera; assembly: GCF_000276665.1. NCBI lineage: Eukaryota > Metazoa > Chordata > Mammalia > Rodentia > Chinchillidae > Chinchilla > Chinchilla lanigera. The sequence goes on from NW_004955462.1 coordinate 7,483,518, forward strand.
TGATGGAAACAGGCGATGTGGCCTAGTTGAAGGGAGTGAGCATGTGACCCTGCAGACCATATCTTGTACCTGGCTCCTTCCTCTCTGGCTCTTTCACATTCTGCTTTCTAGCTGCCATGTGGTAAGCAGCTTCATTCTCCCAGGCTCTTGCACCACAATGCTCTGCCTCATGTCAGGCCCACAGCAATGGAACCAGCCAACCAGGGACTGAAACCTCTGAAATTGTGAGCCAATATAAATCTTTTTTCAAGTTGTCTTTCTCAGGTATATATACTGACAAAAAGCTGGCTAATCCAGCACATTATATATTAAAATTATTAGTATTTAATTTTTCAAAAATACCAGTTTTTAGAATCAACAAATTCAAATTATTGCATTCAGCATAAGTCTGTTTTATCTGCTGTCTTTATAACTTAGTAACCCATGTTACACATGTAGTAACTAAACATTATACCTAATTAGTAAATATTGTTAGGCTAATTGCTTTGTGTATACATTATTAGCAAGAATTGCAAAAAAATAAATAAAAAATACTAAAGCTGTAACTAGTTTTAGTTCTTTCTGTCCCTCCTCACCACTGTGGTAACAAGATGTATCATCTGTCCAATCCTTTTCCTAAAAAGGAAGGGTTAATTTCTCCTGTTAACAGTTTTTGTTGTTGTTTCCCATGTGACCGTATGCTAAAGATAACTCTTGACTTTGAGGATCAAGCCTCTCCTGTATGGACTGGTTTCAGAGCCTCTAAATCAGTTCACATAAGATGCAGGCCTTTCCCAATCTCTGTCAGCTCATGATCCCCATGGACAGGCGTAACCAAAGCCCCACCACAAGGATCCCCCAGACAGTGCCCAAAGCTCACCTCTCCCACCAGAGAGGGAACTTGGCAGTACCTTCTTTCAAAACAGTGTATTGAGTATCACGCAGTACCTTCTTTCAAAACAGTGTATTGAGCATCATCCTTAAATTCATGTTGGTAATGTTCCATAATCTCACACCCATGAAAATGCCTTGGAAAATACTTTGAGTGTAGGAGTTGAAACAGGATTGAAGACTCCTAACAACCTCTGGGATTTTTCTTGGGTAGCTAATAGTAACCACAAAAAGTTCTGACTGCTCAGGAGTAAAAACATGTACCCCAAAGTGATAGGAAAGAACAGGTAATAAGAAAGTACTACACTGAATTAACAGCCCAGAATACTAACAATTCTCTACTGGAAGGAAGAAGAAAATGAGATATGCTTGATGGAGCTAAGTACATCTGTGATGTGTTCAACAAGAAAGGAGTTACAAGCAAACGAAGCAATAAATAATAAAAAAGACTTTCTAGAGAGTTAAGTGATAGCAATTTAATAAATTCCTTTACCAAACAAAATACTACCTTACCTGACATATCAGCTGAGGATGTAGAGTTTGAACAAAAAATCCTAACAGTGAAAGTAAAAGCCTGAATGTCTGTTGAACACAGGGTTGACGTGTCACCTTAAATAAGAAACAATATTTTCAGTTACATGAGAATAGCTACAATACTACCAACTTTTCATTGAGCATTTATTATAGGTAACACAACGTGCTTAAGTGCTTTATATTTATTACCTTTTTAAAGCTTTATAATAACTCTGAGGTAGCTAATTTACTTTACTAAGAAGAAAAAAAGGAAGTTGAATAATTTACTTAAGAGGATATGACTAAAAAAGAGCCATGATTCAAATCCAGATTTAATTCAAAAGGAGATCTAATTATTTTTTTCTGCCACTAAAGCTTGCATGTTCCTTACTGTTCCTAAAATTTCATTTCTCACAATTACTGTTTATTATATTGTTTCAAGCTAAATCCCCAGCAGCACAGATAGGCTGAATTAATACTGAACAAAGTGTGAGCCCCAGGAGAAGGCACTTACTGACATCAAACATACTGCTGGAGGGCTCTCTGACCATAAACAAACCAATCAAAGATGACCTGAAAAATCACCTCTAATATCCTGAAACTATGGATACAGTTTGACAACTTTGGTTGTCAGAGGTCGCATATTTATTTCCACACAATCAAAGCAAACAAACATCATACTATATTTAGATTTTCAAAGTGAGAAACAAGACGAGGTATATATAATGAATAGTCTTTGGATATTAACCCAAGCATCACAGGATTTCCTGGCCTTGCTTGAACAAAGAAATACAGATAAGCCGTATCTGTTCACCATCCCCTTCCATCTTCAGATCATATCTCTCACCGTCCAAAAGATTTTATAGGAGACCCTTGAATCACATTAACCCAAGAGACAACAAATCAGGAAAATGGAATGGACTATCACTGCCCACTTCACTAGGTTCTACTACTCTAAAGCTGGCACAAAGAAAGGACTGCCTGAGAGTACATATACATGCTTTAAATTCTAATCACAGGTTCTGCCAAGTATCTAAACTACTTAGATTTTTTTTCTGTACAGGGAAATTTCAGTATTTTTTCTTTTTCATCATTATTTCTTTATTCTTCCAGGAAATGATCATTTGCTTTCCTCACCTGTTTAATGCTTAAGAAAACCCAAAGCTGACTCCCAACTTCTATAATTGCAGTTTGCTGCCCAATATCCAGAGTTTCTCCAGCAGATGCACAGACAGCAATCAAAGCAGAGAGTGCTGAGTTCTAAAGCAGGAAGAGGGGAGAAGACATGAGTTTAGAAACCAGTCTAAAGGATCAGGAGGAGCCCACTTATCCAAAGGCTATGGGAATTACTTCAAACTCATCATAAAAATTCACAGGGAATATCACATCTAAGAGCCAAAGCCATCTTTTTCCTCTTAGGCTAAAAATTTTAAAATAAACACAGCAGTGTATTTTAATAAATAGGTTTGATAAAAATGGTCAGTATGGTCCCTTCTATTTATCTATCTATCTATCTATCTATCTATCTATCTATCTATCTATCTCACTATGTCATCCAGACTGGCCTTGAACTGACTTACATAACCTAGGCTAGCCTTGAACTCATGGTGATCCTCCCCACCTCAGCCTCCCAAGTGCTGGGATTACAGGCATGTGCCATCAAGTCTGGCATGGTCAATCTAATTTAAAATACTCACTGATAAAAAGTTCTATTTTTTCACATACTCTTTACAAGTTATTAGGTTTTTATTGTTTCTGTTGTTTTAAAATTTGAGATTTCTCAGCAACACTGATGCAATAAGCAAATACAGAATTTAAGAAGCATACCTATTTAGAATTTGAAATTAAAAACTTTTTAAAACTTCACTGTCATCTATATGTGTAAGTACTCAAACCTCTCTGGCTAGGAATGGAGTTGTTTGGGGTATGATGAAGGTAGGTGAAGAGGATATGAGAATCTAATAAGTAACAATTACTTTAATCTATTATACTTCCACAACCACACTTTATGTAATTACTATACACCTTCTTATTTAAGATTGACCTATCGCTTTTAAAATAAACATGCTCAATGACCTGCCAGATAAAGTTTTGTTCACAGCTTATTCAATTTTAGAAAAATGGTATTTTTTTACCTGCTATAAAACAAAAGATCTTTGTCTTTTTGATCAGGTCTCACTGTACAGTTCGGGCTGGCCTTGAGCTCACTTTGTAGCCCAGGTTGGTCTGGAACTCACGAAGATCCTCCTGCCTCAGCCTCCTGAGTGCTGGGATTACACGTGTGCACCACCATGCACAGCTAAGACCTTTGTCTTTATTATAGATAGTACACACTAAAGACAAGCCTCAACAAATTTAACCCATTCCAAACTAGATATTTAAGTTTTTCCAAAGTAAAAAGCACATTAAAAATTTCTTTTGAAAAAAAGTTTTAAATTTAAGTTACCTGCCATTATATAACAAAATATCACAATCTTTACTCTCAGTACAGAAACAAATGCCCAGAAAAAAATGCTAAAATTACCCTTTAGGAGGCTGAGGCAAGAGGACCATAAATTCAAGCCTAGCCTGGGCAACCTAGCAAGACCCTATCTCAAAATTTTAAAAATTATAAAGGGCTCAGTGTGAAGGGTTTAGGTTCAGTCCCCACTAAAAAAAACACACACATACATTCTCAAATGCCTGTCCTCGACCTTGCTTGATTTTTCTCCACTTGTCTAAGCTAGAATGTAACTCCATGAGGACAGAAATTTTTGTTTTGTTCCTTGATATATCCCTCAGTGCCTAGAACATAAAGTGGCACTTAAGATAATGCTAAAAAAAAAAAGTTTTTTGGCAGTACTGCAGATTGAACCCAGGGTCTCTGCACTGAGCTACAACTCCATCCCTTTCTTTGAGATAGGGTCTTGAAAACTTGCTAAACTGCCCAGGCTGGGTTCAACCTGCCATCTTCCTGCCTCAGTCTCACACAGTGTTGAATTACAAGTCTGTGCCTCCATGCCTAGCTCAAAATATATTTGTTGAATGAATGAACACAATATCTAGTCAACCACATATTTTGGTCAACCACATATTTTCTACTTATAATAGATGAGTCCCTTTGTGTGCATGTGTGTGTGTGTGGGGGGGGGGGGGATCTGAACCCAACTCCCAAGTGCTTTTTAAAATTTTTATTTTGAGATAGTTGCCCAAGCTGAGCTCAAACTCACTATCCTCCTGCCTCATTCTCCCAGAGTGCTATGATTACAGGTGTGCAATCTCTTTTTTTAATTCCATCATTTTATAAGGAAGCATTCTAAGTAAAAAGGTACATAAAGGTTCACAGTAGGTTTGCATAAAATGAAGATTGTGTTTTGTTAAATAAGAATTATGTCTGCCTAATCCAACAGTATCAGCAGAAGTATCACAAAGTATCTCATGTTGTTCCAACATATTTTAAGCAACAGAGGAAATCCCTCCAATATAACTTACATCAATGAAGATAATGTTTCTCAGAGATCTTTTATAATGTATAAATCTGAACATCTTGCTAGGTTCTAACAGAGTGGAGACTATGCCTATCTAATTACTGACCTATCTCCAGTAGATTTCAGGAAACAACAGGTGAGTGAGTCAAACTGATCAAAATGACTTTACCAGAGACTCCAGTTCTCCCAAAGTGTGACTCCCACTCAGCCATTTCCTGCACTGCACAGTGCCTACTCTAGTGACTTCCTGTGTAGTCTGTTTCCTAGATTCAGCAGATAAGGCCTGGAAGGAAATACACTGCCACAGAGGCAGATTTTCTGCTTCTTTTGGAGAAAATTTCTGGATAAACTCCACCTGAAAAAAATTGTTGAAGAAACAAAAGTAACATCAAATAAATGGATAAATGAGTGCATAAGAACTAAGTATTAATATCAGTAGTATCACTAGGTACCAGACAAGGTAACTTCAATGAACCTGCATTATTTTTTTGTTGTTGCTATATTTGTTTCCAAATTAAATAACAGTTTAAATGAAACATGACATAAATGCACTAAGGAATGTTAAAGTATTTCATTATTAGTTACATCAGATATTTTATCTTGTTCCTAAAGCATTTATTACCTTTTACAGTTTAGACAAAATATTCTAATATTCTAAATATGCCAACAAGATTGATTTAGTCAAGCTTCCTTGCTTACTACTGTCTCAGCTGACTGAGTAGTACAGAATTTCAAGATCATAGGCTCAGTATTCAAATAGGTTATCTAGCCCTGCTCTGCTTTAGACAGCATACTAAATTAGTTCCATAAACGTAAGCCACAAATCAAATTTACAATATATTTAATGGGAGTAAGGAAAAGCCCTTTGATGGAATCTGAAAGCACTTCTCAGTGGCTGTTCAACAACAGTAACTAAGATAGGATCCTTGCCTGATGGGTTGGGGCCATGAAGAAGAAGAGGCGCTTCAATAGTAGTGACAGGTTGGTGAGCTGGTAACATTCTCCAGGGCAAGATTTTATCTAGGAAAAACCAGGAGAGAGAGAAGAGACTGATTTACAAAGATTCTATAAAATGAGAGTATGTCAAATATTAATAGTGGCTCTTTTTAAGGAAAAGATTACAGATATTTTAATTTTTAATTTGGGGTTTTTCTTTAACTTTTTTTTCTTCCATAAAACTAGGTTATTTTCATAATGGGAGTGAAACTTTGATATTAAATTAAAAATACTTCATAATCTCTATTTCTAACTGGCATTCCTATAATTTAGCATGGTAATCCTCCTACTGAAAGACAATCATGGAGCCTTTCAGGATCTGAGCATAATAGTATAGAGGATAGATATAACTGTGTAACACAGAAGCTTCATTAAAAGACTTTATAAACGCAGTGTTATCAATTCCTGTCCTACACTAGAAGAAATCAAGTCCTTATAAGGCACTAGCAGAATTTTTATTCAGAGGAAAACTGAGGTATAAAACACCTAACACAAAAATCACTCTGTTTTATGCAAGATGTGTTAAGGATTTGGTACAGTAAGTGATGATTCAGACCATTAGCTTTGGAGGTTAGATGTTAGCTGCTCAGGTTATCATACACCTCACCAGACTTCTATACAAAATCCTTAAAAGGTAAACCAAGAAATATATGCCACAATAATGTTACTAAGAAACAAACAGTAGGGGCTGGGGATTTAGCTCAGTGGCACAGCGCCTGCCTGGCAAGCGCAAGGTTGTGAGTTCGATTCCCAGTACCGGAAAAAAAACAAACAAAACAAGAAACAAAAAAGTAGAAAGCGTCACACAAGACCTTTATAAAAGGCCAGGGACAAAAGCAGTTTGTAATCACCTATCATCATCAAACATCTCAGAATTTAAAAAATAACTTTGAAAAGATTAAAAGAAATCATTATTAAGTCACATTTTCTTTATACCCACTAACAAAACATAACTGCTTTTCCTAAAAGCATTGGTCACCAAACTTACTCCCTCTCAGCTCACTCTCTCAAATCAAGAGTCAGCTGAGGTCATATTAAAAAGGGAAAAAGAAATAACCTTTTGGTCATCAATGTTACAACTGACTTATTTTATAGTTGCATTTAATTTTAATTTTTAGCCAAACTTCCTTGCTCACTTTTCTTCCCATGGAACTCTGTAAACTTTTGATAAAAAAATGTCCCAAGTTTTTCAGTACATCTTTCTTAATACCATCAGCATATAGAACAAACTGCCAAAACAATTTAGCTACCGTATTAACTCTCCTTTTCTATTTTTCTCCTCCTCCTCCTCTTCTTCCTCTTCCTTCTCTTCTCCCCCATCTCTTCCCTTCCTTTCTTTCTTGTGGTACTAGGGATTGAAGCCAAGGTCTTTACACTGGAACTATATATCCCCAGCTCTGTTTTACTTCTTATTTTGAGATAAGGTCTTATTAAATAAATCACTAAGTTGCCAAGGCTGGGCTCAAACTTGTGATCTTCCTGCCTCAGACTCCTAGACTGCTGGGATTACAGGTGTACACCAGTGCTCCTAGCTTCACATTCTTTAAACTTATATCCCCAAAGAAAATCTATGGAAAGTAGGTGTCTTAGGTCTTGTAATTCTACTCACCAGATGAGCCACTATGGTGACATGGTGTGCACAGAGTTCTGCAGTCCCATACCTGCAGTAGAAAAGGAAGCATTCCTGCAGTTACTCAGAAAAGCAAGGAGATAAACTTCCATAAATAATATTCTGATGAGGACACAAGCTGCTATTTATAGGGTGAGTATTCTTTACATAAAATGCTTTGGAACAAATGCTTCTGATTTACAACTTTTTTGAATTTTAGAATTTTACATTCACATAATGAGGTATCTTGGGGATGAGATTCAAACCTAACCATGAATTAATTTATCTTTCATATAGCTTTAAGCAATTTTATAAAATATTTTCAGTAATCTTATGCTTGAAGCAAAGTTTCATTGAATGGAATTTGCCACTTGTAGCATCATGTCAGTGCTTGAATCATTCAGATTTTAGAGCATTTCAGATCAGGTATGTGTAACCATATTTCCATGGCCAAGGAATATCACAACATACAAAACTATTAATAAATATTCATCTGTGGGCCTGTGCCAAAGAAAGGGGATCAGTTTCCTAAGTGAACGCTATAATAGGCAATCAAACCATTTTGTGATGCTTTTGCAAGATTACGAAAACATTTTTTCCATAAATTTACAGTTGAAATCATTTACCATTAGTCACTACTAAACACCAAAACATAAGTGTTTTGTACCGAGCAAGGAAGCACCATGCATCCATAGCTAACAAAGACGTGATCATATTAGCACTAAGCACAGCATCCAACAGAGCAGCATCCTAATGAAAAACAGTAAAGTTAATTTAATACACTATAGTTAGTGATAAATTATCATTAACATTACATTTCTCAACGTAAAATAAGAGTATTATCAGAGTCCAAACAACAGATCCTCAACGAGAAAGTTCTACTTTGTAATACTGAAAGAACATGTGATAGCACTCCCTCATCATTTATTGAGCACCAACTATATGCTAACATTGCACTGGGCTATGAGGAACCAAAACTTATTTAAAGTGTATTCATCATTAGTATTCAAAGATTCTTTAAGTAGTCTAAAATCCTTAAAACAACAAACTATAAGCTTCCAGTTTTCTTTCTTCCGTTACCTATCCACATACAATATATTTAATATGTGGTGGCTATACTCATTGTATATCTTAAATAATGTTGATCTGTATTTAAATTTTAAGAAGGAATTTTCTATTTTTCTAATCCAATGCCATTAAAAATGAAAAATATCTACATTATGCCTAAAGTCTATCAGAGACCCACTACTACAAACTGATTGCTACTTCTTTTACAAAACTTTAATAAAACTGTACATGTTTTTTATTCCCACAATTATTTTTCCACACTTCCTCACTCAAAATGTTTTCTCAAATACTTTAGCTAAATATTAGATCTCATACTATAGGAACTGAGGATTACCATCTAGGGCAGGGTAAAATAAGGAAATAATACTCTTAAGGAGTTTTTGTTAACTCTTCCCACTTCTTTTTTGCATATAATTCACAATTTCATTGAAAAGAAAGCAAAAATGCAACCTCTGCTTATCCCAGCAGTAACATACTTACCAGTTCAGGAAATAGTGAGGGGTGAAAGGAAGCAATAAATGCACATAGATGAACACAAACATGCTGATACAAAGTGACAGCCACCTCAGCTTGCCCTTTACTCTTCACTTCCTGTAAATGAACAGGTAGAGAGAGTTCACCAGAACACTGCTCAAAACTGTAGAAAATGGCTTGGAGTAGAGATTGCCTGCAGGGGAAATGGAGAACATTGAACCAAACATTAAGAACATTCAATAATTAGCAGGTAAAATAGAAATACATCATATGGAAGGTTATTTTAGCAGAGCAAAACATTTCAAGAGATACAATCAGTAACAGTTGCTAATATATGTGAACATGTATACACAGTGTAAAATAAATTCATAATCAGAAAAACTACTAAAAGGAAAAGAATTTCCCTGGACTTTTTTTCATCATTTACTACCTGCTAATCATAATACTGAATTATGCAAAGTTAAAGTTCCATAGAACCTAAAAAAAAAAACTAAGTTAGATATTATAAATAAAATTATAAGTACTACAGTTCAGATAGGGAGGTGCTGCTTTAAGACTGAAATCCTTGAAGAAACCTTCATAAAGGGTTTAAATGACAAATCAAAAAGAAGTACAATATAACTAGGTAAGGAAGACAAAGCACGTGTAAAAGTAGACATTAATAAGCAGTCAGACAGAAGCAAAGGGCATGTGGTCAAAATGAATGAAAGCATGAGGAGCAAACAGGATGGGCTTTAAATGTAGCACCAAGGATTCTGACGTTGTTTCAGGTTTCAAGCAGGAGCGAAGGAAGCTGAAAGCCAGGTTTAGGCAGATGAACAGGACAGAATGGCTTAAAGGACAGAAGACAATATTAGAGCATAGCAAGACTCCAGGGAGTAAGAAACTAGAGTGTACACCCAGTGTTGGCAAGGAGGATGAGGACAATGCAGTTTCAAGATACATTTTTCACTTATACAGTTCATTTCTACATGTTCTTACTTGTATCTCCTCTATTACAGTCAATATTTATAATGCTCACCAGTAGGCACCAAGTTCTGAAGAACATTGAAAGAGTGTACCTGCCATACATTTCTATAAATCTATTTATATAAAGTAGTTTTTCTACATAGTAGCTTTAACTAGAACACCTGACATACAGAAAAACCTTCTTTTTAACCACTTAACAGTTTACCCCAAGTGTCACTTGGGCAGCATGTTTTTTTACTTACTGACTGCACCAAGCATCACTCAGGCAAGAGTCATTTAAATCAGTCAGTTCTTATATTGAATAAATCTGATAAAATTGTCATATTTGTATTTCCTGTTACCTTATAAAAATTAATGAACAAAATATGCAATTTTTGGTTATCTTGTATTTAAATAACTGGACTGGTAAGTGGTTAAAACCATTCCAAACACTAGGGTATTCTAGCCCATGGAAATAAGTAACACGTGTGCTACCTGCTCACAGCTTCTGAGACTTGACATTTTGTGCACCACAGGGCCTGCACGTCCTCAGGCTGAGCGGGCAGCTTGTCCATGACAGCAACCAACAGCAGGCACTGTGGGAACTGCAGGTCACACGGCAGGTCTTCCAGGTCATAAACCAAAGGACGCATTAATTTACAACAAACTGGTAAAAACATACCCTAAATGTTCCAGCAGAAATGTGTGTTATAAATAAGAGGAATGATTTTTTAAAATAAGAAATATATTTCAATAATGTAAAAGAAATTTTAAATAATAAACTTTTACATTTTAAAAAATAATGGCTACATAAGGGGAAATAACTACCTCTAACAAGTCATAATTAACTGCACATGACTTAACACTCAATCGCTTTTGAAACTTACCTAACTTACTGTCCAAAACCACCTGCACAAAAGGCTGGAATGTGAGCAGCTGGCTGATGAGTGGATCAAGTGTCACCAGAAAAGTACCTGCTATTTCCTCCTGATGTGCTTTGGAAACCCTGGCAGCATACAGGCTGGGGGGGAACTTGCTAGAAAGGAAGGAGAAAAAGTAACAGCTATCTTCTAAATTTAGATAGAGGCAAACACTACAAACTGATGGCATAGTGGTGCAAATACACACTTTATATCTATTTTTATAAAGCAGCAAAACAGTCAAAGTACTGAATTAATACCAGAACTGTATCAGTTATAATAATATAGCTATAATTCTACAAAATTAGAAGTTTTCAATCTTGGAGAAATCCTTAATATTGCTTTTTGTTTGTTTTGGTTTTTTGTAGTGTTGGGGATTAAATCCAGGGCCTGTGCATGCTAGGCAAGTGCTCTGCTGCTGGGCTACAACCCCAGCCCTTTAGTATTGTTTTGATGTATTTTAATACCATTTGAAAGAATAAATAAAAGTATGTAAAAATATGAACATTAAGTCAACAAGTAAAAACACCGTATGTAAAATACTTCTGATAAATTCTGGCTTAATTATACCTACTGAAAGTTGTTTTAAAATGCTGAATTTACTATGAATTAATGCTGCTTTTCAGAAGCTGAAGTTTCTTTATAAGAAGTAAACTGCATACTACACTGAAGGAGGCTGTAAAAATATTCATGGAAATGTCTCAGTAACTGAACTGGGATTTAAACTAAACTTTAATGTAATATGTAGAATACATATTTAATATTTTTGTGATGTTATTTTAATTATGGTAAACATGACAGTGCATAAGAAAACCCACCCTGCAGTTGATAACAACAAACAGCATCCAACACAATATACTTGACATAAATATTTGAGGTCTTTCCACTGTGCTGGAAAAAGCACCCTTTATGATGGAAATGCAGTTTGTCAGCTATCAGTTATATGACTTTAGTTCATTCATTTGACCTCCGTGATCCTCGGTTTCTTCACTTGTGACACTGATCTAGTTATCGTGAAGATTAAATATAAGATGAAAGACACAAATAAAATACAGGTAATGAAACTCCATACAATTGAACTAGAGCTACTGCACATCAAAATATTTATTTTTTGAATGATGTGTTTTTATATTAATTTGTCATATTTTTAAGTGCCCTTGTATACATGCCACACATTATTCAAAGAGTGGGGAGTATAGCAGTAAACAGAATATACAAAGTCACTTCATTTGTAGAGTTTACATTCTAATGAAAGGGAATAATAAAGCAAGAAATATACATAGCAGTCCCTCTTTATTTGCAATTTCAGTTACCTATGATCAATTGTGGTTTGAAAATATTAAATGAAAAACTCAGAAATGATCCCTAAATCTTAGGTTGCGTGATGTTCTGCTTTGCAAGATGAAACCTCAAGCTTTTGCCTTATCTGGCCTGGGATATGAATCATCCCTTTGTCCAGAGTGTCCATGCTATACATGGTACATGCCAATAAGTTGCCAGTTGTCTTAGTTACTAATCAGTAGCCTAAAGCTGTGCCACATTATCTATGTCATTCTCCTCACTCATCACACCATAGGCAGTGAATCATCTCACCTCCTCACAAGGTGAGTATAGAATGACAAGGTAGTTTGAGATAGACCATAACTTTTATCATAGCACATTAGTATAATGGCTCTATTTTATTGTTGCTAATTTTAAACTTTTTCACAGGTACATATGTATGGAAAAAATATAGCAGAATTCAATACTATTCAACTGAACATAGCAAGTTCAGTACTATCAGATGCTTTATGCATCCAATGGACGACTCAGAACACATTCCCAGTGGATAACGGGGGACTACTGTAATATAGTAAGTAGATGTTAAGTGCTATGTAGAAAAACTGAACAAGGAAAAGCAAGTATGATGTTGAAAATCATTTGAGGGTTGTGCAGAGAACTCACATGATGAACGTTTGTATAACTTTCACTATTGTATGGAACAGATTAGAGCAAAGCAAGAGTAAAAATACAGATAGCAGGGAAGATGTTTTGCCAAATCCAGGCATAAAAATAAGAATTGCTCAGAGAAGATGGGGGCAGTTCAGTTGGTGAGAAGTAGCTGGATTCTGCAGGTGTGTGTAAACATAAAAATATATATACTTATACTGAAGCAATATTCTCCTAATATGCTAAAGGATTAGAGATCACAGCAAGGTGTTTTTACCCACTGACTTGAAGAGTGAAGTTGTCATTTAACTGGAACAAGAGGAATGGATTCTGTGAGGACTGGACGGGTGGAATTCAAGAGTTCAGTATGAGCCAATTTCAGTGCATATGTCCTGAGTGCAGGAAGACATTAAAGAAAGAGGTATTAACATAAAATCTTGAGACTAAATGATGATAAAGGGGAAACAGGCCTGAGGACTGAGCACTGGGGAGAAGAAGAGTAGCTGAGTAGCTAGTGAGATGAGACCAGAACCAAGAGGGAGATATATACTAGAAACTAACAGAAGAGAAAGTGTTCAAAAGAAAATATCTAGCCAGGTGTGGTGGCACACACCTGTAATCCCAGCACTCAGGAGGCTGAGGCAGGAGAATCGCTGCGAGTTGAAGGCCAGTCTGGGCTACAAAGTGAGTTGAAGGCCAGCCTGAACTGCATAGTGAGACTGTCGCAAAAAGACCCCCACCCCCCCAAAAAAGAAAGAAAATGTCTAGTATTGCTGACAGGCTGCATACGATGAAGACTGAAATGGACCACTGGATGCAGCAACAGCAACATGGAGGTAACGAGGACCCTGACAAGAGCCACTTCAGTGGTAGGCAAAAGGCTGGACTGGAATAATTTCAAGAAAGCAAGTAGGGACAGCAGAATAGACAGCTCTTCCTAGGAATTCGCTGTAACAAGCAATGAGAGGGTTTTTGGAAATAGAGAGTCAAAGAGATTTTCACTGTTTTGTATTATTAAGATGGAAAAAATAATAGCATGCTTGTACTCACCTGAGAATGGTCCAGTAGGGAGGGAAGACTGATGTCATAAGAGGAAAAAGGAATAACTACTAGAATAAGGTGCCTGTGCAGGTCTGTGACTGTAATTCAACCACAAAATGGAGAGGATGGCGTTAGCACACACAAGACTTATTGCAGAGAGCAAGAGAATGAATGCAGGCCCTAAATACTGGTAGAATAGTTAACAAAGGGAGTGTATGGACGCTCACTTCTAATTGCTTCAACTTAGTAACAAGGCCTTAACAATAAGAAATGGACAGGTGTTGGAGATATAGAAGCTTACAAAGGGACAAGTATAAGAAGTTGTCTAAGAGACTAAATGGATCAGGGAAATATAGAACTGCTGAATAAATGAACTGATAATTATGTTAGTGTCAGATTTAGGGCTCTTTTGACGTAACTATCAATTCAGTTGTCATTAGTCCATCTAAATTATGATGTACAATAAAAACTAATAAAGATTTTGAAAAATGCTAATATGCACATAGAAGCTGACAGGCACTAGACTTTTTCCTTGAGCAGTCTGGCTTCCCAGGAGAGGTGAACAAATCCAGAGAACATCTGCCTTCATACAGGCACTCTTGTAGGTTCTGATACTGGTAGTGAGCAACGAAGAGAGTAACATTTACTGAATGTTTACCACAATAACCACTTCTGGGGATTGACTCCAGAGTCTTCCAATTCAGTTACAATCCCAACCTTTTTTAAATCTTTGACACAAGGTTTCACTATGTTACTAAGTTGCCTAAGCTGAACTTATGATCCTCCTGCCTCAGCCTCACACTATACTGGGACTATAGGCATGTACTACCAGGCCTGGTGGCAGATGCTATTATTATCTCATTTTATAGATGAGAAGAATGAGAGTCAGATAAGTTAAGTGACTTTCCCAGAACTATCTTAGCAATATTGTAAAGCCAAACAGAAGCAAAATAAAAAACCTCAAGAAGGCTTATCTTTAACTCCTACATATGCTCTTCTCCTATAAATTTCTGAGTCTCAACACTGAGCATGGCAACCAGCCTATCTGAAGTACATCTGGGTTTTTCCTTAGAAATGCTACTATCATAACTTTAGTTGATAAGGTTTAAAATATTTTGTTTTATAAATGATATACATCCATTACTGAGAATAATAAATCATAAGTCCTAAACCAAGTGGGACATGCTAGCACATGCCTGTTAGCCCAGCACTCTGGGAGGGTGAGGCAGGAGGATCACAAGTTTGAACTCAGTCTGGGAAACTCAATGAGACTGTCTCAAAAATAAAAATTAAAAAATAGGGCTGAGGACTATAGGTCAGTGCAAAGGCCCGGAGTCCAATTCCCAGTACTAAAAGAAGAAATCTCATACTAACAAAAAAAGCCTTCCACCTCCCAAGGATAGCAAAACTCTAAAAATAAGTGACTTTATGGATTATCCTATACAAAAATAAAAATTTGAAAATCATTTATCCATTATGTCTTTAGATAAATTTTAATATATATCCTCTCCTTTCCTTATGGGACTACACTTACATGTATGCTTGGTTATTTTATATTATCCCACATGTAACTGTTATTCTGTTCAGCTCTTTCCTCTATTTCATTTGAATAATTTCTACTGATTTCATTTTAAGCTTAGTATTCCTTTCTTCTTCTGTGCTCAATATGCTATAGCATTAGAAATTAGAACAATTAACTTCTAATTTCAGATAAATAAATTTTCAGATCTACCAAAACAAACAAAAAACAATATCTCAATATAAAATAAAACATGTAATATATATATAAAATTTTTCCCCTTTGGTATTTATCACCTCAACAATTATTTATCGCTCATGTATTAAGCACTAGTTCATACAAACATAAATAAAACATGTGGAATCTACCCTTCAAAAGCTTTCATCTCCAATTATTTTAAGCAAATAAAAATTTATTAAAATACTATGAAAAATTACTCTGCTTTATTTTAAAATGTTATAGACTTAAACTCTGAATTCTTACATTTAAATAATAAAGCATACTTTTTACCTGTATATCTGAAGATAAAGCTGATGCAATGTGCAGCAAGAATCAGAAAGGAAAGGAAGAAATTCCTAAAATAAAAAAGCTCTATTCACTCTTTATATAACATGATTTCTTATATACATCTTCTCCCAAAAACATGCAAAATAAAGTAAAACCATGGATGTGTCACATTTAAAAAACAAAGTCTTACATGGGAATGAAAAGGAGGATGAGTCTAAGTATCTAAGATTCTTTACAGTTAGGACTACATCATAACCACGATTAGTAGCTAAAACTACTATAAGCACATACAATGCAACCAGACACGAACCAAGTGATATTGAGATAGGAAGACAGGGTATGGTCTAAACTGGCTGGACAGAGAAACACGACCAGATCCCAGAACATATGGGCAAAACAATTCTCTGGATCCCTTATGTGGACTTCCCTTAAGAATCCTAGCAGGGCTTTGGTAAGATAAACTGTGTGTGTGATTATTAGCATGGGAAAATATGAAAAAAGGAAAGGACAGAGATGCCATGAAGAATTCTCCATCGGCTGTCCTCCGGGTGCACCCTGTACCCCAAATGTACTTTTACTTTTATATTTTTATTTTTTCTCTCTTTTACTCAGCCCAAACTCCTTCTACAAAGCCAGTTTCTCCCTTACCCTTCATTTTATGTTTTTCCTATCTTATTTATTTTGTCTACCTCTAATAAATGTGAAAATCTGCCACTCTTTTTGCTTGTTCTATTCAGCTCTTTGCTTGGGACAGAAAAGATCTAGAAACCACCTCCAGAAGTAGACTCCAATGCCCTAAAGTCTGCTAACAATTCACACAACTTACTTTATTTTAGTCCTCTCAGAAAACTAATTACATGTTATTATCCCCATTTCACAGACTGGAAAGCTTAAGCTCAGAAATCAAATAACTTCATCACATAACTAAAAATCAGTAAGGCTCAGACTGAAGTGAAGGTGATTTTAAGTTGTGATCAACTTAAAAATTTTTAAATTCCTAACAAAATGATTTTTTAAAGTCATTATTAATGAGAATTATATCTTCTGTATACCAAGCAAACATTAGATGGATGAGTGGCACTTCTCTCGGTCTCTCTCTCACCCTAGAACACACCCCCTTGCAAGCTGCAAGGTACCCAGCATAAGAAGCTGACAAATAGGACAGTAATATGTTGGCAGCCAGGGCATGGACCACAGAATTCTGACTATAATAAAATCCCTGCAGATTCTTACCTTCCTCACAAATAAGACAAGGTTAAAGCTACATTCAACATGGACAATGGTTTTTGAAAAGTCATTAACATCTATTACTAATTTTCTTTCACTGTCTTCTATTCTCGCCAATAATCTCCCCAGATACTTTTTTTATTCTACTCATATATCAACTATCACTGCTACTCTGATGATTCACAAGTATGCAGATCTCATTCAAATTGTTAGTTTCAAAGGTTTAACACTGAAACTTTAACGGCACAGAAGTATACCAGAAATTGTAAATGGTAAAGGCAAACTGAAATATTTTCTGAAAATTGATACACTTATGGAAATAATTTTTTATATTTATATGTAGAAATAATTTTTTTCAGAGAACTGAATAAAAATAATGATGGCAGCAACTTAAATATTAGGTACTCAATAAAGAAATTTACACTACAGTAGTTTAAAAAACTTTTAAAAATATACTTACCAAAATAACTGCAAAAGACTGGTTTTAGAAGGAATCATTTAAAAAGGACAACTGATAATTTAGTGTGTAGGTTTAACATTTCTGCATTATAAAAAAAATAAGGCCTTACCTTAGTGTAGTGCACAAGTGAATTGGCAAAGAAACGACACAATTTGAGTGTTTTCTGAAATAATTTGTAGTCAACATTATCCTGTCCCTTCAAAAGAAGAAAAATGGAAGAAAGCATAATAAAAATAAAGACACAAACTTAGCTACACTTGTATTTTCTAAGATGATCTGTTAATACAGCATAAAATTTTTACAAGTAAACATAATTATTCTCTGTATTTTTTTTTTTTTTTTTTTTTTGGTTTTTCTCCGGTACCGGGAACCGAACTCACGACCTTGCGCTTGCCAGGCAGGCGCTGTGCCGCTGAGCTAAATCCCCAGCCCCCTATTCTCTGTATTATTGGTAGGAACAATCCAAATACCAAATGACAACATAGGTATTTCAAAAAAATTAAATTGCACATTAGTAAAAATAAATAGTATATTACCTTGTTTGCAAACAAACAGAAGAACCCCAAACAAACTGAGAAGAAAGGTACAAACTGCTTGGGAAATTTTGATTCCTAAATAAGTATCAATAGTGAACAGCAGAGGGCATTGCGGATCAGTTTAGAGTCAGAACGGAGAAACATTATGATCCATCTCAGACGTCCAGGACAGGCAATGGCAGTAAGTGTAGCTGCTCACAATCGTAACTCTTGTGTGCACAAGTGCACAAACATGAGGATGTGCTTGAAATCAATTTAATTCTCTGCTTTGCATACACCAGCAGTTTATGTATGATAAACTAAGATACTCCATGTATAAGTAGCCATCCTGGCTGGGTGTCCCCAGACTTCAGTTCCTCTTGCCCCATAGACTACACCGTTGAGACTACACTGTTGCTCGGCTTTCCCGCACTCCCACTGTCCAGGAATCTGTCTAATCTTGCTCTCCAATTACTTGTCACAGAGTCTGTGGTGTCAACATGGGCACGAGGAAAACAGGAAAGGGGTGGCTGGGGTTAAAGACAGGATTCACAGGCTAAAGGCAGTCAAAGGAACAACCTTGGTGCCACTGACAAATCAGGATACTCAGCCAAATAACATCCCTTTCAGCAAGGTGAGAGGATCCAGAGAGGGTACATGAAAGAAGTGGGAACAAAAACAAAGGGAAAAAACAAGTGATTTAAAGGGAGAACAGAAAAAAAGGAAAGAAGCAAGAAAATAAAGGTTAGCCCCTTCCTAAAGCTTCCTGCTTCCTTCTCACTACCTTCACAACTCCTTTTCAAAGTTCCACCCTCATCCAGGGTCTGTCCTTCCACACCACCCTTCCTCCAGAAGTGCTACCACCTGGGACTTGGATGAATCTCCACACCTCCCTCCCTATAGTGCCTGATCTGGAAGAACATAGGCACACAAGTCCCTGGATCAGCTTGCAGGTCCACAAGAGGAGAGCTGTGTTGCTACTACCCTAGGAAAAAACTTTCAATTCATTTTCCCATCGAAGTTATTATACAATGGGAAGTTGTTAGATCCTGAGTACTCCTAATCCTATAATATGGGGTTGTGGAACAAAAATAAGAGTGTTTGTCTCCGAACAAAAAGCACCATGCAGAATATTATTACAGGAAAATGACCTATAATTCTCCCAAATTATGTTACAGATTTCAGAGCATAATCTATTTCATAAGTGGTATGCCAATTCAACACTATAACTTCTTGAAATCAAAATAAATGTAAGTATATCCCAATCTTAAATGTATGCTTTCACCAAGCAGTTAATATGTAAAGGAGAGGAAGATATTAGAGATGATACCAGTTAGGTATACAAGACAGTTTTGGGTTAAAAGTAGTTATGGGTTATGGAGCAAGGCAAGGACGAAGAAGGAAAGAAAGACAGAAAGAAGAAAGGAGAAAAGATAAGACAGAAGGGAAACAGTGAGAGAAAAAGTTGAGGGAAAGGAAGAAGGAAAAAGGAAGGAAGGAAGGGAGTCAAAATCCCCTTAGGTACAGTGATCCATGTGTTTAAATGAGATTTAGTAACTGCCAAAGGAAATAAGAGCTACTGTTTAAAGTACTGATAAATATTTTACCTGTGCATCTGAAAGTGGCATCGGTTCAGCTAACTGTAAACAAGAATGGAAGGAGAAAAGCATGTCCTCACACAAGCTAGCAATTATATCTTTGTGTTTCAATTGGCTCTTTATAACTGACTGGTGCTTAAGGCTTTGCCTGAATGAACAAAAAGAAAATACAATCACCAAAAGTAACATATCAAGTAACTTAGGCCATAAAAATATTTATTTACACAATATATAACCCACCATGCATCACACTGTATATATTACACATCATATAATCCAGTGTACTAACTTTACCTCTGAAGCAGTTATGTTTAAGTAGCTCTTTTTTCCTGTGTAAAACAATAAATAAATTCTTACTATATGCCAGGCACTCTGCTAGGCCCTGGGACAACAGTCAATCAAATGGATATAATCTGTGTCCCTCTGTATGGAACTCGTTGGTCCAGCATGAGACAGAATTTCAGTAAGAATAACTAATTGTAGTTGTGCTAAATACAATGACAGAGAAGTGTAAAATGCTGTAATACAGAGACCTGATCTTGAATTGAGGCTATCAAAGGATTGTAAGCATAAAATATGTAAACTGTGAACTCAAAATATAAATGAGACTTAGCAAGGTGCTGAGAGAGGAGCATCTCTGGCAGAGGGAGAAACTGTGACAGGCTCTGGGCCAGGATGTGGAAGTCTGGGGAACCAAGAGCAGGGAGAGAGCAGCACAAGATGAGCCAGTAATGGCAGTAGGTTCCACACAGGACTAGGCTGTTACTCGGTATAATGGGATAGATTTGAAGCCGCAGAGGGACATGATCTGATATACTTTTTAAGAGCAATCTAACTGTTGGGAACAAAATGGAAGAGAAGGGAGAAGAGTGGCAAGATGATGAGGATGAAACTAAGTTTTGAGCACTCAGTGTGGCACACAATTCCAAGTATTTCAGTGGTGAATTCAGCACTCATTACAACACTATCAAGAAAGTGCTATGCTTATTATGTCCATTTTCAGATGAGCCAACTAAAGTTCAGAGAAATTAGCCAAACTGCTCAACGGCTCAAAAGATTCAGAGATTTCAGGATGGACTCAGTACATGTAGTATGGCTCCCGGGAGAAACACTCTTAACTACCACACCACACTTGCTGGCAACCCAATGTCTTGATGGTTCAAGAAAAGTACAGAATATCTGAAAACATTGAACTGACGTTTCTAATTTTATACATGTGTGTATTCATTTAATCATTTCCACATTACCATCATGTCTTCTCCTACCCCTAAGAACCTGATGAATGCTATGGGTACTCTTCCTAGTAACAACTCAAAAACACTCCAATTTCAGAAAGTTAAATTAGTTTCTAAATGAATTTAAGTTTGAACAACTCAAATATATATTATGAAAGGATCACAATAAGTTCTAATTATAGTGATTAATTTATTAAGCTTAGACACAGAACACTTTATGGTTAAACAGTAATAGTAGCAGGGAAGTGGCTGAGGTCTACTCTAGTCTGATTCATCATCCAAAGAAGCCCAAACTGCTTTGTGAGTTTCATGTAAAAGATATGGACTGTCTGACAGCAATGTCAGTGGACATTAATACACCCACAAAAAACATTCCAAATGCATCCTAAGAAAACATGAAAACTAGGATTTGGTTTACAGAAAATATATTCTAAAAAAGTAAAAGCTAACAAACTTACTTAATTATAAACTTCCAAGTATTGGCATGAAATGCATGATCCATACTGGAAATAACAGAGCAGATATCCAATAATGAATGAATAACTATAAAGAAAAACAACAGATCTCTTAGGATATTCAAATGTCACATGGGGTGAGTTTCTCCTATTTTTAAAAGTATCAACTGAATATTCGACATTTGAATTAAGATCAGTAATATGGTTTCAAAATAGTTACTAAAAATAAATGTCATACTTTTAAGGTTCTTATAAATTGTGGAAAAATAACTTTTGAAATTTATACTTATCCCATGACTTAAATAAAACTAAAAGTGTTTAATAGAGAAGTTGTGCTCTATTATAATCAAAGTATCCTACAGCTGCAATTTTCATCCAAAGTGACAAACTGCTAGGAAGAAAACCTAACAAGGAAGTGTTAAAGCTAACTTATACAGTATTCATACAAAGCTTTTCTGCTGCATGTGGTAGAGAATTTGTACAAATGGCCACAACTGCTCTTCCTATATCCATACTCTTTCATACTGACTCTGAGCACAGCTCACGACTTGATTTGACAAAGAGAACAACGAAAGTGAGGCAAGTGAAAATCTGGAAAGTATTTGCATGCTAGAACTTGCCCTTTTTTTGGGAAATTCCAAGACCATGAGAAGGTGACTGAGCCCAGGTTAGTCTGCATAACGATGTGCCACATGGGACTTTGTCAGTGCTTCTACTTCTGCTGACAGTCGATGTGAGTTAAGTCATCGGCTGCAAATACACGAGTGAGCCAGATGGACTATGTGGGCTCCACTGATTCCAGCCTAAACTGCAGACTTGGAATTATGAAAAATAAAATAGTGGTTGCTTTAAAGTGAGTTTTAGGGTGATTTGCTACAAAGCAAACGGTCCCTGACACACGGAACAAAATCCAGCTATAGTATTCTCTTTATATAATAGTTATGAATTTAATCTTTGCCCTTATATATTATCTGGGTCATAATCCATTAGTGAGTGCTAAAATCAATAAATGTGGTTACAATCACCAATTCCTTAAAAATAAACTAGTATAGCTGGGCAGTGACATTGGTCTATACTCCTAGCATCAGGAGCCTCAAGCAGGGGGATCATGAGTTCAAGGTTAACCTGGGATAGCCAAAGAGGGGATTAAAATAAGTTGAGTATATCATTGTAAAATGAGTACATCATTGTAAAATGAGTACATCATTGTAAAATGAGTATATCATTGTAAAATTCATATAACAAATAAATATGTATGTGGTGTGCATGTACACATTCACAATCATATACACGTAGTTGTATATGTTCTGGGAAGGAATGTAAACTGCACTTTTTGCTTTTGGTTATGGTGAAAAGCATCGAAAAATACTATCTTCAAATACAGACCACTTTAGAAGGTATAAATTAATATAAGCTTTAATTAAATACACAAATCTGTATTAGGACACCAAAACTTATAAATTTCAAAATTTGGAAGACTAAAAATTTATTCACTAAGAATTATATTTTATGTATAATGTGTAACATATCAAGAGAAACAATCTTAGGTTTGATAATTTAACTGCTACATGAATTATCATTTTACCTTATATACTAAGTTTTCTTCACTTACCTAGTACCATATTCAAAACATCATCATTCTCATCTACTGAAGGGTCCATGCAAACCATATCCAGCAGTTCCATCAGCTGCTTCTGAAGAGAATAGGCTTCCTTGAAGAGTGCCTGGAGAAGGTCTGAAACTAGGTGTAAGCACCCAGAATATACAGAGTCGCTATTCTGATCAACAAATTTGAAAATGAGAGAAACAGCAAATCATAAAAAGCTCAAGAGCCAAATATACTTTAATTCATACTATCAAAGATTATAAATTACTGTTTTAGGCTGGCTCATATATTCATTAAACAAATGTTTTAGTGAACATCCACTTTATGTTATATACTTTGAGAGCTACACTCATGTATAAAACAACTTCAACTTGTCTTTCAACTATAGAACTAAAAGGGAAATAATAACATGCATGAAGTTTTAATACCCTATCACCAAAAAGAAGTATTAATTAACTAATGATTTTCATTCGTCCAACAAATAGCAGAACCAACACTGCCTGGGTCCAACAAATTCTAGGCCAGCTTTTCTGCCTTTAAGTAGACTCTGAAATGTATAAATGAGCTAAGGGTTAACTCGCCTGTATAAAGAGAAGTTCAGGCTCCAAATCATTAAGTTGCAATCACTGATTCACCAATTCTATATGGCAGAATAATTTCATTATCACTGTGACTCAACATGTATCTTATCATTTCTTTCTTAATTAAAAAAAAAACCTAAAAGGCCCTTTTATGATTGTCATATAACCATTCATTTTTTTACTCGTGTATTATTCGTCAAAACAAATCATAATTTAAAGCCAGAACATTTAAAATATAAAGCAGAATTTGTGGCATAGTTACATCAAGAAGACACCAGTCTAAGTGCTGGCCATGGTGGCACATGCCCATAATTCCAGCACTTGGGAGGCTGAGGCAGAAGGATCGCTGCAAAGTTCAAGGCTAGCCTGGGTTACAAAGCGAGTTCAAGTCAAGGCCAGGCCAAACTGAACAGTGAAACCCTGTCTCAAAACGTAAAAAAAAAGACACCGGTCTAAAGTACAACACTGGTTTTTGTTTCTGGGAAGATGGCAAACTGGTAAGCAGCAGAGAAAGAGCCTCTCCAAGAGTTGCCATCTAGACACTGGAATATAGTCATTCGAGGAAGACAAGGAGGAGGGAAGTGGGTCTCCTGGACCCAGAAAGTATCTGAAGCTAGAATTGAAACCCATGGGGAGAATAAAGAATGAAACTTCAACAAAGGAGGCAGCTGGCAGAGCCTTTTCCCTGAATCAGGTCTGTGTAAGAGGAGCAGTTCAAACCTGCAGACACATGGTGACCGCTGGCAAAATCAGAGACCTCCATGGAGAGACGGAACAATGGAAGTGAAGGACTATACTAGCTAGAGGTGAGTGCTGAGGGCTCAGTTGTCCTGCTGGAGAGAGCGACTGGCTGAGAGAGGGGCCATCCAAGCTCAGAATTTAAAACTGCTGGGTCCATCTAGCAGCTGCCAGCAGAGTTCAAGCTCGAAGAGGGTGTGCTGACTGCTACAGGCTGAATGGGTCTGCTATTGGCCCCGGAGGGCCAGAACACAGCCTGAACTTCAGGGGAAATAAAGGTGCAGGGTCGCTGAGATTACCACTACCCCTCCAGAAAGCTACTGCTGGCTTGCTTGGATCAATCAACACAGATCTGGACTGTCTCCACATAATGTCTACCAGTGACAGCAGAGACAAACCTGGAAGTAAACTTTTTTCTTCTTTATTTTTCCCTATCTCTTTCTCACTTGTTTTTTGTTGTGGTGATTTTGTTTTTTCTCCTTCACACCAGTGTGAACGTGGTTTCTAGTCTCTTTGTGTTTATCGTACTGCTCTGTTCTTCATTTCTTCCTTTTCTCTTTCCCTCTTGCCTTCTGTACTAGTTTCCTACAGTTAGTGCAGTATGTAAGTCCTTAATATGTCAATTTTACTCTCAGGGGTTAAAATTTAAAAGAGGTTAGGGAAAAAATAGTGAAGTAGGAGAAGAGAATGAGCAAATTCAGTAGCACAGCTGGATACAAAGTCAACACTCAAAAATCAATAACCTTCCTGTACACAAATAACAAACTTCACTGAGAGGGAAATTAGGGAAACAAAACCTTTCACAACAGCATCCAAAGGACAAAAAAAAAAGGAAATACCTAGGAATCAATCTAACAAAAGATGAAAAAGGTCTCTACATTGAAAGCTACAGTACTTTGGAAAAGGACACTGAAGAGGATATCAGAAAATGGAAAGATATCCCTTGCTCTTGGGTAGGAAGAACCAATAGTGAAAATGCCCACATTTCCAAAACTGTTATACAGATTTAATGCAATTCTGATCAAAAGTTCAACAGCATATGTCACAGAATTAGAGAAAAAAAATCCTAAAATTTATTTGGAACCAGAAGAAACCCAGAATAGCCACGGCAATTCTGAGCAACAAAGGCAAAGCAGGGGGCATCACAATCCCCTACTTGATATTATACTATAAAGCTACTATGATAAAAACAGCATGGTACTGGCAAAAATACAGATCCAAAGATCAACTAAACAGATTAAAAGATTCAGAAACAACTCCAGACCTACTCAACCATGTTATCTTTGACAAAGATGCCAAACACATTCACTGGAAGAAAGATAGCCTTTTTAATAAATGGCGCTGGAAAAACTGGCTTTCCACATGCCGAAGATTAAAATTGGGCCCATATCTTTCACCATGCACTAAACTAAATTCAAAATGGATCAAAGATCTAAATATTAAAACAGAAACATTAAATCTGCTGGAAGATGGAACAGGTAAAACTCTTGAAGACACTGGTACAGGCAAAGACTTTATGAATAAAACCCAATCACAAAGAAACTATCACAAAGAATCAACAACTGGGATCTCATTGTATTAAAAAGCTTTTGCACAGCAAGAGAAACCACCAACAGAGTGAAGAAACAATCCACAACATGGGGAAAAAAATGTTTGTCAGCTGTTCCTCAGACAACGTATTACTATCAAGAACACATAAAGAACTCAAAAAAATTAAACCGCCCAAATTTAAAGACCTAATCCAAAACCAGGCATTTCAGATGAATACACACTTCTCAGATAAAGAAATATGAACAGCAAATAAATATATGAAAAAATGTTTAACATCACCAGTCTCTTGACAGATGCAAATTAAAACAATATTGTGATTCCATCTCACCCTGGAAACAATGGCTATTATCAAGAAATCAAACAGTAACAAATGCTGGTGGAGTTGGGGAGGGAAAAGGAACCCTACCCCACTGTTCGTGGGAGTGTAGACTGGTGCAACCACTGTGAAAATCAGTGTGGAGATTTCTCAAAAAACTAGGACTACTGAACCCAGTGATTTTCCACCTATCTTCTCAAAAGAATTAAAAGTCTCAGGGGCTGGAGATTTAGTTCAGCGGGACAACGCCTGCCTGGCAAGTGCAAGGTCGTGAGTTTGATTCCCAGTACCAGAAGAAAAACAAAAAAACAAAACAAAACAAAAAAAAGAATTAAAAGTCTCATACCACAGTGATACATGAATATCTATGTTTACAATGGCACAGTTTGTAATAGTCAAATATTGGAAACAACCCAAATGACCATCAACTGGTAAATGGATAAGAAGATGTGTTTTTTTTAAAACAATGTAGTCCTACTCTGCCATAAAGAAGGATATGCTCCAGACATTTCTAGGTAAACAGATGTATCTTGAGAACATACTCTTAAGTGAAATAAATTGGGACACACACGTATAAATACCACATTGTTTCTCTGGTGTGAGAAACCAAAAGTGTATTTAAGGACTAAAATGTAGTGTGAAATAAGAGGAAAATGTTCAAATGGGGAGGTGAACAGGGAGAGGGGAGGGGAAAAGAAGGGAAAAGTTAAAAAAAAGAGAGAGAAAAGAAGGAAAATATGGAAACAAACTTTGTAAGTGGGGAGGAGAAGAGGGGTTCAAGGGAGGGTAAGGGAATGGGGAAAAAAAACCAAGTTATATCAGGTACAGATAGAAATTCTCTATGATGAACTTGATCATTACGTATATCTAAAATGTACCAATAAAATCTAATTTTAAAAAAATAAATAAAAATATAAAGTGCAACACTAAACAAGTGTTCTGTTTCCATAGTAGAGTAAAATAAAGGACAATTACACATAAAATTTCACTAGATCTTGGATGAAGCACATAACCCTCTGAAAAAACTACCCAATGAGTATAGATAGGCTGCAAGTAATTTCTAGTCACATTTTACTGCAAGATGGAAAAATTCCCAAGGTGATTTCACACACTCATTTCATGTACCTGCCCTTGACTTCTGTCTTCAGTCTCATCTAGATCCAGAAAGGCTCCATGAGTAGAAAGACAATCCCATTCCCCAAAACCTCAATGTAGACTGACATGAATGAGTCTGTGTGCAACCTCCATCTAGAACCTACAGGGAAATCAGGAGCCCACATACTGTGCACAGTCTTTTCTTTAAGCAGCTGCTCTTCTTTAACTGTCAAAATGCTGTCACATCTGATGGGCTATATAAAAACCATTTCATAAACCAAAATACTGTCTTCATATCTTTTTTGCAAAATGTTAAGTAAACCATCCAAAGGAAGGAAAAAAAAAAAAAAAAAGAAAAATCCAAAGTTTATGCCAAAAAGCCATTAAGTCCTCTGCGGCCTAACTCATTTGTTTCTGGGATGCAGGGCCATGTGGACAGTGACACGGCAGTAGATGGTCCCTCTTAGCATCAGTGCCATGGTTGTCTGGTAAAGCATTTCATCGGGCAGGCCTCATTTCAAGTGCATAGGGGCACCATCGGATGTCTGGAAAAACTTCTGCAGGTCTGACACTTTGTTCTTCCCAGCATAATTGTATGCAGGGTAACTGGAGATCCGTTCACAGGTGTGGCAAGTGATAGGCAGTGTTTCACTGCCCAAAGCCCATTCTCTAGACAAATTGTTTATGAAGCCACTAAACTTGTAATAGAGTGGACACTTGACTTACAAACGCAATTCATTCCCAAGGGCTGGCTGTAACTCAAGCTGTCAACTGAAGGCTAAGGCTTCTCTACACAGCCTTCGAAGTATCTCTCCTGCATAGAGGCAGATCTCAGTGTCCTTAGAGAGACACTGGCCCAGGATTTCTCAATTAATCCCATACAGGAAAGGATGTTGTAATGTTCCTCCCAAAACCTGTCCACAATTCAGATACATTGTTAAATCTGTATCTGAGATCATCTGGAAGCACAAGCAGCCAGCATTCGGGTTATAACTCAAGACTTTGGTCATAAGTTAAAACTAAAATTCTGGGTATAACCCAAGTTGTCAGGCCAGTTGTAACTCGAGGGTCCACTGCACATGATTCCTGGATTCCAGTTTCCTGCAGCTGTTGCACAGGTGAACAACCCACATAACCATTTATTTTGAAGTAGTTACTGCATGCATGCTATTTGTACTGGGGAAAAGATCATCCCAATAACACTAACTAAAATGTAAAATCTTATATAGACACTATTTTATTCAGTCCCCCCACCACTGATTCTAGGCTAATTTAAAGTGGACCCAGACCTGTTACTCACCTTGCAATGTACAAATGTACTTTTGATTACATGAAGGACAGAGGAGGGGAGACTATGAATATTTTCTAGAATGACGGATTCTTGTGTGGCACAGACATGCTGAACACATCCTGTAAGAGCTCCTAACACCTGCACCATTGTCTGAAAATAAGGAAAGACATTTCACTCTACATATATATTTTATGCACAATAAAAGAGGTATCAGACAATAAGCTGGGTGCTAGGGATACAGGAGATGCTGTTTCTTTTTTCAGAGAACTTGTCTATCAAAGAACTACCAATACAGTATTGGAACAATTGGGAAGCTACCTGGAATCCCAGCCCATACCTCAACCCACCTGACAGGTATTCCACACATATCCCCTGAAATTAGAGGTAGGGCATGCTATCCTAACTTATCTTTTTGTAAGAATGCAGATATTTAACCAACATAAAACTATATTTAAAAATTCAGATTCATCTTTCTGTATTCATATCTGTAAGCCCACAAGACTACTTCCAGCAGTAGACCATTAATAAGGAATACCTGGCTAATCAATATCAGCATAAAAATCTCACTTTCCCCCTACACCTACCAAACATTTGACTCACTTGTAAAATATTCCTTAGAGTGGTCTGGATTTCTACATTTTGACTTGACAGTCCTCTGGCTTGAGTGGTTAATTCATACATCATCTCATCAAATAATTTTACAGTCTGTAAAAACAAATTGGGTCACAAATAAACTGGAAAAATTGAAATCACTAGAAAAGGCTGTTTTTGTTTTGTTGCAGTACTGGGGATTTAACCCAAGGCCTTTGCACTGATTTATGTCTCTAGCCCTTTTGAAACAGTGTCTAAGTCACTAAGTTGCCCAGGCTGCCTCAAACTTGAGATCCTTCTGCCTCAACTTCCTAGAGTGCTGAGATTACAGGTATGTACCACTATGCCCAGCTAAGGATATTTTTTTTAAAAAAAGACTGTAATACAATGATTTAGTTTTGTATTAGTAACATCTATTCGGTATTGTCTAACTTACCAATTGTACCTACTTAAGTAAAAACTATACATAGAATATATATAGTGCATTATATAATGCAATCCCCCCCACCCCCGCAAAAGCGTCAGAAATTGATTTACCTTCTATTTCTGTGGTTTGAATATAAAAAAATTACTCAAAGTTTATTTTGAGATGCAACAAATATAAAGCCTACTCTATGCAATAAAAGATGACTGTCAGGTGTGATAGTGGTACACACCTATAATCCCAGCACTCAGGAGGCTGAGGCAGGAGGACTGACCTGAGCTCAAGGTCAGCTTGAACTACACAGTGAGATCCTGTCTCAAAAAAACCAAAAACCAAGAAGATGACTACCTTGACCAACCAATATTTATATGGGCACCTACAAAGGTATATTTTGGTAGTGGTAATGAATTTGTACTGAATCATCCATTCATTATTGACTTACATTCTAGCTTTTCATCTTTGTGACCAATTCAAAATGCCCTTGCTGGATTAAGGGTACAGCATATAAATCCACATTCAAGCTTTTTGTCTATAAAAACATACCCACACTAATACCTTAACATTCAGATCTTTCTAAGTAATTTAAATGGCCTAAACCCTGAAGAATAACAATGCAGGTAACAACACAATGCAGTTAAAGAGTTACTGTTTTTCATAAGCCAATGAACACTCACAACCTTGTTTAACCTATAGATCTTTTTTGGTGATAGAGAACAAAATTCTAAGAAACTTTTCAGATAGAGTATTCAAGTAAAGTAAAAGGAATTCTGATGGTTATTTATTTAAAACTGAAACTTAGAAATTAATCCCAATAAATTATCATGAATGTTTTATTTTGACAAGAAGTACTTTTAGTGCCTTTCACTTAAAAAAGAAGTATGACCATGTTTCAGAGAAACAGTATAACACACACATGCAAAAATTAATAATACAGTCTGTGAACTTAATGTTTTCTTTTAGTTAATTGGTTTTCCCAATACTTCAGCTTTTTCACTTCTAAGACTTCTTTAATAAATTTTTGGCTCCATTTTTCTAAACAATGAAATTCACCAATTATTAATAAACATGATAAAAGGCCTTCAGATAACTTCTACAATCACAAATTTTCATTGAATAACTTTACAAGAGTATTTAAAAATTAACCACAAATACTTTAAATTCAATTAATAAAGGATTCATCAATTAGTAAAACCTAAAAACAGAAGTTTTCAATCACCTAATAATTACACCAATACCACACATACCCATAAGATCTATTATTTACTATTTACCTGTATCTCAGGTATGTTTGATAAATTAGAATAAAGAGCCACAATTAAAACTGAATAATGTAAAACTGAGACTAGATTTTAAGAACTTTCATAACATGTAGTTTAAGATATCAGTACTATACCTTTGGTAGCACTTGTGAAAAGAAAGTCTGTTCCAATGTCAGGTAGTTCATATGAGGTAAAAACATTTCTATCATAATTTTCAAAATTTCTATAAAGCAAAATAAGATTTTGTAAGACTGTCAATTAGCAAAAATCTTTGTTTTCACCAAATGTGAGAATATGTAAGTACTACGAATTTCAACTTTGTACAGTTTCAAAATGTTATATTCTATATACAGAAACTACTAAGTTGTATCTAGTAACAAAAGAAAAAGAAAAATGTCTACATATCCAGCAACCGAACACTAGTTAAACTGACATGGATACATCTGTCAAACAGCATCTACTATCATTAAAATATTTAAAAGCATAAAAAAGTTCACCATAGTTTAAAGTTAAATAAAAAGATTCCAAAATAGTATAATCCCAATTTAATTTAAACATGTACATACACAGAATAGATAGGCTGACAAAAAAATACAGAAATGAGATCATTCTCACCATCTTAACTATTTCTGATTTCCTGCATGTTTCAATGTTCTACAATAATATGCAGTTTATACTCAAGATAAAAATAATTGTTACCTGAAAAAATTAGACCCCAACAGGCAATTCAGATTCAAATTTATAAATATTTTATAAACAAGTGAAATACAAATAAGCTAACTGAAAATGTGAGTAACTGAGCCATCTATAGTTGTAACTTGCCCTTTTCTCCTAAGAAAGCAAATCTTATCAAGGGAGACTGATAAAAGACAGATAAAAATAAAGTCAATTTTTCCAAATGACACTAAGCAGTGTACTTTGAAGAAGACTGCTCATTTAAATTACTAAAGGTTGCAGAGAATGATTAGAAAATGATTAAAATTGAAGGAAACACAAAATGGTAAAATCAACCCCAATGATTTATTTGGGACTGAGAACTCAATGACATTAAAGTAAATCATATAATCAAAATAATTTTACTTACGAATATGCTCAATCCAACTCTCAGAATGTTGATACATAGAGTAAAATAATTAAGGAAGATACTGTTATCATTGTAACAGAATATTCATTCCTGATAAGAAATTCAAAAAGGACTCTTCTTAAAATTTAGCAAAAATCCATGAGACTAAAATTAGACTCAAATTACTGGCTTACTTTCATTTTAAAAATTTAATGTTAGGTAAACAGAATTGTGAAAATACTTCAGAGAAATATTTTTAAAACCACTTAAGACATAAATTTACCTTTCCGAATCATGGCCACTCATAAAATACTTTTGACAGAGAGTAACACACTGTTAATCCATGAACTCCTGGTCTCTACTACTGGACAGAAATTTCTTTCTCTTCATCATTTCTACTTTATTTGTACTTGTCTTAAGTCTTTTCATATTACAGTACTTGCATTCCTATCATATCAACTTTACCAAAAATTACCCTACCATCAATACAAAAGTTGTACACCATTAAGAATTACTAGAAATGTTTTACTGTAAAAATGCTGTTGGGGTCATCAATGAATATGTTCACAAGAAATACAAATCTACAAAAATTATCACAGTAATACAAGGATTGATTCCTCCCGAAATCTTGCTTTGTGTACACTTTTCACAACAGCAAACAGTTCAGTAGGACAGAATATGCCTTATGGAAACATTTCAGTGAAGATCAAAAAGACTGTTCTTCCACAAGTAATCATAAGTCATGATTACATACATAAAGGCTAGATAATATTTAAAACACAAAATATTAAAATAATTAGGGTGAATAGGATTGTGAGCTTCTCTTTCATGTACTGCAAACAGTGAAAATAAAATCGCTGACACTTTCAAGCATTTTTAAACCATGAAATATTTTTTTCCTTTACCAAACACTTATCATGTGCCAGGCATTGTCTTCATGCTAGGCATAAAGGAATAAACAAAACCAAATTCAGGGGAAAAGTGCAGGGGGAGAAGGAGACTGTTTGTTAATGATAAAGTGCCTTCTAAACACAACAATGAAATAAAAGTGTAACAGACTGGGCCTGGGGAACTACCTGAGGCTGAGGGCTCTAAAAGGGCCCCTCAAGGAGGTAACTTCTGAGCTAAGACCTGAATGATGAGATGTTCAAAAGGGGGGGAAAACAAACGAGGTTGGGCAGAGGCAGTCTTAGGCAAGTAAGCCTGATGTATCTGTGGACAGAATAGTTAGTTAGGAATGAAAGAGGGATATCATGGGAAGCTTTAAAGGTAAATCTAGATTTTACTCCTAATTCATTAAGTCATGGGGGTGGAGAATGGGGTTAAACAGAAGGAAAATGATGTGACCTATATTTTTCACTCCAAGCTTATTTTGAAGAATAGATTGTAAGACACGAGTAGAAAGAAATAAGGAAATTACTAACAATAAGACAGGAGGTAGGAGTTTAGAATCAGTGTGGTAGCAATAGTGGTGGAGATAGGTGAACTGACTCAGCTTAAAGGGAGAAAGAATTTCCTAAGAAAGATAGAAACCTCAAGGTTTTTCAGTTCGTATTTGTTAGTTTTTGTTTTTTTTTTTTAAGGTTTTGGTTTGTAAAACCATTTACTTAAACTGGAAGAACAGATGTGAGTTCTCTTGAATATGTTAAATTTGAGATACACAGCAAGATGGCAATGTTAATTTTAAATTTAGTGAAGTTCCCATAAACCTTAGGGGAGGAAAAGGAACCATGTTCCGTATTTTTGAGCCCATAAAGCTAACACAATGTCTGGTACACGCTGTGTACGAAGTAAGTGGTTTCGAGTAGGAGCATGGTCATTTGTTTCCAAGCTGGAACTCTTCAAGGATAGAAATTCCACACCTGCAC
Organism: Chinchilla lanigera; assembly: GCF_000276665.1. Taxonomy (NCBI): domain Eukaryota; kingdom Metazoa; phylum Chordata; class Mammalia; order Rodentia; family Chinchillidae; genus Chinchilla; species Chinchilla lanigera. The sequence goes on from NW_004955462.1 coordinate 7,517,252, forward strand.
AATAACTAAAAAGGGCTTTGGTACACATTTTGCTAATGCCTAAGTGAATGACTGCTATATAATAATACTTAGTTACATTGGGCTTTCACTGCGCAGTGTAGAGATTCTCTCAACTGTCATTTTTTTTCCTTTCGAGTATAATTTTATGTTGAAGGTGAGCTCAACGATGTAAAGGGAGAAGCACCTTGTAACAGAAGGGGCTAGGACTGCAGTGACAGTGACACCACAAGGGCACTAGACATACAGAAAATTATCCGTCCTTGGCAGCAGTGACATCAAATAACTCAGACGCAGGGCTGGGAAAGTAGCTCAGAGGTGGGCCCTACTCCAGCACGCACACGGCCTTGGGTTTGATCCCCAGCGCCACAAACAAAAGACAAAACCGGTGAAGGCGTCTAGCACAGAACCTAGCATATAGGAAGTACTGGATAAATGTTAGTTTAAAAAAACAAACCTCAAATGAAGCAGAAAGCCAACACCTGAAGCAAACCTGCGGAGGCTTTGTAAAGGCTCCGAGAACCCCTCTGGCGCTACAGCGTCCGGGTCCTAGCTCCGCTCTGTGTCCTCGCCGTCCCCACGGCCCCACGCAGGGGAGCTCACGCCGACCCGCCATTAGGAACGCACAAAACCCCACCAAGGCAGAGACTGGAGGAAAACGCCGCGCCCCGCTAAGGCCTCCCAAGTCTGTGCGCCCCAGAGCCCAAGCCCTGGCCTCGCAGACCTCAGTCCCCAGCGTCTTCGCGCTCGCCCCGGCAGACAGCGTCCGGCCGCCGCCACGCAAGCGGACAACGGACCACAGAGGATATGAGGAGCCGGGGCAGAACAGACGGCAGCTCCCGGCGGCACAGCTCCTCAGGCCAGCCGCTCAGCTCCTCCAAGCTGCCTACGCGTTCCTCAGACATGCTGCAGTCGGAGCCGCCAACTTCAAACCGGCCCCGCCACGGCCCAACCGGAAGCCCAGCCGTCCCGGCAGGCCTTGCGAGCCCGCCGTCCGGACTAAACCATAGAGAGGAAGCCCACTGGCTTCCATTGCAGCAGAGAGAGGGAAACCGGGCCTATCTGGCTGCCCGGAGGACTCGACTCGCTGTTTCGCGCTCTCGGGTGTACTACCCCAGGACTCTCCCGACTGCGTGGTCGCAGGCCCGGTCACAGACTTTCCACTGAGATCGGGCGCTTCTGGGAGGTGAGAGCTAGAAGTCCACAGGTTTATAAGCCTCGGTTCCTTAGAGCTTTGAGGTTGCTCTTCTGGGGTCAAGTTTGATCGGGACCCCTCCAGAAGTGGCTCCCAGACTGCTTCGAGAGGTGGAAACTGGGGTGTGCACCCCTTCTGCATCCTGGGGGGCGGGGGCAGAATAAAAACGTCAGGACTGCTGTGCAGATCGAGCAGATGCTACAGAGCTCTGGCGGTGTTGGAAGCTGAGGCAGAAGGGTCACAGGTTCGAGCCCAGAGTAGGCAATTCAGCGACTTAGTGAGACCCTATTTCAAAATTTAAAAACTCAATAATAAGGGGTTGAGCTGTAGCTTAGTAAGAAGGCCCGGTGTTCAGTGCTTAGTACTGCAAAAAAAAAAAAAAAAAAAAGGAAAAGGAAAACCAACACAACAGAACCAGCTGGTTCCACTTCCACTAGTCCTCCCGTAGAAATGGTTAGTGCAGTGTCCTTATTTTGTGGTCAGCTCAGCAACCAAACTAATCTTTATTAATTGCTCCCAGATGACCCCAGTCTCATATAAAGGAGGCTGGGGTCCGAACCAGATGTTTGAAGTGAAGTCATTCTGTTGAATTTACACACTTCTACCCTTACCTGTGAATGTTTATTTTAAAAGCAATGTTCACTTACCAAAATATAGCCTTGAACTATGTTTTGAGGCAGTAACAGAAGGGAAGAAATTCTGGAGTTTCGGGGATTGTACGAACTTGGACTTACTCAGGACTGCTGAATGACACCAAGTAGTTAGGCTGTCCTGTTTCAGAATCGTGGACTTTGTTCTGGTAGGGGTGGCAGTGACTGCTGTACTGTTATTGTTTTTCAGTTTATTTTTACAGTTTATTTTCTCCTCCAGTTTTTGAACTTAAGATACGTGCATGTTTCCCCAAATCTCTTCTCTCTTCCCATAGCCGATTTACAAAAGGCAGCTGTGTAGGGGAGGGTAGGTAAAGGGTTTAATACTTCATTTTAGTGAAATGTGCCATTTTGCTTTAATCACCATTTTACCTTTTTTTTCTCCAGGGTCAAGTGAAAGACAGTCAAAGACATCTTTAAAAAGTCTTTGAAGCCAGGTGTGGTGGCGTGTACTTGTAATCCAGCACTTTTGAGGCTGAGGCAGGAAGATCCTACTGTGTTGGAGGCCAGCCTGGGCTACAGAGTAAGTTCAAGACCAGCCTGAACTACATAGCACGACCCTGTCTCAAGCAAACGAATAAACAAAAAAGTCTTTGGAAATATCTCTAAATGTTTGTAGTGGCGTATAAACAGCTAAAGAGAAGTTGACTTCAGTGTAACTAATTGAATCATTGAGGCAGATTTCTGTGTGTCCTCAGACTTTATCCAGAAGTTGAAGAGTCTTTTTTTGAATTTAAGAATCGTGTGTGTGTTTAATACAAAGATGATCTTTCAATTTAATTTCAATATAGAAGACCATGTAGAAAATGAATTAACACCCCCTGAAGATGGAGCTTTGACTCTGAGTCCCTCAAAAGTGTCGTCCGCCTCAGAAAGTCAAAAACAAAAACAGAAGGAGAGGAAACATCCTATGGAACAGTCTGACCTGCCTTCGGAGCATTTGTGGGAGTACAGGGCAATGGGAAATGTAGCTCCCTCCCAAGACGCTGACAGCCCAATCAGTACAGCCAAAGGTTCGAGGAACTTGGACCCAGATGAAAAACAGCCCCGCCTGGCAGTTGCCAAAGAGCATGCTCTGCCTGAAGATTTAAAGAAAGTGTTAGAAAACAAAGTCATAGAATTGTTACCGGGTCTTCAGCATGTTAACATATCAGTAGTGAAAACTATCTGGTCGAGGGAAAACTTCCCTGGAGAAAACATAATTTCCAAAAGCTTGTCTTCTCACTCTGATCTGATTACAGGTGTTTATGAAGGAGGCTTAAAAATCTGGGAATGTACCTTTGACCTCCTGACTTATTTCACAAAGGCCAAAGTGAAATTTGCTGGGAAGAAAGTGTTAGATCTCGGCTGCGGATCAGGGTTGCTGGGTATAACCGCATTCAAGGGAGGGGCCAAAGAAATTCATTTTCAAGATTATAACAGTTTGGTGATTGATGAAGTAACTTTACCTAATGTAGTGGCTAACTGCTCTTTGGAAGATGAGGAAAATGATGCAGATGAACCAGATGTGAAAAAATGCAGGAAGTCGAAAGTAGCACAAGAACTATGTAAATGTCGGTTCTTTTCTGGAGAGTGGTCTGAGTTTTGTAAGCTTATGTTAAACAGCGAAAATCTCTTTGTAAAATATGATCTCATTCTTACCTCAGAAACCATTTATAATCCGGATTATTACAGTACTTTGCACCAAACATTCCTTAGTCTATTGAGTAAGGGTGGACGGGTGCTTTTGGCCAGCAAAGCACATTATTTTGGTGTTGGTGGCGGTGTTCATCTTTTTCAGAAGTTTGTAGAAGAAAAGGATATATTTGAGACTAAGACACTTGAAATAATTGATGAAGGACTAAAGAGGTTCCTACTTGAAATAACTTTTAAGTACCCTAGTTAATATTCAGTGAAAGTCCTAAACGAAATAAACAGAATGACCAAAATTTGATCTGTTTTGCTCTTTGTGTGTGTTTGTGTGAAATGATGGTATTTGTTTAGTTTGTTTTTCCACATAATAGGCCAACTATGTTGGCAGCCTTGTATTTGCAGGAGTAAATTGAGAAAGTACATTTGAGCATTTGGTGAGCCTGGGTAACATTTTATAGGAAAGTTCTCCATCTTCATTTCTTTGACCTTTTTACAACCTTTGACATTACATAAAAAAATTTCCTAGGAAATCTTTACACATCTTATCTCAAATTTGAATTCCCAGACTTTTGTCAGTTCCTTTGTCTACAGGAAGTGTCTGGTCAGATTATTCAGTAGTAGTGAACTCAGTGGTAGAGGCCGTGATACACTTAGCAACACTAGATATTCCCTCACAATGCAGATTTCTTCCTTTTTATGAAATTAAAACTGAATTCAGATAACCCTTAAAAGTGAATGAGTTGTTGAAATGCTTTTTCAGAGTCATGATTATTTCTTTGTTCGCAAACAAAAGCTTTATACAAGAGACACTAGTAATAAGCAGCTTGATAACAAGTATTAGAAAAACAAGTGGGCTTTTTCCCCCTCATCGAACGGGTAAGTGGCCAATGGATTTGTGACCTGAAAAAATATGACAAGGGATGCTATAGTTACCCTTTTCCATCATATTTACGGATGAAATGGAAAAAGTGGATGTGAGGCTTGCCTTCGGCAGTATATGCCCTAAGCCATTGGAGTCAGATGTGCACAGTCTCACAAAGCCCCAAATTCCTTGCCATGCTGCCCTTGGGCTGCGTGATGATTTTATGCAAAGACAAACCTTCCCCCAAGCAGATTCAGCTCCTCTTCAGTCCTGTTCTTAGTCTTAACAGCCTTCTAAAATTTCCCTTCTGAAAATGGGTGAGAAACTGATCAACACCAGAACCCGCAGAGTATATCCTTTACCACCAGGTCCAGGAAGCGGGCTGTAAGATTTTTTTGTCTTCTTGTAACAATTTGGTGATCACAATACCCTTTCGGTTGGTGGTACCCAGCATGGTGAAATAGAATAAGGTTTTAGTTAGTGTGCCGCAGGTGAGAACAAAGAATGTGTTTGAAATGGAGGTTAGAGCTACAGGGGTATTGCTCTTGGACCCTCTCCCCGATCCAGGAGTCTTAGAGGTTCTTTGGCTGTCCCAGCTGCACTGCACAGCTGTAAAATCTTCTAACACATAACCAGTTAGCCCTGCACTGTGGGTGTAGCTTGGCCAATTTTCTTAACCTCTAATTTCCAGCAGATCCCCAGAAGTAAAGCTCTACTCCTGGTCTCAAAAGAGTGGTCATGGATAGTTCAACAGCCCAATCACTTCCCAGATCTTTCTGATGCCATGGAGAAGTAATTGACATTTTCAGAATGTGTGGACAACAAATGGGACCACTGCGAGACTTGAGACATTTATTTAGTCAAAATTAGGAAGAAAAAAATTATCCCAGTTCTACCTTATCTGGTCAGACCAAAGCTTGCCCAATTTTTCCCCTCTCTCCTTTCCTCCTTCCCTCTCTCCCTCCCTTTCTTCTTTCTCCCCATTCTTCTTTCCTTCCTTTCTTCTGTCCTCTCCTTCATTTCCTCTGTTCTTCCTTCCTACTCTTTTTCCTTCCTTTCTTCTGTCCTTCTGTCTTCCTTCTGTCCTCTCCTTCCTTCTGTCCTTCCTTTCTTTCTTTGTTCATTCTATCTTCCTTCCCTCTTTCCCTCCCTCCCTCTCTCCCTCCCTTCCTTCCTTCCTCCCCTTCCCTTCCCTGCCAAATTGTCCAGGCTGAACTCCTTCCTCAGCCTCCGAGAGTGCTGGAATTACAGGCACGCACCACCACACTCAGTTGTCCAAATTCATTTTTTGTGTCTAAAATGTCCTAGAAGTTCTAAGTTTTTCCTGTTCTAGTCTAAATAACTTCTACGAAGTTTCTACAAATGAGGTTCTCAATTTATTTTAAATGGCATTAAAAAGATATTTGTGTTTGGGAGCATTTTTTTAGAAGAATTTGTGTAGAAAGGTAGATTAAAGCCTAGAAACTCAAAACACACCCAGTTGGCTCACTGGCACACCACATTCCCATTAACGGATCCATGGCAGCTTTTTTATTATCATTGCTTTTCTACCCTCTTGTTTTAAGACTCTTTAGGGATGGACACATTTTTCAGTGATTTGCTTTTCTGCCCTGAGCTTTCCACAAATTGAACTCTGCTTCCTGTTTGCTTTGCCTTCTTCAAGCTTCTCCTGGATTTTTACAATAGGAATCAAAAGATTCTCTCATTATAGAAAATACTCAGAGAAACATTTTCTAGGAAGTGGGGCACAGACATTTCTAACACTCTGTATTTCAGTTCCTTTAACAGGAAATGCATTCAGGGCTGTACTTCAAACATTAAGACAACTACCTTCTTAACTTTGTGGCTGGTTTTCATTTTCCCAAGGCAGGAAAAACATCTTATTCTTTAATTCCCCCCACACACCTATATGTGATACAGTACTTCGTAAAGTCTTTCATCTTGCCTGTTAACATAGTTCAACCTAAAGAGCAATAACCTTAGAGTCAAAATCCCTAGAGACCATTATGTCTCTGGTGATTTTAATTAGTTTGCTACCATCTATTACTATCAATCATATAGATATTTTACTAAGTTGCTTAAAAATAAATAGTAAGCTGGGCATGGAAGTGCATGCCTGTCATTCCAGCACTTGGGAGGCTGAGGCAGGAAGACTACAGTGAGTTTGAGGCCAACTGGGGCTACACAGTGAATTTGAAGCCAGCCTGAACTACATAGCGAGATCCTATCTCCAAAAACCAAACAAAAACTCAGTGTAATAAAAAATAAATAGTGAAGCTACATGTCAGAAGCTGAATGTAAATTGTTTTTACCCATAATGGGTCTAAAAAGACTTCCTGTATGAGTCCACTGTTTGATCCTATGTACACATGCTCACAAATCTCTCTCTTTCTCTGGAGTATTTTAGCAGTTGTGCGGGGAGTAGTAAGTCTTTCTAAGCAGCCACCTGCTAGGTACCAGTTCCTTTGTGCTTAATTTTCTCCCTTACTACACATGAAGCAGAATTCCACCCTACTCAGGTTCAAATACATTCTCCCTTGATCAAGAATTCTTTGAATATTTACTGCACAGAAAAAAATAGTTCCATTTTCAATAATTTTGGTTAAAGAAATTCATATCTTGTAAGAAGGGTGGATTTGTTCTTATGTTGCATGGTACCTCAACACACTTCTAGTTATATTCCACTTCTCTTGGACCATTTATAAGAGTAGCATGATTAGCAGACATGTCCCCAAGTATACTTGTATTTTGTGTGCCCCTTTTACTATGACTTGAACATTTCCTTTGATAATCAAGGGACTTTATAAAAGGTCGGAGATTAACTAAAGGGAAACAGAACAATAGATTACTGATAGCTTTGGACCTAGTGTTCTCAAAAGTGAATGTTATAGCACTCTCAAGAGATACTGATTATAAAACTAGAAAAAATCCTGAAGTTTATATGTAAGCATAAGAGACCCAGAATAGCCAAAAGATTCCTGAGCAACAAGAGGAAAATAGGAAGCATCACAATCCTAACTTTGAAGTTATGTTACAAAGCTATTTTTTAAAAAATCAGCATGATACTGGCACAAAAGACAGACCTGTGGATTAATGAAACAGAAGAGAGGATGCACAAACACCTCCAAGCACATTCAGCTATCTTTGACAAAGGAGCCAAAAACATATGCTGGAGAAAAGATAGCATCTTTAACAAATGGTGCTGGGAAATCCTGTTTATCCACATGCAGAAGATTGAATCTAGGCCCATTACATTTCATCTTATACTGAAATCAACATAGATCAAAGACCTAGATATAAAAACAGAAACACTGAATATGCTGGAAGTTAAATAGGTATAACTCTTAATGACATAGGCATAGGCAATGACTTTCTGAGCAGAACTTCAATTGCACACACACACAAAAAGAAAACCACCAAGAACTAATGAATGAGGTTATATCAAATTGAAAGCTTTTGTACAGCAAAGGAAACAGCCAACAGAATGAAAGGACAACTGACAGAATGGGAAAAAATTACCAACTTCAGATAGAGGCCTAATACCTATAAAATATAAAGAACTAAAAACCTTAGGCCTCCAAAATTGAAAGAACAAATCAAACAAAATGGGCAATTGAAATGAATAGACACTTCTCAAAAGAAGAAGTGCAAATGGTCAATAGATATGTGAAAAAATATTCAGCATCTTTGACCATTAGAGAATGCAAAATTTAAAAACAAAACCACTGAGATTCCACCTCACTCCAGAAAATGGCTAGGACTAAGAACACAAAAACGAAAATGTTGGTGAGGTGGTGGGGAAAAAGGACCTTGTCTATATTATGGATGGAAACATAAACTAGTACAACCACTGTGGAAATCAGTATGGAGATTCCTCAAACACCTACAACTAGAAGTTCCATTTGACTCAGCTACCCCGCTTCTAGATATCTTTCTGAAAGAGTTAAAAGATGGCATATTACAGTGATACATGTATACCCATGTTTATAGCACCACAATTCATACTAGCTAAAGCTTGGAAGCAGCCTATATGTCCATCAACAGATGAATGGATAAAGAAAATGTGGTATATATATATACAGAATGGAGTACTACTCAGCCTTAAAGAAGAATAAATTTGAGTCCTTTGTAGGAAAATGGATGCACCTTGAGACCATAATGCTAAGTGAAATAAATGAGACACACAAAGTTAAATATTGCATGATGTCTTTCACATGAGAAACTCATGTATAAATAATTCAAAGAACAAAGTAAAAGATACATGATAGAAAACAAAGAGGTAGACTTTGTGTAATGGAAAAGGGATCTGAGGATGGGAGGAGATAGGACAGGAGGGAAAGAGGAAATTAAAAGTATCAGATGCCAACTCCTCATCATGAATGCATTTGTTATATATCATAAGCATATACTAATAAGAAAAAGAAAAAATAGATTCTGATTATGGTGAGTTTGTTTATACCAGTCCTACAGCATTGTCCCTAACCTTATAATTTTGTGGTGTGAGTTATGATTAAAAAATTATCACTCCATAAACAAATGTCAACTTCCAATCACATGTCAGGCACTGAACTGGAAGCTGGACTACAAAGATAAAATGATACTTTTCTTGTTTTGTTTTGTGAGGAGCTTCATTGCAAGCGTAAGTGTAACAGAACTAGTGAACCTCTTGTAGGCACACTGTGCAGGTTCCTGATGGGACCCTCTTTGTGCACTAGGGAGTAAGATCATATCCCTGTAGTAGCGTGTGAGGAATAAAGGGGAAGAGAGAGGGGAGGGGTGGATATTTCCCAGCAGTAGTCATTGGTGACAATAGGACAGTATTTCAGACACCCTTGCCTCTCTTCTTTTACCAAAGGGTTTCAAGAACAAAGACAATTTCTGATAGTGAGGAGACACATGGCCTCTGCCAAGTATAGGCAGGATATTGGAAAACAAGCTGAATCTCCTAAATGTGAAATTGGGTGAACCTCCCTCCCTCTTTCCCAATTAGGGCTTCCCACCACTGCCAACTCCAAAGAGCAGGGATTTTATTTTATTAGGAGAAATGACTAACTTCCTTATACATCTATGCGAGCACCCAACTAGCATGAAAGAGGAGAATAGCAAATAAGAACAATCAATGTTGGGATATCACTAAGGTAGACAAGAAATGCCTTTCAGACAGGCAGTGGAGACTTCTCAGAAGACACAACACTTGACCACAGACCTAAATTTTAGTGGATTTTCATCGGACTGATGGGGAAGATGGCTAGGAGGATGGTGAGCTGAGTGCTTAAGCAGACAGAAAAGCTCACCTGTGAAAAAGTACTGAGCTCTGGAATCATACCGGTTTGCTAACTCATTGAATATTCATTGAGCACCTAAAAACTGCCAAGCACACTTCTAGGTGCTAGGGTATATGGAGAGATACTGCAGCGTTGACTGGTCGCAAGGTGATGTAACACTGCTGGGCTACAGACAGCACCCTAATAACATAGCCCATAATCATCAAGCCATACGATCTCAGTTGGATGTGAAGCTGGCCTGGTGACTAATAAAACCAAAAGTCATCATTTGTCTTATTAAAAGTTTCCATCAATTAAGTATCTTCAGTATTTCATTTTGGCAATCTCAATTACACATTCAATGAGCATTTTAAAAATTGGTATTCCTTTCAAATAATCTAACACAGTTCAGCAGTTCAGTTTTAAATTTTATTGAGAAAAAAATATTTTAATGAATAAGTTCGGTCTTTTAGAAAACCTGTCTACACCTTAGGTTCAAGGAAAATGCCACACTTCCTATCTGTTAAGCAGATGATAAACCTATGAGCAGAATACAAAGCAGTTTATGAGGTGTGTTTGTTTTCCGAAAGGAAGTGACAGTGATGTGTCTGAAGTAGAATTCAAGCTCAAGCTGCATTCTTAGTCTTATTTTTTTACTAGTACATGTTTGTGATACACAGTGAGTACATTCATCATGAGGAGTCTACATATACATATCACATCTTAACCCTTTGCACTTCCCCTTCTATCCTACCCTCCCTCAATCTCCAGATCCCTATCCTACGTGCAAAATGTCTGGCTCCCTACTTTCTATTATCTCACTTTCATTTTGCTCTTTAAATTACTTATCCTTTGGGTTTCTAAGAGAAACCATATGATATTTAAGCATCTGTGTCTGATTTTAAGGTACATCTGTTTTCCTACAAATGACTGAAATTTATTCTTCTGTATGGCCGAGTAATACTCTATTCTGTATATATACCATACTTTTTAGCCTAGTGGATTGAGGGGTTGGTACAAACCTTATAGATCTGGATATTTCTTGTAGGCATTTTTACTTTAGAGTTCTGGGACTTTTTGTTTCTTAAACACTAAACACACACTGCAGTACCTACAGCACAGAGAGAATATATCCATCCAACAAAGGATCAGATAGTATGGTTTAATGAATGAAAGGAACTCAGGAATAGTCAAATGCAGCCAAGTTCCAGCCCTGACTCTTGTTCTGTGTAATTATGTACATGCCTTCTTCATCAACAAAAGTCCCTCCCTTTCTTTCTCTTTCTCTTTCTCTCTCTTTCTCTCTCTCTCCTCTCTCTCCCCCTCACCCCTCCATCTCTCCTCCCTCCCTTTCTCCCTCCCTCTCTCTTTCTCCCTCTTCCTCTGGCTTCTGTTTAATTCATTTCAAAATATAATACTGTACCACTGTAAGTTAAAGGTTATTTTTACTTATAGCCTCCCTTCTTAATACATTTCCTTTTTTTTTCCACTTTTGAGTACAATGAAAATTTTTTTGGTCTTTTTGGTACAAGATTTCACTATGCAGTTCAGGCTGGCCTTGAGCTCACTTTGTAGCTCAGGCTGGTCTTGAACTCACAGTGATCTTCCTGCCTCAGCCTACTGAGTGCTGGGGTTACAGGTGTGTGCCACCATGCCCAGTTTACAACAAAATTGTACCACTGCCACCATTTAACTAATTCCTTCCTTATTTATCTGACTCTATTAAAGGATATCCTTAATTTACCCTGCCTAAGGCTTATCCATGCAAAGTATACCACCAGGTAATAGTTTTAACAGCACCAATTTCATCCCATCCCTTTCCGGATTTAAATCTTTAACAGCATCCTGTTTTCAAAACTATATTATCCAAAGGGAGTAAACAAGGTATCTCATTGTAATGCAGGAAGAGCTTACTAAATCATATATTTGTATTCATTTTTAAAGTTAAAACATAAGAAAGATATTAATTCTTTATTTCTCAGGGCATAAGGTATACTATGAGTTTAGTACAATCTGCTAATACTCCACCCATCCACATAACTGTCTTTGTCTTTATCTGTATTGTCCCAGGACCCTAATGACAGTGTCTATAGAGAAGAGGGATCATGATATATTCAGAAATAAGTTATGAGGTGGGGTCACCAAGGAAGACTTCCCAGGAGAAGTTTTGAGAAGGACTTTCTCGGAAAGCCCACCCCCATTAGATGACTGGAGAAAGTCCACGGTCCTGAGGGAAAGGTCAGTGTTTTAATACATTGCTTCTTTACTCCTAAATTTCCAATGGTTCTCTATTACATTAATGATAAAGTTCCAATCCCTCAGTTTTCCTTTAAGACTCTCTTTGAAAGTGAGAATGTCTTAATGACTTTCTCATTGCTGAGATATCTAGATATAAACCTGAGCATTCTGCCCTGGCCCCAAAGGACTCATGACTATTTCTTTATGTAAAATGGGTTTAGTCCCTGTCTAAGAGTTGCCAAAGTCCAAGAAGTTTTGGATTGCTAAAAAGTCACATCCAAAGGATCCTCTGGGGCTTAAACCAACTTCTTACCTGTGAACCCCTGTAAAAATCAGAAAGTTAAACACTGGTGATGTGCAATGGCACTAAGTAAAAATTTCTGTTCTGAAAGGGAGAAATAAGGGCCAGAAAGAAGTCAAACCTGGGGCTGGGGATTTAGCTCAACGGCAAAGCACCTGCCTGGCAAGCGCAAGGTCATGAGTTCGGTTCCCGGTACCGGAGAAAAACCAAAAAAAAAAAAAAAGAAGTCAAACCCAAACTGAACAAGCAAACATTGAATGTTATAGCTCTGTGTTATCACTCAGGGCAAAGATTTGAGTTCTAAATGGCTTGGACAGCCCTGCCCCTATGGCATTGCCATTCCTGGCTTCTACAACTTCCTGGGGTCTCCACTGTACTTTTGGCTTAATTCTCATAGCTTCACACATGGCCCTTTATTGAGCACACTGCCTGGCCTCCCAGGCTTTTCCTGAAATTTGGGTGGAAGCATTTATGAGACTGCAATTCTTATACGCTGCATGATTATGAAATCAGCACTACACTGATAATGCCAAGGTCTGCCTTTCGCTCCAGCAGTAACTGTTTTACATCATAGCTTTATTTGAGTACCTGAGAACCTGGATAGCTGAGTACTGTGAAATGAATCACAGAAAAATAATTTCCTAGGAGGCCTTTCTTGAGCATGTTGACTTGAGGCTCTCTTCTCAAAGCAAAGTCGTTTTCATCCTTTAGTTTTTGATGGGTATTGTCTTGCCGATTCCTCCATACCCTCAAGGTATCCTTCTTATTGTCCTGATATAAAGAAATTAGCTTCTTTTTAATATTAATCCTTTCAGCAACTAAGCTTTCCCCTGCTCCAACTTCATAGGCCCTTTCTTTCTGGAAAACTGAAAAAAACTCAAATGGGTTTTGCTCCTATTTCTCACTGTAGATCCCACTAAAAGCTGCAAGCAGTAACAAAGCTACAGACTGAACATTGAGATGCCTTGAAATTTCCTCTGCCAGATGAGTACACTGTCCTTAATCTCAGTCTCCTGCAAAGTCTCAGGACATGAGCAAAATGGAGATAAATTTTCTGCCAGAGCATAACAAACATGGCCTGGAGTCCAACTGGCAGTGGAGTCCTTGATCCCAACTGAAACTCCCTAGGTCTGGTCTTTACTGTCTGCCTTTTTATCAGCATTTTAGTCTTCTGAGTTCTTATCAGAATCTCCCATCAAATCTGCTTACAGCATTCTAAGGATATGCTAGCCTACATCTCCAAACCTTTCCAAACTCCTCCTATTAGCCAGATGCAAAGGCTTTTGAACCACATAGTCAGGCAACAGTCACAACAATAAACTAACTCTTCATAGCAAAATCTGTCTTAGTTACTTTCTCATTGTTATGACTCAACACCTAACGCCAATAAATTAAAGGAGAGGATTATTTTTTGTTTACATTTTTTAAAGGTTTTAGTCCATAGTCAGTTGAACCCAGAACATGAGGCATAGTGGAAGGGTCTGACACAAGAAAACTGCTCACCTCATGGCATCCAGGAAGCAGAGTGAAGGGAGGAGCTGGGGAGGGAGCTATGTCCTTCCAGATCCTATTCCTAGTGACCTACCTCTTTCAACTAGGCCCCACCTCCTCATGGCACTTTTAGCCATAGGCTCACCAGTAGCCTAACCCATGGATGGGTAGAATGCCACCATGATCCAGTCACCTCTTTAAAGCCCCACCTATGAGCACATGAGATTCTAAGGGGACATTTAAATATAGACCCTAACAGGGAAGTTGTTAAAGATTTTAATCAGAAAAAATGGGATGAAATTTGTACTGTGAAAACTACTACCTGGCAGTACACATTATGTAGACGAGTCTTAGGCAGTGTCCTTAACTCCACTCTCAGGAAGAGCACTGAAGAATACTTTAAGAACACTGCTATAATTATTCCTCCTCAAGGAATCTCCTTCATTATCAAATGTTTCTCATCCCATCCTTTCTACCTGACCTTCTTTTTTCTCTCTGTTTTTAACATTTCTACCTCTCATTCCATGCTTACACTAAGCCTTATGTCTAAGAAGCCTATGCTAACATTTTAACTCACTGTGGTCACTCTTTTCTCTGTACTTCTGCAGAATGTGCATGTATATACTTCATACCTCTTAAACAAACAGCTTTAAATTAGCATGACCTTACCACTTATCACCCAAACAAGGACAATTTTGATAGGGAAATGAAGCAGTTTTTGTAATTTTCCCAGCACAATAAGTGAAAATCAAGACTGTCTGGACAAACCAAGATGGGTAGTTCCTGGTTATAGTTCTTAGTATCCTCTCAGAGCAGTTTAAAAGTCTTTTTAGTTTTTTTTTTTCCAGTAACGGGAATCGAACTCACAACCTCGCGCTTGCCAGGCAGGCGCTGTGCCACTGAGCTAAATCTCCAGCCCCCAGTTTAAAAGTCTTCAAGCTGAGAATTATATGTTTTAAAGTCTTCTATTAGTGGGCACTTTATTTAAATAGGAGTTTGGTGAACACTGATTGGTGGCTTAACTGATGCACAGAAGTGTTCAGGACTATCATGTGATGAAAAGATGATAAATCTTTAAATTTAAAAAATTCATTACAGTAAAAGACACACTGCCATTAATCTCCCTCAAAATATACCTCCTTGCTTGGAACATGCTTATTCCATCATTCTTGCTGCTTTCTGAAGCAGTTCTTGAAGTCTTTAGTTGTATTGTTATGGCTAACTTGGTATTCTGAATTACTTCAAAATATTTACCTTTCTTGGCCTTTTGGATTTTAGAGAAGAGCCAAGAGTCACATGATACTAGATCCAGTGAATAAGGTGGATAAGGGCCCAACATAATGGTTTTATGAGCCTGCCCTTCTATTGGATTGCACTTGGTGGACTTATCCACTGTATTTTTTGGTCATCTCATAAAGACACTTGTAGACATTATTTTTATCATCATTAACATTTACATGTGAGAAATCAAGTTTGAAAAATACTGTAGTGTAGTCCTGTAATACAGGAACGAGCAGAACACTGAGCCATGGCACAGAGTAAGGTCTCAAACAGCTATCCATCTCTCAAATCTTGGCCCACAGTTAGTGAAAGGCTAAGAGATGTGAAAAGCTAGCTGCTAAGTGGAAATGAGTCATTTCTAATTTTGTGTGGACAGGGCTCTCTTTCCCTAGTTGTACTTTCTGGGGAGTGTGGAGCAGACACGGTGATCTCCATCCACCTTCATCTCAAGCCAACAGACACAAAAAATGTGACATAATGGTTCTGCGCACTGTCACCTGGGTTTCAGACCCTAGGTCAGTCCCTTTTGCCTAGAGTGGAAGAGCCAAGCATGCTTTCTACTCACATTTCTTAGGTGACATTTCCAGGCTCTAAACAAAGAAATTCTGACTTTCCCTCCATGCTGTTCTCAAAGTGTTATCTTATGCTGAATCAGGCTGCAGTCCCTGCCGGAGCATCAGTGATTTCCTGAAGCACCACAACCCTTGCTGGGTCCTGACAGTGCATCTGGTGGGCACCCTGGTTTTGGTGTCTCTTGCCAAGCCCCACCATTTCCTATAGGGCAAAGTTCCAAAATGCCTAACTGACGTTCATGTGACGCGCAGACAGAAACTTCTGTCTCCTTTTTGGAATTACATTCTACTCATGAAAAAGCTCTTCCAATGTTTTTAATTTTGTTCCTTCCTCCACCATGGCACTCATCTTTACCTTCCCTTTCACAAATTTACTGTAAATCAGGCAAATTGCAAAACTAAGAGAAGACATCATACTCTGAGTGGAAATATACCTCCCTTTCAACACCCAAGAATGTATGACAGAGTCAAGCTTTCTTGAGGATGAATTAGCTCTTCTATCCAGCAGAACTGCCAGGTAAAATACAAATATATCATCAGACATATTCATACTAAAAAAAAGTATTTACTTGAAATTCACAGTTTACTGTGTCCTTATTTATATTTGTTAATTCTAATCAAGTTATCCCTAAGAGGTCCCTCACATAAATTGTCTTTTGGTAGGTTCAGCTAAGACTCCAGCAGAAAGCCCAACTGCAGTTAGTTACAATAGGGCCACTGTTTACTTAGTTTTTTGGACAGTACATAAACTGAGGAGGCAGCCAAAAATAAAAAATATGCCTCATGCTGGGAAGCAAATCACTGTAGCTTAATAAGAAAGTGGCCAATACGTTTTATCAGTCTTTTGGATAGCAAAATGTAATATACATCCAAACCCCCCAAAGGAACTTGAAACTAAAAGAGTTCATAAAAGAAGTGGGAAGGAAGCCAGAAGGTCCTGGAAATGAACGAATTAATGGAAGGAGAGATCAATGATATAAAATGCTGTAGGTTGGTCAAGGAAGATGAAAAGCATTGGACTCGGCAGAGTGGAGGTCAGTGGTGATGTTGATAAGCACTTTTGGTGGAGTGATTGGAATAAAAGTCTATATGGACTGTGTTCAAAAGAAATTGAGAGGAGGGAAACCTGAAGGTGGAAATCACAAGTAGGTAATTTGATGAGTTTTTCTGTAAAAGGGAGTAATGTGGTGACGACTGGAAGAAGCAATGGGATCTGGAGACAGATGGTTTAAATTGGGGGACAACATAAAGCACAGGATGACTTGATGGAAAAAAAGATGGCAGATTGCTGGTGTAATGGCCCAGAGTTCACAAACTTGGCTCTATCCAAAGATTAAGTGAAAGTTTTGGCCTTAGATGCACAGAAAGGTGACACAGTAGCACCAACAAGAGGAATTTCAAAGTAGAGCTAGAGAGGTGGAGAAGGCAGAGGGAGTTGAATGGCTTTAGTCTTCTCAAAGAAATAGGAAACAAAGGCGTTATCTAAGGCTGAGGACAAGGGGGGAGATAAATGGAGGTCTAGGGACAGAGGAATGGAGTAGAGCAGTCATCTCAAGAGTTAGTGAGTAAATCGAATTTGGGAAATGGAGTGTGATTGGCAGGCAGAGGAAGTGACTGCTTGAAGACAGTAATTATGAATTCAGAGAGTGACCAGAGAGCAAGGATTTGCAGTTTTTCTCCTACTAAGAGCAGCTTCAGGGATGAAGACCCAGAGGGCTTTCAACAGGGTTGAGATTTAGCTAAGAGAGACTACTGATCCATTTGTAAAATAACAATGGGAAGTATTTACATCTGGACCACATCTTCCCTCCAGTGCCAGGAAATGATGCTGGAACCGTAGGACCTTTCACAGAAGCCCAACCATTGTTGAATTCCTGTCATCTTGTTTAGTGAAACTCTACCTTTTTTAATGTTTTTTTTTTTAATTCTCTTTGAAAAAAAAAGCCTCCTGTTGTGTGTGTTGCCTGAGCCGAAGAGTGCAGCTAAAAACATGCAGACCTCTCTGCCAGTGCTAAAGTGGGACTTAGTCAAGACAGCCCCCCACAAGAAACTGCTCAGCGCAAATTCCCACCCACTAGTGCTTCATATCCTTCTGCATTTTGCTGAGTTGGATCATGATAAGGGATCGGATCAAGATATAAGGATTTTTTAATGTCACCATTCAATGTTTTTTGCTTTCCTTGTATTAGAGAATTGTGTTTCTTTTGTTTATTTGCATGTTTCTTGAGTTTTGATAGTTGTTGAGACTAGACGTAATAACTCGTCTCATGTGGTTCTCAATATCTGCATGCATTGATGAAGCTATCAGCCACATTTACCAAAACCCTATATACCAAGCCCTGGTGGATGGAAGAGTGTAAGGCACATTGTTCCTGCTTTAAAGGCCTCAAGATCTTATTGGGTAGGGTGTAAGTAATAAAAACCTCTTTAGCTAAATGGCAAATGATAGAAAAACTTTTCTAGAAGTCCAGAGAACAAGCCACAAGCCACATGGATATTTAAAACAAGCTTTAAAGATGTAGGTCTTAGCTGGTGTGATGGAGCATGCCTGTAATCCCAGTACTCCGGGAGGCTGAGGCAGGAGGATTGTAAGTGTGAGCCCAGCCTGGGAAATTTAGCAAGATCCTCTCTCAAAATAAAAAACAAGATGGAGATGGGCTCAGTGTGAAGGTCCTAGGTTTAATCCCCAGTATCACTGAAAAAAAGAAGTTAAGTCTTGAGGCATAGAAGCTGCTAAGCCAAGGAAGAAAGTAAAGTGGTCCAAGAAAAGGTATTGGTGCCAGGAAGATTTGAAAAGGAAAGGCTGAAGTACACAAGGCTGACAGGTGACCTCAGGTTGGTTTGGAGCAGTGTTATTGAAAATGTTAAATTGAGCCAAATCACAAGGGTCTTAATTTGTCATAGCTAAATCTTGGAAACAACCCAAATGCCCATCAACCAAGGAATGCATGAAGAAGATGTGGTTCTTATATATAATGGAGTACTACTCAGCCATAAAAAGGATAAACTTGAGACATTTATAGGTAAACGGAGACCATACCCATAAGTGAAATAAATCAGACTCACATGAGTAAACATCGTTTTGTCTCCCTGGTATGAGAAATTGAAAGAGTAAATAAGATCCAAAATGTACAATAGATATTGTGAAATGAGAAGAAATTGTTCAAAAAGAAAGAGGAACTAGGGTAGAGGAAAGGGGAACGGGAGGAAAGGAAAAGGAAAAAAAAAATACAAGATAGTTATACTACTAGTTTCTCTTAGTTCATTGAAAAGAAAGGTTTCTGCTAATATGATTTGGAGAATTTTTTATGCCCATATCTTGTACTCTGAGTAACTACTTTGAAGATAACTATACACAATGTATTAATTATTGTTACTCTCCAAAAAAAAAAAAAAAAAAAGAATTAGTGAAGGACTTTTGCTTTGTTCTTGAAACAATTGAAGCCATTTAAGGTTTTTAATAAAGGAGTAATAGTAAAATACTGACAGTTCCTGTTTTAGTATTCTCTTGTTGTTGAGACAAAAAACCTGACACCCAAAATTAAGGAAGGAAAGTTTATTTAGCTCACAGTTTGTAGAGGCTTTAGTCCATAGTTAGCTAGCTCCAAGGCAGGGTGGCACACAGCAAAGGGGCACTAGTTCATGGAGGCAGGAGACAGCAAAATCAATACAACTGAACCTTACCAGCATCTTTCTGCACCTTTTATACTCTAGCCAGGATACTGGGATTAGGGTGGTATCAATCCAACCAGTGGACTGATCCAGAAATCACCCACCCTTAATCCCAGCACCCTTAATTCCAGCATTGCACCACCAATCAATCACACACTGTAGATTCAGCCACCTCCAAAAATCACCTATCTAAAACTGCATGAGAGGGGGCTGGGGATTTAGCTCAGCGGCAAAAAGCGCCTGCCTGGCAAGCGCAAGGTCGTGAGTTTGGTTCCCGGTACCGGAGAAAA
>NW_004955462.1:7536796-7554561 GCF_000276665.1 Chinchilla lanigera
ATTTAGACCCAAACCATAACATAACAGTGCTCATGAGTCTTGGACATTCTAATAAAACAAGGACAAGCTATATATTATTTTGAAGAGGGGATGGGAATAATAATTATATATGTACAACATTGATTCTATTACGGCATCACAATGTAGAGTCCTAATCCTATTTTTAAACATTCGTTTCCAATTTTTCAGCATTAAAAGCAGTATCCCTATAAGCTTTCTTAATGTGTAAAACTTTGTGCATACTCCTAATTATGCTGATCAAACTGTAGGTAAGAGTATATAAATACTCTTTTAACTTTCTGATCTATATTGTCAAATCACCATCCAAAAACTCTATACCAATTATAACCCCAGCTTTGGTATATGAAACGATTTTTCCAGAAATATCCGCAGGCCCTTATTACATATTTTTGCTTATTTCTGGAAAAAGGGGTCATTTATTCTGTGTCTATTTCTTCGACAAAAGTTGGTGAGGGTGAACATTTTTGCATACGTATAAGGATAATTTAGATTTTTATTGCTTTGATTTTTTTTTCCTAGAATTTTGTCTTTTTGTACCAGGAATCAAACCCAGGACTTTGTGCTTGCCAGGGAGGTGCTGTGCCACAAAGCTATATCCCTGGCCCCTATATGGAGTATTTATTGTTTTCTAAAGGCTCTTTTTATATTCATGCATGTATCTGTCATATTTGCTTGCACTTTTTTCCTGTTTGCCATTTACTTTTAACTTTCCTATGGAAATTCTTGACATAAATTCTTTTTTTGTTTGTTTTGTATCTTATTTGTATCTTCTATATGGCAATATTAGAGATTGAATTCAGGTTTTTTGCATTGAACTCCTTATTTTTTACTTTTTTATTTTGGGACAGGGTCTTGCTAGGTCACTAAGTTAGTTACTCAGGTTGAGCTGAAACTTACAATCCTCTTGCTTCAGCTTCCAGAGTGCTAGAATTACAGGTGTGTACTACCCCATCCAGCTTTATATGAATAAATTTTAAAAATCTGTATTTTAAATTATGGTAACAAGATGCTATGCTTAAAAAAATGTCCTGCTGGGTGTGGTAGTACATGCCTGTAATCCCTGCACTGTACTCAGGAGGCTGAGGCAGGATTGAACTTTATTGTAATGTAAGATGTGAGGAAGGAACTTACTCTAATCCTCTACCCTCTTCTTTCTCTGATGATCTGAATTATGCAGTTTGTCATATTTTAAATCTTTATCATCATACTTGAGTGTTGTTCTACTCTTATTGTGCTATTCCTTTGCTTTGCTAACAATTGTTGCACTTCTGTAAAATGCTTTTAATCAATGCACCTTTATAATTCAGTTGTGTATCTGGCAAGTAATACTCTCCTTGCTGTCTTTCCTTTTCAAAGATTTTTTGGGAAGTTAGAGATTTGTTATTCACAATTCAAACATGTTTATTTTTTCCAAGTAAACCTTATAATAATTTCAACAATTTGTAGCAATTCCTTTGATATTTTGCTAGACATATATACTACATGTATAGAATAATTGGATGAGAATTGGAACACTTAGAATATTGAATTTTTTAATCCAATAATATGGCATACTTGCCTATGTATCCAAGTTTTTTCCTTAAGTCCTTATTTATGTTTTTCTGTTTCTTCACATGTCCTACAAATGTCTTAAACTTATTCCCATGTATCTTCTGTTCTTTTTAAAGTGTTAAAGTGAATGAAATTTTCCACTACATTTTTACTGTTTTGCTTTTTGAGACGGGGTCTCACTATGCAGCCCAGGCTGGCCTTGAACTCACAGCGATTCTCCTGACTCAGCTTCCTGAGTGCTGGGATTACAGGCATGTGCCACTGCGCCTGGATTTGCACTATATGTTTAAACTAGTAGTTTCTGTAAGGGGGAAAGGTGTTTTGGACATTTCCTTTCATGGTAAACTTATCTTTGTCCCTTGGCTTTATGACCCTTCTTTCTATGGAATACTTCAGATCTCACCTACAGAATAGCAGAAAAAAGCTTTGGGTTGTAGCTTTTCTACTACAAAGTAATGGACGAAATTTTAGGTTGAAACCATGTTTTCGACTTTGGATTCTGTACTGTCAATCCAGTTAGTTAACTGGTTCTGGGCATACCTGGATCTAACATCATTTAGATCATAAAGCTAACCACATGGGTTTTGTGAGGGGTTTTTTTTTTTTTTGTACTGGGAATTGAACTCAGGACCTTGTGTTTGCTAGGCAGGCGCTTGTGCCGCTGAGCTATATCCCCAGCCCCTGTTCCTTTCAAGACAACATACTTGGTGAAGGGTACAAAGTAACTTTTGATCAGAAATCTGCTGTCATGACTGAGCAAACTAACAAGTAAGAGCCGGGAGATGGACTGTGATGGAGGGGGCTGCACAGACGAACTGGAGACAGCACCTCCCCTGTCACGCATGCGTCACAGCCGTGACCACGACTTCTGAAGTGAAGTGGAGAACCTTCTAGTGAAGTGGACAAAACAGTGCTTTCCTTGAGTGCCTGTTGAAAATACAATGACGTTTAGATACCAAGAGTTTCAGAGAAGGTAGTTTATCAATCAATTACTTTTTTATTTTTTCCTGTGGAGATAAAATCCAGGGAGCACAATACTCTTTCTGCTTGTGGAAGAAAACACCATAGAAGAAGGGACTCTAAAGACTGATTTCACTTGCATGACAGTTTCCCAGTAGCTGCTCTGGAAAAGGAAATCCATCTGCAGATAAATAGCTCTCATTTTCTGTTCATGGTACTTCCTATTAGTCACTTCTCACTATGGCATATAAATATGACCACTGTAAGTTGCTAAATATACAGCAACTTCCCAGAGTATGGTCATTCCGTGGTAAGTTTATGAATTTGGCAATTTCAAGGATAAAGGGTCAGAAGTACAGTAGCCACGAAATAGAGAAGAAAAAGGTAACACCCTTTGTCTTACCGTATTAGTACCTAAAGACTTTACCTGATGCTATGCCAACTATCTTCTTCGAACAAGTCTTGTTGAGACCTGTCTTTCTATTGTTCAGACCACTCCAGCACCACGGTGGTTTTCTTATTATTGACAAGGTTTTGGAAACAGTTAATAGCAAGAATAAACGCTGAGCTTTCTAAATAGAGCTTCCCATTTTCTGTCCTGAATAGGAAATAATTTTGCCAGATTATTATAATCAGTGAAGTGTCATATATGTGCCATTGTCAACATATCACTATCAATGATCGCATTCTACAATTCTAAGTACATAATAATATTCATTTTTCTAGGTGTTCTTCTAGTGCCTTACTTTAATCTGTCACTGACATCTGAATTAGAATAGAAATCTAAAGTCTTCCATCTCCAGTATTGTTTCACCTACAACTGTTCTCTTCTTGACAAATCACAAGTCTTCCATCAATCATCAGAATGGAGAATGTACCTAAGAGAATATGTTAGGTAATGTAGTAGCATGAAGCAAAGCATAGAATATTATCCTTGGTATCAAAATGTTTACATTTCCCACAGAAACACAAGGCATGCTGAAATTCCATGTCTTTGTTTCCTTCCACAGAAAATCATCTCTAAAGCATTCTCTATTTGCAAGTTATATTTCCTAATTTTTCATTATCTACTCGACCTGTTCTACTTGGGTTTTTGACTCTCCACTCCACACAAAGTGATTATCAAAGAAATCTTCTATATTTTCAAATCTAAAGCTTGCTCTTCTGTGCTTATTCAGTTTCCCAGCAGTTCATGACTGCCTCTTTGGAATCCTCTCATCCCTTGCCTTCTAGTGCCTATCATAGACACTAGAAGACACTATCCAGTGTCTTTCTTCATCACCTCATTGGTTGCTGAGAGCTGAGGTCCTTCTCCAGTTCCCGTTCCTCTGTTACTTTCCCAGTGCACTCCAGGGGTCTGGCCTTCATTGCATTTTTAACTTCTACTCTGAGTAGCTCATCTACTCCCATGGCTTTAACTACTATGCATAAGCAAGTGATTCTCAAATTAACTTTTCTGTCTCTTACATTTTTATTGAGTCCCCTAATACACAGCCACCTGCTGGAATTCTTCACTTACACATAGCCAATAGGCTCCTCAAAATGAATTTGGCAAACCTGGGTTGTAATTCTTATTCTCTTTCCCACCCGCTTGTCTCAATCCATAATTATTCATAGGTATACACATAGGAATTATGACTTACTTATCTCTTTTTCTTACTCTCTTACATGATCCATAAGCAAATCCTACTATTCCTACTTCCAAAATATATCTGAAGTATGTGCCACATTTATTACTTTATGCTGCTACAAGCCTGGCCCAAACTGCCTTTATCTTTGTCTGACCCACCATCCCCCACTTGGTCATCTTTCTTTTTGAGACAGGGTCTCACTATGTACCCCAGGCTGGCCTTGAAGTCATGGCGATCCTTCTATCTCAGCCTCTTAAGTGCTGGGATTACAGGCATGCAGTAGCACCATCACACCCAGCTGGCATCCTTTTTTGCCTACCTAATTTCTACTTATTTTTTAAGTTTTAGCTCGGACTCCACTCTCTCCTTGTAGTGATAGTTGGTGATCTTGCCAAGCTGCTTCCTATGCAGACCCGAAAGCATGGAATCCTCATTACAAAGTTCAGAGGTTCCCTTGTCTTCTTGTAAGTGAATGTTTCCGTAAATGTCAATACCAAGAAAAATGCTGGTGATTTTTCCGGACAGTGGTGTGACAACCCTTAATGAACCCTGTTTTATGTCTTTTATTATCATGGTAGTCAAAAAATAGTTCTAGTGACTAACATAGTAATAAAAATGGAAAAGAATAAGTTAGGCAAGGTGTTTCCTATGCAGACTGATGGCTTTTAACGCCTAGTCCATCTGTCCGTAGGCACCTCAGCTCTCCACTGCGTATGTCCTCCACGGTAGGGTTATTCTGGGAAATTATTCTCTAATCGCCAAGCCTCATGAGCATGTTTGTAAATCTGACTTAGACATCTAATTAATTCAAATTGGGAAATATCCTCGCACCTGAGAATGGAAGTTTGCAAAAGGCATTCCTGTTGTTATCAGACAACCGAGGAGGAAAAACCATGCAAATATCATATTCACAAGTTCACTTTGATCTTATGAATATCTTTCATGAATTATTTATTAGGCTAAGTTCCCCTTGCTCTGTGCATTACTATTTCTCTTTGCATAAAACTTACCATGTCACAGTTCTCTTTCTTGTAGATTAGCAAATAAAATCTCAAACATGACTGCAATCTCCTTAGGGCAATAATCTTTTTCTAAAGGGGCATTTAATAAATAACTTGAATTTGTTGAGAGAATAGGCTATTGAGGAAAACTAAAGGTAAACAAACCAAAACACAAATCACAAAATCATATATAAGTAAATATGAATTACAGTAAGAAGAATGTTCTGAAATCAAAGGAACTAAAAAACTATTGTAAGATGAGGTGAGACTGTAGGCTTCAGATCTGTGTATAGTTGAGTACTAAAGGTAGAGAAAGGATACAGTCTTTGTTACCTTGTCACTGCTGGGACAAAATACCTCACATCCACAAGTTATAGAGGTTTCAGTTCATAGTCAGCTGGCTCTAAGACATGGCAGAGGAGAAACAACCATCCATGGCAAGCCAGGCAAGAAGCAGTAGCCTTCCTTTTGCTTTCCCTTTTTATTCCATCCAGGCTATAGGCCTGGGTGGTGCTGCTCACATGTAGGGTAGATCTTCTATTCTTCCATATTCAGTAAATTCATTCAGTCACACACAGAACTATGCTAAACCAATCAGTGGACTAATCTAGTAGCACACACACACACACACACACGATGCAGTATCACACACCCATGGTCCAGTCCCTCCTGAAAGCCCCACCTCTGAGTGCATAAAACTTTGGGTGGACATCTAGATACAAGTTTTAATAGATACTAATCCAGAAACAGTCAGTTACAGAGGAGATTTAGGCAGAAGGGACATTCCATTGAGTGCTGCCCTTAATTCTAGTCTTCAGCAAAGTCTCAAAATGTAGACAAATTTTCTGCCAGATTATAACACACATAGTTTGAAATCTGACTGCTGATGGATTCCTTCTTTTCAACTGATACTTGCTGAGCCTCTCTAACCTGTCTTTCTATCAGCATTCTGTCCTCTGAGTTCTGATAAGAATCTCCCCTCAAACTTGGTTTACAGTATTCTAGGGCGTCTCTAGTTGGCATCTCCAAACTTTTCAAAAGTCTTCCTGTGAACCAGTTTTAAAGGCTTCCGAGGGCCAAGGATATAGCTCAGTGGCACAGCGCCTGCCTGGCAAGCATGAGGTCGCAAGTTCAGTTCCCAGTACCAGAAAAAAAAAAAAGGGCTGGAGATATAGTTCAGTGGCACAAGCACCTGCCTGTCAACCACAAAGTCCTGAGTTTGATTTCCGGTACAAAAAAAAAGGCTTCTGAATCACACTGTATGATAGTGTCCCAGCGTGGACCCCCACTTCCCTGGTAAAAAAATCTGTTTGGGTAACTTTCCTTTCTTTAAAGGAGGAGAGATTTATTTTGACTCACATCCTGCTTCATTGGAAAGGAGGATCTTGCGCTGGCTACTGCTTCCTATCTTTAGATTTAAATCATTTGAACATAGCAGCTTAAGCGATTCCATGAAATCTTTAAGCTATGGAGAATGACTCTCTCAAAAGCCTTTGATCTTTGCACAGCATTGCTCACTATGATTTCTTTTTCCCCTGTAGTCTACCAAGGTAGAGTATTCCATCCTTTGCTCCCACTACCTTGGGTTCAGCTTACTTCAGACATTCTACAGCAAAAACTTGTTTCCCATTGTCATTGCACCATGAAGTATAAAACTCAGAAGCCTTCAAAGCCACTGTCAATGGCTTCTTGCACAGGTTACACTATACAGCAATTGTCATTGAAGCTACAAATTTGCAATTGAGGCCTTGTTTGGGTTTACTAATACCCTTAAAAGTTAAAATCATGGCTAATATTTATTGAGGGCTTATATGTTCTTTACATATATCACCTCATATCATCCTTAAAGTAATCCAAAGTGATAGCATAGCTGTTATTCCATCTTACTTATGATAAAACCAAAACTTGTCCAGTAAAAATAATTTTCCTATGTTAAATCACATGGTGGCCAATAGAACAAGGTTTGCTCATAGTTTGTAGAGGTTTCAGTCCATAGCTGGCTTGCTCCAAGGCAGGATGGCACGGAAGGGGCCTGGCAGAGGAGAGCTGCTTATAGCACGATGGACAGGAAGCACAGAGAATGAAGGGAGAAATGAGGGAGGGAGATAAACCCTTCCAGGCCACATTCCCAGTGACCTACCTCCTCCAAGCAGGCTATACCTTCCAGCATCATGTTTAGTTATAAATGGTTAGTCCACTGATGAGTATCACACCCACATGATCCAATCATCTTCCCAAAGCCCCACCTACAAGCATATAAGGTATTAGGGGAACATCTAGATATAAGCCATAACACTCAGCCTGTGATATTTAGTTACAGTAACAGAAAATAGACTAAGATAGCTATCATTAAATTTTGGATATATATCCATTATTATTATTAAATAGTTATGGATTCACAGGAAACTGCAAAATATACTTAAAAATACAAAAAATATACAAAAAGTCTCATGGGCCTTTTGCTCCATTTCCTTCAAAGGTAATATTTTGTATAACTATAGTGCAACATAAAAATTAGGATGTTGGCATTGGTATAATGCTCAGAGTTCCTGCAAATGTCACCAATTTGATATGATCTTGTGCATAGGTATATAGTCTTATGCAATTTTGCCACATGTATAGATCCAGTAACTACCACCACAACCAAGATATAGAACCCTTGAACCACAAGGCTCTTTTGTGTTAATTTTTTTCCCACTCTCCTTCCAAAATCACATCAGCCACAATCAGTTCTCCATATCCTAATTCTGTTGTTTTATTATTTTTTTCTGTTTTAACATTAATTATTAGTAGGGCCATTAAGATAGGCCTAAAAATTTTTCGAAGTGCTTCCGTTTCCAATGGATGAAATCCTCAGTATTCTGGATTTCCTGGGTAGTGATTATTTTCAGTTCTTTTTTCTGGCAATACATATAAGAAGTTACAGCAGATATACAAAAGGAAGATCAGAAGCCTGCTGTCCAAATTCATCACCGCTTATTCCTGATCCTTTTCAAGTGTAAATATTTGATAGCCGGTTGTCCCACTACATACTAGTTTTCCACTACTATCAAAAGAAGCCAAACAAAGTCAAAACGCTATGCTCCTTCGAGGTTGTAAACTGACAGACCCACTACACGCTGATTCAGTGTGTTGCATTTGAAAATAATGTCCTAGTTGACATAAGTTACAAATAGGTCAAAGCCAAAGTTAAAACCTGCCCAGCACCAGTAGTATTCACCATCTTTTGCAAGTTTTCTACCACATCTCATGTTATTTCCCTCTAGTTCTTCTTTACTGATTTCTTGAGGCCCCACTACACTGTCCTGTTCCGCCCGCAGCATAGCAAGTCACTGCTTTTGTATCCTGAAGACGGCCATTCTGAAGGTACTAAAGAACCGTCTCAATAATCCTTGCAGAAACCAGATCACTAATAATAATATACTGTAACCTTAAATGTCTAACCACTGACCTGAATGGATTTCCTTGCTCAGTTTCAAGGAAGGCCATACTTTGAACATCTTTTTTCAGCTTAGAAGACCAGACATCTGTTTCTGTCAAAAGCTGTTTTAAAGATCCATTCTAAGAAAGCACAAGTTGAAGGAACATCCACATTTTTAGAGCTGTGTATACATCCATCTCCACTTGCGTCACAAATAAGTTAGATGAACCAATGAGCTGTTTCGTGACTTTTACACTGAGCTCTTTAAAAAGTTCAACATTCTGATGAGTCATCAAATCGTTTAGAAGCCATTCAAGGCACATTTTCTTTACAGAATCTAATCCATAGGTCCCTGCTGATGTGTAATAGCCACGTACAGTTTTCACATTGTTTCCTTCATTGTCTTGCCACACTGTTGTACTAACCCATCCAACTGCAGAATACAAGCTGCTGTCAAAATAGCAGTGACTCGACTGGGCTTTATTAAAACGTCATCACGACACAGTGACCCAAAAGCAACACGCAGTGCTTCTATATCAATATTCTGGTCAGGAATCTCCAGTTCAATAATATTCGTGCTGGGTTGTTTCCAAGAACCACTGGACATACTAGAGAAGTAGCCTGACTGACATAAATATATTTTATGTAAACTCCACTCTTCTAGAGCACAACTCTTTATGTCACTATCTTCACCGTTCAAAAGCAATGTTTGATAAATATATTTGGATGTATTCTTTAATTTTTTCCTCCTAGGGGTGTTGAGGAGCCGCTGCTGCTCGTCACCTTCCTCCTCATCCTCGTCTGTTTCTGAGTCAGGGTGACGGTAGCAGAAGGTTCCGCTGCTCTGCTTGCGTTTGCGGCTGCCCGGGCAGTAACAGAAACCGGGGCGGCCTCGCCGCCAGCCTCAGACCTCCGGGCCGAGCCCCCACCCCGGGACCCGGCTCCTGCTCAGCGAGCCAACGGGACCTGGCTCCTCAGGGAGCACACTTCAGAGAGCTCAGAGGAGAGGGTCTGTCGCCATAGCCGGGCTGCCTCCAGCCTCCCCTGTCCAAGTGCCTACACCGCCGCCTTCCCCTAATTTTGTTGTTTTAAAAATGTTATACAGTGAAATAATAAATATATACCATTTTGAGGTTGGCTTACTTTTCTTTTCACTCAGGATTAATTCTTGTGAGATCCATCTATGTGATTCCTGTGAGATCCAGTTATATGATCCATCTATGTGAAAGATCAGTAATTCTTTTCTCTTGATTGCTCAGTTCAGTGCCACTGTATACATATACCACAGTTGGTATTCACGAAAGGCATTTTCATTTTTCTTTAGTTTTTTAATGAATACAATTTCTATAAGCATTCATTCATGTATAAATAAGTTTTTGTATAAATAGAAGGTTTGTGATTTTTCATTTATCATGGATAAATGCTCAAGTGTACAATAGTTGAGTTGTCTGGTAAGTATATACTTGGTTTTTTAAAAAAACTGCCAAATAGTTTCCAGGATTGCTGTACCATTTTACAGGGCTGGCAGCTTTTGGGCTTTCTTCTCTTCTAAAGAGTTCCAGACTTTTGCTTCCAATTGCCTAAAATTACCCGAATGCTTCACATTCTGGAACTAAGCTTCTTAAAACCTGAACTCATTTTATTCACCTATAAGCCAGCTATTTCTTTTTTATTTCCTGTTTAGACTAACAGAATTGCTTACTACCCAACTTAGACACTAAGAGCCACTTTAGAGTTCTTTCTCTCCTCTCTCTACTTTTCTCCCTCCCTCTCTCACTCCCTCCCTCCTCCTTTCTCTCATATACATATACACATATAATTCATCACTTAGACTGCCCCATTTTATCTCCTATCTCTCAAATACAGGAGAAATTGGACTATTATTTTCCAGCAATTATAACTATCTAGTATGATTTTCTAACTTAGAATATTTTTGTCAAGTTAAAATGAGGCAGTTTGGAGTATATCAATGAGTAAGAGAAGTGAAATAGATCGGATGTTAAACAGGTCAGATATATAAACAACCTAAATAACTAAGTGAATTTAAAACTTTAAATAGAATAGCAGATTGGAAAAAACAGACCTACTCTGGGAAGAGCCCTACCCTTGGGTATGGGTAGAATTTTAATGCATTCATGAAACAATTTATTTTACCAGTGTTGACAAAGGAAACTGGTCTTATGTAGCACAGTTTGCAGGCTATACAGGTATGATAATTTTACAATGGTTTCTAAAAGTTACATAGGAATGCAATTAATAATAATTGTGCCTTAGCAGGTTAATTACTATATGTCTACATGGAAGATTTGTGAAGAAAATTTTCACATTCCCTGTGAAATGAGCTAAAGTGTGTTTGTTCCTGGTCAATCATTTGGTCAGTCAATAAAATCTGAGAGACACTAGGCACTGCTGTTACTAACTACACTTAAATAGGGAAGTCAACCATATGTCTCCAGATCCCAAATTAACTCCTTCTTATCTAGATAACAAAATATCCTTTAATCAAATTTTCAGTGACATGACTTCATACTCATCAAATTGATATCTTGAACTGAAGCGCCTGCCAGAACTGAGAATAAGAGGAAATGTGCGATCCAGAGTCAAGAGCCAATCCTTTTAGTGGGTCTATGGGGCTCACCTTTTATTCCCTTCCAGTTGTGTAGCCAGTCCAGTTCTAGTGAAATATAAGCCATTGACCCTTTTGCTATTAATATAAATATTTATTTAAAAGTTGCTTTTATTGAGAGAAATGACCAGTATGTCTCTGTAGATTATGCAGTGTGATTCTTTGGCATAGTTGTAGGGGAGAAAGCCAATACTGCTTCCTAACAATAGGGAATAGGTTCAGGAAATCCCCCATTAAGCTCATTTCCAGCTGGCTTTGTTCAGATGGTGCTATGGCACACTGAAGTCCTTGGACATCTAAGCCATTGACACTTTTACTTCCTTTATTATGATCCAGATTCCATCGATTTACTCTGGCTGTCAATGACAGCAGCAAAGAGGGACCATTTCACAAGACTCAGCCTGAGACATAGGAGAAAGAATGGCCATTCTCTTACAGTGACTTCTCACTTGGGGTACAGCTCTTTGTAAATCCCACCTCTTCTTCCTAGGTGCTCAGAGTCTAGCTCCAACTTTCCTATGCGTACACCAGAAATGTGATGAGCTTAACACTGAGGCTGGATCACTAGCCATTCTAGAGTTCTAGAGACCAACTAATTGGAAGCTTTTCCAGCAATGGCCTGGATATCTGCAAAATGACCAGGAAGGGATTCTTTTTTCTCCCTCTCTCTGTCTTAGTTCCACCAGAAGTAGACTTCCACTGTTGCAGTAAAAAATTACTACAAATGTAGCAGCTTCCAACATGAATTTATTATCATGTATTTCTGTAGGTCAAAAGCCTGACTCAGATTCACCTGGCTAAAATCAAGGGTCCCAGGGCTGTGCTCCTCTCTTCAGGCTCTGGGGCAGGATCCATTTCTTTGCTCATTTCAGTTGAATTCAGTTGGTCTGGTTATAGGACTATGTTCTGGATGGCTGTCAGCAGAGGGCAGTCCTGTTGCCCTAGGCCTTTCCTTCATCTGTGAAATCTAGTAGTAGCAAGTAGATTGATTCTCACGCTTTTAATTTCTTCCCTCTTTATTCTCTCTCATCTCCTTATAAACCAAGCATAATAATTTTCTGATTAAAAAAAATGTCATCTGTGATTAGTCTGGCCCATGTGGATTGCCCAGGATACTCTAATAATCATATGCATGCCCTTTATCGTATCAGCAAAGTCTCCTTTGTATGAAATGTAAAATATTCACAAATTCTGAGGATTAAAATATGGACATCTCTGGGGGTCCATTTTCAATCTATGGCAATACTGGATGGCGTGAGAATTCATTCACTCTTTCATCAACCTTTTACCTAATAACCTTATCAAAGAAAACTCACGAGGCACAAGATATTGAATCCTATGGTACTTGTGAGCCACAAAAAATTTGAGCATTGAGCCAGTTTACCTACTGACTTTTCTCTCGAGTCACACATTGTCCAAAAGGAGAAAAAGATGGGAAGGAACAGATGTCATAGGATCTACCTCAGTTTTCACAGGCTAAGGGCTGCATGTAAAATGAGGAATTAAAGGTGTGGAACTGCTACTGTGGGAGTTCAGTTAGAAAGAATCAACTCATGTAACAATTCAAAAAGGTTTTGACATGGGCTGTGGTGTAAGACTAGCATACATACACATGGTTTTTGTTTGCAGTTTCGTTCAGGGCATGTGGAAGTTCAAGCAGTTAGAATACAATTCTGAGCAATTTCTCATGTAATTATGAAAACGTCATGCTTCTGAGCACAGGGAGCTTGAGAAGGGCACAATCAGTGTGAGCCAGAGAGGCAGAGTAGGTTCATTTCTTCATTGTTTGCATCAGGAGCAGAAGGTTGTCAGGTGTTGGGGGTCATAGGAGGGGAGGATAAGGGTTAAGAAGAACCAGTGATGGCCAAGGCACCTACTTAATTGAGAGAGTACAAAATGCAAGAAGCCCAGTGTCATTATATATCCTCTCTCCATTAATCTGTTATCCTTCTTCCTTGGAAAGGAAAATTTGGAAGTCAGATCATGATGCCAATGCTCAAAACACTGACAATAGCAAATACTAGGAAGGCTGTGGAGTCAAGGGGGACTCTCACTGAGTGCTGGTGGGAATGCACCATGGTAGACCGCTGTGTTGGTTAATTTTAGGTGCTAATATAATTGTCTTGAGAGAGGCCTACAAGATGAATAAAGCACACTTCTGGATATGGTTTGGTGGGACATGGGAATATGACTTTGGGGACTATATCTGGGCTCTGACCGCTTCCTACCTAGCGCTTCCTTTGTTCTCTGCTTCCAGGATGCCATGAGTTGATCCTGGTCCTTCCCACCACCACATTCTCCTGCCATGTTGTTCCTGCCTCGGAGCATGCCGACCATGGACTGCAACCTCTGAAAGCAGAAGCCAAAATAAACTTCTCCTTAAATGGCAAGTCTCAGGTATTTTCTCCTGAGACAGAATGGCTACCTAAGAAATCCACTGTGAAAGACACTTGGACAGTTGCTTACAAAAGTAAACATACTATTTTGTATGATCTAGTTCCTGGATATTTACCCACAGAAATTACAAACTTAAATCTACCATGAAACCTGCACACAGGATTATGTGACAAATGTTTATAGCAGCTTTATTCCTAACTATCAAAATTAAGGCAGACAAAGAGGAACCTCAAATTCCTGTTACTAAGTAAAACAAAGCAATGTGAAAAGGTCATATCAAGTATATCATATGGTTCCAATATATGTTATTCAAAAAGGCAAAATCTTGGAGACAATAAAACAATTAGAGGTGTCCAGAGATTAGTGGGGAAGGGAAGAAGCACACTAGTAATAAGCAGAGCACAGTGGAATTTCAGGGCATGGAAACTATGCTGTATGGTACTATAATGGTGGATGTGTGAGTATGATTAAAACATAGAGGAGAAATTGAAATTTTCAAAAATTTCAGTAAAAGAATCCCCCTCAAAATATCCCCCTCTTTTCAATACACTTATTCCATAATTTTCCACTTCCTGGAGCAGTTCTGGAAGTCCCCTTTCATGACTGTCTTTACTTCACTGTCCTGGCTGCCTTGATGGACTGAAATGATATCAAATATTGATCATTCATGATAATTTTTACCTTGACGAAGGTCCAAAAGCCACATGCTGCCAAATCAGGTGAATGAAGTCTTTTCATTGGATGGCACTTTCAATCTTGTCTTTTCATTGGATGGCACTTAGGAGCAGCATTCACTGTGTTTTTGTAAATCACATCTTGTAGAGACATAAAGACTTCCAGAACTGCTTCAGAAAGTGGCAAGAATGAGGAAATAAGTGTGTCTGAAGTGGAGGATTTTGAGAGGGATTAATGGCAATTCCCACAAGACATTTTAAACACCATATATTTTGATCACATCTCATATCTCCTATGTGATTACATATTTCTCTGAACCCATAAAATGTATAATATTAAGTGTGGAACCTAATGCACACTATGGACTGTGGGTACTAATGATGTGTTGCTGTAGGTTGACTAATTGTGACAAATGTACCATTCTGGAGATGTTGATCATATCAGAGTCTATGAGAGCCAATTTGTATGTGTGTGTGGAGTGGCATATTGGAAAGCCTCTATACTTTCTGCTCAAACTTGCTGTAAACCTAAAAGTGTTTTAAGAAAGAAATCACATTTTAAAAAATAGATTATGTTAGAATTATTATTTCTACTATCTTTTTTTTATTTATTTTTTTTTCCAAGTACCGGGAATCAAACTCATGACCTTGCATTTGCAATTTCTA
Organism: Chinchilla lanigera; assembly: GCF_000276665.1. Classification (NCBI taxonomy): domain Eukaryota; kingdom Metazoa; phylum Chordata; class Mammalia; order Rodentia; family Chinchillidae; genus Chinchilla; species Chinchilla lanigera. Next base: position 7,551,745 of record NW_004955462.1, read on the forward strand.
TTATCTTTTGAGCACCTGTTTTACACCACACATCATGACAGGCAGGATATGTACATTTTCGTTTGTCCTCACAGCAATCCCATAACATAGGGGTCATGATTGTGGTGTACAAATGAGAAACCTGTTATTTGTGGATATCAAGTGACTCCCTTCAGGCTTCCTAGTGAACAGTTGAGAATCTGGGATTCTAAGTGTAGCTTTGTTTTAATATACTATGCACTTATTCACTAATAAGCCAATATATTATAAAATATGTTCCTTTTATGGTACAGTGGGGCCACCGTACTTAACAATATGGGGGACACTTAAGAATGGTCACTGAATTTCCATGGAGAGTAATTGGGTGAGCATATGGCTGAGTAAAACAGGACAGAATACAATATACAGGAAATGGCACAACCTTTTTTTTTTTTTTAAAAAAATGCTGTTCAAAGATTGGTTTTATTGAGAGGCTTCCCCCCTTCCATTTTTGGAGAAGTCCTTCTCCCATCAGCTTTCCCTCAGAAATAATCATGAACTCTGGATGCTGGAGAGCAGCCAAAGCAGCAGACAGTGGGGGGGAGGGCCTGCACTTGTATTAACAGAATAATAACATCAAGGTGAAAAATGCCCCATTTTTACAGACTTTTTATTTTACATCTTGAGTCAAACTTCTTTTAAAAAAATTTATTTGTATATGTGTGTAGTGCGTAATGTTTACACTACTTGTGGGAAGTTGGCACATGTTATGACACATCTTAGTTCTTTTTTCATCCCCTTTTCCTTCCCTCCCTCACACTTGCTTGCATCTCTTGACCCTCTTCCTTCTTTGTACATGTTTGCCGTGCATATTTATACTCCACGTGTGGAGTTGGTGTGTGTACATAGCACATCCCGATTCATTTTCTTCCTCCTTTATCCCTTTCCTTCTTCTCTTCCTCCAATCTCCCTCCAGCTCTGGATCTCCTCCTCTTTGTGAATGATCTATTAAATCCTTAGGTATTAACCTAACTAAGGAAGTGAACAACTTCTGCTGCGAAAATGATAGTGTTCTGAGGATGGGAATTGAAGAGCACTTCCAAAAATGGAAAGTTTTCTTCTATTCTCAGATAGGCAGAACCAACAGTCAAAATGGCCATACTTCCAAAATTGGTGTACAGATTTAACACAATCTCAATCAGAATTCCAACAGAGTTCTTCACAAAACTGGAAAAAACAATCCTAAAATTAATACAGAACCAGAAGAGACCCAGAACAGCAAAAACAATTATGGCAATTTTTTTCCCCATTCTGTATATTGCCTTTTCACTCTGTTGGTTGTTTCTTTTGTGCTACAGAAGCTTTTTAATTTAATATGATCTCATTTATTGATTCTCAGAACTATTTCCTGTGTAACTCTGGTTCTGTTCAGAAAATCCCTGCCTACGCCTATATTTCAAGGGTTATCCTGTCTTCCAGCACTATATTAAGTATTTCTGGTTAAACATTTAGTTCTCTTCTCCATTTTAATTTCAGTTTACCACATGATGAGAGAGATATGAGCCTAGATTCAATTGTCTGCACCCATCCCTTCTAGCTTGGGTGTGAGAAAAATGGTTGTTAACCATTTATTAATTATCTTCCACAGCCAAGATATTGGTCTAGAATCTTTAATTTAGTATTATCTCACTGAGATGGGAGTTAATATCCTTATTTCACACATGAACACACTGCCAAACTACAGTAAGAACAGAATAATCAGACATATCATTTTCCCTTTCAAGTGCCAAAGATAAGTGGCAACTTCTTTTGCATCTTAAAATTAAAAATAATGTATTAAAATATCAAAGAAAAATTAAAAGAGCAAGATAAACCATAATTCTCTCAGTCAAACATAAGTCAGTGTATGTATGTATGCATGCATTATCTTACCCATCCTTACCTACATATATTTTTGTAGAAGTTGTCATTGGAATATACTTAAATATTTTTACAGATTTTAAACTTTAGTACAGTTTAGCATATAATTGCATGTTCCGTAGTCTTCATAATGAGTATTTTAATAGTTGTGTAGTCAGTGATTTCCCTAATGGATAGTTAGCTTGTTTCCAGTGTTTGGCTGTCTAAATCAAATTGCTTTGCTGCGTGCTGATAGTGTTTTGTTACTACTAAATTATTTCCTCACAATAAATTCTCAAGAGTCATATTGAGTAAAAAGGCTATAAACATTTTTATTGTCTTTGCCACATGGCACTACATTATTAGGCAAAAGGATTGTATGGTTCTAAGTGACTGACAAAAGAAAGGGTAGAACTAGATATGTTCATGCTATTTTTTATATCTGGCAATACAATGAGTTAGAAATCTTGAAAGATTCTCCAAGAGTAAATAACCTCATATAGTGAATAAAAAGAAAAATCATCAATTTAAATAAGTTAATGAGCTGATAAAAAGTAGGAATCTAAAATCCTCAAAATGAACTCAGACCAACAACAAAGTAATAAAGCTAAACAAAAACAAAAACAAAGCCAAATTTCTTTTAGGTACCCATCTCAGCAAAACAAATTTGAAAACAAGTTTTCTCACCTTGAGCTTTTACATAATTATGTGCAAAAGGAAAAGTGTCCAAACCAGGGCCAAAGGTTGTAAGGATACATGGAAAATAAGAGGAAAATACTTTACATTTCTCCTTATTTAAGTAAGAAGCTGACCCAAAGCTGCTGTACAGATTCAGTGCAATTCCCATTCAACTACCACCAACATACCTCACAGATCTTGAGAAAATATGCCTTAAATTCATCTGGAACCAGAAGAGACCCAGAATAGCAAAAGCAATCCTGGGCAACAAGGACAAGTCAG
>NW_004955462.1:7555946-7561944 GCF_000276665.1 Chinchilla lanigera
ATGAGAAGCCACTTTGAAGATATCAATATGTAATACAACCACCATTGTTAATTCCCTACCACTTTGTTTGTAACTCTGTATTGTCTGTATTGTGCTTGTGATATGTTGTAAAATGTTGTATGCCTGTTAATGTTTCCCTCCTTTTATCTGTAAAATAAAAAAAAAGTAAGAAGCTGAGAAAAATCATATCCTTGTACAAAATTTGTTTTGTATTTTTTATCAACAAGACTATTTTCTCTGAAGGCAAGCCAATGCTTATAGAAACATCAGTATATATACTAGGTTCTTAGTTTACAATGACTTCATATTTAACAGCTTTGAGAGTTGGATGGTCATGAAGTCTCATGGCCATGACAGTTGCTTGAATTGATGATTACACTAGTGTTTTACAAAATGATTTTTCCTCCATTCTGTTATTCTTCTATATTTATTATTTGATATTCTTCAAATATCAAGAGATTTCTCTTTCTTTCTCTCTCTTGGGCTATGGATTCCTTCTTGATCTTTGGATTATTTTTCTTCTCTGTGTTTACATTATCACTTTGATATATATTAATATATGTAATTTATAATTCTGCTAAGACTGGAATTTTGATTGTATACAGAGGACACAGAAAGCCAAGCATATATATTGTTTAGAATGGCTCCTAGGTAGTGAATAAACCATTTTCTCTAGGGCTCTGTTAGTTAGTCTTAATTATATGCACATAATTTATGGAGAAAAGGTAAATACTATGCATTTACATTTAGATTGTTCCCATATATTATGATTAAAATTATAGCATAATGGAAAACCTTAGAGATACATAGTGAGGAAAACATGTCCATAATAAAATTTGACCATGGTGTTATATTTTCAGTGAACGTCTCTGGAAAGCAGTGTTTTGTGGGGCATATTTCATAAACCATAGCTATGATGATGTTTATTCAATTCGGGATTTCAGAGGTTTTGGTATCCATTTCACAGGAAGGTCATACATCTTCTACCTTCCAGAGGTTAATTCATCCTCTTCACTCTCTAGAGAGTCTTGCTCCTTTGCCATGGAAACATTTACTGTGTCTTTTCCCTCAGGCTTCCCTGAACTGGTTCTCAAGAAACGGGCTCTACAACCTCATTCCTGGTATCTCCCACTCACCCAGTGAAAGTTGGCTCTTATTCAGGACTGAGGCGTCACTGACATTATTTTTCCTGTTCAAAAGGCCTTGCAAATTCTTATTCCCTTCTGACATAGCCAGCTATGGCCAATCACCTCTGAGTGGCTAAGACTAAAATGAACAATTCTCATAGTATCTTCACATGCTGTGTATGTCAGATGCTTTATTCATATTCATTTCATTATCTACCTTTACTTTTTAAAAAACCACAGCATTATGATGTTTAAAAAAAATCCCATTTTACAGATACCATATTATTTTACACATGAACAACCTGAAGTCCAGAAATGTAATACCTTTCTTGAGGTCATGTGACCAGTTCATGGCAATATCCAGAATACTTTGTTGGTTTTCCAACTGTGTAAGTCAATAGTGACAAGGTTTTATTATTCCATGATGTGTCCCAGCAATTCAGCCAAGAGACAGCAATCTATTAGACACAGAAAACCCAAATTCAATTTTCTAGTTATTTCAGGGTGGGTGAGTGAGTCATTCCTGACCTCCAAAGCTGCCTTATTCCTCACAAATGGTTTAGTGGCAGAGATTACGGCACACACACCTGATAAAGCATTTCATTTCCCAGAGTCCGACAAAGCTTTACTAATTCAGGGAAACATTCTACTTGTTAGAATCACAGATAAAGTCTCTATGCTGATTACCTCAAGCCAGACTGGCTGGAGGCCTCTTTATTCATCTTTATGAGATGAGGCGATAAAGCTGAGCTTCTCAAAAAAGTATTGTTCATGTCTTCCTCTCCTCCTTTCTCTTAGAAACAGAGGGAAGGCCTTGTTAGCTTGATGAAATTACCCTCTGTATTTAAACTCTAAATTACCCTCCGTAGGGTTTTTAAATTCTATTTTCTCTGCAAAGTAAGCATAGTTCAGCAACACAAAGGAACTTTTAACATCAAAACCCAAATGAGCCAGCATCCACAGCATGAGAAAATTCTGGCTTGAACATCAGTCCAAACTTTTCTTCCACGGTGCCCCTTCTGGACTGTGCCCATTATTAGTTGTCAGAAGGATCTTTTCTCTTCCTTGGGTGCTCTGGCCCACACAAACAGTAGCTTTTCAACCTGTAGACTTGGCAAGCAAGGTGAACAGTGCCGTTGGCCACCCTAACTCCTGAATGGCAGATCAGTGGCCATTGCCTGGGGGGATAAGACCCATGTGGGTGGTGCCAGGGTGGCTGGCACAGGTGGGGTTTGCAGACCAGGCCTGATGCCCACTCTTCCACCTTGATGGCTTCATCTTAAAAGAGGTCAGTTTCCTACTTTCATGCTAGAATGTGCAGATGGTTATGAGGGTTAGAAGAACACCCTAGAATGTCTCGGGAAAGCTCAATTTAGTCTTTTCATCAAACTTGAAGGTATTCTGAGGAGGAGTTGTAAATGCTATACATAAATAGGAGGACTTCCTTCTGCAGAAAATCTGCTGCCTTTACACAACACAATTTAATACTGTTCTCAGTCTATAGTATTTGAGTCTAAGGCTGGAATACAGCACTTGCCCAACATGTGCAATGCCCTACGTCTAGCCTCTAGCATTGCAAAGGAAATTGTAATATCTGCATCTCATCCTTTTTAGCAAGGGAACTGTTCCCAAGAGAGGCTTCTCTGTGGTCCTGGGGTCTGACTATGCACCAGGCTTTCATCTAGTTAGGGATGCAAGTCCAGCACACCAATATTCAGTTTAGTATCAGGAGATACAGGGCCTGGCAGCTTTTCCCAAATACATTTCTTTCTTTACATAATGTAAAACTAAATTAGAAAGAAGAGTGTGCAATGTTTTATGTTTAGAGTGCTTACTATTCTGAAATCTGTGATTAGCACACATGGGCTGGAATTTACGATCCTCCTGCATCAGCTTCCCAGAGTACTGGGATTATAGGCATGTGAAACTGTGCCTGGCTTAAAATAAAATATTTTTGTGTATTTAATTGCTACATTAAAATACTCACTGTTATCTGGATAATACAACCATTTCCAAATATATAATTCTTACTAAATAACCATATCAATTATTGAATTGTAAGGAATTCTAGAAAATTCAGGTTATTCTCCTTCTCCTCTCCAAAATTACCTATTTTTAATTTGGGGGAACTAAAAACAAGTAACTCGTTTCTCTCACCAGTTGGTGTCCTCCCTACTTGGGAGTTCCACATTTTCATTCTGATACAATAAAATCAAAGTTATGTTTTAAAAAGTGACCAGGCTAGAATTTTTCTGAAGTGAGACACAGAACAAGTGAATAATAATCCTTTAGGAAACTTCTAACTTACAAATCAAGCAGTGGAAATAGACAAAGAAAACAAGCTGGGGGCTTTTCTACAACTCAGGGGTATTTCTCTCTCGGGTATTTTATCACCAGTCTGGTTACATACAGGAAAAGTTCTTTTAATTAAATCACCCACCCTTATTTGTTTCTTTCCCTTTGAGAATTCACCAGAATTGGCTCACCAGGAAGATATTCTCATTAGTTAGTTCTTAAGACCCAAAAACAGAAAGAGGAAGCTTCAAGATCATGTACTGCCAAACAGGAAGTAAAAAACACAATAAAACTGTAAGTTTCAGAAACTCAAAAGGGAAATTAGTGGAATTACAGAGTCCCCTTGAACCAGGGGAGAGGAAAATAATGAATACACGAAGTTGCATACATATTTCCATATCTGTGCTAATTTTTTATCAGCTATTTTTTACTTTGGTTAAAAACTATTCACTTGCCTTGCATGAGAATTAAAACAGCAACACATTTTAAGTATTCCTTATATTTTGTAGCACTGTCACTGGAGGCTCTTCGAGCTTTCCAAAGTGACTGTCATGATTATCTATAGTGAAGTCTTGGTCAAAATTCATCCTTTATCATATATATATATATATATATATATATATACACACACACACACACACACACACACACACACACAGAGCATGGATATTGCCTGATAATCTCTCCAAATTAGGTGGCCCTGGTCTATATACCTCAAAGTGAGGCAGAGCTTGACCACCTGTGTCAGAACTATATCAAATATTCATCGAAAGCACACATTCCTGGGTCCCCACCTTGACCTATTGAGTGAATGTTAGACCTGGAGATGGGCATTTCAAATGCTCAGGTGATTCTTCTTTACAGTAAATTTTGAAAGTCTCACATGTTCCCTGGACGTGGAAGAGCACACTAAGAGACCCCAGCTCCACCCCATCCAGAAGTTTTCAAATCCCCACTTGTACTGCAAATCCCAAATGAGTGAACTTACCTTTTAGGGTAGTGAACTTAGAGGGAATCAGACCAATTCCACATCAAATATACTTAAGTTTTGATCAAACAAAGGGTGCCTATACACTGACACTAATTTTTTTTCACAATTTTGGGTGTGCAAGAGATATGATGATTTTTATCCTGCAAATAAAATTTTATCTTTCTCCCTCTACCCAAGTCTAAAAGTAATATAGATAGTGGTGCAGTAGAAATTTTTTTGGTGGGAGGGGCATCAAGGCTTTAAAAAAATAAGCACTTGGGGGTAAAACAAGCCTTTCTAGAGCAGGGTGGGGAGCCTAAGGAGAAAGGAGGAGGCCACTGTCCATTTTTCCCAGTTACACTCAGCAATGGGACCCAAATACAAATGGACACTTCCATAGAGGCTCTTGCCACATGTGGTCATGTGCCACTTTCTACCAAGCCCAACAATCTCTAGTCCACAGGGCAGCCTTGGTGAAAATCTTAACACTTGTGTTGCAGACCCCAGCATCCTCTTCCTGGCACTCATAGTCCCTCAGGGATGTGTCTTCACCATAAAGATGAGAATGAGTGGATCAAATCTGTCAAAGTAAAAGCAGTTGAAGTCCTGCATTTCAACTAAAGGGTGTGGAGGACAAAGGACTCTAGGAAAAAGGATGACCAAACAGGAAAGTGGCCACCTCAAAGAGGAAAGAGCTAGCTCTGGTGGTTCACCCTGGGGAGTACCTGATTGCACTGTCTTCTCTCCTTTCCTTAGTTGAATCAGTAGAGGGGATGCCCTCCTACCAGATGGCAATTGATAAGAAGCTCCCTGAGAGGCCAGGTGGAAAATTCCTGAGCAGTTCAGGAACTGTTGTGTACAGCTCCAAAGCTTGGGAGACTCCTTGCAGGGTTCAGGTTGATCTCTCATGAGCCTGATTTTGGGGGTCAGTTTTGAAATAGTTGGTGGGGGGATAATATTCAACACCTCCAACTATTGACACCTCACCCAATTTCTTTTTCAACTCACTGTCCATCACCCCCCCCACCTCCAACAAGTGCCCAATAAGCCAGGTGTGATGGTACATGACTGTAATCCCAGCACTCAGAAGGCTGAGGCAGGAGCATTGCCATGAGTTAAAGGCTAGCGTGGGCTACACAGTGAGTTCAAGGCCAACCTGAACTACTAGCAAGATTCTGTCTCAAAAAATAAAATGAAAATAATACAAAACAAAATGATTTGGCTACAGTGCACATTTGACCATGCCCTTTTAAAGACAATGGCAGATCTTATGTTCATAATTTATTACAAATAAAGTATATATAACTTATGTATGAGCCAAGCTTCACATCCTCCCATAAAATCTAAATAAACAATGTGTGAGCAATTAAGTTTCTGTGATAACTGAGCAACAATAAGTTGCTAAGAAAAATGGTATAAAGAATTGAAATTACATCAGCATCTGCAAAATGTTAAGGGAATGGAAAGATATAAGTATGCTAAAACATTGGGATTTTTGGTAGAGGTTAAATTTAACCAGTAAATTATTTGTGAAAAAAATCAGTTATATACATTGGAACTTTTCTTGTTTGTCTTTTTTTTTTTTTTTTTTTGGTTTTTCTCCGGT
>NW_004955462.1:7562044-7656719 GCF_000276665.1 Chinchilla lanigera
TTTTTTGGTTTTTCTCCGGTACCAGGAACCAAACTCATGACCTTGCGCTTGCCAGGCAGGCGCTTTTGCCGCTGAGCTAAATCCCCAGCCCCCTATCTTGATACTCTTGTAAACATGGAAAGAGCCAATGTAATAAGGAAAGACAAAAATAAACCACACAATTCCCTCATGTCTGCCGTATCTTTAACAGCTTTAAAAAGATGTAATCATAGATTACTCACTGGATTTGAACTCTGAAAACCTACAATATGGAGATGAATATGATCTCATTTACTATCCCTCTAATAGGTTAAATTAGCAAGATCCAAAGGTAGAGAATGGGTGTATAGGCACCCAAAAGAAATGCTGTTTTGAAGAGTGGGAATGCAAGATATTCTGTAAGGGTCATAAACCATTCCTTTCAATTATTTGGACATAAGTTTCTTAAAAATTGTATTCTTTGTACTATAAAAGTAAAGGGCGCACTGGGGATATAGCTCATTGGCACAGCACCTGCTTGGCAAGCCTGAGGTAGTGAGTTCGATTCCGGGTACCAAAAAAAAGCAGGGGGAGCTGGGGATTTAGCTCAGCGGCACAGTGCCTGCTGGCAAGAACGAGGTCATGAGTTTGATTCCTGGTACCCGGAAAAAAAAAAAAAAAAGTAAAGGGGCTATTCTAAAAATTGGAAAATGTTGAAAAAATAATGGATATAAAAATTACTTCAAATCCTGCCATCCAGAGGCAGCCATTGTTAACATTTTATTCTTTACACATTCACATTATTGAAGTTTTAAACAAATTTTGTGTTAATTGAATAGAGTATTACGTAGTTTTTAATCTTTATGTTTTCACTGAGAAAATCAAGAATATTTTCTAAACATGAATATATAAATCTATTCCCCTCATTTCTTTTTTTATATTAAAGGAGAAAAACAATAAAAATAATGATACAGAATTTTTTTTTCTTTTTTTTTTTTCTTTTTTTTCCCCTGGTACCAGGAATCGAACTTACGACCTTGAGCTTGCCAGGCAGGCACTGTGCCACTGAGCTAAATCCCCAGCCCCTCTTTTTTTCTTTCTTTCTTTTTTTTTTCGGTGCTGGGGATTGAACTCACAACCTTACGCTTGCCAGGCAGGTGCTTATGCCAAGGAGCTATATCCCCAGCCCCATGATACAGAATTTCAAAACAAGATAATAGGAAATTAGCAATGGTTAATATACTGCATATTGTTATCTTCAATCAGTTTTGCATGCCTATATCTTGTAATCTGAGCAACTACCCTCATTTATTATTTTTAAGAAATAAGGCATTGGGGTGGAAGATGTTATCTTTAGTAATTTAGCCGTAGTGTGTGGAATCTGTGGAATCATCTATTTTGTCCATTCATCCTGTGAGACAGTGCATTTGAAAATGGGTTCAGTTGGTAGGAGAAAGAGAAAGAAAAAGCAAGCACTGATCTATTATTGACAGCTATGGATGAGAAATTTGAGGCTTGTAAACCATGGATGACAAAATATTCTTACCTTGCTCATGTTTATGAAACTCTGACTACTACCACAATTACATGAACAATACTGCTAATAAGCAATGTCTTAAAACATTTTAAGAACAGGCTTTATGTTATTAGAATGAAAAATCATGCACTTATGTTATATTCATAAAATTGCACATGAAACATAAAGACCTAGACAAGGGAAAATTAACTTTGAGGGGTGGTTTCTGACATCACTGTTATTTTAAGTGCTGTGGACATAAATAGAAAACTTTTGGATGTAGTTGAGAATTTCTTTTCCTTGGATTTGGATTACACAGGAAGTCAGTCTCTGTAAAGGGACCAGCCCTGTATAAGCAATGCTCAGCGGCTCTTGGCTCACCATACAACAGAACTACTAGCACAGCACAGGACAGCAGCAGCAGCCGGACACCTGAGAAATCCAACGCCCAAACATCCACTTTGCCAAATAGTAAGTACAGAATTCTTGACCAGGGCAGCCATGCTATGAAACATATTTATCACCATGACGGATATGCAAAAAGCCTTCTGATGCATGTGCAAACTTTTATTGTATTAGAGTTAAAATCAGTCTTTTCTGTTTGACCTAGATGATGAAAATGCTCAATGTTTTATTCATTCTTGTGAAAGTCTTTGAAATACAGATTGTCCCACTGGAATCCTTGTGCTCAAATCTTATGATGCTGGGTCAAAATCACAGTAGAATGATGTGAGTAACAAGCTACCTGGCATTTCTTTCTATAATTAGTTTTATACCTTCTCTTTCCAGAAAATATTTCAGGTCTAATTCTTCAGTGCAAAGAATTCTTGAAGTTATGAGTGCTCCACGGTTTCTCTCCACTCTCATGTTTGGTAAGTCATTGTTACTAGACAGAGCAGTCTTCCTCATTTTTACGCTATGGCCGCTGAGGACCAGAATGTTCTTCCATGTGTGAGGATGTCCCATGCATTGCAGGGTGGTTAGCAGCATCCCTGATATCCCAGGGTAATATGTTCTTTGCCTCTTAGTGTCATAGTTTACTCATGTATAAAGTATTGATCCTAAGTGATCTATTTAGATATTGTGAGAATTCAGTATCATGGTCCATGTAAAGTACACCAAGTACACAGTACTTGGTGGCACATACTAAACCAAGCTCCATTAAGCTAATTATCTCATTATTCTTCTTCTGTAAAGTGGCTATACAGTTAGGCTTCGATGAGTGAGTGTGATAAAGCACCTAGTGGATGGCCATTCACAAAAGTAGCACACAATAAATGGTAGTATTTCTTATATATTCCTCTGATTGCTTTTGAAAAGGTGAAAACATTTGGGTCATTCCAAAGGCCACAAATGGCAAAACTAAGACAACTCTAAACACAGTTAATAGAGTTAAATTATAACGGGATAAACTCTACCATTCCTTCCCTGTCCCTCCAGTGCTTCTCATTAGAGACAGCAGAGGCTGGTCTTACAACGCGTCTACAGAAACCATGACTTACGAGGAGGCCAGGTTGTACTGTCAGCAGAAGTACACCCACCTGGTGGCAATTCAGAACAAAGAAGAGATCGAGTACCTCAACTCCATCCTGAGCTACTCAAAAAGCTATTATTGGATCGGAATCAGAAAAATCAATAATGTATGGGTCTGGGAAGGGACGCAGAAGCCTCTGACTGATGAAGCTAAGAACTGGGCTCCCGGGGAACCAAACAATAAGCAAAATGATGAGGACTGTGTGGAGATCTACATCAAGAGAGACAAGGACACGGGCATGTGGAATGATGAGCCCTGTAGCAAGAAGAAGCTTGCTTTGTGCTACACAGGTAGGGGCTTTGCGGTGCCACTGGGAGGTAGTTTTGGTGTGTGATCATCTTGACAAATTTACAGCATGCAAAAGTTGGTCCCTGTTGTGGTGATTTTATATTCCAAAGATATGATTGTAAGATATTCTGTTTAACTGCTAAAGTATCTCTTTACATCTTTGAGTGTAGACAAGAATGTATGTACATATGCATATATACAGTTCTATACATCTGTAGAATGCATAGACATACATACAGTACATATTTTGTTTATTTTTGATAGAGAAACAGTTTTCAGGGTTAATGATAAAGTGAATTTTCTATCTTAGTGCCAGCTATACTCTTAATTTCCATACATTATATCCAGGTATAAATTAGATGAACCTGAAACTCTTCAGTAAGATCTGTGTATTTGATGACGTCTCTGTACACTACTGCTCTTAAATTCAAAAGAACATGCGAAAAACACAGTAACAATGATGCTCATTAGGGAATGTGATCTCTGCAGCTTCCTGCACTGATCAATCCTGCAGTGGCCATGGTGAATGTATAGAGACCATTGAAAACTACAACTGCAAGTGCCACCCTGGCTTCCATGGACTCAGGTGTGAGCAAGGTGAGTATGGTTCTCACCTCTTCCTTTCCCTGAGATGGCAGCATCTTCTCTTGTCCCGGCTGGCTTGGGAGTCAGGTCTGCATATCATCCTTACTCTAGACCATATGATGTAAGGTTGTGATTGAGAGCTGAGATTAAGAAGTCAGACCCTCTGGAGTCAAATCTCAGACTCACCACTTGTTATATATGGTACTGTGGCATCAATGACCCACAGGCTGTCATTGATGAAAAAGTCATTATGAGGCCCATGACTGTAGCTATGAGACCCACAATAAAATGAAGATAATAACAGCACCAACATCTAGGTTTATGGTTGTGCAGTGTCTGGCACACAGGACACACTCAGCAAACAGCAGTTACAAGGTAAGACAGCAGACTTGATTTGCATTTTTCCAGTTGTAACATGTAAAGCATGGGAAAACCCTGAACATGGAAGCCTGGTTTGCACCCACCCTTTGGGGACCTTCAGCTACAACTCCTCTTGCTCTGTGAGCTGTGATAGGGGCTACCTGCCAAGCGGCAAGCAGAACACACAGTGCATTTCATCTGGAGAATGGAGTGGTCTCGTGCCAGCCTGTGAGGGTGAGTCTCTCTCAGTATGCACAGGACATTCTCTAACTCACCTCTCATTCCTGCACTTTCTATCTCACAGGAAACATTGTCCAAATCCTAGGGAAAGTTCTTTTTTATTATTGCTGTTTTTAGTAAAATTGTTCTCTCAGCAATGTCCGAGAGAGACGTTGTCTATATCGGCAATCTGTTACCCACTTGGTTTGAGGGACGCTTTTAGTTTATGTTTGAAATGGGTATTCTGGGCCAGGGATATAGCTCAGTGGCACAGTCCCTGCCTGGCAAGTGTGAGGCCCTGAGTACAATTCCTGGTACTAAAAAAAAAAAAAAAAAGAAAAAAAGAAAAGAAAAGAAAGAAAGAAAATGAAAAGAAAGAAATGGGTATTCTGAAGCTCTGGTGAACTGTGAAGGAGACCAGCATGAAGGCATGGAACCATACTCAAGACGTCTTCATGACTTTCCCATCTTTTCTCTCTCAATCTTCCTTTCATAAAGGAAGGGACAGATGTAAAAAAAAAAAAAATCAATCCTTTAGGTCACACTGAACTAAAATAATGTCCTGTGTATGTCAATATTGTTTTCACCCTAATTAATCATAAATCCTGCTCTAGAATCTGCATGATGCAGATTTTGCATTATTGAAATGATAAAACAGATCAGAGACAACTCTGCATAGTCAAAATAAAAATTAATCAGGAAACATGAAAATATCAATAAGAAAAGAACAAAAACTTTGTTATGGGTGTTGATAGCTGTTGCAGTGAGCAACCACTGCAGCAGAGGGTGAAAAAGATTATTTGCAGATGAGACTGAGTTCAGTCTGAGAGAGGCTCAGAGGGGATATTCTCAACCGAGAGTGCCCAGCCTTTAGGGGGTCTCTCTGGAGAACAGCCTTGAAGCTGAGCACTCTCTGGCTTTTATTTAGAATATCAGTGTAAGAGAAAAAAGGTCAGGAGAAAAGCATTTTGGCCAAGGATCTCTCTCAAGGCTGGGCAGTTTTTCCTGGAGAACAGGAAAAGACAATCATCCGACACAACATGTTTCACTGATCTAAACTTCTTGTTGTTTAACCGCTCACTCCTTGCGGAGCCTGTGTGCTTTTTGCTCCACAGTTTAGTTATTCACGTGCTTTTGCCCCACATTTTAACCGCTCAATCCTCATAGAGCCTATACGCTTTTGTCATGCAGTTTAACCGTTCATTCCTGGCCAAGTCCCCTACATATGCCCCCCGCTAAATGGACATAGGTCTTCTGGATCTACGCTTGGAAGGCAGATTTCTCACTGTTTTATACATGTAATTAACTGCAATAGGAACTAAAAACAATATTCTGTAAAATTCAAGGTGTCCTTTCCTCTCCACAGTGGTTGAGTGTGAGGCTTTGACTAAACCTGCCAATGGTGTCATACAATGTTTCCAAAGCCCTGAAAGATTTCCATGGAACACAACTTGTGTATTTGAGTGTGAGCAAGGATTTGAACTAATAGGAACTGCAAACGTGCAGTGTACGTCCTCCGGGATCTGGGACAATGAGAAGCCAACCTGTCAAGGTAGTGTTTTTCCACCTCCACACACTGCAAACCTTCTCTTTCTCAAGCCACACTTGAAATGGGCAAGCCAGACTTGCTGATACACATTGACACCTGTATTACAGCTTTGACATGCGATGCCATCCACCAGCCTCAGAATGGTTTCATGAACTGTAGCGACTCTTCTTCTGGAAGGTTTGCCTTCAAGTCATCCTGCAGCTTCACCTGCGAGGAGGGCTTCATGCTGCAGGGGCCGCCGCAGATAGAATGCACTGCGCAAGGGCAGTGGACACAGCCAACTCCACAGTGTGAAGGTGAGGCTCATGCTTTCAATGTGCTCCCTTTTAGAGAAGCAGCAGCTTTCAATTTTGGGCAGAACAAACGAGACCAGAAGCTCACTTTAATTATACATATGAGATTTGATGGCCAGCATTCATCTCATGTCCGTTCAGTTCATATAAAGACCCAGTCCTTGGCCAGAGAAAAGACCGTGTGTAACAAGAGCAGATTGTTTTTTGGTTTCTTAACAATGCTCTGTTAATATAATGTTACACACATTGGCACAGAGTAGGCAGAAATCTTAATCTAAAAGAACTATTAGAAAATTTAAAGAACAGAATAAAGAGAATGTGCCTGGAGTATAAAATTCTTATACTTTTCTCTGAAACTGCTCTAACTGGCAATGATGAGAAAGCCTCCAACATGGCTTTTGCTGCAGAGACATTCCTTTTTTATGGAAAAAAAGTAAAACAATATTTCATAAGAAAATAATAGGAGAATAACAATAGTTAATACATTGAGTATTATTACCTTTAAAGTAGTTAATCAGAGTACAAGATATAGGCATAAAAAATTATCCAAATGATATTAGCACAAACCTTTCTTCTCTATGAACTAAGGGAAACTAGTGGTATAACTACCTTGTATTTTGTTGTTGGACTTTTCCCTTCCTTCCTTTGCCCTTTCCCCCATCCTACTTCCTTTTTCCTTTTGAACAATTTCTTCTCATTTCACAATATCTATTGTATATTTTGGGCCTTATTTACTCTTTAAGTTTCTTACACCAGTGAGACAATATAGTGTTTATACATTTGAGTCTGATTTATTTCACTTATGAGTATGGTCTTAAATTGCACCCATTTATATATAAAAGTCTCCAGTTTATCCTTCTTTAAAACTCAGTAGTGTTCTGTTATATAAAAAGACCACATCTTTTTTATCCATTCCTTGGTTGATGGGCATTTAGAATGTTTCCAAGATTTAGCTATTACAAATTGTGCTGTTACAAACATGGGTGCACATATATTGCTGTGGTATGATGTTTTTAATTCTTACAGGAAGACACCCAGAAAGGGAGTAGGTGGGTAGAATAGGACTTCTAATCCTAGTTTTCTGAGGAATCTCCATACTGATTTCCACAGTAGTTGTACCAGTCTGCACTCCCACCAACAGTGGAGAAAGGTTCCTTTTTCCCCACAACCCTATCAACATTTGCAGTTGATTGATTTCTTAATGATAGCCATTCTTTCTGGAGTGAAATGGAATCTCAGTGTTGTTTTAATTTGCATCTCTCTGAATGACCAAATGGCAGATATTAATTTGCCATTTGTATTTCTTCATCTGAGAAGTGTGTATGCTTCTCAGATGTCCATTTCTGGGTTGAGTCTTTTAATTTGGGGTCCTGTTTTTTTTCACTTCTTTATATATTATAGATAGAAGTCCTTTGCCTAAAGGACAACTGGCTAAAATTTTTTCCCTCTCTGTAGGTTGTCTCTTCACTGTGTTGGTGATTTCTTTTGATGTGGAAAAGAAGTTTAATAAGATGAGATCCCAGTTGTTGATTCTTTGAAGTATTTCCCCATGCAGTCTGAGTTTTGTTCATGAACTCTCTGCCTACACCCATGTCTTCAAGATTTCTACCTACCTTTTCTTCTAGTAGATTTAATGTTTCTGTTTTAATATTTAGATCTTTGATCCATTTTGACTTTAATTTAGTGCATGATGATAGACAAGAGTCTAGTTTTAGTCATTAGCATGTGGTGAGCCAGTTTTTCCAGCACCATTTATTAAAGAGGCTATCTTTCTTCTAGTCAACATGTTTGGTCTCTTTGTCAAAGATAAGGTGGCTGAGTATGTTTGTAGTTGTGTCTGCACCTTCTAATCTGTTCCATTGATCCTCTGGTCTTTTTTTTGTGGCAGTACCATGCTGGTTTTATCATAGTAGCTTTGTAGTATAATTTCAAGTCAGGGATTGTGATGCCCCTTGTCTTGCCTTTGTTGCCCAGAATTGTTTTTGCTATTCTAGGTACAGAGACATTCTTGATATACAAATACCAAAATTTAATTCACTGCAAGCAAGAGCAAGGATGTTAAAAACAAGTAGATTTCCATATCAGGTGTTGGCATTCTCATAGCCAAATAAAACACAGAGTAATTTCCAGTGGCAGAATGTCTCAATACAAAAACCAAGCCACAAAGCCCATACATTTTACATGGATGTCTGCTTCTCCTTTCTTTTTGGTAATATCTACAAGCATCTGGGATTGTTAAGTTGTTCTCTGACTGCACGAAATCTTTCCCTTGACCGTAACTTCTTTTCCATGTCAGAAAAGCAGTGTCTAAGAACCAATATTTCTGTTAAATCCTGTCCTTTCTTTGGTGCCATTGTCCATAAGCGGCCTGGAATTCAAAGAAAACACTGCCTTCTTCCCAGCAGTCCAGAGAATATTGAAAAATTATCTTCAGTTCTTTGAATCTTGCTGTGTCTCACATGAACTGTGCCATCAAAAGCTAAATAGTTTCCAGTCCCACCCAGCTATTTCCTGACCATCATTTTGCTGTCTCAGCTTTCCATTACAGCACTTTATCCAGCCCAGAGCAAGTCTACCTGAATTGTCTTCTTAGTGCTTTGGCAGGTTTCCATAGTGGTCCAGCTGTGAGTTCTCCTGTGAGTTCTCCTTTGTGTTAAAATGACCTAGAAGGCTCCAGTGTGACCCTAACAGGAGAGTGGAACCATGAGAAGCCCACGTGTAAAGATACAGTTCCTGTTTTTATTTTATTTAAGATAAAAACCACCACTTATTTAAGATAAGAACCACCACTGAAGAGCTCAGGGACTTGTTTACCTTGAGAGACTTGTTGCTACCTGACACAAATAAGCCTCTAAAGTACTCTTTTGTGTCTTCCAGCTGTGACCTGTGATGCTGTTCATCAGCCCCTGAATAGCATGATGAAATGTACTCCTTCCCCTACTGGGAAATTCACCTACAAGTCCTCTTGTACCTTCCACTGCAAGGAAGGCTTTGACTTACATGGATCAACTGAACTTGAGTGCACCTCTCAGGGACAGTGGACACAAGCAGTCCCATCCTGTCAAGGTACTACAGAGTTCAGACTTTTAGGATATGGGTTAAATACCTCATAAATTATGGAACTTGAGCTGTTCACTTTGCTTGATCCTAATTTCCTATAAGCTGAATATTAAATAGTGCTTATGAATTACATTTGTTGGTGACTTTTAAGCCAGATGTAGAAGTCTTTCAGCTGATATTTCCTGACCTCTGCCTATGGGTTATTGTTCACAGCGGCACACTGTTCAAGCCTGGAAATTCCAGCACATATCAACATGACCTGCAGTGGGGAGCCTGTGTTTGGCACTGGGTGCAAGTTTGCATGTCCTGAAGGATGGACACTCAATGGCTCTGCAGTTCTGACATGTGGTGCCACAGGACAATGGCTTGGAATGCTGCCTACCTGTGAAGGTGAAGCATTGATTGATGGTGGTTGTCTAGGGGACTGGGGAGAAGAAGAGAAGCTACCTTGCCCAGTAATTAACTAGCCTTTATATGCAAACAGAAACATTGCTCATGTTAACAAGGTGGTCAACAGTTAATTGGGGGGTGGCTAGAAGGGAAACAGAAGGGGCATAATGGTAAAATGGATAGAATTCTGGCAATTGGAAAAAGAAGATCTGGAGGTAAAGGGAGGAGGGAGAAATGGCAAAGAGAAAGGGAGAGAGGGAAGGGGAGAGAGAGACAGACAGACAGAGAGAGACAGAGAGAGATTCAGCATTACCTGAGGTACTATGTGGCACTGTGTGAGAAGCTGACAAGTTAGAGGTCTATCTGGCGTGGAGAGGTGGGGTGCTAGCCTTAAAGGTGATGTGGTACGGATGCCACAATCCATGCCTTACGCATTTATATAGATAGCTCTTTTGCTCCTAGTATACAATATATGAAGAAAAGGCTAAATGAACAGAACAGAAAACCCATTACTATGTATGATAGTTCTCCCTCTCTTGTTTTCTTAGCTCCCACAGCATCCAACATTTCCTTGGCAGTTCAACTTTCTGCTGCAGGAGCCTCCCTCCTGACACTGGGATCATTTCTCCTCTGGCTTTTGAAAAACTTTCGGAAGAAAGGTGAGGGGACTCATGAGGTACTCCAATAATCATGTTGAAAATACGTAGTTTTTCTCATTGATGAGTTATGGACTTCCTTGCAAATTTAAATAATAACTAAAATCTAGTTATTGGATAAACACTAATAACCTACTGTGCAATTAAGCAACAGTCATAGGAAAAAGATTTCAGAGTGCAACTTGAAGTGGGAGGAGGTTAAGAAATATCAGTGTTAGTTGAACTAACACTGCACAACTCTAGGAGGTGCTACCTGCATTGAATTCTATGGTTCCCCTGGAATTGTGCAGAGACTGCCATAATTAGTGCTTCCAGGGGAATGGTTAAAGTGCTTCCTAAAAAGACTATTTAAGATACAGTTTTAAATTTTGGGAATATCTTTTAAGGAATATACAAACATATCTATATACACTCAGGTTTGGCCCTTACAGAATGCATCTGCATTTGTGATGTCCTTAAAAGTCATTTAGTCTAAATTAGTGGTTTTCCTTCTCTTGCAGTAAAACCATTTGTTCCTTACAGGTAAGTTTCTTTCTTGTATAAAGCATGCTATTGAACATTCAACATAGCTTTCTCTCTTTGTATTAGAAAACAGTGCTTTATTTAGTGTTTTCACTCTTCAAACAGTTCCTGTTACAGCCTTCAAGCACACAGAAATCACCAGATCCCTGCTGACATCATTTAAGTCTGAAAGAAACAGGTAATGTTAAAAATGACACACTAATGACAGAGACCATCTTCTCTACAAGTCTGTTTCTCTTTAACCACCCTCCCAAAAAAACTTGGGAGAATCATTATCTTCATACAATTTCCTGGAAAGTTATTTTGTTTCTTTATAGAAAGAGAAGAAACAGAGATCTGGTGTTCGTGAATCGTTTCATTACTGACAGACAGTAAGACGGTGGTAGCCGGCTTTCATACAGCACTCATGTTCTAGGCAGTGTTCTCAGCTAGGAACTCTATAGATGGGGGCTCTTACTCTATTTCCTACCACTCAGATCAAGGGAATGATGCATAGGGAAGTTAAGAAATTACCTGAAATCTAAAATTATCTGAAATCTAAAAGCTGCTCAGTGGTGCAGCCAGGATTCAAATCCAGACCATCTGGTTCGAGAATCTGTGTTCTCAAATATCTGCTTTGCTTTGTGAGCATTTGGGATGGTCCAGTCCCACCAAATACATTTTTAAATTAAGAGACTACTTTTGTGTAATTTTAGATTTACAGGAAAATGGAACAGAAACTACAGAGTTCCAACATACCTCCTCACTCCTCCACTTCCAATTCTCCCTGTTACTAAGATCTCGCATTAGCACTGTTCATTTGTTACAACTGATGGCCTGATATAGATACATTAAGTAAAATTCTCAGATAATGTCAGGTTATTTGTGTGGTATGTTCTGTAGGATTTTAACAGGTGTGTAATGACATATATTTACCATCACAGTGTCATAAAGAATAGTTTCTCTGGCCTAAATGAATAGCCTTTGGTGTTGATGTTTAGACTCCCACGTGACAATATGACAGTACTCTACAGCAGTGAGTGCAGTTTTGCTGCCAATACCAGTCTGCAGAAGTTTCTGATAATATGCGCACTTGTTTATACTTGCAGGGATCCAAACACTGAAGACAGCAGAGGCCGAGAACTGCTCAGATCCTTGGCCTTTCCTGCCTATCATACCTGCCACTTCCACTGCTGGGACTGTGACTTCAATGGATCAAAATTCAATGGCAAGAGAGATCTTCCGCCAAAAGGACTCAATGTTTGCTTTGCTGTTCTTGGGATCAGAAAGTGGTGCTTAGTGAAAGTAAATAACATTGTCTTCAAAGCAAAATGAAGAGCCCAAGGCTCTGGAATCTCCGAATTCCTTTTCTAGTTCTCTTTCATCACTCTGAAACGTTGGTGGAGAAGGAATGTTTCTTTCTTTTGTTCTTCACCATGTTTCAACTAATTGGATAGTTAATTGGATAGTTACTGTCATGGGGATGAACAGGAATTATCTAGACTCCAGAGAGAATGAACTGGCCAAATATATTTTATTTCTAACTTTTAAGAGCCCCCAAACTTTAATGCCCAGTGGTGAATGCACTAATATTATTAGTGCACAGTGCAAACCCTGTGTAAAGCTTTGCGTGAGGGTTACTAAGCCCAGTGTTCATCGTTTTATCCTGTGGGATTCTATGGGAGTCTATGCTTTTTAAAATTGTTCTTAGACATTGTATTCTTTTTTACTTACATTGAATACAACATAATCTTCCATAGCTATTAACTCAGTACTGTGGACTTGGTTACTTATCTTAATCACCATCTCTTTGTTTATTAAAAAAATGTAATGTTAGATCTGCAGTAAATGTATTTTTAAAAGGAACAAATGTTCACCAGTGTGAAGTTCTGAGTGTTTTACATGTGTTATTTTTACAACATGGTACTATCAGGTGTATAATTCTTGTATATTATATAAGATTTTAAATCCATGGTAAGAACTCACTATTTAAAACATCCACCTAGAGCATTTTCAAAAAGTGAAGATGTCTAATAGTCATTCCCTAGTAGTTTTATTCTGTGTGTTTTGGTATTCTGAAAGAGGGGAATGCTTGGGTGAATATTTATGTTTATTTATAAGCAGAGCTTAAAATTCTTAAGGAATTTCCAGTTATAAGTGGCAATGAGAATTCTCGGTCAGTAAGTGCCACAGCTGTCCACATTAAAGCTGTCCTCAACTTCCATTAACTTAACATGTTGGAAAAGTTTCAGAAAGTGCATAGGGGTGAGGGTGTGGGGGAACTAACACGATCAGACTATATACAGAATGAATTATTATTTTCTCTAAGATTTTTCAAATACAAAAATTTATATATACTACACAAGAAATAACTACATGAAATATAAATGTGGGCTATGTTTGAGTATTATATAGTATTTTAAATTATGATGTAAATCTTTTATAGTTTTAACTATGTATTTATTTAAGCTTACATCAGACTTACTGACATGCATTATAAAGTTTGACAATAAATGTGTTTGTTTATATTTATCTCTGTGGATAGACTTTTAAAATTTTCACGCATTACTCTTATTTTCCCTCCCCTGCCCCTTGCAACTACTACTAACCTACTGTTTGAGGCTATGGATTTGTCTGTTCTGGGTGTTCCATACAAATAAAACCTTATGTGACTTTCTGTGTCTGGCTTCTTTTACTAAGCATATGGTTTTCAAGGTTTCTCCCATGTTGTAGCATAAATCAGTACTTTGTTGCACTTTTATTGTTATACAGAATGTTATATTTCTCCAGTCATCAACCGGTGGACTTTGGATTGATATTGCTTTTTGCCTGATGAGAGTCATGCTGTTATGGATTTAGGGTAGACACGTGTTTTCATTTTTGTAGAGCATATTCCTAGAAGTAGAATGATTGAGTGATATTATTATGATTTTTAGTCTCTTTGAGGAATAACCAAACCCTCTTACAAAGGGGCTGTATCCTTTTGTGATCCTACCAGAAATACACAATAGTTCCAGTTTCTGTACATTCTGGATAATACTTGCTATTGTCTTTTTGATTATCACCTTCCTACATGGTGTGATGTGGTATACGTACTGTTATGGTTGATACATTGTGCCAACTTGGGGAGTCTAGAGGTTTGGCTAAGTGACTCAGCAGTTCTGCCTCTTGGGGTGAAAAGGACACGCCCTTATCCTTCTGGGATGTTGTTTATTGTGTTAATTTGAGAAGTTAGAAGGTTAACTATGCAACTCAGAAGGGGTCCAGGGTGCTTACTTTGTATTCATCCTGAGCCTGTGCAAGAGGCGGGCATGCAGAGGGTGTGGGTGTAGAGGATGACCCCCACCTCCCCAGAGCGGGTAGACTGCATTTAAGAAAAAGGAATTCAGGAAGGACTGGCTGCTGGTTCTTCGGAGGAGCTCCGGTCTTCGCCTTCACCTTGGTCGTCTCCTGGCTTCTGGTGCAGACTGTTGGGCTTCCGTCTGGACTCTTCAGCCTTCTGGTGTTGGCTCTCCGGCCTTCATCATAGATTCTTCAGCATTCCGTCGCAGACCCATCAGCCTTTTGATATGGACTTGCACGGACACTGCAGCGAGCTCCAGGCCTGGGGCTGGGATCTTCAATCTCCAGGGTACAGACACCCTCTGCACACTTCCTGATCCAACTCTGTAGCTGACCATTGTAAGCCAAACTTGTAATTCCTTGTACATTTGTTTATCTTGTATTATATCTGTTCCTCTAGTAAACCCTGACTGATACACTTACAGACTCTTGAACTGAAACTGAGGAGTCTGAGAAAATATAAATAATCTGAGAAAATCGTTAAGACTAAGGACAACCTCCTTATCCTGGGGTCTTTCCCTCCCACTAGTTTCAATACTAAGCAGCTCAAGTTTACCAGGGCATGTCCATTGACACTGCAGACTCAATTTATTCACCAGAATTAGATCCAAAGTACTTTTTCCCACTAAATATGTATGTTCTGTCTTGTACAGTAGTGGTAATCCACAGACCTAGTATGCCCTGATCTGAAAAATCACTAAGAATCTCACTGGAATCAAAATATCTGAAATTTCTAATAAAACAGGTGGGGTGTTTTGAGGGGAGGTGTTAGCCTGCTAAAACTCATGTCTGGAAATAGCACCATCATAGGCAAGAGTTAGTTTCACTTGGATTTTATACTTAATCCTATCTCAGAAATATCACTTAAGAAAAAAATTAAAGAGAAAATGGAAAACAGAGACAGATTCTATACTAAGTAAGTATGTTTTCATATAGGACTGAAATGGATACACACTTGAGTTATGAGCTCAAAATGGCAGAAAGGAAACTTTTTCAAGGTATAAAAGGGAGAATAACTTGAGCAAATTAAATGTATCCAAGTTAAACAATTCTCCATGTTAGCATGATCGGATTAGAAAAGAACTTTTATGGAAGATAAAATAATCTATCGAAAAAGCAAGAACTCTGGTCTTTTAGTCTAGCTTCCAAATCAAAGTTTAGCTTCCTTCTCACAGGATTCTGAGCCAGAAGGAATAAAAATATTTTTCTCTTCCTATATGCATATCAGTGGTAATGAAAACATATGGTGAATATCTAAATTCATAAAATTTATCTCAGTGAATACTCCATCTTGCTTCCAACACACTTTTCTCCTCATTCTTGCTACTTTCTGAAGACGTTCTGGAAGTTCTCCTTCTGTCTTTCTGAGGTGTGATAAAAAGTACAGTGCATGTTGCTGGCTAGTGCTGTCACCGTCCTCCTTATTGATAGATCTGTTGCCACGCAACTTCTGGCTCTTTTCCAGTCAGTGATCATGAAAGATAAATATCGTGAATGAATTCAGGGCATCAAGGCAGCCACGACAGAGCAATAAAGGATGCTCACAAGAAAGGACTTCTAGTCCTGCTTCAGAAAGTGGCAAGAATGATGGGTGTATACAAAGTGAGGAGAGTATCTGGAAGGTGATTATGGCAATGTGCCTATAACTAATATTTTAAAAATTTAAACCTTCATATATTTCAATCATACCTTCATATTTTTCATCATTTCATATGATGATTTCTGAAATCACCATACTGCCCAGGAATAAGTAGGATAAGCTTCCTCTTTTTGTCAAAAATAAGACTAAAACTACAACAGGGTTTTGTTATAATCAAGATCTTTGTCTCTGATCCCTCCATGACAGGTGCTAAATCCAAACAGTAGTTCCTGTAATAATGATTCCCACCAAGTATGCTCACTTCTCACTGACAACCTTCAGAGGGAGCCCTTGTCACTATCCCTGGGCTATATGGTTACAATCTCCACAGATTCCTTGGTCTCTAGATTCTCAGTCTGTCACTGGGGTGTGCTGTGGTCCACATTACTGACATGACTCACAAGCCATATAGTATCTAGTCCTTGCCGTCTCCCAACCTCATTTCCCACCAGGCCTTGCAGTACGGTTCTCCAGCCACACTGGGGAGTGGCTGCTGCCCACTTAGGGCATACAGGCTTCTTTCACTTGCAAGGATCCCCTCACCCATAGAAGCCCCTCAGTCTTTGTCTGGTTCTGCTTAAATGTCTCAGGATGGCTTATTTTACACGTCAGCTTATCTAGGCCAAGGGAGGCACAGATATCTGATAATGCATTATATCTGTAGAAGAGATCAACATTTGAACCAGTGGAATGAGAAAGAAGATTGCCTTTACCAGTGTGGGTGGGCCTCATCCAGTCTGCTAAGGGTTCAAACTGAACAAAACAGGAAGTGTGAATTCACTGTGTTTGAGCAGTGAAATCCCTCTTCTCCTGCCCCTAGATAGCAGCTCTCCTGATTCTTGAGGGTTGGGGCTTAGACTGAATTATTATCACTGGGTTTCATGTTTCTCCATCTGCAGGCCACAGATCATGGGACTTCTCAATCTCCATAATCAGAAAAGTTAATAATTCCCATAATAAATCTACAGATGCACACGTGTGTGTGTGTGTGTGTGTACACACACTTGCTGCTTCTCCAGTGACCTGCCTAATGCACATTCTCTCTTGAGAACTGACTTCTTAGATGAAATATCTCATAGCCTATATTACTCAGGGTTCCCTAGAGGGACAGCACTAATAGAACTGAATAAGCAGCCTAGAAGCTTCCTGAAGAGTCTGTGGTGTGAGTCCAAATTCAAAGACTGAAGAAGTTTGTGTCTGATGTCCATGGATGATGGTGACAGAAAAGCACTTCTGGTCCAGAAGAATGGAGCCTGCAAGAACTTCCTCCTTCTCCCACTTTTGCTTCATCTGGGCCCTCAGCCTATTGGATGGTGCTGCCCGCACTCAGGGTCCATCTTCCCACTCCCATGTGCTTCCCATGTGCCCATAGTCTCGGCAAACATCCTGACAGACACACTCAGGGGTGTGTTTTAATAATTCCCTGGGTGTCTCTCAACCCAATCGACTGACAAGAAAGACTGACCATTACAAGTCCACACTGGTCACCCAAAGAACATGCTTCCTTAAACCATACTTAATCCCGAAGTAAAGAGAGCATGATCATAATTCTAGTTGACAAAGTTTAACTATCCTGTGTACAACCAAAAATGCACTAATTCCCTTCCCAGAAGTTTAAAACTTGTAAAGAATTTTATTAGTATATGTTTGCAGTATATAACCAGAGTGGTTGTTTTGAGTGATGCTTACTCTTCTCTTGACAACCTCTAACTTAAATGTCATAACATAGATTTAACAATACTTAAAATCAATCAATATTATGTTACAAGATAAAGAAATAAGGGAAGAAAGAAATCAAAGATATCAGCATAATGTATGTATATATGCACAAATGTATTCTTATCAAAATAGAAAAAAAATTCATAACTATTACAGTCCTTGTTTCTGTAACTGGTCACATGGTCTTGGCTGGTAATTATAACCATCTTCTACTATTCATTCTGCTTTCTCTCTGTCTTCATCAAGCACTTCAGTAGGTCTTGGTTCTTTACCTGAAAAGGTGATCTACACCTCCATTCCTGAGGAACTCTGACCATTTGTCACCCTGCCTGAATTGGGTTTAGTTTCCTATTGATCCTAATAACAAGGCACGGTAATACTAAGACGCCTAGTGGATCTTCCACACTCCAGACATCCTCTTCCATACCTCCACTGTAAAGTGGTCAAATTTCCCCTTAGTAGTTAGGACCAGTCATCATCGCCAGTGTTGTAACTTTTGACTCAGAAATGAGCAGCCCAGAATGCCTGGGGGAAAGTCTTAATCTCCAGTTAAATATACTCATTGTTGTTTCTTCAAGTACAAATATTTCTCCCTTTGGAACTAAGGCTTCTAGACCATCAGCCCATGAGGCTGTAGGATCAGAAAGCAAACTTTTGCTAATGGGTCAGTAGGGATACTGGGGAGTAGTACCATTCTCATTTCTACTCCTTGATTCTTGGGCATGTTAATCTTTGCTGGGGGAGAAATAGTACCATTTATTGAACACAGAGAATACACAGCCTTTAGAAAAACTTTCCTCAGACCTGCAGGGTACTGACATCTAGCTGGCACACTAACTGTCTTCAAAAGGCTATTTCACCATTCTATCAAGCCAGCTCCTTCAGAATGGTGGAGGGGACATGATGACATCAGTGAATTCCACAAGCATGGACTCATGGTTGCATGTCTTTGATTGTGAAGTTGTAACCAACAATGTAAATGGATCTTTAAAAATCAGAGTTTTTTTAAGAGAGAGAGTTCTTATACAACTTCCTCATGCTGAGAGTTAAACTGCCACTCCCTCCTCTCCTGAGCAAAGATGAATGGACAGACAAATAACAGCCTCTGTCAGCAAAATAGTGTAATCTGTTTGAAAGGACTGTGCAGACATTGGCCCTAGTAGGTGGAGATCCCTTTTCATTTCAACAGGAGGGGAAGGGAACCAAGAATGGCTGGGAAATGAAACAGCATGGGAATTTCCTTGTCTACAGTCTCATTATATTCCTGTCCCAAAAAGCCCTTGCACAACTGAAATGGTGAGACAAAGATTTAAGGCAAATACTTTCTTGTCTCCATTGGAGCTAGCTTTAAATAAACCTTTCTTCCCCCACCAAAATGAACTGTCTCCTATTTTGGGGAGATATCCATAAGCACTATGGACCATGACCTCTGATAACAAAAGGAGTTCCCTAGTTAGAGGCAATGCTGTGAGGAACACCATGATGGTGGATAAGGCATTATATAAGTCCATGGGTGGTAGTAGTACTTCTATCCAATGATGGATTGCTGTGATCCTTCTCCATTTTTATGGCTTGGTGGTTGAGGTAGCACCAATTTATGAAGGGAGGCTCAGGCTACATGATAAACTTGGTGGCTCAGGGTCAAGCGTTCAATTTCCACCTACGCCCAGTATCAGACCAACAGCTACCTCTCAAAGTGAAAGTCATTGTCTGCAGATGACAGCAGAGCCTTGACCCATAATCCCAAGGAGCTCCACTGTGATTCACCCGTGGGGGCCTGCCAAACAGCCTTTCCATCTGCCACTGAAACTTTATGTACATTGGATCTGCTGTATCATATAGCCCAAGAGAGCAAAGCACCCTGCCTAGCAGTTTGGACCTGTTGCAGAGATCTATCTGCTCAGGGCCCCACGCAAGACTGTGAGTGCTTTCAGTCACTTGGTAAAAGGGCTGGAGCAATGTACCTAAGTGAGGAATTCGTTGCTTCTAAAATTGAAATAGGAATAATGAGCATTGTACTTCTTAGATATAGGAAGGGCCACGTTGGGTGCTGGAAATCTGGTCATATGTGTGAGGGCAGGACAGAGCCAAAGTGCCTCAAGCAGTCAAGCTACCTCAGTCTTGAGATAAGCATCCTGCCTGGACAATTCAGTCATTAATTGCTAGGCAATCTTGCCTCTCATGATACTAACTTTGCAAGAGTATACATAAATGCCCCTACTGTTGTTGTGGGGGTCCTCTTGCCAAATAGAACAATAGTCACCTCCATCTGACCCAGCTCTTGTCTCTTTTGTATTTATTTTCCTCATACCCACCACCATTCCTCCCCAGGGTACACCAAGAGACTGACAAGCTCCCCACAGGGCCAGATGCAAATTACCCTTCATGTTAGAGAGAAGATCTCAGCATGCCCTGTACCTCTGGACCCCTAGAAGTTTCACTGAGTTAAAGGGTTCTGGGATTTTAGCTAGATTTATATCCCATCTTTTGACACACAAATACTTTACCAACAAGTCTCAGGTGGTTGCTTCCTCTTGTTCACTTGGTTCAACCAGCTTAAGATCATCAATGTAAAAGATTAGTGTGACACTTTTAAAAGAGAAAGGTGATCAAAATCCCCGAAACTATGTTATACCACAGGGCTGGAGAATTGATATATCACTGAGATGTCACATCTCCTTGAAAGTGTATTGCCAACTTTGCCAGCTGAAAGCAAATTGCTTTTGGTGAGCCTCAGGAATAAGTATGGAGAAAAAGTCATTTGCCAAATCAATAGCTGCATACCTGATCCAGACGTGTTAAAATGCTCAAGCAATGAAACCATATCTGGTACAGCAGCTGCAACTCGAGTCACCAAGTTAAAAGTATCGTAATCTACTGTCATTCTCCCACTTCTTCACAGGTAAAATAGAGTTAAATAGGGATGTGGAAATGTCACCCCTTCATTTTTCAAGTCCTTGATCATGGCACTAATCTCCACAATACCTCAAGGAATGTGATATTGCTTATGGTTTACTATTTTCCCAGGCAAAAGCAATTCTACTTGTTTCTATTTGGCCATTCTCACCATCACAGCCCTCATTCTGCAGGTTAAGGAACTAATGTGGAGATTCTGCCAAGTGCTAGGTGTAAATATATCCCAATTATGTGTATTCTGAAACGGGGGAAATGACCACAAAATGGGTTCAAGGTCCCACTGGGCTCACTGTGAGTTGGACCTGGAATAAAACTCCATGTATCTCCTGATCTCCATAGGCCCCTGCTCTGACAGAAGGGCCACAGTGACATTTTGGGTCTCCTGGAAACAGCATCAGTTCATAGCCAGTGTCTAGTAGCTTCTGAAAGTTTCGATTAGTTCCTTTCCCCCAATGCACAGGTACCTTGGTAAAAGGTCAAATGTACCTTTGGGGAAGAATATGAAGAAATATTAACAGTACAAATTTTTAGAAGTGTACCAGGATCCTTTACCAAGAGGTCCTTAGCTCCCTTTTGTTCAAAGTGTTGTGGATCTATACTAGCTAAAGTCTGGAAATTGATTGAGAGGCTGTGATTCTGTCTTTATGATTCAAGGAAGACTTTCATTTGTTTGCCCTGGAAGTGTTCTCTGACACCGATCAAGCAAAAATTTAACATATTTCCTACCTCTTTCACTTCTGGGAACCATGATTAATTAGTGAATGCCATAGGTCTACCTGAACTAGACAGTTCTGATCATTACTTTGGCTTTGTGTTCCATTATGGTGAATACTCCCCTTTGCCTTTAGCAGCTGAGTGCTGCCATTTGGCTTCTACCACTCCTGAATCCCATTACACCCTGTACACTCAAATTTCCCAACTGAGCGACCCTGGTTCCCACTGTAAGACCTATTATACACAAAAGAGCAATGGCAGAGCTCTTCAAGATGCTGACAGTCCCTTCACAAATCTGTATCTTAAAATACTGGTTAAAAAATCTTCTTGACCCTCCCTGTGTACAGTAGGTTTTACTTGCCACATCTACTCAGTATTCCAATCTTCTTAAGCCTTTGAAAACCTTCATTAACAGTTATATTAGGTGTCTCCAACCCATTCACAGTGAACCATGCTCTGATTTATGTTTCAGCCAGCCAACCAAATAAACTATTAGTAGTACCTTTCTTTATTTCACAAGCTATAATGTTAAACATAGAATCTCTACCTAATGCTCCCATATTAATAAATCCAGCCTGATTTAACATTATGTTTCTTTGATAATTATCCTCCGCCCTTATAATATATCCCCATACATATTCCTCCAATCCTGGCTTGAATGAATTAGAAAACTCAAAAAGTTTTCTTGAAATGCAGCATATGCCATTCTAGGTCATACAGTGTACCATACCTCCAGAGGTCTGCTGAGACATGAGCATGGTTATAGGTCTGGAGGTAAAAGTAAGTGGGGAGGAGGGTGGGTCTTGAAGAGCATTAGCATTGTCTTGCTTGGAAACTGTATCGGGCAAAGTCATTACTGTTTTCTTAAGTGATACAGGATTGGGGCTGGGGATTTAGCTCAGCGGCAAAAGCGCCTGCCTGGCAAGCGCAAGGTCGTGAGTTCGGTTCCCGGTACCGGAGAAAAAACCAAAAAAAAAAAAAAAAAGTGATACAGGATTAGCTCTCTCAGACAGAGGTTGATAAGCCATTATAGGTCATAGGGGTAAGGATGCCTCTGGCACTGAAGGTGATGAGGCTATTTCCTCTGGCAAAAAAAAAAAAAAAACACATCTCAGAATTTAAAACTCCCTTATGGTTTAGATATAAAATGTCTTACAAAAGTCTCATATTCAGAAGTGGGGCTTTTGAATGGTGACTGAATCACAAGGGCACTATATTCATCAGTGGATTCGTTTATTGAGTTAATAGTTGAATGTGTTGTTTAGATGTGGATTGAGTTTGGAAGAGGTGGGTCACTTGGACTGTGACCTAGAAGGGTATATTCTTGTTCCCAGCTTCTCCTTTGTATCTCTGTTCCTGAGCCAGAATGCAATAAACAGATTTCCTCCACTAGACCAATGTCACACCTCTTAATCTCAGTCTCCCACATAGTCTCAAGACATGGGAAAAAGTAATTTTTTCAAAGGAGTGTGATACACATTACCTCTGGTCCAGTTTCCAATCATTCCCAATGAAAACCTCATGATCCTGGCCTTTATTATCCACATTCCTATTATCATTCTGGCATGCTGAGCTCTGGCTAGTATTGCACAACAACTACTGCCTACAACATTCTAGGGCTTCTCTATATAGTATCTCCAAACTTTTCCAAACTCCTCCCACAAACCAGTTCCTAAGACTTCCGAACCATGTGATCATGTGTGATGATGAATAGTTACACCAACAATCTCACCACTGGTACCAATATTCTATATCTCTCACTTTTTGTTCAGTGTGACAAAGTACCCCCTTCACTTAAAGGATGAGAGGTTTAAGCCAAAATAAGCTTCTCCTCCTTCAAATTGTGAGTGTCAGGTATCTTGTCTCAGTGATGGGAAAGTAACTGATATACTCCTGATATGTCTCAATCACAGTTTACAGGAGATCATTCTTTGCTAATGAGTGCCTTCACTTTAAGTGCATGGATACCCTTCCAAACTGAGACTTAAATTTGCATTATAGTTAAGCTAATTACATGATGGAATCTTGGTTTGGTTCTTAGCAACTTTAGTGCTAAAGCTATAGAATAGAAGAATCTCCTTCAGGGTATACTTAGATATCTTTTAGTTATTTATATGCACTTGGAGCTGTGAAATTGAGTGCTTGAATTTATTCTTTCCCTTTATTACTTTGTCTAGTGATGATAAGAGCAACCACAAAACACGACTATATTCCTTAGTTTTCCAAAAGTGGTCAAAAGCATCACATATAGAGACATTAAATTCCTTGCCTCTCACAAGTGGTGAATCTGGAGCATCAAATGCATCTGCTTTACATATCTCTTCAAAGTTTATGCCATGAACTATTAGAATTATCTATAATATAAGAAGGAGATTTTGGGCCAGGGATATAGTTCAGTGGCACAAGCGCCTACCTAGCAAGCTCAAGGTCCTGAGTTCAAGTCCCATACCAAAAAAAGAAGGAGATTGTGTGTGTGTGTGTGTGTGTGTGTGTGTGTGCGTGTGTGTGTGTAAGTAACAGGCTCACTCCCTAGGAGCCAGGGTTAGCCTTCCAAATTGCTTTGTTCTTTTCTCTGCATTGTGCTCCATTTCTCCAGCATCTCTGCAGTTGGTAGCTCTTCTGTCAGTTCCCTTCCAACTCCCAGAGATCTAATTTTTTGTTTCACAAAGTTGTTGTTCCCCAGGTGTCTTGATTCCAGGTTCAGCAGAAGGTATATTTTAATGCCAGTCTCTACTCTGACATTTAAAAAATTTGTATATGCACTAAATTTAAGCCAAATTTCTTACTGGATTCTCAAGAAAAAACGTTTTTGATAAATACAAGATCAGTCCATATGATTTAGAAACACAGATGAAAGGGCTTTAGTCTAAGTTAAAAATGTGAAAAATTCTCTGATAAAGTAAAAAAATTAAAGCATTTATTGACTCGAGAGAAATTCAGGAAGCAACTATGAATATTGTAACAAAGTATTCTAAAAATCTAACTTGGTACAATGACACTATTTAAAGTGTGTAGAAAAGTGAACAGTTTGCATGTGTATTTGACAACGTTGACTAAATAATCCTCTAATGCAGTGGTAGTGAGCTGGTGGCATACATGTCACAGTGGGCACACAGAACCCTCTCTGTCAGCATGTGAGCTAATTCACCCCAGCATCACCCAGTAACTGAGCATTGGATAACAGCACACACAGGGGCCATGCATGTGGTTGGGAAAGATCAGTGGACCAGGCTATGATGTCACTCATTAGCCATGACTTATCCAAGCTTTTGTATGACCTGCCAGTGCGCTGCAAAGGATATATATACTTGCTTGGACTTGCTGTGAGTTTTAGTATGCTCTCTTTTTTTATCAATACAAGATTTTAGCTTTGAACTCGAACTGGCTGCCTGTATCCCATGGTTATCATGGGTCACATGCTAATCCAGACACCATAAGCCAGCCACTTGGGAAGCTTGGACTGGCACCCCATGCCCATGGTTACTGTGGGTCATGAATTAGTCCTGGGTGCCATCAGCCAGCTGCCTTGGGAACTCAGACTGATATCCCATGCTCTGGAGACATCGTGAATCACGCCTGAGTTCTGGGCACCATCAGCCAGCCGCCAGTGGAACTCAGACTGGCACCCTGCACTCTGTGGTCATTGTGGTTCATACATGAGTCCTGGCACCATCAGTCAGCTCTCTGGGGAACTGGGACCTGTGCCTCATGCCCCATGAACATTATGGGTTATGCCTGAGGCCCCTGGGCACCCTCAGTCATCTGCCTGGGGAACTCAGACAGGTGCTCCAAGTCCTACTGACATTGTGGGTTGCACCTTAAGCCCTGAAGAGACAGGTATGCCCCATCAGCTGCCTGAGGACCCCAATCCAGCACCCCATGTTCCGCTGACATTGTGGATCAGCCTGAAGCCCAGGTGTCCTTAGTCAGCCGCCTGGGGACCCTGGTCCTGAAGGTGAGCACTCCATCGCCACTGGGGCTCTCATCTGAGCTATGCATTCCATCAACTGCCTGGGGATCCCAGGCCCAGTGGCACACCTCCTGCTGCCATCATGGGGCAAGCCTGACAATGAGGAAATCTAGGGGCCTGAGAGACCTTCTGGTGAGCTGCCTAGGAAGGGTGAGACCCAGTACTTTGCCTCCGACATCCAAAATGACAAGATGAAGGACCAAAATGCAATCTCAGAATTCCACCCCAACCAGAACAAGTCCAGGAGATATCGATGTAGGAGAACTCAGAAGTCACACACCTGAAATCTTTGGATTGCAACAGAAGTAAAGAAATAACTCCATAAGGCCATAGAAGAAAGCAGATCAGACATAATCTCACAGATAAAAAAAATGAAATGAAAACAATAATGAAAGAATTGCTCAGCACATCTAAAGAGGACATATATAAAAAAATAGATGAGCATAGAAAAACAATGGAAATGTTAAATGAACAATATAGAAAAGAACTAGAATGCATGAAACAGATTTACACAGATATCCAGGAAATCAAAACTTCCATCAAAACCTGGCAAAACCACTTGAATGAAGCTGAAGAGAGACCTTCAGATCTTGAAAACAGCATTGCAGCTGACGATTATGAAAGGAAAGATCTCTTAAAAATTACAAGCAACTAGGAAATAACAATTCAACAGTTGCAAGATGATGCAAAGAGGAACAATGTAAGACTAGTAGGTGTCAATGAAAAAGCAGGAGTCAACAAAAATGACATAAAAGGCTATTTGCAGAAGTAATAGCAGAAAATTTCCCAAGTATGGAAAAAGAATCTGAAATACAGGTGAGTGAGGCATATAGAACACCAACAAGCCATAACCAAAATAAAACTACACCCAGACATATAATAATCAAGATCCCAGAAACCTAGCAAAAGGATAAATATTAAAAGCTGACATATTTCTCAACACAAACCATCATATCAAGAAGAGCTTGGAGTGAAGCTCTAAGCTCCAACCCAGACTGACGTATCCTGCAAAACTATCCTTCAAATTTAATGGAGAAATAAAATACTTCCATGACAAAGAACAACTGAAGAACTTCATGATCATCAAACCAATGGTACAAAGAGTACTAAAAGATATTCTAGAAAGAGATAAAAATAACCACAATTTCAAGAACAACAATGGAAAGGAACCATCTAGTAGAGGAAGAAATTAAACAGAGAGTAAAAGTAGGAAAACAACAGCAAGTAAATAACATGACAAAGACAAGCCAGCCCATAACAGTTATAACCACTACTGTAAACAGCCTCAATTCACCAATCAAAAGAAGCAGACTGGCAGAGTGGATCAAGAAACATAATCCAACAATATGCTGTATACAAGAAACACATTTAACTCTAAAGGAAATTCATAGACTGAAAGTGAAAGGTTGGAAAATAATTCTCCATGTGACAGGAACCCAGAAAAAAGCAGGGGTAGCTATTCTGATTGCAGACAATGCGAACTTCAAACCAAGAATGATCAAAACAGATGAAGAAGGTCACTACATACTTGTTAGGGGACAATTTTAAGAGGAAGACATAACAATCATAAACATGTATGCACCCAATATGGAATCACCCAACTACATAAGACAAACTTTAATAGACAGGAAAAACCAAATAACTAATAACACTGTGACCTTAACACCCCATTGAAATCAGCAAAAAAATAACAGAACTAAATGAAACTTGTGAAGAAATGGACTGAGTAGATGTCTACAGAGTGTTCTACCTAACAACCTCAGAACACACATTCTTCTCAGATACACAGGGAATGATCTCAAGAATAGACCACATACTAGGTCATAGAACATGCTTAAGTAAATGCAAAGGAATTGAAATTATCCCATGCATACTATCTGACCATAGTACAATAAAATGCAAATTAATGAGAAAAAGAACCACAAAAACTCTACAAACACATGGAAATTAAATAACAGCCTCCTGAACAACCAATGGGTCACAGATGAAATTAAAGAAGAAATTAAATAGTATCTACAAACAAACAAAAATTTAAATACAACTTACCTGAATATGTGGATGCACTGAAAGCAGTTCTCAGAGGGAAGTTCATAGCGGTGAACTCACACGTGACAAAAACAGAATGAGAACAAATAAATAGCCTAATACTGCAACTCAAACTTAGAAAAGAATAAGTCAAGCCCAAAGCCCAAAGAAGAGAGGAAATTATAAAGATCAGGGCAGAAATTAATGCAATTGAGGCAAAGAAAACACTATAAAGAATGAATGAATCAAAGAGTTGGTTCTTTGAAAGAATAAATAAAATTAATAAGCCCCTAGCCAACCTTATCAAAAAAGGAAAGAAAAAACTCAAATTCCTGCAATAAGGAATGGAAAGGATGAAATCACCATGATCCTACAGAAATTCAGATCATCAATACGTACTTTGATGATCTTTTCTACCATAGTATGGAGAACACAGAAGAAATGGACAGATTCCTAGATAAGTATGAATGACCAAAGTTGAATCAAGAAGAAACACAGATCCCGAATAACCCAGTATCAATTATTGAAATTGAAAATGTGATTAAAGACCCACCAACAAAGAAAATCCCAGGGCCTGATGGATTCACAGCTGAATTCTACAAGAAATTTAGAGAAGATTTAATTCGAATTCTTCTCAAGCTCTTCAATGAAATTGAAAAGGAAGCAATTCTTCCTAACTCATTTCTGGAGGCAAGTATTATACTGATACCAAAACCAGAGAAAGATCCAACCACATGTTCAACATCATTAGTGATTTGAGAAATGCAAATGAAAACAACATTGAGATTCCATCTTTCTCCAGAAAGAATGGCTACCATCAAGAAATCAACTAATAGCAAATGCTGGAGGGGCTTTGAGGAGAAAGGAACACTTCTTCACTGCTGGTGGGAGTGTAGATTGGTGAAATCACTGTGGAAATCAGTTTGGAGATTCCTCACAAAACTAGGATTAGAAGTCCCACTTAACCTAGCTATTCCCCCTCTGGGTATTGTCCCAGAAGAATTAAAGACACCATACCACAGTGATATATGTGCACCCATGTTTATAGCAGCACAATTTGTCATAGCTAAATCTTGGAAACAACCCAAATGCCCATCTATGGAGGAATGGAGTAAAAAGACATGGTATTTTTATTTTTGTATAATGTAGTATTACCCAGCTATAAAAAAAGATAAACTTGAAGCTTTTATAGGTAAGTGGATGCAACTAGAGACCATA
Source organism: Chinchilla lanigera (assembly GCF_000276665.1). Classification (NCBI taxonomy): domain Eukaryota; kingdom Metazoa; phylum Chordata; class Mammalia; order Rodentia; family Chinchillidae; genus Chinchilla; species Chinchilla lanigera. The sequence goes on from NW_004955462.1 coordinate 7,590,497, forward strand.
CTCATAAATAAAATACATCAGACTCATGTGTGTAAACATCATATTGTCTCCCTAGTTTTAAGGACCTGAAAGAGTAAATAAAACCCAAAAGGTACAATAGATCCTGTGAAAGGGAAAGAAATTGCTCAAAGGGAAGGAACAACTGGGATGAGTGAAGGAGAAAAGAAAGAAGGAAGGGAAAAAATATGTATGTATATATAAACTGGGATAATTGTACTGATGATGTCTAATAGTTTATTGAAAGGAACAGTTAATGCTTACATTTTTTTCTTGAGCAGTTTTACATGCTTATATCTGGTAATCTGAGCAACTGATTTGATATGCAGTATGACAACCATTGGTGAATTCCTACCATCTTGTTTAGCAAAGCTCTGTACCATTTCTGGTTTTTTATTACTTTTTATTCTCTTTAATTGTTTGATCTATCTTGCATTCTTACATCTGGTAATCTGAGCAACTTTGTTGAAGATAACAATATATAACAACCACTGTTAATTCCTATCATTTTGTTTTGAAACCCTGCACATCTTTATTGTTTTGTGTTGTTTTATTTTTGTCTTTGCTGTTATTATTTTATTTTATTTTTTTAGTCTTTTAAAATAAAAAAAAGATTAAGTAAGGTAATTACATGAGGTACTAAGCCCTACAGCTCTGGTTAATTTTACATTTCTTAAAATGCAAATCTGATTATGCCATGACACTTCTTTTCTGTTGTGTTTCATCAGATGAACCCTAATTTAACAGGCTGTTTTATTTCCCTCACGTTTTATACTCCAGAAATATAAGCTGGGCGTGGTGACACAGGCCTGTAATCCCAGCACTTGGGAGGCTGAGGCAGGAGGATCACTGTGAGTTCGAGGCCAGCTTGGGTTACAAAGTGAGCTCAAGGCCAGCCTGAACTGCATAGCGAGACCCTGTCTCAAGAAAAAGACAAAAAAGAAAAATTTTTTAAAAAACAACAAATATAAAGATACTTGTGGGTTCCTAAATCTCAGGGTTTAAATTTAGGAAGTGCCATGAACAAAGACTTCCACTAGGGGGTGAGCAAGGAAAGGTGGAGGAGAAGTAATTGAAATTAGTCAAGTCTCCTGGTTTGACAGAAGTCATAAATTTGTCCAAAATACAGCTGTGATCTGTGCTATTACCAGGACAGGGGTTAGCCTAGTGTTTTAAAGTGAAATGGAGGGGTGGGGGAGAAGAAGGAGAAATGGAGGACAACAAGTAGGAGGAGAGAAAAAATGAGGAGAAGGAATAAAAATAGAAACAAGGAGGAAGAAGAAGAATTGCAATAAATATGATATGGGACAGAAGAGGAGAAGGAAGGCAAATATGCATAAAGTAGAAAGAAGTAGGTAAAGATGGAGAGAGAAAAGTAGGAAAAATCTAGCCAAAGTACCTTCTAGTCTGCAGCTTTTTTCTTAGGGGAGGTGATAGAGGTCAGTATAGAGAAGGGGTGGGGAAAAGTGGAGAGAGAAGAAGAGGTGGGAGGGGAGGAGGAGGATGTGAGACTAGTCTAGAGAAATGAAAGCAAGCAGCTCTTGTGGGTGGCACTTGGGACAACCTTCCTGAAGCACAGCAGCTCCCCTTTACAGGGACCTGACACCCCAGAGGCTGAGCTGAGAAGGCTACAAGGCTGCAGAGGAACTGGAGAAGAAACAAACAAAGCCATGGTGAGCTTCCAGCCTACATAATTTCCAAATACTCAGAGTGAAACTCTTCTTGGTGTTGTAGAGCCAGGTTGCATGGGGACAAGAGGCAACTAATCTTGCCAATGGTTTTAAAAATGGTAGAAATAAAAAATACCCTTAGGGTCTCACAAAAGTGATCCCAGCATCTCTCCTCTCAGATGTTGATGTCCATCTCCCCTACATTGTCTCTGGTGAGATTCTAGTTTCGCAATAAAACATAACAGCTACCTGGAAAATGATATGCTTCAGAAAGTAGGGTTCTAAGGTCTGCATAAAATCTGTGGTTTTCCTCATTTGAGTTGCTTAAAAATGTACTTCTTATTTGGATCAAAATGAACTATTTTCCTTTCCTGGCTCTTGTCTGGCTATTTAATTCTTTTAGGTACTTAAGGCACTGACCCATCATGATCAAGTAAGCGGATAAATCTAAATATCACCAAAGTTTATTAAGCACCACAGACACTTTCTAAAATAAGCACACCATATGTTAAATAGTTTGATCTGAAAGTTGGACAGAAAATCAGGTACAAAAATTACTGAAATACAGAAAAACATCAGAGCAATAATGATCAGCAATTTAAGACTAAAAAATGGATTCGAAACTATGCATCAGTTTTGGGATAAATTTAATGCAAGTTTTTCATTTATATCTGAGAACAATATTACCTTGGGTAAGATTAGTATGTGTGTTATGTTTTGAAATTTAAGGAACTTGTAGGCACCACCTCAAGGTACTATACATTTGTGGTTTACACTCTAAATATCCTTCTGTATTTCACTGCAGATATTTCAATGGAAATGTCAGAGTTCTCCAAGCAGTTTATGCAAGATCTTCACATTGTGGATCTGGGCAGTGCTTTGTTGTGGTATGTTGTGATATTTGTATATTGCGAAGACTTTTTAACTAAGGATCACTTTTCTTGAATAGCCATTGAGAGTAAACAGTTGCAGAGAAAATTATTAGGTAGACTAATAATTAGAGAAAATTATCAGGTAGAATTAGATGCAATTCTATACTTTCTATGAGTATCTCTTTTCTTCCTCTTACCTCTAGCATTTGCCTGGAACCTCCTGATCCTATCTTTACCTGCCATACCCTTTGCTTCCAGGTCCAAACCTTGATAATCTCACAAAACTTTCAATTTTGAAGGGATACAGTTAATTAAGAGATCTGTCATAAGGCCTTCATAATCTGTACCCAGTTATTTAGCACTTCATTTTCTATTAGTTTATTGTCTATCAGTGGAATTTCTACAGCTATATTCTAACTCTTTAAGGCAGGGTTTTTAAAAATTATTTTGATCCTTCTTCCACTGACGTTACAAGTTTTGTGTCTGAGTCTTAAAGACTCTCCAGCAATAGCTCTGAGGTTTCTTTCCTATTTCTTGGGTAAGCTAATGTCTTCATACCTCCTTGGATTTTCAGCTCTGATTGTGCAAACACACCTACTATGCTTTTCATTCTCTGTGTGATTTAAAAAAAAAACCTACAGTGAATGCCTAAACTAGAAAAAATTATCACAGTAAAATACACATTATTATTAATCCCCTTCAAAATACCACCCCCACAACATTTCTAACACACTTATCTCATTATGATTGCCACTTTCCTAAGCAGTTCTGGAGTGTCTTTAGTTCATGAGTGTCTTTAGTTACATTTCTGTGGCTGACTCAGTGTCCTGAATCTATGCAAACTACTTACATTTCATGGTCATTTTTGACTTTGGGGAAGAGCCAGAAGTTGCACGGTGCCCAATCCAGTGGATGAGGACAAACTAGGATATCTGTATAAGCTTGCCATTTGGTGGATGGCATTTGGCAGAATTCAACATATATTCATCACACCTTTTAATGACACTCAGGAAAGAGGACTTCCAGAACTGCTACAAAAAGTGGCAAGAACAATGGGATGTGTGTGTGTGTGTGTGTGTGTGTGTGTGTGTGTGAGGCAAGGGGAAGATTTGGAGGGGGATTAATGGCCATGTGTCTTTTACTGTTATACATTTTTAAAATTTAAACATTTTCCATAATTTTCAATCACCTCTTACATATTCCCTACCCATGTCAGCCCTATGTCTTATGAGAACCTAGCATCATTTTCATTCAGCAAGTATTTCCTGAGTCTCTACTATTTTCAGTTTTGGATATTAAGGATACAGCAGTGGCCACGACAGTTTATTCCATGTTAGAACTTAAATTCTAGTGGAAATGAAATTTCAAAACCATGTTTATGATGTTATTGTAGGATATTCTTTACTCATTAATCGTGTGTTTTCTAGTTCTCTGCTCATTTCTAGAGTATTTGATCTGATTGAGGTTAATTATTTTCTCTTTGCATGTGTTATTCCTTGTCCAGAAACCTAAAGAAACCATAAGAACTGGATCTAACCATGACTTGGCATTTCTCCATGGTGCTTGCTTTACACAGTGAAAACACAACAAAGATAGATGACTGTAAAAACTTCTACCTTCCTGTAAAATAGTATTTCACATAGATCATACCATGCTTAGAATGGCATCTATCATTAAAGGGTCTTAGTATAATTACATAATTATTGTTTAATTGTGCTTCTTCAAAGCCCTTACAGTTGAAGCACTCATACGTTTGTTAAGCACTCTTAGCTGGCTATCTTCACTTACATAACATGATGTAATCAATTTCATAACCCTACATCATTTGGTTTTGTAAATTTTTTTTCTATACAGTTAGCTACATAAGGCTTGGACTATGAATTGAGGCATTCCCACAACAGCTTTTCCTATATTAAGTATTATCTTTTTGATATGGAAGAGAGTATGTAAAAGTATGTCACTGTCTTTCCTGTTCTTATTTTGCTTCTCCTTGAGGAGCAGGCCTTAGAAAATTTATATATATATATATATATATATATATACACATATATATCAAGAAAACAATAATACATATTGGCCTTTAGGAAATTATCCCAGGATATAAAAAAAGTAAACTGTTAATTTTACAGTTATACAATATTATATTTCAATTATTTTCAAATGATTAATAGCCATGAAGAAAATAAAATATGAATTTCTTTTTTTTTCTTTTTCTGTTACTCCCCTTCTGTTTGTTTGTTTTTTGAGACAGGGTCTCACTAAATTGCAAAATTGCCCAGGCTAGGCTCAAATTTGCAATCCTCTGGCCTCAGCCTCTGAATTTCTACCTGGGGTTATAGCTCAATGGTAGAGTGCTTCCTTAGAAATCCCCAGGGTTCAATTCCTAGTACCACAAAATAAAAAAGAAAAATGAATTTCTAAAATATGTTGGTTAAGTTTCGCTTGAAAACATTTTCAGAAAACACTATTTCATGAAAATAAATCTAGAAAGCCGGTGCATTCAAGTAAAGCGACAGCATGAATAAAGGCTTCTATACTCCAATCAGAAAGTCAGAGCTCCATTTCAGATCTGCAAACAGCTGACACTGGGGTCCTAAGCCAGTCACCTGGACTTTTCCTTCTCTGTTCCTCATCTCCCAGTGGTGGGCTCAGCTGGGTTAGTGCTGAGGTATCACACATGTTATGCTGATGTCTTTCAGATTTCCTGGCACATCATGGGACTGACTGTTGGACTTATCATTATTCTGAAAATCCCATGCAGTGGGAAAAGGCTAGGATGTTCTGTCAAGCAAATTACACGGATTTAGTTGCCATCCAAAACAAAGGAGAGATTGAGTACCTGGAGAAGACTCTGCCCTTCAGCCGCACTTACTACTGGATAGGGATCCGGAAGACAGGAAATACTTGGACGTGGGTGGGAACCAACAAGTCCCTCACCAAGGAAGCGGAGAACTGGGGGGCTGGGGAACCCAACAACAAGAAGTCCAAGGAGGACTGCGTAGAGATCTACATCAAGAGGTCCAAAGACTCGGGGAAGTGGAATGATGACGCCTGCCACAAACGCAAGACAGCCCTGTGCTACACAGGTGGGAGTGACCACACCGTGTCCACTGTTACCTCCTGCTCGGGGCCACTCGAGTTAGAACAATCTGACCATGCCACGGGAGGGCCAGGGGAGGACAGCACTTACTGCTTCATCTAAAACACCTCCAGTCCTCTAAATCAGCTGGATCTTGTCACAGCTGAGCATTTTTAGTGTGTAAAGCCAGTCCCCTATACCTCTGAATTCAGTTCCATCAAGGCGATTGGCCCGCTGTGTGGGAGATCAGGAGGAGCTGGATAGCCAGAGCCCTCAGTGGGCCCTGCGACTTGGGGCTGGTTTATAGCTTGGATTCAAATCACCTGCTTCCTCCCTGTGGAGTAGGGGGCTTGTGCTAGATGTTTTCTTCTTGGCCTAATCTTATTAATTCTGTACAGCAAGGTATTGCACTATCAGCATATGACAATTTATTTCTGTGCAAACTATTACAAAATTCAGACACAGTATTTTTCCAAGTCATATTTTAACAGTGAAATACAGCGAATTTGGTCTTTCATAAATTGGATCTTACTATTTTAGAACTTTGGATATTTTAATCTTAGCACTTTCTATAAAGAAAGGTATTGTTAAGCAGAGTGCAGAAATGATTAAGGTCAGGTCATCATTAATAAGTTTATCATATGAAAAACAAATAATTTCAAGGGTTTCTATATATGCCCCTGTGTGTCCCCAAAATGTTATACTATTATTATCTATAAATGTATTTTAAAAGCATATAAATGCCTATGGCCAAATGTCTAGTATGGTTCACAAACAAAAATTTTAGCACCTGATTTTTATGCAAAAGGGCTATGTGAATGTATGAAAAAAATCCTTCCTGTTTATTAAAAAGTCTCCAACAAAAAGTTAGCTACGTCTAAGGAAATGACTCTGAGTGCTAAAATGTAATCACATTAAGATATCTTTTTCTGACCTCGTTAAAGCTTCTTGCATGCCCAGCTCATGCAGTGGCCATGGAGAATGTGTGGAAGTCATCAATAATTACACTTGCAGCTGTGATGTGGGATACTATGGGCCACAGTGCCAGTTTGGTAAGTCCCTTTCCTTTCTTTGTTTCTCAAAGGCACAAGAATCATCATAATTTATGTCAGAAGTTCGTTGGGAAGAAATGATACTAGCCATTCTGAGAAATGAGAAGTTCTGATCAGAGTTATGCTTTCACAATGGTTATCGTTCTGTAAATATTTCACAAGTCAGCATGAGGTTCTGATGAATTATGAAAGTCACTTCTAACCAAGTTTTTTTGGGAGGGGTTCATTTTGTTTTGTTTTGAGTACCACAAAGAACAAGGTGGTCACAGTAAGAAATCAGGTATGATAGACTCCCATTCTCAAGAAGCTCCCAATCTAATGAACATCCTGCATTAATCAGAATTCTAAAATCTGAAAGAAACTATGCCATTTATCATTAGGAGGGTGAACTGATCCAGAGGGTAATCTTATTTTTTTATACAAAGTCATTTCATATGAGAGATACATAACAAATTCTATGCATTTACTTGGGCTGGGTATTTAAGGAGTATAAAAAGGTAAATGTATTCTAGACTGAGCCTTTAAAGGAGTTAGAATTAATGAATGGAAATTCTGTGTGTTCATGTTTGAGTTGTGGAAAGCAGACAACTGGGTTATACCTGTGGGGGCTGGAGACTGCTGAGTGGAGGGAGCTGGCCTTTATTTGGCAATGACAGGCAACTCTGTATTTAATATTGGCACACAGGGCAATTATTCTAAGAGCAGCAGATAGGATAGATTGGAGAGCAAAAAGAGAAGATGGAGAAGGTCATTGGAAATCCTATAAAATCATTCACAGCTATGGTGGTGGAAATGGAGAAAATACAAAGATTCAAAATCAGAGTCTTTGACCCAATCAACCACTACTGAAGAAAACAGATCCTTTGATTGATGTTGTTTGGCTTTCAAAACTATAATGTATCTAGTGCATAAAAATTATAGGAAGAAAAAAGTTCACAAAGAATAAAGATTTAAAGCCAAGGTAAATTTCAATGTCAATCAACAGGAATAGATCTAATTCATTTCATTTAACCTTTGAGCCATGACTCTGACTCAGTGTGTTGCTCCCATCCACGACTTAAAAAAAATCCTTATATCATAGGTATGTCAATTTCACTCCTTTCTAAACATCGTCTTCATCCTCCCCTCTTCCGGCTTCTTCCTCCTCTTCCCGCTTCTTTTGTGTTTCCATCATATCATTCTTTTCTGATTGTATTTTTACCTGTGCTGATTTCTCCTGATTTCTTTCACAGACACTTAGTCAAACCCACAAGCTAGTATTAATTCTCAGATTCTGTCTTTTCTGTTATTCTTCTGACTCTTTGTGGTCAAACTTACTGACACTTGTGGGTTTATAAATATGTGTGATCATTGGACTGACAAATCTGTCGCATGCCAAATATGCTAAGAATATCCTTTGGGAGGTCTAAAAGATGATAGACAAAGCTAACTGTCCCCAGCCACCTTTCCCTTTTGTAATTTTTATCTCGGTATGTGGAGTCACCCTTTATATGTGGTTATGACGTGAGACTCCCACCTCCTCTGACATTTGTGCAAGGCAACATAGCACCAATTTTTATAACATTTTTCTAGTATGTCTCCTACTTTTCAGCTCTATTACCATTGCCTTCATTATCTTTCTCCTAAATTATTGCAGTGGTCTCCTAGATGAGCTCCACAGTTTTAAATCAGCTCCCATATGTTACACATACTATAGGCAGGCTAATTAGTTTAAAACAAAACACAAACACACACACATACACACAAAAAATGACCATCTACTCTTTAATTTACACCTCTCATTGTCCTACAAGTGAAATCTAAGCTCCTTAAGGCCTAGAGTAATACTTAATATATACTAGGTACTCATCAATCACTGACAAAGATAACAGGATTTGGTCTTAGCTCCTATCTTTCTCATTGATCACAACTCATATTCTTCCCTGCATCCTCTTTCCTTTTAGTAATAGTCATAGTTCTCCACCAACCATATGCGCTTCATATCTAATTGAGTTTTCCCCAGCCTTCTCTTTCATTGTGCACATGGCTACCGTACCTGTTCATCTGTAAAAGTTAGCACTGGAACCATTTCTTTCAGGGATATTTCATTGAACCCCACGACAGGCATGTGTCTATCAAGTGGCAGAACTAAGATTCAAATTCAGGCATCAGATCCCCTTAACTTTCCCAATACTGTTCTTTCCTTTACTGAAGTGGTCCAGTGTGCACCTTTGGAGGCCCCAGAGCTGGGTACCATGGATTGTATTCATCCTTTGGGAGAATTCAACTTTCGGTCACATTGTGCCTTCAACTGCTCTAATGGAACAAACCTAACTGGAATGGAAGAAACAACTTGTGGACCATTTGGAAACTGGTCGTCTCTAGAACCAACCTGTCAAGGTGAGTGACTTCAGATTACAGGCTTTGTCATGATGATCCTGGGTCTACGGTCTGAAAAAGTTCAGTAGAGTTTTGCTAAGAAGGCTGTAACCACTCTTGCAGCAGAATTTAACCTAATTTAGATTACAGTGTGACGCCTTTCAAAGGGTTTTTTTTTTTACTAAAATTAAAAAGAAAACCTCCAAATGAAACTACAACCAAGTACCTCTTATGCCAACTGACAGTCTATAATATGATTTGTAGCAATGCAATATGCTTATTGTGTTTTCTTTATTTTTTTCTAATTGCTGTTGTACAAATAATCAGTCTTGCTGAATCTCAGTTAAATTTTGGTTACCCTCCTTTCCATAACACCTATTTTATGTGGTGTCCTACTTAACACCAACTGGTTTCCTTCTCAGAGGGTAGAGATCTATCTTTTTTTATTTGGTGTATTCTTAAAATCATCTCATACTTTCCCCCCACATGAACTCTTAAGAGAATAACAACCACTGTGAAAACAAAACCAATTTGTTTGTCTTTTTAAAAAATTTTTGAAATATAGTAAGATCCCTCACCTTTAGCTACCAAAATTGTCCCTACAGAGGAGAAAATGGGTAGCGTCTGCACTTGTGAAGTCTTGCAGACATTTTCTACACTGATGCTCCTGATTCGTCAGCTTAAATAGTTTAACTCTCAGAAGAAGTATCAGAAGCAACTCACCTGCCTAATTTTACAGAAGTTGAGATTACTTCAGAGAATTAAGATGATTTTAAAAGTTCCTGGCTAGACTTTACAACAGGTGGAAAAGTGGAAACTCCACATTCCCTGGGGATATTCCAAGTGCTCTTGCACCAGAGGCTGCAGGACCCAGCACTTGTGGCAGGGCTGGACAGCCACCAGGTGGGGGCAGTAACCTGGGACAGCCACCTCCACTCCACTGTGGGCTTCCTGTGCCCTCTTGGCATCATCCATGACCTATCATATACACCATCATTCTCAAGAAAATAATATCTGGGAGCATTATCAGAAGGAAAGGCTGGCAATTAGGAAATTCTAGATTCATGTAGATGTTCCACAGTTACGTTGGAGAGTTGTAACTAAAAATCTTTTGGTCAAGAGAGGGTCTCTGCTCAGAGATACTATTTTGTGTTGTTGTGTTTTGTTCTTTTTCATTGAAGTGATTCAGTGTGAGCCTCTCACAGCACCTGATTTTGGGACCCTGGACTGTAGTCACCCTCTGGCCAATTTCAGCTTTTCCTCTGTGTGTACCTTCAGTTGCTCAGAAGGCACTGAGCTAATTGGAGAGAAGAAAACTACTTGTGGATCATTTGGAACGTGGTCCAGTCGTAGTCCGATATGTCAAAGTGAGTAAGCTTGCTCCAATATTCTGAAAACTTATCAGATGCTCGGAAATACTTTTAAAGTTCATTTTGTTAAACATGTATGGCCCAATGCATATAAATATTTGTATACATTACCTTATATTAAAGCATTTGTTTTTCTCTCCTCCTTTAATGACAGCCATTTGCTTTTTTTCATTCTTAACTCTTTCCATCTTAACTCTTCAAGTTTTAACCAACTGTTTCTACTGACTTTAGAATGGGTTTCTCATCCCTTCTTCTATGCCACTACAATGTGACTTTTCTGTTAGTTCCCTGAAATGCCTCTATAAGGTTACCAATGGCCACCTAGTTCCCCCAAAAATGATACCTCTCAATGATCATCAAGCCAATGTCTCCCAAAGCTGTCTCTGTGTTAGGATCGTGTCTCCTCATCTTTGCATACCCCCCACCTGACAGACTACTTGGTGATAGGTGCTACAATACATGCACCTTGAAGTGGCATAAGAAAGAATAGCTGCCAGTGTCTCCCCTGAGCCATTTGCATAGATAACCAAAGTCTTTAAGTGGTGGCACCTGTAGAAGTTGTCAGAGAAGCTGACCTCTGTGTGTGTGGAGTAAAGTGGGGAGCAGAGAGACAGGGGGAGATTTTTAGGGAGGACTGTGGTCAGCTTTATCAGGTACGTACATTTATCTTTATGGCCTGGCTGGTGTCCATGTCCTCATCTTCATCAAGCCAACAGGTGCCTCTATTTGAAGTCTCTGGAACTTGAGCCTCCACTGTGTATTTGAGTGTGGGGATGGAAACACCTTGAAAGTGTTCATCAAAGCAGCACGGAGAAAAGGGACCAGTTAGACCCTGTGCCAGTATGTGGAAGTAGATTCCTTCAACTGAAGGCATCACAAAGCAGATTTTTTCTTTTTTTTTCCACTAAAAGCCTATAAATGAACTCAGTTTACACTTACAAAAGGGTATGCAGATGTGTCCTTCTGCTAATTTGTGAAAAACATGAAGAGACACCATAGGACCATATCATTTGATAGATCAGTGCGGTTCTCTGCAGATAAACATGTACTTATTTTTGCACTACTTCTTTTTAAACATACAGGAAAAACAATACTAGTTTCTTTTGACTGACAAGTTACTCAGTTCAGATCACTGGCTTTTCTTTTTACTGAAGTTGTATTAGACTTTCCAGATCTTCTCTATGCTTTCTAGTTTGAGCCATTGAGCCAGACCATGGAGCCAAACACATTGATGACCACTTATTACCAAGATTTTTAGACATGGTCCCAGAAGTTCCCTGGATGACAAATCTGGGACTGAGATTCTGTAGGCATTAGGCTAGAGGCTGGCCTCTGCCATAGACTCCAAGTGAGTTTTGTCATCTGTCAAGTGGCATTAAAGTGTCTAGTGTCGAGAGGCATAAGAAGGAAAAAGTTAAAATCATGAGCTGGACTAAAAAAATATGTTGTAGTCTCACATTGTGTGCTTTGTTGATTTCTCTTTCAGAATTAGACCAAAGTTTCTCAGGCATCAAGGAAGGTGACTATAATCCCCTCTTCATCCCAGTGGCGGTCATGGTTACTGCATTCTCTGGGCTGGGCTTTATCATCTGGCTGGCAAGGCGACTAAAAAAAAGTATGTGAATTTAATTTCATATGAAAATAAACCAACTTTAAAGTGAAAAAAAGCAAGAAACCCACAGGAAATTAGGTGCAATAGATTCAACCAAAGCAGGTGCCAAGCTTTACGATCTATAGACCTCAGTCCCCAGAGACATGTAAATTAGTCAGTACACACCTACACTAAAACAAGCCCACTAACTTTTGGTTTTCATTAGGCAAAGCTTTAAGAAAATATCTATTGTTTTCAAGGCACCTTGCCAGGGGAGTAATAGCTACATTAGACATTCTAATGATTTTCTGTTCTTAATTTGGAAAAAAGGATGCATAATCTCTGTCCCCTAAGACCCTACATGCCTTTGACTTGGAAGTGAGCCTAATAATCTACTTAGGTTTTCAAGATTCTTTTTTCCAATACCTGGCCTCTTTAGAGTCACATACTTGCCTGCCTCCTAACATGTGTGAGTGACATTATTCTTGGGAGAACCCCCTGGTGTTCTCTGTGATGTCACCAAAGCCAGAGTGCTTTTCCTCCACTCTGGACTGGAGAAGGAAAAGGAAGAAAGAGGACAGCCTTGAGCAGGTACTATCTGCTGCCTGGACAGTAGGTAGAGTAACATCAGGGAAGAACATGGCATTACTGCCCTTTCCTCCCTGCGTGCTCCATCCGTGCCTTGACGTGAGACCAATCTTTCAGCTACAGGCCCACAGTCTGCAGTAGGCTTTGGGGGTGTACCGTCATATTTAGTCAAACTCATTGTAAAATTCATAGACACTGGGAAGTTTTTAAGATACCCTGTTTCCAGTCCAGGGGCCATGGGTAACCTCCAAACAATTGCTAACCTTTCTGTGGCACTCATTGATTGCCACTTTAATTTCCCTTCCATCACTGAGTTAGGATGGATTATGTTCACTGGATATGGGAGTGAACAGTTTCCCAGCCCATATGCACTGGCACTTGCAAAATTATTATCTACCAATCCCTAATGGCTTTCCAGTGTGGTCTGATCTTTCATCCAACTTTAGCAACACAAGGTGCTAGAAGAATTTTCTAACTAACCTGGGAAGATAAAGAAGGGAACGCTATCTATGTGCAAGAAATTCACTAGTTGTAACCTGAGAACATGGAAGAGTTGACATGTCTCTACTCCTACTGTTAAGAAATTCTGTGGAGGGGCTGGGGATTTAGCTCAGAGGCAAAGCGCCTGCCTGGCAAGCGCAAGGTCATGAGTTCGGTTCCTGGTACCGGAGAAAAACCAAAAAAAAAAGACAAAAAAAAAAAAACAAAAACCACAAGAAATTCTGTGGAGATGGGATCTCACTATCATATAATATAATACTAAATAATTACATGCTACATTAAGGCAAAAAAAGAATGACCCTGCTTTTTCACTATGAATTAGTTTTTCCATTGAGATTTGAGAACTTAACCTTAACTGCCCTTTCCTTGAGTGACAATGGCATAACTGAGTGGGACAAGGCAACTATCATTCAATAACTTTAAGGACTGTAAGGCTGTAAATCATCTTAATAGGGAGGAGATTTATTTCAAAACTTCCTATCTTTTAATAACAAGTTTGTGGAATCAAAAGAATTGAGTCAGTCATGAGTATCTAGTGAGGAGTTAGTGGTCTAAGGCTGTTTCATGTATAAGCAGGTAGGCACAGCATAGGGTTGTTTTTAAACTTTTTACCTAGGAGTCATTTCTGTACAAGATCTCAAACTGATAACTTGAGAACTGCCATGCCCCTGCTGTGAGAATCAGTGTGGGGCAAACAGGAAGCAGATAACGGGCACCAAGTATAGTTACTGTTGTGTGCCACCAAGAACAGGTGCCCCAAAGATCACTGACTGTGTAGGAACACAGGGTGCCTCTCAGGTAATGACTGGCTAGTCTTCATGTGTGAAACTTCTACCATGGCTCCAACTTTCAGGTAAATGACTTTGCCTTCCAAAACTCTTAGTTGTAAGTTGGTTCTTCAAATCTTGAAAAGTATTTTTCCTATACAGACAATGTTAGAAATGATGGCTAGGTTCCCATCATGAATTTACAGAGCTTAGCCAATTCACTGACAAGATTAAAAGTAAAAATAATAAAATTTATAAATTATGTATAATATAAATATATTTATATATAATAAATCTGTGTATATATAGTATTCCTCTATTCAGAGAATTTTATAAGCTTGTTGGGTTTAGAAAGCTGAAGAAAAGGGACAGGCGGAACTTTACAACATCGTGGCCAATGAAGTGACCTGAACCTTGGCCCTATCCTGCCCTCTAAATAGAGAATGAATCCTTGGAACCTAGCATTTGGGCCCTTCCCTGGTAGTCTTGGTATGCAGACTTTAGCTCCTTTCTAGGCAAGAAATAGGTGCCAGAAACTTGACCCTTCCTTGGCCCACCTAGGTACATATTTTTTTGGTCTTAGCATCATGATTCTGATTTAGTCATCACCATTGGCCCGATTTGTAAAAAAAGGAAACAGGCGTTGATGTTTCAGACTTAATCCATAATCCCTTATCAGCAGGGGCCAGACTCAGAGATCACACTCCCATCCAGGTTTGTCTCCTAAAACATGAGTCTTCAGATTCGTAAGACTGTTTTTGTCTTTTTTTAAACTTGGTTGGAAAAACTTTCCACCTGAACCAACAGCCAGGGCATGAACAGAGCACGAAACTAAATGCAGGCCCCCTTAGTTCCCTTTTCTTCAAAAAGAAACTTTCTCAGTAGGAAGAGTTCTACTGACCTATTGTTATTTGTTGTGTTGTTCTCAAAGAAAAAACCCATATTTCTATGTAGATAAACAAATGGAAACTGAAGTTAATTCATATTTAGTTCTCCCTGACTAAGTGTTGTTTGGTCATCAGTAGACTGAGTTTGGGAAGAAATAATTTACAATAATAATTCAAACACTTTTAAGGATTAAAGCAGAAATTGAGCTCTAAGTTCTAGGCCCTGGCCTAAATACTTTGAGTACATTTTCTTTTATCAACCAACAAGGAAGATACAGTTATTTTGTCTCTCCATTTTTTTTTTTTTCTTTTTTGAGAGGGGTATACTGGGGACTAAGCATAGAGGCTTGTTCATGCAAACCAAGCCCTTTACCACTGAGCTACATCCCCAACCCTTTTATAAAAGTTTAGAGACATAGTCTTGCCAGGTTGCCTATGCTGGCCTTAAACTTGTGATCCTCCTGCCTCAACCTCCTGAGTAGCTGGTGTTACAGCATCACTGCGCCTGGTTTATTTGACCCTTTTACAGATGAAGAATCATGGCTCTTAGAGAAAACGTAGTTGTTCAAAGATACACACCCTGCAGGTGGGAAAAAGCTGTCTTCACCTCAGTGGGATGATTCAGAGGGCAGAGTTGCAGCCATTGAAATATACAGCCCCCCAAATAAGTCTTTCTCATCAAAGAGTTACTCTCTCTCTCTCTATCTCTCTTTTTCCCTCTCTTCTTCTCTTTTGTTTTGATTTCTTCTATGCCTCAAATCCTGCAGTCATTCTTTAATGTATTTATTTATATTTTGCTTCTTTCAAAAAGAATGTAAGACAGTTTACAGAATGAATTCAACACAGCAAATTGCAAGAAGCAAAAACTTGGGGCACAAAAAATAAGTTGGAACCAAAACTTAAGTAGGTCACAGAAATGCCTGTGACAAGAAGTCCTCTGTGCATGATAGGAGAGGGTACCAGGCCCGGCTCTGTGTTTCCTTGCAGCCAGTCCAAAGGGAAAGCATAACCAGCCATGTTAGTCATTGTGTTTGTAAGATGCAAATACAGTAGTTTCTCAGATATTGTTGTGCAATTCCTAATAATGAGACCAGAATGGAATATTCTTATGGATTCAGACAGAGAAGATGCTGAGAAATGCTGTGATACATTTTCTTACAGTATTAGCAGCTGAATCCCTTAGGGAAGAGTCTTCAGGTAGGACGAGATGTGGGATAAACACATGAATGGGCATCTTGGGGCTGAGCACCAGGCGACAGAGCCAAGACTTCTGTTTTCATGATCAGCTCAAGAATGGCATGGAACCTCAGAGGTGCAGGCATTAACTCATCTGTTCTGTTGGAGTTCTGTTGGACACTGTTTGAGTTAGATAATTAAGCCAGTGCTCCAAACCCCTTAGAGACAGATGAAGGTCTACCTAACAAATCTGCAGTGTACTCCAAAGGACAGTTTTGAGGATGAGGGGATCCCTTACTTAAAAACTTGATATTGTGTATTTTTGGCTGATTCTATTTGTCTATTTTCTTTCCTATTTTTAGGCAAGAGATCTCAGAAAAGGTAAGTAAGTTTTACGGGTGAAGTTTCCATATCTTTTGATCCTTTCTTTATTTTCCTTAGGATATGTCCTGTTATAGTTAGGCACATTAACCCCTTAGCAGTTGTTAACCTGGGAATCTCATCTAAATGAAGTTTCCAGATAAAGTGATAAATCAGTAGTCTTCCTGCAAAGCTCTGTGTTTGGTGTTAGTACAGCTGAATGAATGAATAAATGTAGAGGTATTAGGAAGGGACAGTTTATGTAAAGGGAGCTATTCTTGATTGTTTCTATTTTGTTGAGGATTACAGGCTAAACAGACATAAAGGACCTACATGTTATAATTGAGAAGCATTTATTGAGACACTAATATACCGTAGACCCATCCTAGACCACAGACCCAACACAGAAGGGTAATGACTACCCTAACCTTAATGACTATCTTAACCCTAACACTAGCGCTGACCTTCAGAAACATGGAAAGGCCGGGCTCATGAATTCTATCCATAGCTTCCCAAAGAGACTTCTTTTTTTAGTTTGGTCTCAAAACTCATATTCTTAACCTGAAGAAATAAAGTGTCTGGCAGAAATGAAAATGGCAAAATATTTCACTTTTATGAGTTTAGTGACTTGCTTTAAAATTTTAGCAAGGGGCGTATAAGTAAAAAGAACTGTGATGATGCATTTTGGTGATATATTGAGCACCCAGCTGGACAACTGAGTTTTTTTAAATGCTGAAAATGAAGCAAGGGGTTTCCTGAAGAGGTTGAGCACTTGTTCAGACAACTATCCTGCCAATCACAAGTGATCGCTTAGTAAAGTTTAGTTTAGTGAGCTGGAGTTCAGGGTGGAGAAGAGATACGAAAGTCAGATCTTAATGTCATCAATCAGCCATACTAAGGAATACTGACCTTACCTTGAGTTCTTGGGGGTATTACTGAAGATATCAGTGTGGGTCATATCTGCCTATTATCAGAGTCACTACACAGCAGAGGGAGAACCACGGGAGGTGGGTGAGTCTGGGGCCAAAGAGACTATTTGAGGGGCATGTGAAGTCATTAGGCTAAAGCTGTCTGGAGAAACTGCAGTGAAATTGGGTTCATGAGATAAGAGGGGGTAGAATTAACTGAAAGTGGATCTTAATGGAGAAGGGAAGGGAGGGAAGGAGAGAGAGATTGAGAGGAAGAGAGAGAGACAGAAAGAGAGAGAGAGAGATTACTATGTTTCTGACTTGGAAACTGGTGGGTAGTAGTATTTACAGCCTTACATAAAAGAATGCGACATTTTGAAGGTAAAGATCTTGAGTTCACGTTTGTACATGTTGAGCTTCAGGTGTCTGTGGTCTGTCTGTAGTCTGTGGGATCTATCCACCACACAGGTCCTATCTTGGGGCAGGAGACAAGGACTTGGGGTTCTCCCATTTCAGGAGGTCGCAGCCATCCCAGGAGTGAATATGTATTTGAGGAGGGAAAAGGACATAGCAGAGGATGGGAACCAGAGTGACATCAACATTCAAGTCAGCCAAGGAAAAGGAGAGTGAAAACAGGTGGCCAGAGAGGTAGAAGCAAAATGGGGAAGAGCCAGGAAACACAATTACCAAAGAAGAAGGAAATGGAAATAGTCTCAAATAGGGGCAGGAGAACCCATGTTTCCAGTGGGTATAACTAGGGTGTTAGTAGGGAGGCCACTTTCAGTGCAGACAGAAGTCAGATGCCAAAGGGTTAAGAAATTATTCTAGATGAGAAAGCAGGGCAGAACATGCAGTCATCTCTTGAAAAAGCTTGGCTACAAAGGGGAGGAGAGATGGGGGTACTGGATGGCAGCACAGGGCCAGTGGAGGTGCTTTTTATTCTATTACCTTATCTTTCTTTAATTGTGCAGATGGGGTCCTAGTAGGAAAGGGGTCCCTTTTTGGAGTTGGCCTCTCTATTTTTGTGGCAGGAAACCCACAAGATGCAAAGATTTCTTTCATGCTCCTACTCACTGAGTGAAAGTCTTTTCTGGCACAGTCTACCCAGGTCTATTTTCTGGCCACAGGAACCACCTATTTTAACTGTTACTACATAGAAACAGATCGATCCAGGTTTTCACATGTCTTGAGGGAACTGGAAGAAAAGTTGGCTGGAAGGATATTAGCATGAAGTTAATTACCAAATTAAGCAAATTGCCACCTTAAGTTTAATAATTCACTGATTCTTACAATGAATGAATTAATCATTGTTTATTGAACTGTTTTGTGTTAGAACAACGCCAAGCTTGATTGAGCCAGCAAGAGGAGTGAGCTCTTGTCCCTAGCCTCAGAGAGATTACTATCTTGTTGGGAAGTTAAGACAGAAATACAGGAAAAAGAAAATAAAATTAGAAAAGTACAAGGCAGAGTGGGGTAATGGCTAGTGAATCTTGTATTGGTGAAAAGAAAGATCAGTGGGCTTGGTGATCACAGAACAATCTTATAAAGGTGGTGGAAATTGGATTGCTTTGGGGTTGAGGTTGATGGAGAGAATCAGAGAAGGAGGGCAATCCGGAGAGAATGAAGTAAATCATGGTACATTGGAGTGGCTGCAAACCCATGGTAAGGAGCCCATGAAAAGGGCCTGGAGCCCATGGCTTATTGAGTTTCTGTGGAATTGAAGATGAAAGGAAGATTGGCTCCACCCACATGAGCCCCAGTTGCTTTATCAGATGGTCTGGAAGAACCGAGCAATTGCTCAGCCACCCTGGGACAACTCTCATTTATTGACCACAGTGACCTTAGTTCATAGACTCATAGAATTTTAGGTCTGGAGAGAATCTTGGTAGACATCATTCTCAAATTCTCTTGGTAGTAGAACTAATTAAATAACTTTCCTGTATGCCTTGAACTAGTGACAGTTAGTAGTAAATTCTTATCAAATATTAATTTCAATGAAGTCAGTAAATGTTGCCCACAAGCCTGTGAGAGCAGGTACTATTAATATCCCCATTACACTAGGCACAGAGAGTCACAACAACTAGAGTGACATCGGTGAATAAGTGGCATAACAGATTTTCAAGCATCTGGATCCAAGTATCATGTGATCCAGTTATCTTAATTCTAGAACTCAGAAAACCTGACTCTTACATTACAGTTACAAGTCCCACTTGCCCTCTTCTTCTACTAATGTGATTTTTTTTCCCCAATGAACCACTGTGTCATGGCACTGAGGAAGGCTGGAGTGCAAGAAACAGAGTATGTTTCTAGAGAAAGCCACAGGTAAAATGAACACTAAAGCACTAGGTGCTGATTTATTTTTAAGCCGTGGAGCTGATGCTCTCCATCCTTTTACTAATTCCTATCAGCTCTAGGCTGGTGAATGAATGACTCCCTGGGCAAATGTGGTTTTGTTTCTTGGTGGTTTTTCTGACTCTTCTGCAAACTGGTTCTGTTTATCATGTTTGGTTTCCAGTTCTAAATTCTACTTGGGTAAAAGCTACACCCAAGATACACAGGAAGATACGATGCCAACCTCAGAGGAGGGTATCTGTTGTTAGATTCTGTTTTCAGAAACATTTTCATCTCTATTTTGGCAAGCATGTTTGCAGCTGCACAGCTGTGGTTTGCCCTGACAGCTCATTGTGAGACCAGAGTCTCAGAATCTGAGACTTTGAAAGGTGCTAAGACACACCAAATTTGATTCTACCCCTCCTTTCCAAGAATGATACAGTTTAACACATACAAAAGTGCCATTTATTTCATAAAACTAAATTTGTCAACAGCTCAAATCATATCCTACCAGAGTGAGACATTTAGACCTAATACTATTCCTTTCATGAGCTTTGATTTTCTCTGATTTGACTTTCTCTATTTGAATATGTCATCTTTCACATTCCTGAGTCTCCCGTGTTCACACCCAGCATTCTTCAGACTACTCAGACCTGGAGATATCAGCTGCCAAATAGACATCTGTCCAAGTGGCATCTGTGACCAGCAGCATGAACATCACTGGCAGCTGCTTAGAGATGCAGAACCCTGGGCCCCACAGACTCACTGAATCCACTGGCATTTTAATGCCACCTCTGATGGTCCAGTCCTCTTCCCATGTGCCTTAAAATGTCCTATACTTGGGTCCAGTGTTTCTAGCTGAGAGCATTTCCTTGTGCTTCTTCTCACCTTTAGGGAATATTTTCCTTGATTATTAACACTTTAATGTTGGCAGTTGTTAAACCTCCTTTGTTTATCTGATAATTGCTTGCTTTTCTTTCAGCATGGATGACCCATACTAATCCACACCCTGGAGATACTAAAGAATCATTGGAAAATGACTTAGAATCCTTCCATGAAGAGTTTTGCATAGTGATGTCTCCTACATCACAGATGAAGTGTGCGTCCTTCAGTGTGTCTGGAAGGACATCTAAGTGATCAATAGCCCCTTCTATTCCCAGTTTGCTCCTTATCACTCCCATCCCTGGCCCACAGTTGTTGTTTATATAGCTCAATCTTTTGTTATCTTTCTGTAGAGAAACAAGACCGGGGAGGGGGAGATTACCGTGAAATATAAATATATCTGGTTTTGCTTTTTCCTGTCTCTTGTTTTCCATTTCAATTCAATATGGTCATGATAATACTTCTAAATATTTTGAAAATTTGATACACATGTAACTGCAGATAAATTTTCTTGCAGATCAGACTTTACCTCCTCAGTCTTTTGTATACTGTGGGGTACCCTCTTACAGAAATTTCATAAAGTTGATGTTGTCCTGTCCTTCCAATTCAGGGAGTTCATGGGGTCTTACTCAGGTTAGAAAAGTCCTATCTGCACTGCACTCTCCTTCTGTAAATAAAGGTCATTCTTTGTAACTACATTAGCCGTCCCACCCTCTCCAGCCATCCCAAACCTCAACTTCCGTGTGCAGTACCCATTAGCACCAAATAAAAAGAGAGAACAGGATAGTACCCTGTATTATGTTTTAATTTGGGGTCCTGCTGTCTCTTCTTATTAGACTCACCCAGATTTCCTGAAGTCAATCCTTTTTCTTATGAGCATTATATTGTAAATTTAGAGACATCAATGTACAGTTGGCTGCAGGTAACATTGCTTTGATGTTATAAAGAAAAGCTAAAACAGGTAGAAAGATCCATCAACATGCTAAAATTAATCCCTTTCCTTCTCCCAGCTCCCTTACCTACCTGCATCGGGGTGAGGGGGAAAGGCACGGGGTGGGGAGTCAGACACCATGAGGATCCTGTTTCTGTCTTCCTGGTGTGACCTAGGTGAGTCATTACCTCTGTGAACTGCAGAGCTGCTGATGAAATGGGGATACCATTATCTTCCTCAAACAACTGTTCTCCATATTAAATGAAGTCATTCACCTGTTACCCAGAATACTAATTTTTATGAAAGCAACGGGGTTCAAAGTGTAGGAGATCTGTCTGTAGACAGGAAAAGAATAGAATATGGCCTCATTAGGATTTCTGGAAAATCCTGACTGGAAAGAGAGAGGGAGAAGAAGAGAGGGAGAGAGAGAGAGGTGATAAGCAGAGCATGGAGGAAGCCAGGTGCCTTAACTAATTTAGTAGCCCCTTGCCCACTTTCAATAAAATGCAAAAGAGACAAGGGGTGGCCACTTAAAAGAAAACTCTTATTTAGTATATAAAATTACCCACACACACATATGTATATGTGTATTCCATTGCTGTACTAGATAACACACATCCCTGACTTTAAATCACTAACCTTTAAATTGCTGACTTTTAATCACTGACTTTAAGTTGCCTTGTCTGTAAGGCTTATCAATCTATAAATCCCAGACACAAGGCCCAACAAGGACAAGTGGGCATGTTGAGAACAAACAAAGTACACCAAAGGAATGTGCACACAGGCAGTGGTGCCCAGGTTAGGGTCTTAGGGCCTGGGGTCCATCTGTGACAGGCCAGAGAGCCAATCAGGTTGTGACAAGTTCCAGGTATCAACCTAACGGGGGAAGAGTTCCCCAAGACATAATAAAAGGAAGCTGAGGACAAAGGCCCATGAGTATTTGCCTTTCTGATGCCCCCTGCTCTGGTACAGGACAGCTTTCTATCTTCTACTTTTCTCTCTTTTCAAATAAAGTGTCTTCCTTCCTAAACCTGGTTCCTTTAATTCATTACCGGTGCTGAGTTTACAATATCTACTGCTCAGACAGTGGAGCAATGGTATGGTGCACACCTCTGACACAACAAAGGAGCACAGAGTTATCCATTCCTCTGGAAAAGTTCACCATAGGTCAATTTGACTGGGGTACACTATGGTTGTTTCCTGCAGAAATATTTCCCTACATTAAAATCTAATCGTATTGCTTCAACTCCGACATGAAAAATCTGCTACCCAATTGCCACATACTTCCTGTATAACCATTAGCTTCCCTGATACTTGGCTCTATTTTTCAACAGGCCTAAAGCAGACCCAGATCTATAATGACCTAGGGAGAAACAGGTGGGGTAAGAAAGAGGCTTCATAGCTAATCATCCTGTGAAAAATTAACAAAATTATTCTATAGATCGCTGATTCTTCCCCCAGCTTTCCTGTTCTCTGCAAGCTGAACTGTCTCTTCACTTCCCCTTTTCTCCAAAGTTCTAAATTTTTTTCTTGACTTGGCAACTTCGTTCTTCCTTCCGTTTTAATGTCCCCCTGAAGAGACAGGGTGAAAATCTATCCTCACCAAACAACCTACAATCCATGAGATGGGACAGGGAAACTATTCAAAAAAGGAATGAGTCCTTTACTTACCCTTTGACTGAGTGGTTCTGTGTGAACTAGTGAGCTCTCAAAATTTTCTGAGATGCCTGTAGACTTCTCTATGTCACTCTGAAAGGCTGGAATTGAGTTTTACTCTGCAACTTGTTATAAAACTTGGTCCACATAACAGATCTGGCAGCAGTACATCCAGTACTAAGTTTTAACAGTAGTAGAAGCTATGATAATGAAAATAGTGGGGTAATTTTCTAAAACAGAATGTTACCTTGAACTTACCTTAGTTGGCATCCAAATCACTCTTGGGGATAAAACCGCCTTTTCCTGCTAAGCCTCAGGATAGAAGGTAAGACCCTACAGCTAGTCGAGACTCAAGCAGCCATGAAATGTAATTAAGGTGTTGTGTGTAAGAAAGTGTGGTGATGTTAAACTGCTTCTGTGAGGGCATGAGGAGAAGCAAGAGAAGTAATAGGAGCAGAGGGGCTTGTAGTGAGTAACTACTTTAAATAATAATTCATAATGTAATAACTTGTTATCCGATTATTTGGTTATGAAAATTTATTTTATTTTTTCATAAAATAAAAAAAATTAAAAAGAAGTAGAGAGAGGAGAACTATATGTGAGAAGCTGAAGAATGTGGTGGAGGCAAGACGTGAAAGGCTAACGTGGATATTGGTAATGTGACTCCTGGGCATTGCCTGAGCCTTCTGAAAACGTCTACACATGCACAGGCCAGCACTCAGGGGCTTTGGAGGACAAGGGGTTGTTACCTTATATTGGAAAAATAGTTGTGAAGACATAGCCAAGTTTTGTCCCATAGGCAAGTTGAGACAAAATATTTTGGCAGAAAAATTATTTAGAAGAAAAGCAGTACAAGGCAAACACAAAAATTAAGCTTTCTGGGAATTTTGAGAACTCTCAGGGCTTCTGCAATTATCAGTATTTTTATCCATTTTATCTCAATTTTAAGGGTTTGGGTTAGGTCTGTGTTGCATTTCTCACAGCATTTAAATCTTGGGTGATATTAAATTCCTATTTAAAATTTTAGGAACCTGAGATTCTAAGATACTAAATAATTGCTCTAAGTTCATATAGCCAGACAGTATCTGTACCATGAGTGAGTTGTGCAAGACGAGTGACATAGGTGGTAAAAAGAATTTACTAATAGACAAAGAATGTAGAAAGACAAGAGTTTCTTTAGATCAGGGTATACCGTCAAGAGGGACAGTGGGTGAATTTCCAAGACAAAAATCACACAATCAGGATGACAAACTGCGATTTCTATAAGGATTTGAAGGTACAGAAAAAGGATCTGGACAGCATGTGTGATTATCTAAAGAATGTCTTTTTCTGGATCTTTTACCATCTTGTAGATAGATCTTTTTATATTGTGTTTAAAATTATGTTTATAGTTACCGTTTTGACAAGACATTTCACCCTGGCTTAGAGAAAGCCTTTAGCTTTATTTTTTTATTTTATTTATTTTATTTTATTTTTTTAATTTTTATTTTGTTTTATTTTGTTTATTTTTATTTATTTATTTATTTATTTGTTTATTTATTTATTTATTTATTTATTGTCTTTTTGAGACAGGATCTCGCTATGCAATTCAGACTGGCCTTGAGCTCACTTTGTAGCCCAGGGTTTTTTTGAACTCGAACTCACCACAGTCCTCCTGTCTCAGCTTCCTGAGTGTTGGGATTATAGGCATGCACCACCACACCAGCCTTGAGGCCTTTAGCTTTAGATAAGAAGGTGATAAGAAAATCTATACATATGTTTTAGAGAAGATGGGTTGGGACTCACTGGGAGGTATACATAGTATGAGAGCTATGAGCAGGAGGTCTTCACCTTTAGTTCTTTTGTAGCTGTAACCTTTGGTTCCCAATGGGCAACCCCTACAGTGTTTAATAGGTAGGGGGAATGTGACGGTTAATCTTGGTTGTCAATTTGATTGGCTTGAGAGATGCCAAGCAGATTAGTAAAGCACACTGGGTGTTTCTGAGTGGGTCACTGGTGTGACCCAGTGGATTATATCTGGCTCCTGGCCTTCTCCTCCTCTCTTGATCTTCCTCTGCCCTTTGTTTTCTGGCTACCACAAGGTGAGAAGCTTTCTTCCGCCATACTGCTCTACTGTGATGTTTCTGCTTTGGAACCAGCTGACTATGCATGGACTGAACCCTCTGAAACTGTGGATCCAAATAAACTTCTCCTTTAAGTTGCAACAATAAGGCATCTTGCCCAGCAATAGAAACCTGACCAATTCAGGGGTGAAGTATAAAAACAGCTGTGTCTAATGGTAAAGAGAAAAGGAAATGAAGATTGACTCAGATTAGATTTGACTTCAAGCATTCTTGCCAAAGTGGACAGTAAAAAGTATGTCACCATTTCTGCTCACAATAACATCACCTTTGAAAGAAGGTTCTGCTCACCTCCATCACCCTGGAGAGAACAGGCATGGCTCTTGATCTCAGCATCGCCAGAACTGGCCCCTTAATCAGGAGGAAAACAGGTTATTAAAACAGTAGTTAAAAAATAAATGACATAAACACATTTGTGTGTGTATGTGTGTGTGTGTGTGTTTGTTTATTTAGAAGAGAGGCAAAAGGCATGGCATAGTGGCCTTCAACTAACCAATTAAAGATTCACTAAAAATTTACAATCTCAAGAAGTGTTATTAGAACTGTGGACATGCAAGGGTACAGTTGTTACCCTAAGAAGAAAGCAAATATCTGCACGTCCAAGCCAAGGTAGTGTGCACTATCGCCATGACTACTCATCAAAGGATAGTGGAATTCAGAGACAAAATTAGATCCTAGATTAGGTTTAAGTTAAAACCCTGGGGAAAGTCAACTATCTGTGATAAAGTCTTTGAAGTCAGAAATACCAGACAGATTACACTGGTTTAGTAGAGAACCAAGAAGGAAAATGACAAAACAGCTTTAAACTCCAGACTACAGCTTGTAAACTTTATGCTATAGTTTCTGGGAATACTTAAGTAAGACAGGGACAGAATCACAGGAGAATTCTGGGAAGCTTAACATGGCTGAGGGCTTAGGAATGGAGAGAAATGGAAACAGGAGAAACTAGATAATAAATGTCATCATTCAGGCATGACAATGAGCCTGGGCCAGGAAGGTTCCACTGTGGACACTGTGCAACCTTTGTTTTCTGACTAGTTGGGGCTGGGGTAAGGGAACAAGAGGGTGTGTAACAAAGCATTTGGAAAGGAAAAACATAAAACAAAGCTTCTGGTTATATATGGTTTATGCAAATGTTCCTTTTTCAAAGATCTTGTAGGAAAGTCCCTCCTTTGTTATTTTTCCTCTGCATGAACTTATCTCATTTATTCTTAATATAGAATCAAATCAAGGATATGGTCAAATGAACTATAAATCCACAGAGACAAGAAAGGAGACCAGGAATGGGAAAAGGGCCCAGATCTAAAATGCTGATAAAAATGTGGTTTCCTTCAAGGAAAGCAATCTGAGTTAGCCTCATAAATGCAGTTCTGATGGAGACCTTGCTGCAGTCTGGCCAGCCCTGTATCAGTGCCTCTGAGATACCTGTCCTCAGGCTCACCTCTGACCATATGGTTCACTTCATGTGGAGTAAACAGGCAGAATGCAGGTTTGATGAGGGATTTGATTTGCAAAGTATGCTGATTCCTTCTGGGGCATTCATGAAGGTTCAAGAGAGATTAGTATCTCCTTATAAAGTGCATACCAACTGCAATGGTTTCCAAATTTTTGTACTATGAGGAACATTCATTAAAGTTTTAAAAATTGCAGGACAGTGGCTGTATTTTACTATGCAATAATTGAGAAAATACAGGAACTAGGCAAGTTCAAGCCAGGTTTTATGACTTCCAAGTTTTTTCTTCTTCTTCTTGCATAACAGGTCTCATGGTAGGTGGTGTATGTAAAAGTGACAACTCAGCAGTAGATAAGAACAAACTTCAAATTATGTTTAAAAAAATAGGTTCTTTGTCCTGAAATAACTTAAGGTCCAGCAATTACAAACCACTACTAGCTCCTACATTTTGCAATACTTTTAAGAGCTCAACTTTATAGATATCAGCCTTTTTATCCTCAACAGATTGTATATTTGCCTGAGATTCACATACAAAAGTACTGGTGAGCAATTTGAGGCCTCTATCTCTTGTGCTTTAATGGGAAGGTGAGAGCTAAATTATATGTGAGATTCTTTCTAGCTCTAATTCTTAACAATGCTGTGACTGTAAGTGTCCTCATCACTTTGAACTTTAAGAGTGAATTGAGCAACACTGTGGCTTCATTAGGCTATGTAGCTTGGATAGTTCACTGAAGTGCTTTATGACAGTTTCCTCATCTCTAAAATAGTGGCAATGATTGAATATCCTCATGAGGTAGTTGTGTGGATTAAATGGGCTAATTATATAAGGAATTTAGAACAGTAACTGGAAAATGGTACACATCTAAGAGGTGATACTGGTATAAGAAAATATGTTGGGACCTTGGGTCCTCGCATGTGGACATGATACCTAAACTGTCTCTAGCTTCCTTCCACAGCTTGCAGGGCCTCTGCTCCAGGGCTTCCTGAGGATGGGCCATGCCATATGTGCCTCCCTGGCCTAGGTGTCCCATTTGAGAGTCTGATTACAGCTTGGACTTTTACACAGGGTTGTTTACACACGTATATGAAAGGCCCTTTGGGGAAAAGAAGGTGATAGAGCACAGGCTGTGTGAGTGGTTTATCTACTCTGAAGAATCTGAGTTGTGATGGTTAACCTTGGCAACTTGATCGACTCAGGAATGGACTAGGGATTAGTAAAATACACTTCTGGGTATTATGGGAGGGTCATGAAGGTGTTACCTTGTGGTCTTGTCTGGCCCCTAGCCCCTTTCTGGCACTCTTCCACTGTACTCTGAACTAAGTCTCCTTGTACCCCCAAGCCACTCCACTATGATGTGCCTGCCTTGGAGCCAGATGACCACAGACTGAACCCTCTGAAACCATGAGCCCAATAAACTTCTCCTGTAAGTTACAGGTGTCTTGTATTCCATCCCAGCATCAGGAAGGTCCTGATTCAGCCTTCACATTTCACTGTGGGGCTCTGAGCATGGAGATTTCTATATTTAAACCTGGTAGTCCAGGTCATGAGGAAGGTACCTCTGTCAATGTGGAAGATGGGATATGTTACATTTAACACTTTTAATATTTGAGTTAAAATGTTTAAATGCTTAGGTACAGAATATGTGGGGCTTTGTAATTTTGCTTCACTTTTTGCAAATAAGAGAGCCAGGCTTATTTTAAACTCTCAGATTTCTCATCTGTAAAATGGGATTAATCACAGGTACCTCAAACAACCCTGGTGAAAACTAAGCATAATAACATATATACCAGTATCTAGGACAATATACTTAATAAATTTCTGTCCTTTTCTTTGGATTAGACTTGCTTTTATAGACATCCATAGACTATTTCACTTAACTATCAGCCAATAACACTACACATGGAACATGAACTAACATAGGTTATATAATGCACTATAAAGCAAATGTCAGTAAACTTTAAAAAACCCCAAATTGTACAGACCAAAGCCATTTCTAAGTTGAGAATAACAAAATAAATATTTAAAATCCCAGAATGATTAGTAATTTTTTTTTGAAACAGGGTCTCACTATGTAGTTCAGACTGGCTTGAACTCACTATGTAGCCCAGGTTGGCCTCAAGCTCGTGGTGATCCTCCTGCTTCAGCCTCCCAAGTGCTGGAATTATAGGTGTGTACCACCATACCTGGCATTAGTAATTTTAAAAGATTTAAATAACTCACACATTAAAGAATCACAAATATGGGGTCAGGGATATAGCTCAGAGGCACAAGTACCTGCCTGGCAAACACAAGGTCCTGAGTTTGATTCCTGGTACTCAAAAAAAAAAAAAAAGAATCACAAGGATCTCAGCACTAAAATGGTAAGTATATAAAGTAATATATATATTTGCTCAGTTTAGCCATTTTACAATGTGTACCATATTTCAAAACAATACGTTGTATGTGAGAAATATATATAATTTTTAATAGTTTAAACATTCATTATTTTAAAATCACAAAGAAAATTTTAAATTACTATATTTGAGTGATAATAAAAATACTAGATATCCAAAATTTGGAGTGCAGCAGGGAAATTTACACTTTTAATGTTTATATTAGAAAAGGAAAAAAAGGCCAAATATTAAAAATTCAACTTAAAAAGCTAGAGAAAGCAAAAGAATAAACTATAAAAGAGTAAAAAAAAAAAAGGTAAATTTAAGAAGTTAAATAGAGGTAAAGGCTGCTGTTGGGTGGGCTGGAGGGTTCTTAAAGTAGAGCTAGGTGGTCCATATTGTCAGGCTGTATGACTCTGATTTCATGACTTGGTGGGCTTGTACGCCATAAATCATAGCAAAGCACATTACTTCAGTGCATTTCAGAGGCATACTCTTTTTCCTCATTTTATAGATGACCCCCACCTTCCAAGCCAGAGATTATTCGCCCAGAGTCCTTGGACACAGACCTTGCTTCAGACTCTAATACTGTACCCTACCTATCTTTGGGCCCTTAGGTCACAGTTGAGCTGAACCCTGCTGTTAACCCACATTACTCTACAGCACTATTTTTCCAAAGCAAGGAAATGTAGCTTTTTTTCCAATTATTTTATTCAGTCCTCACCTGCAACCACCTGCTGCACCTGAAGCGTTTTAAAACAGTTTTGGTGAGAAAGGTTGGAGGGTTTGATTGCTGATGCTATGCTTCCATCGTTAGACCACCTCCTCGATAACAATAAATGTAAACATTAATAAGCAATCTGCCTAAAAACTCCATGCCACCACCAAAAGTTGAAAAACAAAACAAAACAAAACAAAACTTCAGTCATATCAAAGGAACTTTAAGTTTCTGAGGATTTGGAGTTTTGTTAAGCAAAAAGACCAAAGGGACAAAAAGACCAAAGGGATTAAAAGAGTGGGGAGCAGATCATGGATGGGGAAATGAGTAACAAGCTCGGAAGTGAAAGGATTTTAAAACCCAGGGATTTTCAGACCCTAGTTCTAGGCACTTCCGAAAGGTCTTCCTTTCTGTATTTCAACCCCTCTTCCCACTATAAAGAGACTAAAATGGTCATGTCATTGGATATAGTAATCATCTAAGAGGGAGATTATCTTTGAAGTTTCAGAATTTATCTAAAAAATTCCAGGCTGAACCTGTTGAACCTTGGCAGCACAAACAGATTCCAGATTTATGGTCCACATTATGTCTGGAGCTACCTGTAAGCTCGCTCTTTTCTTCTTCGGCTGTTATTCGCTCGCCCTGGGAGTCTGCGCCCAGGGGCACCGCGCAGCTGACCCTCACAAAGCTATTAGGTGGCTACTGTGTATGAGCACGCGGCAGTTTTGAGTCCGAACCCTCTTGTTCTCACCAGCCACAAGCAGGCCTTGGAACTAATGAACCGGAACCTGGACATCTACGAACAGCAAGTGATGGCTGCGGCCTAGAAGCCTGACATCTGGCTTCTTGAACACCCTGAGTGGTCCAGAACTCACTGTTTCATAGGTCCACTCGTCCAGCAGTGGGAACTTCTGGAAAAGCGTTCTTTTCGATGAGCAGCAGTTAGTCTCCCTGTAACTGCCACCCATAGCTCTATCCTTGAGCTAAAGAGAACATGGCCCCGCCTGATCCTGCAACCCGGCATCCCATCCTCCATACACTTGAGGGTGCTGCACGGCCCCGCAGCATCTCTCCCAGGCAGTCACGCCCTCCCTTCGCAGCTCTGTAGGAGATGCAGTTTTCAGCCCTTCTGCCCAGACTTCCAAGGCTCTCTGTGTGCAGCTCTCCCAGTACCGTCTGACGAAGGCAGACTGCGGGAGACTCCCTCTCCTATCTAGAGCTTGTCTCCCAGAAACTGCAACAGTGACATCTCACTGTGGATTCACCATGCACTTGCTGTCACCTAAAACTCCTGTACCCTTTTCACACAGACACACTCACTGCCATTGCACTCCTGTACTTAAGAGGCGACTGATTTAACCTGAGAGCGAAACTGCACATTTATGCTCTTAAATGTCATCATTCCAGCCCATTGGGCTATTTAGGAGATCTTTACTGACATCCCGCATATCAGTTACATTTACATCATTCACACATTTGATAAACACCTCATTTAAGCCTCTGCTGAAGTCAGTGTTAAAAAAATCTCATCTGTGCCCCTCACGCTCCTGCTGACACTGATCCTATCAAGGGCAGGTATTCCTGGGACGGAGGTGATGGCTGGCCTGGTGCTGAATCCAGCACCTGCAGTTTCACGGACTTCGCACTTCTCCATCCTGTCACAAAACCATCCTGAGACATTCAGCAAACACCACGCTGAAACATAGAGACTGTGAACACTGAATTCCCATTCTAAAGTTTTAATGACCTGCCCCTAATGGAAATATAAAGCACGCTTTTGTGGGGCCCATGCCAGCCACGAGGCACGCTTCCTTCTCTATTAGTGGCTCAGGAGCAGGGATGCAGTGGTTTGCTGATAAGACAGTTTATAGCACCCTCATATCTCAGCTGCCCTGTATAGGTATATGTGTCAAAGCAAGTTCTAAGATGAGTTTATAGCAAATATTTGTCAAATTGTGTATCAGACTTGCTGTAAACACAGAGGTTCTTGAACAAATCAATTTAAATATTTCTTTTGGTAGGGACATTCAGAGGGAGGGGGAAAGGGACCCAGTTTCAGGATGATTTGGCTTGTCATTTACTTAGGTTGGTGACCTTCATTCCTCAGAAGGAGTTCTTGATCTCATTATAAAGTGCATCAGAAAACTGCTGAAGTTATTAGGAGTGCTAATTGCTTATCACGTCAGACCCACAGTTCTGCCCTGACTCACATTTGGTTCCTGGCCTTATACCTGGCTGATGTGTGCTCAGGGAATGCAACTTAATGTTCATGTTAACCTAACATGTACACATAATTTAAGTGGTGTTCTCTGTGAAAAACTATTCAGTACTCTCACATGTTGTTTTTAATAAAGGAAAATATCACAGTGTAATTTACAAAAAAAAGAAGTTAAATAGAAACAAGGAAAATGAGATCAATGAGTAGAAGATGTAGAAAAACCTCTTAAAACTATATGAGAAACGAATAATAAATGGTATAAATATACAAAATTTATAATACAAAGAATATATCTAAAGATATAGCAAAAAATTTTCAAATTAAGGAAAGATTAATAATTTAAAAACATATTTGATAATTCTTAAAGTAAACACATTTGCCAAAACAATTTTACTTAAAAATATTACTAAAGTTCTCCTACAATCATTAAGAATTAGAAACCAGGCATGGTGGCACATTCTTGTAATTCCAGCGCTTGGGAGGCTGAGGCAGGAAGACTGCCATGAGTTTGAGGACAGCCTGAGCTATACAGAGAATTCAAGGTCTTCCTAAATACCCTGTCTCAAAAAAAAAAAAAAAAAAAAATGTGAGCAATGCATTGTGACACATGCCTATAATCCCAGAACTCTGGGAAGCTAAGGTAGGAGGATTGCAAATTCAAACTCAACTTGTGCAACTTAGCAAATTAGCAAGACCCTGTCTCTGAATGAATGAATGAATGAATGAATGAGTAGGCTGGAGATGTAGGTCAATGGGATGGATATAGGTTCAACTGTCAGTACCACATACAGAAAGAAAGAAAGAAAGAAAAAGATTTTGAACCTGAAGTTTCAGCTCTTCCTACAAAGAAAACATCAGGCTCAAGTAATTTTACAGATGAATTCTACCAATATTCAAAACCAAAACATATTCTTCCAAATATATTTAACTTTTCCAGAGAGAAAATGAAAGAATATTCTCTAAATATTCTGAGTCTAGAATATCCTTGATTCAAAAACCAGATAAATACTTGACAACAAATTCTGTATCATTTTAAATGTTTTTTTAATTTTTCTTTTCTTTAAAATAAAAAAGATAAAGCAAAAAATTATAGTCCAATCTCAGTTATGACTACCTGTGAAAATCTTAAACATATTAGAAAGCCAAATACAGCAGTTAATTCAAAAAAATGCATTCTGAAGCTCAGTTTAAATTTATTTCTGGGATATGTGAGTGGCATTTACATTGGAGAATTTCTAATCACAAATAACCATCTTAATAGATGAGAGGAAGAAAACCATTTAATCTCAACACTGCAAAGAAAAAGAACTCATGATTTTTAAAAGGGAGAGAAAAGAAAATCTTTCAGCAAGCCAGAAGAGGGAGTGTCTTTCAGGAAAAGGAGTATCTACCAAACACTGCAAGGAACGGCATCTGCAGTGGGAAGCTGATAGACGATGCTCCTATACAATCCAGAGTAACTCAATGGTTGACAATGAGGATCTGGGCAGACCAGGGAGCTGACTGCCTCAACAGCTCCAGTTGCTGCTCCTCCTGGTCTACCACCAGGGTCATTCTGAGGCTGAAGCTCACTGCAGGCAGCTCCTCAGCATAGATGGGGCACAGCTGTGACACTAGACCAGGTCTTTCTTATGGATGCGGAACTCCTCCAATAAACAACTTCAAGGATTCCAAGGATTCCCCAGCTGCTTCGCTAAAACTGTCCAGGACACTGCAAGAGCCTCAAATGCTTCCTACCCATATGTCCTTCCTTCCCCTGCTCCTTTGACAGGTGTTCTGCTTCCATCCCATTCTGAAGTTGCTCCTGTTGTTTATCCTGTTTATCCTTCCAGGCATTTCTCTCAACACATCTCTTGATGTCTGCCCATCTTAGTTACTTCTTGGAAAAACTGAACGAACACATGAACTGTCACTGCTTCCATTCAACACTGCATTAAGCGGTAGAGTCCTGGTCAGTCCGTTACCCAGCAGTCTCTGGCCCCTGATCCTTCACCCTAGACATACCACCGTCGTTGCCTTTGCTTTCATTTTTCTGTTCTGTGTACCTTTCTGTTTCTAAATCTATATTTGATCTGTTGTTGCCCTGCCATCCCCAGGCTGTATGTCTTTAAGTTTAGCCCATCCTACAACACCCAGTTTAAGATTCTTTTTCCTCACAAAATTCTCCTAAATCTTCAAATTGGGTTAATCTATCTGCCTACTTAAAATCCTATAGCTTTTGGTGGGATTATAGTACTGATCACACTTTGTCACATAGAGTTTACTTATGTGTATGATTCTCCAGATTCTAATTCTAGGAAAATTGATGTTCAGATAATTGACTCCTGAAAACTGTTTACAGGTTGTGTTTAGAAAATGTTGGAATTAGATCAAGATCAAAATCAAATTCACGTATATATGCCTTGTGAATAAGAATAAAAACATACTAACAAAACATTTTCATATATTTCACTATCCTTCATTAGAGAAATAATTGAATGAATACAGTATTACTGTGGTCCCAAAACCAACAGACTGCACGATCATTTTAGTTTTCTACTTTCTTCAGGAAGGACTCCATACAATTCTTTCTTGAAACAATGCTTTCAACATGTAATCATTCTGGTATGGAAGTTCTTGTATGTCTAGCTTCAAGCCCTTTTGCAGCAACATCAGGGTGTTTTCTTTTTCTTGGGGGAACTGGCACCAATGGGTGTGACTGGCTGACTCTTTGATAAACGCAAAGCCAGTTTATCAGTAACTGTCAACCCCAGATCATTTATTCCTGCCAATAAATACTTGAGTGCTTTAAAATTTTTAACAGAAGCTGATGTTAGTGTTGAAATTGCTCCTGGACAAGGACTAAAAGCTTTTGCAGGTATGGTTTGTGCTTCTTCCTTGTGTGGTGCTGTTCTAGGTTGTGTACTTCCTCAGAGGAAGAGAGAGAAGTGGACCATTTGGCAAAACTCCCTGAGGTTATAGGCCACCACTTCCCCTTCCTGCCCTGTTGAAATGCGTTGCTCAGGCTGTGTGTGCTTCCCCGGCCAACACCTAGAGATTCCCCAGATTGACTCTTGTGTACTAAATCAATTTACCATTGTTCACCAAGCACTTCAGGATGTTGCCAGTAAGAAAGTCTCTGGGAAACTCTCAGGGCAATAATAGCAGATGCAAATAGAAAAGATGTTTAGCAGCAGGGAGGGCCTCTCCCATGTAAGAGTGACCTTAGCTTTTATCTTTGTAATGCTGATAATGAACTTGCCAAGAAACTCACTTTTCCTTAGCAGCAATGAGCAGCAACTAATGCCAAATATCCTGCTCATCTGATTAGACATTGATTCATCTATTGTTTGTCAAATAGAAGAGGCTCGACTTGTTTTCCATAATTCCATCCTGAATGTGGAGACCACTGCTCAGAAAGTAGCAGCGGACTGAATCGATCTTTGGAGGTAGCAGTGATATGAAGCACAAGATAAAGTCCACTGTTCCTTAGCTTTGAGCACCAGGTAGATGTGGAATGAACGGTAAATAAACACATCACACAAACTTGACAGTAAAAACTTATTTACATAGGAGTTTGATCTTCTTTCTCTATTTCTTACTGTATTTATTGGGTTTTGGAGAATAATGAACTTGGAGTTTAAAGGGCTTGAGCCTAAACTCAGGTCCTGAATTTATAGTAATGTCTTATTTTCTATTTAAAAGGAGAATAATGGTAACATCAGCAAGAGAGCTAATTTCCCCTACAACATGGTCTTTGACAAAGAATAAATACCAATATTTCAACAGGAGGGAATGCAGAGGTGCGATAGATAGTAGCAGAAAGTAGTGAGATCCAGGCAGAGCTCAAATACTCAAGAGAGTGCCAGGGTCAGGAGGGAGGCACCTCGCCTCTGATGAGAGGCACCTTGCCTATCTCCAAACAGGTCAGTTCAGAGTCCACTTCTCCTTGTGGGGTAATGTAAGCTGGAAACTCCCAGTGGTCCCCATTGCCGTGGCCGTTAACTGTACAGGAGACTGCCACAGCTCTCCGCGTCCCCCAAAGTAGGGGAAGCAGAGTTCACATGACTATACTGCCCCACAGTAAGAACCCAAGTAGGTCACCCCACACTTGTGACCTGAGAAGGTAAGTCTAGCATCATCTTTTTAAAAAATAAATTCACTTAAATTTATGAGGGATTTAGAATAGACTCAGGGTTCTCACCTTCAAAGAGCTCAAAGTTGAAGAGGAAAGTGAGGGGCACAAATGAAGCACTGACCTGGTATACATCAGATGGACAGAGAATGTCCTGGGGGCAAGGGAGATGAAGAGGGAACAGCCCACGGAGCTGCTTTGCAGGTGGGAAGGAGTACGAGAGACAGAAGATGTCCTGTAGGAGTTCACATCTGAGCTGAGTTCCAAGAATGAAGCAGGAGTGTGGCAGTGCAGGCCACAAAGCAGCCCACGTCACTGAGCCTTGGAAGAGGCATCCCTTGTGCCAGGAAGACCAGCGTGGAATGCTGAATGCTGATAGCTGCACAAGTCTGCAAAGATGCTAAACTCCACTGGATTGGACTGTTCAAAGGAGTGAGGTTAATGATAAGTGAATTACATCTCCATGAAGCTATTATTTTTTTTAAGAAAATAAGAAAAGAAGAAGAAAAGGTAACCAAGACAGAAGGCTATTCCAGCAGAGGACAGCATAGATCCAAAATAGGACACATACATCTGGGGAACTATGAGCAAGTTCAGGCAACTGCAGTTGACAGTGTGTCACATGGTCTAGGTGTAGGTTAGTGAAAGTGGTCACAGCAGTGTCATCTTCCTCTTCACTCTTGGTTGTAGCTATCTGACTTGTGTTCACAATCAGAGTTCCTCCTGCACTGAAATAAATCAATGCAGCACAGATGACTCATCCCTGGTCTACAAGCCCGGGCTTGATTGGAGCACTGTCTCAGAAGTGTCTGAGAAGTAGACTCACTGCTACAGTGCATCTCACCCTGGGGCTAGCTGTTTTTCCATCCTGAGGCCAGGCTGCCATTTCACTATGCTCACGCAAGTGGCTTCAGCAGCCTGACCTCAGCTGCTTAGAGCACGGGCCTTGCAGAAAGGCCCAGATCCAACTCCTGAACTTACAAAGTGCCCCATTCCCCAACAAACAGGTGGACTTGACCTGACAGAAGCTGATGTGGAGCCAGTGGCTCATGTGGACTTGTACCCAGCTAAACAGCCAATTGGATAACAGCTCTGCTCCCTGCTCAGAGCTCTGCACACCCAAGCAGCCTGTACAACACTGTGCTCCTGCCACTACCCAACAGCCATCCAAGTGTCACCCCCTGGCTCCTGCTGAAAGTCAGTCAATAACTCCTGTGTATCCAAAGCCCACCTGATAGCCATCCAGGTGGCAGCCTGTCGTTGCTGAGACAAAATACACAATGCCCAAGATTAAGGAAAGAAAGGTTTATTTAGCTTACAGTTTGTGGAGGTTTCAGTCCATACTTGGCTGGCTCCCAGGCAGAAGATAGCAAAGCAATGAGAGCAAAGGGGGGAATGGCAGCTGAACAGCAAAGCAGCCAAAGCAAATGGGAGGAATGGCTCCAAGCAGCTTTTTTCCCTGCTTACGTTGTAAACAGGCTACCCCCACCTAAGGGGCATGTAGCTCTCACATAATTTCCATGCCCTCTTCCACAAGCTCAGGATGTATACAAAGTAAGCACCCTGGCTTCCTGCTGAATCACTTAGCCAAACCTCCAGACTCCCCAGTTGACACAATATATCAACTATAACACTCCACCCCTTGTTAACTTGGCAACCAGATACATTTCTTTAAACCAGTTTCCAGGTACAAAGACATTATATTCCATTAGAACCATAACATAAAGACTCATGCACATCCCCTTATTCAAAAGGCATTTAGTCCATCTGCTAGAGTTGCCAAAGTCCTAACAGTTGCAGCATTGCTGAAGAGTCCAAATCTCAAGTCTCCTCTGAGATGTAAGGCAAACTCTTAGCTGTGACCCACTGTACAAATGCAAAGTTAAACACTTCCAACATTCAATGGCACAAAATAAGCAGTACCATTCCAAAAGGTACAAACAGGGGGACACAGAACATCGGGACCAAAGCAAGTCCAAAATCCAGCAGGGCTAACATTATGTCCTGTAATTGTACATGCAGCATCTGGAGCAACTTCTGGCACATTGTGAGATCCAAGGGGCTTGCATGAGTCCACCCCTATGGCACTTCCAGTGGTTACAGCTTCCATGGCTTCTCTCTTAGGCCTGTTTTGCTCCCTCCTTGCAGCTTTCCTCAGATGATCCACAGTCCTGGCTTTTCTAAACTTCTGAGGTCTCCAGGTCACCTTTTGCTTCACACTCACAGCTTCACACACTACTCCCTCAGGGGCACACTGCCTGGCTTCCCAGGCCTTCTGAAATCTGGGTGGAAGCCTCTTAAACCTCAGAACTCTTGCATTCTCCATGCACCTAAAGCCAGGGCCATGTGGATGATGCCAAGGTCTGCTGTCACCTGGAGCAGTAGCCAAGCTTTCCTCTCTCTTGGCAATAGGGGTTGAGTGCCTGGATCCCTGGGCAATCTGAATCCAATTTTGAGGAGCAGATTTTCTATGCTGCTGCCATTCTGGAACCTGGTGCAGCTGTTGCCAACACCGCTGCCATTCTGGAACATGGAGCTCAGCAGCTTCCTTCTCAAGGCAAGGTCTTTCACCTTTGCAGTTTTGAGGCTGCAAAGGGTGGAGACTTGCTGCTTCTTGTGATGCCCTCAGGCCATCTTTTCTATTCTCCTGTTCCTTCTCAGCAATAGAGATCTCCTCAGCCTTATCTTTGTAGTCCACAGCTTTACTGTAGCTTCCTCTCTGGCCAAAGGCACAACATTTTAAATCATCCTGCTGGGCTCTTTGTTCTTGATTCTCAATATAAATCTGGCTAAAAGCCCCGAACAATAGCCATGCCACTTCCCCAAAGTCTGACTGCCTTGAAATTTCTTTTGCCAGATTAACCAGTCCACTGCCACCCTTAATCTCAGTCTTAGGCAAAGTCTCTGGACACGAGCAAAATGCAGACAAACTTTCTGCCAAGCCATAACACGCATCGTCTGGAGTCCAACAACCAATGAAGTCCTTCTTCCCAGTAGAAACCTCCCAAACTTGGTCTTTACCTGCAGGATTTCTATCAGCCTTCTGGTCTTCGGAGCTCTGACCAGAATCTCCCAGACAGAACAGCCGAAGGTGTTATAGCACTTCTCTTTCAGGCGACATCTCTGAACCTTTCCGAACACTTCCCACAAGCCATTTCCAAAGGCTCTTGGACCACATGGTCAAGTATAGTCACAGCAACAACTCCATTCCTCTGATACCAAATTCTGTCTTGGTTACTTTTCTTTCGTTGCTGAGACAAAATACACAATGCCCAAAATTAAGGAAGGAAAGGTTTATTTAGCTTACAGTTTGTGGAGGTTTCAGTCCATACTTGGCTGGCTCCCAGGCAGAAGATAGCAAAGCAATGAGAGCAAAGGGGGGAATGGCAGCCAAACAGTAGTGCAGCCACAGCAAATGGGCAGAATGGCTCCAAGCAGCCTCTTTCCCTGCCTTACATTGTAAACAGGCTACCCCCACCTAAGGGGCATGTAGCTCTCACATAATTTCCATGCCCTCCTCTTCCACAGGCTCAGGATGTATATAAAGTAAGCACCCTGGCTTCCTGCTGAGACACTTAGCCAAACCTCTAGACTCCCCAAGTTGACACAATGTATCAACCATAGCACAGCCCTACCCCCCAGTGAGCTATCACAGAGTTGGCTGGCCCAAAATCCCATTGTGTATCTGTGATGGTCCAATACCCAACTAGGTAGTGGCTCTAATACTCTAGAGAGTCCATGATACAGCTGGCTGGCCTGCAAGGCCTACATATTTCTGAATCCAACCCATCAAAGTCAGGATGACAGCCCTCCTGCCACTCTTATGAGTACACTGTGCAATTGGATGGCCTCAGAGCCTATATAGACTGTCCCCAGCCTGACAGCCAACTGGGTAGTGGCTCTACCCACCAGAGGGCTCACCGTACATCCATGGCCCACACCACTTACTGGTGCTGGGTTCAGCCTGACAACCAGCCAGGGAGTGATCCTGCCCCCAGCAAATCCACATCATGCCACCATGTCACAGATATTCATAAACCAGGCCACTGACACACTGCAGACACTATATAGGGATTAAAACTGAAAAAAAAAAACCAAACAAACAAAAAAAAAAACTGCACAGTGACAGCAATTCTGAGTCTACCCAGAATCACAACCAACACACCATAGCCAATAAATGTCCTAAGACCCACCTATATGAAATATACTCTCCTTACAAAGAATAGCCTCCATAAAATTGGAAAAGGCAACTGTTTCATTAGATGCTCAGATGTCAATTTAGGGATACGAGCAACATGAAAAAATAAGAAAAATATGATATACCAAGGGAAACTCAATAATTCCCCAGCAACAAATCCCCCTTAAAAAAGGAAACATGAAAAGCATGAGAAAAGGGATTAAGAGTAGTGACTTTATGGAAACTCATTGAAATAATATAATAATAATAATATAACAAGATAATACAGAGAAACAACTCAATGAAATCAGGAAAATAATTCATGATCTGAATAAGAAATTCAACAAAGAGATAAATAACATAAAAAAGAACCAAACAGGGATCTTGCAGTTGAAGAAGCTGATGAATAAAATAAAAAATATATAAATGAGAGCCACAAAAAAAGACTAGATGAAACAGAAGAAAGACTTTCTGAACTTGATGACAGGTCTTTTAAATTGACACAGTCGGGGCTGGGGATTTAGCTCAGGGGCTGGGGATTTAGCTCAGCGGCAAAGTGCCTGCCTGGCAAGCGCAAGGTCGTGAGTTCGGTTCCTGGTACCGGAGAAAAAACAAAAAAACAAAAACAAAAACAAAAAAATAAATTGACACAGTCATAGTAGAGTGGGGGAGGAGTGAGAAGGAAAGGAGTGGAAAAGGCCTATGGGACTCATAAAACCCTACTAAGTGGACATCTATTTGCAATAAGAACCTTTCAGAGAGAGATGAGAAGAAGCAGGGCACAGAAAGAATATTCAGTGAAATAACAGCTGAGAGCTTTCCTTGTCTCAGAAGAAATATGGGCATCCAGATTAATGAATCTCAAAGACCCCTGCAGTTAGACTCAACCCAAAAAGGGCCTTTCCAGTGCAATTAATATAAAGCAGACAAAAGGCAAAGGCAAAAAAAAGTCTAAAAAGAGCAAGAGAAAGATGTCAAGTCACACAGAAAAGAATCTCAGACTAATAATAGCAGATTTCTGAGCAGAAAATCTGCAGCCTAGTGAGAATGTGTGGGAGCAAAGTTGTCCTTTAGAGAGAAAAGAAATAAAACCTTTCTTAAACAGGAAAAAAGTAAGAGTCTTTCAATACTAAACCAGATTCACAAGACATGCTTATGGAAGTCCTACATCTAGAAGCAAAAACATAACACCTACCATCATGAAAACATGCAAAACTACAAACTCACTGATAATGCCAATATACAAATAAGAAAAAGCAAAAAATCAAAACTTTTCACTGCAAAAAACCTCCAAACCACAATAATTAAAGACGAAAGAGGAAGAGAGGAATAAAAGGTATATAAAATAACAAGAATAATTAACAACCTGACAGGCAGATGTTTTTATCCATCAAAAATAACCTTGGGTGCAAATAGATTGAATCCT
This sequence comes from Chinchilla lanigera, assembly GCF_000276665.1. Classification (NCBI taxonomy): domain Eukaryota; kingdom Metazoa; phylum Chordata; class Mammalia; order Rodentia; family Chinchillidae; genus Chinchilla; species Chinchilla lanigera. The sequence goes on from NW_004955462.1 coordinate 7,632,072, forward strand.
CATCTAAAAGATATACACTGACATGGGCACGGTGCCACATGCCTGTTATCCCAGCACTTGGGAGCAGGAGGACTGCCATGAGTTTGAGACCAGCCTGGGCTATATAGCGAGTTCAAGGCCAGCCTGAACCACATAGTGAAACCATGTCTCAAAAAACAAAAAAAAAATGTAAAAATAAAAATAAATACAAGATATAGATAGGTTGATTGATTTTTTAAAAAGGCCTCAACTATATGCTATCTCTAAGAAGGTCACCTGACAAGTATAAACAAATATAGACAGAAAGTGAAGGGACAGAAAAATATTGTCTACACAAAGAGACCAAAAACATGCAGGAGTGATCATACCCATATCAGATAAAATGGACTTTAAGCCAAATACTGTAAAAAGAGACCAAATCATTATATAACAATAAAATTATCAGTTTAGCAAGAGAATATAACAATCATAAATATATATGTACCCAGCACAACATGACCCAAATGTATAATTGTATGTTACTATATCTAAAGGGACAGATGCATTCTAACAAAGTAATTGGGGACTTCAACACCCATTTTTATCAATGGACAGATCATCCAAGCAGAAAATCAACAAAGAAACATTAGAATTAAACTATATTATAGATCCAATAGGTCTAATAGATATTTGCAGAACAAATCATTCAACCATTGAAGAATATACATTCTTCTAATTAGCATACAGAAAAGTCTCCAGAACAGATCATATGGTAAGCCACAAGTTTCAACAAATTAAAAAAAAAAAAAAAAAAAAAAAACATAGCATGTATCTTCTCTGACCATAATGGAATAAAAGTAGACACCAGTCACAAGAAGGGTTATAGAAAATGAAACATACATAGAAAATAAACAATATGCTCTTGAGCAACCAATACAGAAATTAAAAGAGAAATTAAACATTTTCTTGAAACAAATGAAGACACATATGACAAAATCCATGGGATATAGCAGAAGCAGTACTAGGAAAGAAGTTATAGCAATATATACCCACATCAAAAAACTAGACAGATTTAAAATAAAAAACCTAAGAATACAATTCAAATAAATAGAAAAGCCAGAATGAATAAAACAATAATTTAGTATAATAAAAGAAATAATAAATATCTGAACAGAAATGAAATTAAGGGCAAAACAAAACAAAACAGAAACAAACAGAAAAGATTAATAAAACAAAAAGATATTTCTTTGAAAGATAAACAAAATTGACAAATCTTTAGCAAGAGTAAGAAAAAAAAGAGAAGACCCAAGTAAATAAAATCAGACCTTAAAAAAGACATTAAAATTGATATTACAGAAATACCAAGAATGATTGGGGGCTGTAATGAATTAATTTCAAGTCAGCAAGCTGGAATACCTTGAAGGAGTGGATAAGTTGTGGGACATAGATATCTATCAGGATTATGCAATGAAGGATTAGAAAACATGAACAGATCAATAATAAGTAATGTAATTGAAATAAGTAATAAAAAAATCTACAAAGAAAAACTCAGGAATGAAGGGCTTAGAATTCTTCCCAAACTTAGAGAAAAAACAATGCCAAGACTTTTCAAACTATTTTTAGAAATGAAAAGGAAAGAATTCTTTGAAATTCCTTCTATAGGACCAGCATTGGCCTAATACAAATACCAAAAAAGAATATAACAAAAAATAAATAAATAAAAATATAGGTCAATATTCCTGATGAATATAGATAAAAGATTCTTCAACAAAATTCTAGCAAACCAAGCCTAAAAGCATATAAAAATGGTTACATAATATAATCAAGGGTACTTATATAGGGATGCAAAAATGGTTCAAAATATACACATCAACAAATATGACATCATATTCATAAAAGACAAAAATATGAATATCTCAATAGATACACAAAGACCACTCCATAAAATTCAACATCCCCTCATGGGAAAAATTTGCATAATTTTCTCAAATCCATGTGTTGCACAAATAAATAATTATCTGTATTTTATAGATGAGAAACTAGAGACTTATAAATGTTGAGTAAGTTGCTCCTCCCAACCCACCACCCAAAGATATCAAAAAGTGAGAATGAGGGAACAGAGTGTTGAAAGCTGACCTTAGAATTTAAGTTGTCCCCCTATGCTGTTAATATTAAATAACAGTAGTCAGTGAGTGTTTCTCCATTCATTCAACAGATATTTATTAAATCCCACTAATACTTGTCAATAAATATTTTACCCCCAGTGTACACAAGGTTAGGAATGCCGTGTGTGAAAAGATCAACCTTTTCCCTGTTTGCATGGAGCTTAGGGGAGAGAAAAATCTTAGACACGTAAGACAATACCAGCTATATTTGGGTTCAGAATGTGACAGCATTGTCCTAATTGTTTTATATTCTTTTAGTTTTCAAACCAACTCTGAAAGGTATATATTATTTTGTCTCCATTTTACAAATGAAATAATGAGGGATAAAAGTAATTTGCCCAACATAGTACAGCTGGTCAATGAAAGATCCGGGCTTAAAATCCTGGGATCTAGCTTCAGAGTTTGTGTGATGAATCTTGTAAATCATTATTCCATGACTGTTGTGCTAAATGCCATGAAGTCATCATATTAAATTAAAGTTGTATTTATTTTTATTCAAAAGGCATTTGCTTCTCCTGTTCATTAACATTGACATATACACATTTACATAGAAAGAAGCCTATGATGACATGTGAGTATACATGTATGTATACTTGTTTACATATCAAATTTTTACATCTCTGGATAGTAGCATTTCAAGCAATTTTGAAATTGTTTCTTTATTTTTAATGTAAATATTTTGATAGCAAAAATGATTTACTAATTTTATCATAAAAATCTTAGGGTTTTTTTTTTTTTTTTTTTTGAGACAGAATCTCACTGTGTAGTTCAGGCTGGCCCTGAACTCACTTTGTAGCCCAGGCCGGCCTCGAACTCGTGGCGAACCTCTTGGCTCAGCCTCTCGAGTGCTGGGGTTATATGTGAGCACTGCTGCATTCAGCTGTTAAAGATGGTTTCAATCTGGAAAAAAATGCCCTATGTGCTATATAATAGTCTTTTATTTTTAAAAATTATGTTTTAGTGGAGCTGAGAGGAAAAACAAAAAAAAATTCAGATACATCTTTTAGACATGATTTAAAAAATCACTATAACTCTTTTCATAAGACACCTTTGCAGTGAAGGCATATAACGTTGAAAACTACATCCTTGAAATTTCACAGTTAAATATTGGTAAGTCCTTTGGTTTCAGAAGATCTCATGCTATACTCAAGTTTTGACTAACACTTTAGCAGTCGTTCTCAAATTCTTTATTTTCATATTACCTTCTCCAAGCAAATTATGAATAGTTTCTACTGTGGTGGGTAGGAAATAGGCACCACATTTCTGTTACAGGTTCCCCAGATTATCCCGGAGGTTTCCCTGCTTCCTGTTTAGTCTATCTCCTCTTGGTTCCCAGTAGTACCATGGACAGTCCCACTTGTTTCTGAACCCTATAAACATGGAACAGCTCAGTATGTCTTGACTTTGTGGGCTGATTTGTTTTACTCGTTATTTTATTTATGAGATTTATGCATTCCTTGTATGTAAATTATTTACCACCATTGCTGTGGAGTAACTTACTATAGGTGTAAAAATTTTTAACCAGATACTCATTTTGAACACACACAGTCTAAAACAGATATGCTCCCCAAGATAAATGTAATTATTATGTATCACACACATATAGTAAAGAAATGGTACACACAAAAAAGATAAGCACTGATTGATGCTAAGAATTTCTAAATCCCCCAAAATGGAGATTCCTAAAAAAGAGTTATGCAAGGAAAGTCTTTGCCTTAGAAGGGATGGTGTTGGATTCCCGTTAATCCTGGTTTGTTTCGAATTTTCCACAATGAGGTGTTAACAGGGGAAGCAATGCTGTCTGGGGAAAGGCCCTTACAGCTTCTCATCCAAGTTGGCTCAGTCACTGAAACCGACTTCCTGTGCAATTCCCTAAGTGCTTAAAGACAGGAAGGGAAGTTGCTGCCTGGCTGCTCCTGTTCGGGAGCCTTGCTCCTGCTCCTGCAAGGCTGGGCCCACACTGATTGTGCAGTCCTTTAAACTGGACTCCAGGGCTCCCCGGCTCTTATATCCTCTTACTCTTCCAGAAACCTGTGATTATGGTCTTTTTCTTCACCTCTAACATCTGAAAAATGATGCAGCTCAGTGGTTTGTGGTTTCTTCTCCATCCCTTATTCTGCACTTTAGAATCTTAGAGATGGCACAAGTAAGCAATTTTCCAAGACCATGCATGGCCTTTGCATATAAATGTGTCTATATTTTAGCAAATTGTGGAGATTAAATATTTTCAAAGAATATAAATTGACCAATCCAGTAAGATATAAGGAACTCTAGTGAGAAGATTAATCTTTTATAGGCACAGAAAGTAATTTGCAATTCCATACCAAAGCCTGGGGTCTGCCAGTGCCGTTACACTACTTTTGGAATGTGGTAAGAGTGGAAAGAGCCAAAATCAAGGGCTTCCTTCATGACCCCTCCCCTCACCTAGTATATTCATGGTCCCATTGCAGAGGGTCATCTTTCCTTTTACTTCTTAGTGCCTAATTTATACTAAGTAATTGTTCAATAAGCTCACCTTATATAGAGAGATGCTCAACAATAATAATATTTCATATCTATCTCTTCTAAGGATGTTGGCTTTATAACAGAGGACCCTATGTGCCTCAATCCAAAGAATAAACACCAAGTTTATTGCTTATAATGATAATAATATGCATGATTTAACAAAACACTTGCTGTGTTACAGGAATCATATTACATTGAATTATCTTGTTTAACTTTCTGTTACTCTCATTTTATGAATGAATTATAGTGCTCTATAAGATCATACAGTGGATAAGTGGCAGAATTGAAGTTTAATTGCAGCCAAATCTGTCAAGTTCCCAATCATTACACTATAGAGACTGTTTTGTATTGTATATTCACTTTACTGCATTGATACTGCATTCTGTTTATAACCATTATATTCTTTACCCATGTTTCACTGAAACTGCTGTTTCTCATACTTGTTTCTGACACCATATTTTCTTTTAACTCACCCAGCATAGCAAATAGGCAGTTGTATAAAACTATTTTTCTGATTCATGTAAATCCTGGGAGAAAGGCTTTTCTCAGTTCATGGCTTTGTCCTTCTCTAGTATGAAGCATTCACTTTATTATTTCATTTCTATGGTTTCTAGTGGCTGATCATTATTGTTGTTCACAAATCTAAAAGATAGTTTAAATACCTCTCTTAAAAGATATATTTGGGGTTTCCAAGAACAAGGCCAAAATTGGAGTCAAAATGGAGTGACTGCCATGAGCTCCTCCAGCTGGGTGATGAGGGGTTCACTGGCTAGGATTGGGGCTACAGGTCTTAGTGCCTATTTCTGAAGTGTGGTTGTGCATTTCCTTCTGAAATGCCATGCCTACTGAGGTCAGTTACATTAGAAGAGAACAGTGGACTATGGCAAAGTCTTACTAAGCTGTGTCATTATTATTACAGTTAACTGAAAATTACTTACAGGAATGCCACTGGAGACAAGGAGGCCTTTGTTACTTATGTGACAAGCTTCTCAGAAATCCTGCTGTCTGAATCTCCACTTATGTATGAAATGTTTCCGAAACTGCAACAGTCTAGGGAAGAAATCTCTGTAGAGATTTCTTGAAATCTGAACTCATATCCTGAAATCATATCACAGTCGTTGCCAACTTGCCCTAAACCCATGTTCTTCACATGCTTGTCATGTTCTTCACACAGCTACAACTCCTGCCTTCTACGTTTTTGTGTCATATATACCTTATATATACCTCCTGGACACTTCAGAAGCATCCAGGGCTTCATAGAGGCACACAAAAGACAATAAACCATACTTTTGGTCAAAAGGTGCCAAAATAGTACATAGATATCTATCTATATATATAGACAGATAGTGATATCTATGTCTATATAGAGATATATCTACAGATCTATATAGATAGAGTTACAGGGAATATTCTCTCTCCCTCTGTTTCTGTCTCTGACTCTCTATGTCTGTCTGTCTATCCATCTCTCTCTCCTTCTCTCTTGATTTACTAGTAGGCTTACAAAGGCCACCTGCAGAATCAGGGGTAAAGGAATGCAAAATGGCTGCACTGGAGACTTGGAGGATCCAATTGAAGGCTGAAGGCATCAAGCTCACTGAAGAATCCAGTGTGACTCCATGTTGGAAAGCTGAAGGGTCTGCGTTAGGAGGCTTTAGAGTATGCACTAGATGCTTCAAGGAACTGGGGATTAGAAGAGAACACTGGACTATGGCGAAGTCTTACTAAGCTGTGTCACTATTATTATAGTTATCTGAAAAATACAAAGGCAGTGGCAAAGACCAGAGCTCCTCAAAGAAGAAAAGGGAAAACTTTCTTCTTTCCTTTGTTATTTTGCCAGGCTACAAGCCTATTGGTTAGTGCCACCCTTATCGAGGGTGTGTCTTCCCTCCTCTATTTACAGCCTACAAGTCAGTCACCCACAGACACGCCCAGAGCTTTTCTAAATGTTAGGGGGTTCTTATTCAAATCAATTTGAATGTCATGATTAAAGTCACAATGGAGATCAGAATCCATGTCTTATTGTCATAGACTACTGTGTCTAGTACAATGTCTGCTGTTCAACAAGCATGTATTAAATTAGGAAGTCCTCTACCCTGATGATGTATTATGTGGGGCATGTTCTCATGTGCTCATTTATCATCACATATGTGCATAGATGAGGTATCTGTTAGGGTATTTGACCTACTTATAATTCAGTTTATTTTCTTATTGTTGTATTTTAGGAGTTGTTTCTGTATTTTGGTCAAAATTGTTTAATAGATATATCTTTTGCAAAATAACTTCTCCCAGTCTGCAGTTTGTCTTTTCCTTCTCTTGACATTGTCTTTCATAGAGCAGAAGTTTTAATTTTTAGGTTTTTAAAATTTTTATAAAATTTGGTTCAGGTATTTTACCCAAAATGTCATCACTAAGCTCAGGATCAACGAGGCTTATCCTTTTATCTTCTTGGAGTTTTATAGTTTTGCATTTTACTTGTATGACTGCTGTCCATTTTGAGTTAAACTTCGTGAAGGGTGTCAGGTCTATGTCTAGATTTTTTTTTTTCATGTGAACATCCAATTGTCATAGTATAATTTATTTAAAAGATTATCTTTGATTCCTTGTATTGCTTTGGCTCATTTGTCAAAGATCAGTAGATTGTGTTTATGGGATCTATTTCTGGGCTCTGAGTTCTGCTTCACTGGTTTATTTGACTACTCTCCCACCAACACTACACTGCGTTGACTGATTTATAGTGAGTCTAGAACGCAGAGAAAGCCCATTCTTCAACCTAGTTCCCCTCTTTCACTGTTGTCTTTGCCATTCTGTGTCTTTTGCCTGTCCGTATATATTCATCTGTTTGGGTTGCTACAACAAAATATCTAATATTAGGTAGCTCATAAACAATACTAATTTATTTCCCACAATTCTCAAGGCAGAGAAGCTCAAAATCAAGGACCAGAAGATTTGCAGTCTATGATGTCTCACTTTCTGCTTTACAAATGGCAATTTTTGTTTGTTTGTTTGCTTTTTGTTTTGCAGTACCAGGGATTGAACTCATGACCTTGCAATTGCCAGGCAGGCGCTTATGCCACTGAGCTATATCCCCAGCCCTACAAATGGCAATTTACAGCTGTGTCCTTCTGTGGTAGAGAAAAAAATTAAGGAAACAACACCTTTCATAACAGCATCAAGAAAAGTCAAATACTTACACATTAACCCAACCAAGTAGGTAGAAAACCTCTACAATGAAAACTACAGTACTTTGAAAAAGAAGATCAAAGAGGACATCAGAAAATGGGAAGATATCCCCTGTTCCTGGACAGGCAGAACCAATATAGTCAAAGTGGCTGTACCTCCAAAATTTATATAGAGATTTAACACAATCCCAATAAAAATTTCAGCCGGGTGTGGTGGCACATGCCTATAATCCCAGCACTCAGGAGACTGAGGCAGGAGGATCGTTGTGAGTTAGAGGCCAGCCTGAGCTACAAAGTGAGCTCAAGGCCAGCCTTAACTGCATAGCAAGACCCTGTATCAAAAAGACAAAATACAAAACAAAACAAAACCAATAAAAATTTCAATAGTATTCTTCACAGAACTGGAGATAAAATCCTAAAATTCATATGGAACTGGAAGAGACCTAGAATACTGAAAGCAACCCTGGGTAAAAGGAGCAAAGCAGGAGGCATTGAAATCCAAACTTGAAGTTATATCACAAAGTTACAGTGATAGAAACAGCACAGTACTGGCACAAAGACTTGAGGATCAGCGGAACAGAATAGAGGATGCAGAAACAACAAGCATATTCAATCATTTGATCTTTGACAAAGGGGCCAAAAATATACAGTGAAGGAAAAGTAGCCTCTTTAGCAAATAATGCTGAGAAAACTGGCTATCCACATGGAGAAGATTGAATCTAGATTCCTATCTCTCACCATATACTAAACTGGATCTAAGGTATAAATATTAAAACAGAAACACCCAATCTGATGGAAGTAGAATAGGTAAAATTTTTGAAGAGATATGTGTAGGCAAGAACTTTCTAAACAGAACCCCAATTGCATAAGAAATAATATCAAGAATCAACAAATGGGATTATATCAAATTAAAAAGCTGCTACACAGCAGAATAAACAACCAACAGGGTAAAGAGCAAATCTACAGAATGGGAAAATTTTTCCCAGCTATACCTTAGACACGGGACTAATATGAGAACTCAAAAAAATAGACTCCTCAAAATAAATCACCCAAATTTTTAAAAAGCACAACAGAAATGAATAGATACTTCTCAGAATTATAAGTACTAATAGCCAATAAATACATGAAAAAATGTTCAACATCACTGGCCATTAGAGAAATGCAAATTAAAACAACACTAAATTCAGTCTTATTCCAGAAAAAGTGGTTATCATCAAGAAATTAAATAACAAATTCTAGAGAGGTTGTGGGGCAGGGGAGGGAATCCTCTATATAGTTGATGGCAATGTAAACTAGTGCAACCACTATGGAAGTCAATATGGAGATTCCTCAAAAAACTAAACTTAGAAATTCCATTTCACCTAGTTGTTCCCCGTCTATGTATTTTCCTAAAAGAGTTAAAGACATCATATCACACTGATACATGCATATCCATCTTTATAGCAGCACAATTAATAATAGCTAAATCTTGGAAGCAGCCTATATATCCATCAATAGATGAATGGATAAGGAAAATGTGGTATTTATACATAATTGAACACTATCTGTTATTAACAAGGATAAATGTGAAGCATCTGTAGGAAAATGAATGCACCTTGAGACAATAATGTTAAGTGAAATAAATCAGACACGCAGAGGTGGCACATGCACCTGCCTGGCAAGTGCAAGGTCCTGAGTTCAATTCCCAGTACCAAAAGAAAAAAAAAATTAAGTGCATGTACACTTTGATTAGTAAATCCCCTTCTATTAATTTTTCTAGAGAAATTATGAGATAAAAATAGGCAAAGATAGCCCCTTAGACCAGAGGTCTCCAACCTTATTTCTGTTAGACACCAGGCTGCACAATAGGAAGTGAGCAGAGGGCCAAAATGTCCTGCTACTTTGCAGTGCTGTTTATGGTAATCAGAAATCACACATACCAAGATTGTATCAATATGGAGCATTCTAAATAACTTATAGTACATTAAATAATGCAATATTATGCAACCATTATAAAGGATGATACAGATCTACATTTATTACCATAAAACATGTCTTTAATATAGTTTGGTTTTACAAAACTAAAATACAAAAATAAATAAACATTTATTTTTCTTGAAATGTATTTGTGATTTTGTAAAATCAAAAATATTAAAAGCAGACTGATGTGCTAACAGTGCCTGTCTTTAGGGAGTGACATAGTGTATGCTTTTTTATTTTTTCTTTATGCCTGTCTATGTGGTAAGATTTTCATTAAAGACTATATTATTTTTATGTCAGCAATTAAGACTAGTATTTCTGTGGAAATTCATTTTTATTAGATTGACAAATGAACTACAAAACCTAAAATTTTTATTTTAATAACAAAGAGTTAGACAAACTGTAGCTCTAGAAAGTGATAACTTATTAAGGAGAGTTTTAAGTACAAACAAGTTGCTCATATCCAAATCTCCAGTGACGCCTTTTCCTCCTTTTTATTGTGCAAAGGAAAGCAAATCCCTCAGAGGCTATTATTCCTGTTGGTAGGACAATTCCATCTTATCAGGAGTCAGGATCATAGAATTACTTGAGGATCAAAACTTGGACTTGATTTGATTACTTCCCGTTAATTATACAGTGCATGTTTTCTTGTTTCTTTGTTTTATTACAACCGTTTAATGCCCTGGTTAAAGTTTATATGTATTTCAATAAGTTACCTGTTTTGATATTTACAAGATAAGGAAACAATTCTTAAGCAAATATGTGAAATTTGAAATTGTTCAAAATTCCTTATCCACTTGTAGAACTCACTCCGGGGCACAGAGGCCAGTGGGAAGTGCAATGCAAGTCACCTTTGTTCTATCCTGTTCATGAGCGGGGAACCTGTATTCTCTGTGAGGAGATCGGATTACATCAAGACATTCCTGGTGATCTCAGTTTCAAAGAAGAGATATTGCTCAGGAAGCATTTCCAAAAATATACCTCCATGTCTATCTGAAAAGAAACAGTATTTTTTGAGTCATGTGGTATTTTTGTTCAAATGAAAAGTTGTGTGGTGGGTACCATCCATGTCTTGCATGTGATGGGAAGAGAAGACACAGGGATATGCCTGTGGAATGCAAGGGTACTTTATGAACTGGGGCTAACATGGCATCAGTACCACACAGGATGTGGGATAGTGCTTGTCATAGGCAGAGAGTGTAGCACTACACTGAGTAGAATGCTCACTGCAGGAAAGGATACCTCAGCTGTCGTGAATCTAACTCGAGCTTTTAGTGAGGATAATGAGGATCAGAGAATATACAAGTATTAAAATGTTGTTACTGCACCAAGAATCTTGAAGCTCACAGACAGAGACTGACAATTAGGTCCAGTATGGTAGAAGCAATGGTTGTGGGCACACAGGATCTTCCTTGCCTACAGAAAGGCCTTGCTGTCCCTACAGAGCTTGCAGCTGTCTACACACACTTTCACCATGTACTTGTCTGCTCTTCAGACTGTGCTAAAATATAATTTCTAAGAACCTACAATTAGGGAAGATATTTTTTTAAAGGAAAAAATCTATATTCACTTACTTCATAAGAAAGTCATTACAGTACAACAGTACATTACATAAAGTATACGTGTGGGTACGTTGTTGTGGGTGTGGTGAGAAGAAATGTACATTGAATTTCTGTCCAAATGAACTTCTGTCCAAAATTCCTTTTGTCTAATTTGAAGTTGTTCAGTTTCTATAACCTGATAAATATAATGTACATAAATAATGAAAAATAATAGAATCAGCTATCTGGGGAAATGCATGACTGTATGGGAGGCCAATCCCACCTACACATGTGGGATTGGGGCAAAAAACACAAGATGCATCTTGTGTCCTGTATTCTTCATGCTCAGTCAGCTCACTCTCTCCCTGACCCTCGCGATTCTCATTATCTGTACAGGCATATGCTGCCTCCTTTTCTTTCTTTGATGCAGCTTTCAATGCAGACTCAACAAACTAATCCTTGTATTTTTGTGATATCCCAAGGTTTAGAGCAACACAGTATAAAAAACTTGTTGTTGGTGTTTCTGTTATATTAATGGGTATTGTCTTGGAAATCTAGTTGCATAAATTTCTTGATCTTCAAACAACAAGATTTTGTACAGGGGCTTTCTTTTTTTCACATCCTGTCAAAACTTTTTTATCTCTTGTCTTTGAGACTAGCCATCCTAACAAGTGTTAGGTATTTCATAATAATATCGATTTGCATTTTCCTGATGATGAATGATGTGAGGGCACATTTTTGCATACCTATTGGCCTTTTCAATGACCTTTTTGGAGAAATGTGTATTCATATCTATGTCAGCCAGCTGTCATTTTGACAAAATATCTGAGATAATCAACTTATACAGAGGAAAGGGTTACTTTGACTCATGGTTTCAGAGGTCTCACTTCATGGCTAGTTGGCTCCATTGCTTTAGGGCCTGTGGCAAGACAGAAACTCATGGCGGGAGTGTGTGATGGAGGAAACTTCTCATTTTATGGCAGCCATGAGGCAAACAGAGGAAAAGGAAAGGCCAGGGTTGCACTGTACCCCAAAAGGCAAGCCCCTAACTTTCTTCTACCAAGTCCCATCTCCTAAATGTTCCATCTCCTCTCAAGAGTGCCAGGGACCAAGGAACAAGAGTTTAACACATGAACCTTTGAGAGACATTTAAAATCCAAACTATACCAACATCTTTTGCCCATTTTTTGAGTTTTTTATATATCTTGGATATTAATCCATTATCAGAGATATGGTTTTCAAGTGTTTTCTCTCAACTTATAGGCTACCTTTTCATTTTGCAAATTATCCTCTTTGATGCGTAAAAGTGTTTTTGTTTGAGGTCCTATTTATTTTCTTTTTCTTTTCTGGCTTGAGATTTGGGGATAATATCCAAAAACTTTTATGACAACTATAACAATTACAACAAAAAAGACACTACTGTCATAATCCCCACCACAATAAAATAAAATAAAATACACCTGAAAAAATGTTTAACTGGAGGAAACTTTCCTGAATTAGTATTTTTTTTTTTTTTTTTGGCTTTTTCTCCGGTACCGGGAACCGAACTCACGACCTTGCGCTTGCCAGGCAGGCGCTTTTGCCGCTGAGCTAAATCCCCAGCCCCCTGAATTAGTATTTTGATTCTTGTATTTTGTTATTTTGTCTCTACAAGACAGTAGGGGAAAGAAATATAGAGGATAGGAAAGGTCATTTTTAGCCTCAATTACAGTACATTACACTAAATGAACTTAACTGGATAATTTTTTATGAAATGTTGTTAAAATGTTTTCAGTGAGAAAATATTAGGCATGTTTCTACAAATATAAAATCTATTTATAATCTCAGAGATGTATTCCTAAAGAAATAACTGCAGAGAGCTGGCAATAATTGTCACTAGAGGTAACATTCTCTTTCACAAACTAAAAGAAAACAAATTATGTTACACAAATATTATCGTCTCTTTAATCTATTACACTTGCTTTGGGGGAAATGGCAGGGCAAGTTAGCTAGGAAGGTTTCAGGAAATCCTGAATCAAATAATTTTCCATTTGATGGTTGGATGGAGACTCAGATACTAGCCTGTTCTACTTCCAATCCAACCTTGCCTTTTTTCCTCTGGATCAGGGCATTTCTCATGTTTGCCTGATAAAAGAACACATTCTCTGGCACAACTGACTCAAATTTCCTTTGTATTCATGGTGATTTTAACACACGGTAACTTGGTAGCAGAAGACCTTGCCTTGAGATGTGATTTAGGAGTTCTGTCATGGAAGCAGTTTAATTTAGTTTTACTCTTAATTTGTCTTCAATTATCAGAGATAGCTAGCATAGAATACCCTCCAGACAGCAAAGAGGAGTCATAAAATCTTCTCTTTTCAGAAAGCCCTCTTTAATGACTTTAATGAAAAGCCCTGCATTGTAGTATATTTAATGTATCATTTCAAGTACACTCAAATTTGAATAATCTTTTCCATTTACTAGCCATGTCATCTTGGGCAAAACATTTAACCTTCTAGTCTCCCTTTACTTAATAAAATGTACATAGTAATAATTCCTCCCCCACACTCACAAACACACCTTGTACTGAGGATTGACCCCAGGGCCTTCACACTGAGCTATACCTCCAGTCCTTTATAAATTTTTTCAAGACAAGGTCTTCCTAAGTTGCCTAGGCTGGGCTCAAACTTTGCATCTTCCTGCCTCAGCCTCACAGAGTGCTAGGGTTATAGGTGATTTCTGAGTAGATGAACTAGTAGTACAGATAGGATCTGCTTCATGAAACTGTAATGATTAAATGAAATACAGCTTTTAAAATGCTTAGCTCAGGCTCTGGCCCAAGAATAACTGCTCAATAATGTAAATGTAGCAATTTTTGCTTCACTTCCTCAATAGCTTTTAAATAAAGTACCTATGAAATCACTTATAAACAGTCACTTATTTAACAGCTTCAAGTATGCTAAAGTTGGTAATACTTTTGGTACTTGAAGAGCCCAGGCAAAATAAGCTTTTGGAAAAATGAATATATTGCTAATGAAAAAACCTCTTCCTAATTCATCTACTGAGTTCAGAGCATTTTCTGTGTGTGTGTGTGTGTGTGTGTGTGTGTGTGTGTAACCATTGAGCTGCACAAAAATTCTGACTTCTTTCCTGCAGCCACCGTCATCTCCTCTAGCACCCTTCCGACCACCACTCCATCTCTGCCACCAAGACCACAAACATCTTTGTATGGGTCTCACACAAGGCTATGTCACCTCCATCATGCTATTTATATTCTTGTATCTCCAGTCTTTTCTTTTTCTATTTCTTTCTCTTTGTTTTTTGTTTTTTTGGTCCTAGGAATCGAACTTAGGACCTCACACTTGCAGAGCAGGTGCTGTGTCACTGAGCTATATCCTCAGCCCTCTTTTCTTTTTTTTTAGACAGGGTCTTTAAGTTACCCAGGCTGTGCTTCAACCTGCAGTCTTCCTACCTCAGCCTCCCAGAGTGCTGAAATTACAAGCGTGTGCCACCACAACTAGGTTCCTCTGGTCAGTGAGCTCTTTCAGAACAGGGTTTATATCTTACTTGTCTTTGTGCTCCAGAGCATAATTTAGACTATATGTGGAGCAGATGCTTATGAAAATGTGTAAGATGAATAAATTAATTCCTCATTGAGGCTACATGGGTGTAAATACGGAAGTGTAGAGTGTGTCCTGATAATCCTATTTCTATTAAAGCCTACATGATGGAGAATCTCGTGAAAGTTCATGTACATTGCTTGGGACCTTAGCCAAGCTGACTGATTTCCTTGCCTTTCCTTCCCTTCCAAAGAGTGGAGGGTAAAGATAGAGAAAAGAAACGCTTAAGCCAATGCCACAAACCAATTTAAATAGAAGTCCAACAGGAAGATATAAAAGGTCATGATGCTCATGTAGGGTATGTTCCTAAAGCTATGTGAGGAAAGCTGACAACTTTGTCCATGACAAGAAGGAAGAAACACTGGGGAAGGGACAGACATTTCAGGCAGATAGGCCAGAGGAGCTCTGGGGAAGTGCTGATAGGGACATTTAAGCCATAGGGAGGCTGACTTTACTTTCAGTCCTCATCTTATGTTATATCTAAACATATCTATATAGTTATATTGCCTTGTCTATATCCATACTTACATCTACCTACATATTTGAATTTGTTGTTATAAGTACAGCAGAAATATATTTTTAAAACATCAGAAATGTTTATGGCACATCACAGACTGAAAAATAAGATTTTAAAATAACATACAATGTGATTCCAGTTTCACTGGTGAGAGTACTAGGTGACTTTTTTCCTTCTTTGTTCTTCTTAAAGTTTTGTTGTTTTAATGGACACATTAAAAATAAGAAGAAAACACTTCATCCTTCTAAAAAAATTGTAACTTGTCATTGTACAACCTTGCAAGTAGAAAACTGCCGAGTTTTCCCTGAGTAGAAGGACTGCTATGCAAGAATCTTCTGAGGGGTCAGCTGCCTCTGATTTAATGGGCAGCAAAAGGTGCCTGTGAAACACATATAACATGGCAAAGCCCAGGCTCTCTCCACCTCTGCAGCCTTCTTCCTGACTCCAGCCAAAGGGTCCCACTCTAAGCTGCTGGCCTTCTCCAAGCCTCCACTGACCTGGCATGATCTCTCCACCCAGCCCTCAGCCCCAGTCACTGTCTCGGGGAGTCTCCTTTAGGGTGATTTCCAATCATAATGAATCCCTGCACCACATCCTTTTCTTTCTGCATTTGTGGAATTTTTATTTAATATTGGATCCTCTTCCCCTGCACCAAGAAGACTGTTAGCTTCGTGAGGAGTTGCTCTTTATTGAATCCCCAAGGCTAGCATATTATAGGAGCCTACAAGGGGATTGGTATTCCTTGTGTATGTGAATGCACTGGCATAATCAGATAAATACAATTCAGAGAGGAGGGTGGGAGGGCACTTCATTTTCTATCTGGGTGAATTGTCCATTTTTAAAAAGGAGGCACCAGAGTCCCCTACTGTTATCTTTTTGGTGTATATTTGCAATACAGTATACCCCCGCAAAGTCTCAGGTCAGAGTTCATTCATGGATTTTCCTTAGAATCTAACTTAATTGTTCGTGGAAACCCTTGCAATTTCACGGAAACCACAAATATTTTCTGCAATTGCTTTTTTGGTGGAGGTTTGTAAGTAGCCAGTCTGAGAGTGCTATACAGTTCTTCTTGCTGCTGATTGGCTGCTGCCCTGTAGGACATCTTCAACACATGCATCAGCATCCCTGCATCATAACAGGTTGCTGTACCATGTGTAGCTATCTTGAGTGGTCTCAGTTTTGTTCTTCTGAAAGTTCTCAGACCCCTAAGACATTACCAAAATGCTCTGCATCTTCTAAGATTTTATTAATACAATATTTTAAATTAAATTATATAACCCAGGAAACATAGCATGTTTAGGGTTTAAACTGTAAAAATGGACACTTATATGCATTTTTCTGACCATGTTTGAAATTCGCAGTTTTTTGCAACTCATGGGTACTCTACAAATATAACCCCTGTGAATCTGGGGGTCTACTGTACATAATAACTACCTTCATCTTGAGAGTCCTCAACTATTACACAATTGTAATTTGTCTCTCCCTTCAGGTCTATTAATATTTGCTTTATGTATTTAATTGTACTGATGTTGGGGCATAGATGAAATGATGATTTTATCATTATACAATATTGTATCATTATACAATAAAATGGACCATAATACATTCCAGAAACATGCTTGTAATCTACAGCACTTGCATATCAAAGTGAATTTCCCCATAAGAAATAATGGAAACTCAGGTGATTCATTTCATAACCCAAAAACATTCATATAAAAATGATCACAACACAGACATTCCTCATTTAACTTCCAAGTTACATGCCCACATCTAGGTCATGGAATGAATTTGTCTCTAAATGAGGAATTGTATATAGTATGTATATTACAATACTCAGAACAAAGAAATGGTCAAATAAAACTCCAATGGGATGACTTTTCTTTTATTTGCATAACTCTTGCATGCAGTGCTGTAATGTATAGCAGAGCATAAAACTATAGTACTACACTGTACAGTATAACCAGCAAAAATTACAGTACCATACTATAGAAAAAGCTGCCAGAAAATCACGCTGCCATTCATATTCCTTTATCCTCCTAAGTCCAAATTCAGGTCATAAGCCTGAGCAGTGGTAGCAACTTTAAATAGTGCACCTCAGTAGTAAGTCCAAACAGTTGTTAAACAAGTAGTCTGTTAAACAAGGAATACCTGTACTGCAATGTAAAATGATGAAGAAAACTAAACAAGTTAACCTGCACTTACCTGTAAAAAGTGTGGCTGGTGTGAGGGAGACAAGAGAGAGGAGGGTGGTGTGGGGGGCAACTTTCACTATCATTAATGGAATCACTATCTGTTGGTTCAATGGAATCTTTTTCTTTTCATGCATCTTTAATAAGAAAGCTATCCACTGACACTCGCTTTTGCCTACTTTTGAGGATTTCGCAGAAATGGCACACTGCACTATCGTTAAGCAGATTCATTGCTAGCACTGCTACAGCCTTATTCAGGTGTCTACAAAACTTTGCACTGTTTCCCACATTTTACACATCTGCCAAATCTCATTTGAAGTGAGGGATTCCTTGGCATTTTTCTTCTTCCTCCGCAGAGGAGATCTCTATAACTACTTGCTGTTGGGAAATGATCACCCACAATCCCTGTAAGAGAGAGAGAGAGAGACAGAGACAGAGACAGAAGACAGACACCACTGACTCAGTTGTGATTATGTGATATTTGGTATCACATACTACTCATATTGCTAGACACTGCTCATTTATCAAGTTAAAATTTATTAGAAATGTTCATCTTGTGGAACACAAGAACAAGTTTCTTGCAACCCAAGGTTTTACTGTAAAATGATCATCTTTCTCTCTTTTCTTATGGTTTTTGATTTAAAGTCTACTTTATGTGCTATCACTACCACTACCTCTGGTCTACTTTTGTTTCTATTTGCATGAAATGTCTTTTTGCAGCCCTTCGCTTTGAGTCTTATACATCATTAAAGGTGAAGTAAATCCCTTATGGGTAACATACAGTTGGGTCTTTTCTTTTATCCATTCAACCACTCTATGCCTTTTGGGTGGAGGACACAGTGACTGATATTTGTTCTTGGCTAAGGCATCTCTTACATGTTGATCTCACTAATGACCCTTTTTGTGCAGATATCCTCTGTTTTGGCCTCCACTATGGTGCTGAGTATCTTAAAGTATGCCTGCCAGTGCTCCTGCAGCTACTGTGGTTTGGGGATAACTATCTTTTTGTGTTTCTGTGGCAGGGGGCATTGAAGGCTAGTGTCTTGTACCCTGCCATCTTGCTGACATCTGCTCTCTAGGAGTCATTCTCTGTTTTCTTCATGTTCACTAAAATTTAATATTTTTTAATTTAAAAGCACATTATTGTTAAGAATCTATCATTCTACCTAGCACCCTTCTATTTCCTTAGCTGAGAATTTTTTTTTTTTTTTTTTTTTTGGTTTTTCTCCGGTACCACGAACCGAACTCACGACCTTGCACCTGCCAGGCAGGCGCTTTGCCGCTGAGCTAAATCCCCAGCCCCCTTAGCTGAGAATTTAAAAAAATAATAAGACAATGCCCAACCAGAGATTACAGTGTAAAAATTAGAACAGAAGGAAATGGAGGCAAGTTTAAATAAAAAAAAAATACTAGCTAATATTGCAATTACAATGTGGCAGGAACTGTTCCAAACACTTTAAGTTTAATTGTCCTCACACTTGTATGTGTTTGGTGATTATCATCCCTAGGTACTCATGCAACAAAGGAAACTGAGTCACAGAATGATTAGTAATTTGACAACTCAAGAGTTGAGGGGTGGTGGAGCCAGGCAGTCTGGCTTTCGGCTCTGGACGCTGAACCTCACATCATGCTGCTTCACAGACTGCCCATCCCTTCCCCTTTTCCAGCTCCCCTTATTTCTCCACATCCATTACTCATGACCACCTCCTGCACCACCCTTTCTACTTCTACTATGTACTTAACCCCTTTTTCTGCGGGCCAAAACCTAAAGTTCAAATGCTGCTCCATGCTTCTAAATTAATCTTTACCCTTAGAATTTCTTCCAGATCTTTCCATTTTATCCCATTTAAAAATCTACCCATGCTGGATGTGATGGTGCTGTAATCCCAGCATTCCAGAGGCTGAGGCAGGATTGCTGCCATATTGAAAGCCAGCCTGGGCTACACAGTGAGACTCTGTCTCAAAAAGAAAAAAATCTATCCATGAAGTGCCTATTTACAATCTATCACAATCATGGAATGAAGGAAGAATAGCACCCAGATCCTAGAGGATAAACTGGAGTTACGGTTTTCGGACTTGATACTATACTTGGTACTGCATTTCGCTGTCTGACAAAAGTAATAGTGATAACCAAGTGCTACCTGTATGCCTGATATTATTTTAAACTCTCTCCATGTATGAACACATTTAATACTACAGTCTCCTTGTGAGGTGAGCTCTGATTATCATTTCGATTCACAGGTGAGAGGTAAAGAGGGCTTAAGTAATTACTTAATGTATACCCCATGGTGTTGCCAGGTTTAATAACAACCCAGGTTTTTTTTGGTTTTTTGGGGGGCGGGTACTGGGAATCAAACTCACGACCTTGCGCTTGCTGGGCAGGTGCTGTGCCACTGAGCTAAATCCCCAGCCCCACAACCCAGGTCTTAATCATTGTGACAACAGTCTTTTAGTCCCACATACTCCATGAGAAGAAATACTAACCATTCCATTTTTACATTTTTTTTCCCCTTGAAAATTTCCAGAGTTCCTTTCAAAAGGCCTGTATCTCCTTTACATGTCACTTCAAAACTGTGTTCAACCATCTTCTGGAAATGCCAAAAATCCTTGAGCGGATTTTCCCCTTTTTTACCCAATTATTTTTTGTTTCTATTTTTTGCTCTATTCCCTCAGAAGTCTGATGGAATTATAAACATTCACTGCCATTTCACAATGACTGGAATTTACGCTTGGACTTTTTGATTAACACAAAGCAAGTCTCCCCAATGTGTGAGTTTAAATTGGGACTCTTATCTTAATCAAAGGAAACCTGACCCCTGCGGGTTTGGGTCCCGCCCTGCTTGGCTCAGCCTGGGATGTCCAGAGTTGATTCACACTTGTCCCTGTCTCCAGACCATCTTCCGTGAAAAGGGATGACCCCTGCATCCTTGGCAACTGCCTTTTCGAAGTTGCCAACACTGGCCCTAAATTATCAACACTGTAGCTTAATGGGAAAGGCTGGGAAAGGCAGTGAATTTCTGGAAAGCAAATAGGAAGTAGTTTTTGTAAGCAGCCTGACACCGACGGGAGCAGCGAGACTATAAGAAAGAAGTCTGGGCTGGGGAGAAGGCAGAAAGCCAGCAGAGTACAGAGGAGATGGTAAGTTCATTTTTCCTTTTTTGTGAGAAGTGGATGAGTTGAAGTGGTTTGGGGCTGGATCGGGCAGATAAAGGCTCAGAAAAGGAGGAACAGCAATAGCCATGGAGTTTTATGTTGAATTGCCTGTTGGAATTTGCAAGTATTTCTTTTGTCTTTTTGAGATGGGTTCTCACTGTGTTGGTCTTGAACTCACGATCCTTCTGCCTCAGTTTCCTCAGTAGCTGGGATCATACTGCATTTCTAAATTTGCTATCTACACTGATCCTCCCAACATCCTTATGAGTCGAGGCTATTTCCATTTTACAAATAAAGCCAAGGTGGTTTGCAGAGGTTAAGTGTTTTACTGAAGGGTGCATTGGTAGAGCTGATGGTCTCAGGGTCTTGATCTGTGGTCCGTGGAGTCCACAGCTGTTGTTTTTCTACTAGAACTCATACAGACTCTCTGAGAGGAGTAGATCTTGGTAAACCTGCCTTCCCCTTTCCCAGGACTGCTCTTTTCTGTGAGCTAAATGGAAAGCTCACCAAGTCCACCAAGACAAGCAACAGTGAAATGGTTTCTAATTTCCAGCCCTCCTATTTCTTTCTCCAGGCCCCAGGAGTTTTTTGGGACTGACCTAAACTGTGCGCATGATTTCTATTTCTTTCTTATCTATTCAGTTAGTGACTTACTTTCCTCTTCTGTATGTTATAGTAATAGTATCCTACTTCAGATCTTCATTGTGAAAATTAAATAAGATTTACTGAAAAGCATATAGGTCTGATTCCGGCACAAGTGATTAATAAATGTCAGCTATTCATGTGAAGTAAAACAGAAAATTCTTGGTGTATAACAAGGTTTGAGATCCAGAGAAGATCAAAGATAACTAGGCATTCTGAAGTCAATAAAATTGCTCCAAATGAAGTCATGTTGCTAGACTATTTCCAATTTTACCCCCAATTTATGGGAAGATCCTACATAGTCTCAGTGTTACGGTTTATAGCTAGGTGCCCCCACAAGGCTTGTGGACTCATGGGTTGGGCTTTTTGAAGGTGATTGGCTCTGGGGGCTTACAGCTGACCTGCTCTTGGGAGGTGAGATTAATCAGAAGAGGCATGTTACTCTGGGCATGATCTGGAAGGGTCTGTCTACTTTCCCGGCTCCTGCTTGACCTCTCTCTCTGCATCTTGCTTCCTATGCCATGAGCAGTTCTTCTCTGCCTGCTGCCCTGCCTTAGAGCCAGCCAACTGAAACCTCCACAAACTGTGAGCCAATACAAACCTCTCCTTTAACTTGCAGGTGTTGGGTATTTTGTCCCAGCAACGAGAAAAGTAACTAAGATACCCAGAATCCAAATTCCTGCTGTCTGTGGGTAGGGAAGTACCAGACAGAGCTCTGGCCTGGACACCTTCCTTTGGAACTCCGGAACAAAGGAGAGCTTATACCTGAGTCATCTTTTCTTTCTACTCTCCTGTAGCACCCTTTCAAATACTTACAGTGAGAGTGTTCTGTGTTGGGAAAAACAGGGATAAGAGGATGAAGAAGATAAGAGGAAGGAGTCTGAGCCTGCCCTAAACTTGAATAACAATGACCTAAGAATGTGGATCCCTTTGTCTTATCTTTTTGCATGTCATCCTGTACTGGTCAACTGAAATGAATGAGCAGTTAATTTCTTTTTTCCTTCCATTCTATTTGGAATCTACCTCTATTTCAAAGATACAAATGTTCTGGATCAGAGAGCTCTTTGGGGTTCTGATGACAGGTATAATTCCTCTTACTAAATGAAAATACAAACATGCACATAAACACTCACTTTTATAGACAACCATAGGAGTGCACAGACCTCCATGTGGCTCCTAGGAGAACCCCACTGTATCACCTCCTGCATTTTATGCTCAGCAGCTCTTCTACTGGCATCCCATGACTAGGCTGGAACTCTGCAATACAGTGCCAAGGACCCCAGCCCTGGGAGTGCTTTCAGTATTTCCTAGGCATGACCTCTCCCACCACACACCCACAAGCACATTCAGCTCTTAGGGTTCAGGCTCAACTTGCTGGTTTAAGCTTTATTTACATTCAGAGAGTGGCTTCAGTTACCTTCTAGGACCTAAGAACGTGAAGTTAAGGTCTATGTGGTGGGATATTTTTAATCAGATCTCAGAGAAGCTTTTGATTGAGATTTACAGTTAAATGATGCTGATCTCAGTGAAGGCCTTAGGGGGCCAAGGAGTAGGTCTGGATTCCTTTCCACTTACAGCTCTTACCCATCTTACCTGTTTTTTCAGTTCTTCTCATTTCATGCATGTTTTTAAAAATGTACTTGATTGGTTAACACTTCCATGAGCTTCCCAGAAGCTCTTAGAATATGTATCTTCAGAGGTCTGCACTTGGAAGCTTATTAATTAAATTCTGAGAAGTCAAATGTCTTATTACAGAATAGGTGCTACTGAGAAGCCTCTAGAACTAACCCTGGAGGGCAGTGCATGTTAGTTTCATCAATTATATTCATTGCTTTGCCTCCTGGGGGTCTAATCTTTCTAATAGAAAAACAAAACAGAAATTTAACAAAGTTAATTACAGAATAAATCCTTTGTATTTATATTTATTTATAACTATGGCTCGACAGACTTTTTTAAAAAATGATTTAAATATGTTACTTTGCTTTCAATACCAATGTTTTACCCTAAAGAATGATGACCAGTAGTCTAATTTAAATATGTGCTTTGATTCTAAATATTGATAACATGGGCCCCTGTCTTTATATGTAATTTGCTGTTTCGCCTCAAGACAACCTCTTTTCTTGCTATGTTTCATTTTCTACCTTTAAAATGGGGCTGTTGATATCTGTGCCACACCACCACCCAGAAATTTAAGGAAATTGATATTAGAACAGGTGTAATGTTTTGTAACATCTGAGGTTTTGCTACTAGCAGGATGTATACTTTGCATCCCCCAAAACTCTCACACCTCCTCCCCTCTTCATTCCCACTGACCCCAGCACAAGCCAGGCCTTCTTTAACTCCCACTAGGAAAATTGCAATAGCCTCTTGTTTATGAAGCTCAAATTTCCTGCTTTTAATTTATTTTAAAAAAACCACTGTCAGATAGATCTGGTCATGATACCCTTCTGTTCAGAACCTTTACCTGGATCCCCCTTGCTGACTGGTTTTTAAGGCCCCAACGATTTGGCCCCAAAATACCTTTCCACTTAACCTCTAGGATGCCCCAATTTTCAGCATAATTCAGACTGCATCACTATCTCTCCTAAAATACTCCCCTGCTTATTACTGCACTTAGAATAAAATCTCACCCTGCTTTGGCTCCCAATGTCTGGAACGCTCTGTCAGCTAGCTTCTTGTCATCTTCTCCCCTCTGTCATTTCATTCCAGCCCCACTAATGTCTTCATGTTCTTCGAACATTCCATTCTTTGCTCCCACATTAAAGCTTTGAACTAGCTTTTTCCTTTGCCTTTAATGCTCTTCCTCCTGTTTCTCACCAGGTAGTTTTTTTCTGGCCATTCTGCTGCTGGCTTAACCACCATCTCCATAGGTAGTGTGTCTTGACCTTCCTGTCTGACATAAGTCACTTTATCAAATAACCCCACTGTAATTCTCTAACACGCATTTCTGTCTGGTGTTTTCACGTTTACTTGTGTAGTACTGTTGTATATTTGCTGGTGTTTGTTTTATTGTCTTTCTCTCAACAGAATGTATCTTCTTGGAGGACAGGAATTCTGCATGTTTTCAGCATTTTAATTCTGGTCCCTAGAAAAATGCGTGATATATTTTAGACACTTAAGCAACCAACACTTACGGAAATAAATAAATAATGGAAAACACTACCTATATGTGATATAGATAGATAGTAAAATGTTTGTCAATATGAAGAAAAATAGTATCCATCATCTCACGTAGCTGCCT
>NW_004955462.1:7656819-7947996 GCF_000276665.1 Chinchilla lanigera
TTTTTTGGTTTTTCTCCGGTACCAGGAACCGAACTCACGACCTTGCACCTGCCAGGCAGGCGCTTTGCCGCTGAGCTAAATCCCCAGCCCCCTTAGCTGAGAATTTAAAAAAATAATAAGACAATGCCCAACCAGAGATTACAGTGTAAAAATTAGAACAGAAGGAAATGGAGGCAAGTTTAAATAAAAAAAAAATACTAGCTAATATTGCAATTACAATGTGGCAGGAACTGTTCCAAACACTTTAAGTTTAATTGTCCTCACACTTGTATGTGTTTGGTGATTATCATCCCTAGGTACTCATGCAACAAAGGAAACTGAGTCACAGAATGATTAGTAATTTGACAACTCAAGAGTTGAGGGGTGGTGGAGCCAGGCAGTCTGGCTTTCGGCTCTGGACGCTGAACCTCACATCATGCTGCTTCACAGACTGCCCATCCCTTCCCCTTTTCCAGCTCCCCTTATTTCTCCACATCCATTACTCATGACCACCTCCTGCACCACCCTTTCTACTTCTACTATGTACTTAACCCCTTTTTCTGCGGGCCAAAACCTAAAGTTCAAATGCTGCTCCATGCTTCTAAATTAATCTTTACCCTTAGAATTTCTTCCAGATCTTTCCATTTTATCCCATTTAAAAATCTACCCATGCTGGATGTGATGGTGCTGTAATCCCAGCATTCCAGAGGCTGAGGCAGGATTGCTGCCATATTGAAAGCCAGCCTGGGCTACACAGTGAGACTCTGTCTCAAAAAGAAAAAAATCTATCCATGAAGTGCCTATTTACAATCTATCACAATCATGGAATGAAGGAAGAATAGCACCCAGATCCTAGAGGATAAACTGGAGTTACGGTTTTCGGACTTGATACTATACTTGGTACTGCATTTCGCTGTCTGACAAAAGTAATAGTGATAACCAAGTGCTACCTGTATGCCTGATATTATTTTAAACTCTCTCCATGTATGAACACATTTAATACTACAGTCTCCTTGTGAGGTGAGCTCTGATTATCATTTCGATTCACAGGTGAGAGGTAAAGAGGGCTTAAGTAATTACTTAATGTATACCCCATGGTGTTGCCAGGTTTAATAACAACCCAGGTTTTTTTTGGTTTTTTGGGGGGCGGGTACTGGGAATCAAACTCACGACCTTGCGCTTGCTGGGCAGGTGCTGTGCCACTGAGCTAAATCCCCAGCCCCACAACCCAGGTCTTAATCATTGTGACAACAGTCTTTTAGTCCCACATACTCCATGAGAAGAAATACTAACCATTCCATTTTTACATTTTTTTTCCCCTTGAAAATTTCCAGAGTTCCTTTCAAAAGGCCTGTATCTCCTTTACATGTCACTTCAAAACTGTGTTCAACCATCTTCTGGAAATGCCAAAAATCCTTGAGCGGATTTTCCCCTTTTTTACCCAATTATTTTTTGTTTCTATTTTTTGCTCTATTCCCTCAGAAGTCTGATGGAATTATAAACATTCACTGCCATTTCACAATGACTGGAATTTACGCTTGGACTTTTTGATTAACACAAAGCAAGTCTCCCCAATGTGTGAGTTTAAATTGGGACTCTTATCTTAATCAAAGGAAACCTGACCCCTGCGGGTTTGGGTCCCGCCCTGCTTGGCTCAGCCTGGGATGTCCAGAGTTGATTCACACTTGTCCCTGTCTCCAGACCATCTTCCGTGAAAAGGGATGACCCCTGCATCCTTGGCAACTGCCTTTTCGAAGTTGCCAACACTGGCCCTAAATTATCAACACTGTAGCTTAATGGGAAAGGCTGGGAAAGGCAGTGAATTTCTGGAAAGCAAATAGGAAGTAGTTTTTGTAAGCAGCCTGACACCGACGGGAGCAGCGAGACTATAAGAAAGAAGTCTGGGCTGGGGAGAAGGCAGAAAGCCAGCAGAGTACAGAGGAGATGGTAAGTTCATTTTTCCTTTTTTGTGAGAAGTGGATGAGTTGAAGTGGTTTGGGGCTGGATCGGGCAGATAAAGGCTCAGAAAAGGAGGAACAGCAATAGCCATGGAGTTTTATGTTGAATTGCCTGTTGGAATTTGCAAGTATTTCTTTTGTCTTTTTGAGATGGGTTCTCACTGTGTTGGTCTTGAACTCACGATCCTTCTGCCTCAGTTTCCTCAGTAGCTGGGATCATACTGCATTTCTAAATTTGCTATCTACACTGATCCTCCCAACATCCTTATGAGTCGAGGCTATTTCCATTTTACAAATAAAGCCAAGGTGGTTTGCAGAGGTTAAGTGTTTTACTGAAGGGTGCATTGGTAGAGCTGATGGTCTCAGGGTCTTGATCTGTGGTCCGTGGAGTCCACAGCTGTTGTTTTTCTACTAGAACTCATACAGACTCTCTGAGAGGAGTAGATCTTGGTAAACCTGCCTTCCCCTTTCCCAGGACTGCTCTTTTCTGTGAGCTAAATGGAAAGCTCACCAAGTCCACCAAGACAAGCAACAGTGAAATGGTTTCTAATTTCCAGCCCTCCTATTTCTTTCTCCAGGCCCCAGGAGTTTTTTGGGACTGACCTAAACTGTGCGCATGATTTCTATTTCTTTCTTATCTATTCAGTTAGTGACTTACTTTCCTCTTCTGTATGTTATAGTAATAGTATCCTACTTCAGATCTTCATTGTGAAAATTAAATAAGATTTACTGAAAAGCATATAGGTCTGATTCCGGCACAAGTGATTAATAAATGTCAGCTATTCATGTGAAGTAAAACAGAAAATTCTTGGTGTATAACAAGGTTTGAGATCCAGAGAAGATCAAAGATAACTAGGCATTCTGAAGTCAATAAAATTGCTCCAAATGAAGTCATGTTGCTAGACTATTTCCAATTTTACCCCCAATTTATGGGAAGATCCTACATAGTCTCAGTGTTACGGTTTATAGCTAGGTGCCCCCACAAGGCTTGTGGACTCATGGGTTGGGCTTTTTGAAGGTGATTGGCTCTGGGGGCTTACAGCTGACCTGCTCTTGGGAGGTGAGATTAATCAGAAGAGGCATGTTACTCTGGGCATGATCTGGAAGGGTCTGTCTACTTTCCCGGCTCCTGCTTGACCTCTCTCTCTGCATCTTGCTTCCTATGCCATGAGCAGTTCTTCTCTGCCTGCTGCCCTGCCTTAGAGCCAGCCAACTGAAACCTCCACAAACTGTGAGCCAATACAAACCTCTCCTTTAACTTGCAGGTGTTGGGTATTTTGTCCCAGCAACGAGAAAAGTAACTAAGATACCCAGAATCCAAATTCCTGCTGTCTGTGGGTAGGGAAGTACCAGACAGAGCTCTGGCCTGGACACCTTCCTTTGGAACTCCGGAACAAAGGAGAGCTTATACCTGAGTCATCTTTTCTTTCTACTCTCCTGTAGCACCCTTTCAAATACTTACAGTGAGAGTGTTCTGTGTTGGGAAAAACAGGGATAAGAGGATGAAGAAGATAAGAGGAAGGAGTCTGAGCCTGCCCTAAACTTGAATAACAATGACCTAAGAATGTGGATCCCTTTGTCTTATCTTTTTGCATGTCATCCTGTACTGGTCAACTGAAATGAATGAGCAGTTAATTTCTTTTTTCCTTCCATTCTATTTGGAATCTACCTCTATTTCAAAGATACAAATGTTCTGGATCAGAGAGCTCTTTGGGGTTCTGATGACAGGTATAATTCCTCTTACTAAATGAAAATACAAACATGCACATAAACACTCACTTTTATAGACAACCATAGGAGTGCACAGACCTCCATGTGGCTCCTAGGAGAACCCCACTGTATCACCTCCTGCATTTTATGCTCAGCAGCTCTTCTACTGGCATCCCATGACTAGGCTGGAACTCTGCAATACAGTGCCAAGGACCCCAGCCCTGGGAGTGCTTTCAGTATTTCCTAGGCATGACCTCTCCCACCACACACCCACAAGCACATTCAGCTCTTAGGGTTCAGGCTCAACTTGCTGGTTTAAGCTTTATTTACATTCAGAGAGTGGCTTCAGTTACCTTCTAGGACCTAAGAACGTGAAGTTAAGGTCTATGTGGTGGGATATTTTTAATCAGATCTCAGAGAAGCTTTTGATTGAGATTTACAGTTAAATGATGCTGATCTCAGTGAAGGCCTTAGGGGGCCAAGGAGTAGGTCTGGATTCCTTTCCACTTACAGCTCTTACCCATCTTACCTGTTTTTTCAGTTCTTCTCATTTCATGCATGTTTTTAAAAATGTACTTGATTGGTTAACACTTCCATGAGCTTCCCAGAAGCTCTTAGAATATGTATCTTCAGAGGTCTGCACTTGGAAGCTTATTAATTAAATTCTGAGAAGTCAAATGTCTTATTACAGAATAGGTGCTACTGAGAAGCCTCTAGAACTAACCCTGGAGGGCAGTGCATGTTAGTTTCATCAATTATATTCATTGCTTTGCCTCCTGGGGGTCTAATCTTTCTAATAGAAAAACAAAACAGAAATTTAACAAAGTTAATTACAGAATAAATCCTTTGTATTTATATTTATTTATAACTATGGCTCGACAGACTTTTTTAAAAAATGATTTAAATATGTTACTTTGCTTTCAATACCAATGTTTTACCCTAAAGAATGATGACCAGTAGTCTAATTTAAATATGTGCTTTGATTCTAAATATTGATAACATGGGCCCCTGTCTTTATATGTAATTTGCTGTTTCGCCTCAAGACAACCTCTTTTCTTGCTATGTTTCATTTTCTACCTTTAAAATGGGGCTGTTGATATCTGTGCCACACCACCACCCAGAAATTTAAGGAAATTGATATTAGAACAGGTGTAATGTTTTGTAACATCTGAGGTTTTGCTACTAGCAGGATGTATACTTTGCATCCCCCAAAACTCTCACACCTCCTCCCCTCTTCATTCCCACTGACCCCAGCACAAGCCAGGCCTTCTTTAACTCCCACTAGGAAAATTGCAATAGCCTCTTGTTTATGAAGCTCAAATTTCCTGCTTTTAATTTATTTTAAAAAAACCACTGTCAGATAGATCTGGTCATGATACCCTTCTGTTCAGAACCTTTACCTGGATCCCCCTTGCTGACTGGTTTTTAAGGCCCCAACGATTTGGCCCCAAAATACCTTTCCACTTAACCTCTAGGATGCCCCAATTTTCAGCATAATTCAGACTGCATCACTATCTCTCCTAAAATACTCCCCTGCTTATTACTGCACTTAGAATAAAATCTCACCCTGCTTTGGCTCCCAATGTCTGGAACGCTCTGTCAGCTAGCTTCTTGTCATCTTCTCCCCTCTGTCATTTCATTCCAGCCCCACTAATGTCTTCATGTTCTTCGAACATTCCATTCTTTGCTCCCACATTAAAGCTTTGAACTAGCTTTTTCCTTTGCCTTTAATGCTCTTCCTCCTGTTTCTCACCAGGTAGTTTTTTTCTGGCCATTCTGCTGCTGGCTTAACCACCATCTCCATAGGTAGTGTGTCTTGACCTTCCTGTCTGACATAAGTCACTTTATCAAATAACCCCACTGTAATTCTCTAACACGCATTTCTGTCTGGTGTTTTCACGTTTACTTGTGTAGTACTGTTGTATATTTGCTGGTGTTTGTTTTATTGTCTTTCTCTCAACAGAATGTATCTTCTTGGAGGACAGGAATTCTGCATGTTTTCAGCATTTTAATTCTGGTCCCTAGAAAAATGCGTGATATATTTTAGACACTTAAGCAACCAACACTTACGGAAATAAATAAATAATGGAAAACACTACCTATATGTGATATAGATAGATAGTAAAATGTTTGTCAATATGAAGAAAAATAGTATCCATCATCTCACGTAGCTGCCTGTTTTTTTTTTTTTTTTTTTTTTGCTTTTTGGTAAGAATAGCTAAAATCCAGGCTGGACATCGTGATGCATGCCTATAATCTCACCAATTCTGGGTAAGGTGGGAGGATCACAATTTCAAGGCCAGGCTGAGCAATTTAAAAAGACCAGTGTCAAAATAAAATTTTTTGCGAAGGGGTGGGGATGCGGCTAACAGCACTTGCCTTGCATGTGCAAGGCCCTGAGTTCAATTTCCATAACCATGCCCATGCCCACATGCAGAGAATCATTAAATCTACTCACTTAGGATGAATCCCATGTATAGTCCCATTTCACTACTTCTAGTCCTCATGTCTCAGTCTGGTCTGTAGACTTGTTCTTCCTACATATCTGCTACTTTACATTGTGGGGAGAGGAAATGGCAAGAATGTTACAGCTTTTTATGGTATTCTAATCACAGTTCACTTCCACTCTGATGTCATCTCTACTATAACCTTAGGTACTTATAATTATCACTTATTTTTCCAATATTTCCTATTAAGCATGTTTCTATCTTCTCTGCCTTTATTCTGTTATTCCTTCCTTCATTCATTCATGATTCATCATTCAGCCATCCATCCATCCATCCATTCACCCATAAAATGCTTATTAAACATTAAGCATCAAGCCTTTGCTCTACCATGGCTGGCAATTCAGTTCTACCTCCTAGTCCTTGCCTTAAAGAGTCCCTGACAGCTGACGTTTGCTGTGCATTTGGGTTGTGGACCTCACACTCAGATGAGATATCAGATATAGAGAGGCTTACTGAGGGCCTCTGGCAAAGAGAGGACCATAAGGAGTCTGAGGGAAAAGAGAAAAATGAGAATCAAATAGGGTCATGAAGGCCAGAACCCAAGGGCAGCCTTATCTCTGCAAGAGAAGGCAGAAGATTGAAGTAGATTCAGACGAAGGCTCAGAACAATTTCTAGGACGCTAGAGAAGAACCAAGAGAAGAGCCTTGAACAGCTTTCAGGTCAAAGGAAGTAGTCAAAGTATCATTACAGGAAGGTCAAGGAAAACAAGGGTGGAAAGTCTTCTCTTGGTACGGTAATTAGCACGTTCTTGTAAAGTTCAAGGAGCATTTGGAAGAACAGTAGGGCCATGGGCAAGAGGGCAAAGGGACCAGGGCAGATGGTTAAGGGGTCAAGTAGTGGCACTGTTTGACTCGGACAGGGCCCAGCTGTGGTCTATCGCACGGACAGAACAGGACTCTCTTTCTGTGGCTGTCAGGAAGCTAGGGCACTCTTGCTGGATTCACCACCTCCCCTCCGAAAAGGGCGGTCAAGGGCGAACACTCACTCCTGCTTTCTCTCTACCCTCTCTTCACCCTGCAGTCCCTTTTAGCTCCCTCAGAAAGTAACAGCAAATGTACCCATGGCCTTAATAGAGGTTTACACAGGCACAGGATGTTATTCTAGAGACCCTGTCTCAGACGCTTTTCCAGCAACTTCCGGTGTAAGCCAGGCTGCCAGAGAGCATTAAGATTAGCAGAGTACTGGGCTGCTCCTCCCGGAGAGGCATTTCCTCTTGCTGTAATACATCACTAGCTTAACAGAGTCTCAACTCCTCAGCCTCCGAGACCCACTACCCTGAAGGCTGTACTGAAGGATAGGGGCAGATCTGATAAGCCCAGCCACCCTAGGGAGTTTCGGTGGAAAATTACTCCTTATGGAAAGTTTCTAGGCCTCATCATTCTCCATCCACCTGCACAAGGCCCATCAGCTGTCACTGAGTCAAAAGGCTGCCTTATGATTCACACAGATTTGAGCCTGGATCCATTCGACACGGACAGAAGTAGTGACTCCACAAGCCTTTTAAAGTTCCCTAAAAAACTGTTGGTGCAGATTTCTTTTGGGGGGGGGGAAGTACTGGGAATCGAACTCAGGACCTTGTGCTTGCCAGGCAGATGCTATGCTTATTCCCGGCCACACAGATTTCTTGAAGACTCCTTATTAATTTCAAACTTCATGCACCTCGCGAGAATAAGACTCACTATGTTAACGTGATGTACACAGGGCAAGGCAGCAGGGACAAAACCCTTAGACTCCCTGAGTCTCACTGCCAGGGAGTGGTAGCCACCCCATTTTGAGCATGACAGTCCAAAAGGCTTGCAGCAGAGTACCGGAGTAATGTTAAGTAATCCTGACAGTCTCTATAGCTCTGAAATAATCTGTGAGAGGTGAGTCTTTGTATCTGGTGAATTTAAAAAACAGAGAGGTATGAGGATATTAAGGCAGGGGGCACACATTGACATACACTTTTCTTTCTTACATGCTGTGCCTTGAACACAATCGCCTCTCTCTCTCTCTCTTTCTCTCTCTCTCTCTCTCTCAGTTTTGTTTGGTATGATGGAGAATCTTTTTTTTTGTTGTTTGTTTTTTTTTTTGGTTTTTTCTCCGGTACCGGGAACCGAACTCATGACCTTGCGCTTGTCAGGCAGGCGCTTTGCCGGTGAGCTAAATCCCCAGCCCCTAATGGAGAATCTTTTGAGGAAATTATATTCAAATGAAATATTTATGAGCTTAAATAAATAAGCAAAAAAAGTAAAATGGGAAACAGCAGCTTGTCTTGGGTTGTTTTGCTTAAACCAAATCTTATTTAAAAGTTTAAACAAACAAGTTAAAACAGGAAGCAGTGAGTAGATCTGGGCATAGCAATAGGAAGTCAGGAGCTGCACCC
The DNA here is from genome assembly GCF_000276665.1 of Chinchilla lanigera. NCBI lineage: Eukaryota > Metazoa > Chordata > Mammalia > Rodentia > Chinchillidae > Chinchilla > Chinchilla lanigera. The sequence continues at coordinate 7,665,340 of NW_004955462.1, forward strand.
TCTTACCTCCTCACACGCTCCCCAGTGTTTAGGCAGATAGCTTTTAGGAAAATACACATGTAAAAGTTGAGCTCTAAATGTAGATTTAATTAACACTCTCCTTGCATCTAGGAGAAGTCAGGGTCATCCTGGTTTGAAGATTTCTGCTGTGCACTTGTGATAGTTCTTTTGGGGTACTGAGTAGAATGTTGTAGTAATAACTGCTGGTGCTACAGCACACACAAGGAAAAGTCAGTGGGTTCGAATGGCCCTCTAAGGGAATATTGAGGAAATAAACAGCAAGTACCATAAATCATAATGTTAGCATATTTTCAGTGTTTGATCACAGGTCCTACAGAGGTCAGCTGATTAGTGTTCTAGCTTATAAGTACACAAACACTCAAAGTCAATATTCACAAACTCCTAGATGGAAACTGTGACTTCCTATTGCTCTTGGGTATGACACACCAGTTCGGAAAGGAAGATTATTAGATAATAATGATAGCCATGTTGGTGTGCTTAGTGTTTTTTCTTACACTAAGATGTTAAGAATGTACCTTAAAAAAACAATGGCAGCACAAAATAGTTACTTAATAAATACTTGTTCTGAAGAAAGAAATATGCTCTGTCCTCAGGCTTGTAACCAGGTCCATGTGTACAAGGAATTAAGGGGAGAACAGTGAGATACCAGGGGGAAGCAGAGGGCCTGCTCTATCCTTCCCGTGGAGACAGACAAATTATCTCAACTAATGATTCCTAAGTGAATTTTTTTGGCGAAGTTAGTTGTACATACATCCTAGCCTAAGAGGAACTTTTGTTTTCTTGTTTCAGGCCAACTGCCTAAAAGCCACTTGGAACCTGAGATTCCAAGGAGCAGTCTTCACAGCTACCCAACTCCTCTGGTTTGCTGCCTTTATCTCTGGTAAGCTTGAGGCTAACTCTTCACCAGGTCCAGAATAATTTGTGTAGAGTCCAGAGTAAATGGGAAAAGTTGAGGATCACAGCCAGCTGTAAATGGGAAAATTTTCCAAGTCCAGATTCTTGGAACAAAACACACTCAATACCATTATGCTACTAGAAAAGACTTCAGAAGCAAACTGATACATCCGGACCACGGTAGCACAGGCCTACGATACCTTTAGAGACACACATAATGGCTGAATTTTTTAAAAATAATTTCTTTGAGGTCAAAGAAGATGTTGTAATATATAATATTAATACATTCATCTTTATGTTACCTACATCTATGAAAGTCCTTGCGCAGCACTGGCCACATCCAAATAAAATCTTAAGGTAGAACAACGCCAGCACTCTCAGGGAGGAAGGTAGAAATGTGAGTGATTCCCACACAGGCAATAGGGGAGAAAGCTGAGAAGAAATAAGGCTTCGTAAACAGGAAACAGAGCCATTTCCAGGCCAGACTGCTGCCTTGTGCACCTCGTTGCTTGAGAACTGGTCTCCCTCGCCCCGATGAGGCCCCGCAAGCTGCAATAACAACATTCCAGGGCCTTTATACCTCTGAAGGGCACATTCTGTATTTCACTGGTATCACAAACACTCGTAAAGAAGGGCCCATTTTAACAAGTGAGTAAGCAGGCATGAAGGAAGTGGGGTCATTTGTCAAGGAAAAGCAGCCAAGAGAAGTGGGGTGAGCATAAGCCTGGGAATCACATCTTCCTTCTGATTCTGGCTCTGCCACAACCTGCTGGGTGTCACTCATGCCACAAACATTTATGCAATGTCTACTAAGTGCCAAGGGCTCTGCTTGGTGCTAAGGACCCAGATTTAAAAAGAGACCATCAGGGATGCCCAATCCCACAGGTAGGGACCATATCACAGTGACAGGCCCTCCAGTGGATGGCAGTCAGGGCAGGGGAGGCACAGTGTGGTACAGTGCGAGCCTGGAAGGAGAAACACCCAGCTTGTCTGGGCGGGTCAAGGAGCGCAGGGAGAGGAAGGTTTGCCAGGTACAGGGACAGCAGCAAGGCTATGTGCAAAGGCAGGGAAGTGGGAGTTCCATGAGACTAACAGTGTAAATAACACCAGGCAGCAAGCCTCCTCCAGCGAGCAGGTCCACACGGCACAGCATCTTTTTCCCTCTGAAAAGCAGGACCTGACACCAGATGTTTTAGGTGTCATTAAATCTGAGCTTGGGAAAATTACTTAATATATCTCCTTCATTTATAAAAGGAGAGGAGAAAATTCAGTGGCCTCTAAATGCCCTTCCAAATATAGCAGCTTTAAAAAAAATAGTACATGTCTGAGGTACATTATGGCTCCATTCAGTTTAGGGAGTTGGTACATATACACAAGGCTCTTGATGAGTTTTACTCCCACTTTGCTCCCCTTCCCACTCCTCCATCCTTCCTCATATTCCCTCCCAATTTCCATACAGTCTTCTTCCCTGATTTTTACCATCTCTCTTTTATTTTGTTCTTTTAACTATTTATACATTGGGTCTCTCATATTAGAGAAACTGTGTGATACTTAACCTGTGGTGCCTGGTTTATTTCATTTAGTAATATGGTACCAAAGTGCATCCATTTTCCTATGTATGACTTAAAGTTATCCTTCTTTGTGGCTGAATAGTATTCCATTGCATATATTACTACATTTTCCTTATCTATTCATCTGCCCTTCCAACTGTAGTATTTTATGATTCCAAATCTTTAGTATGAAGAATCTTCACAAGAAGACATTTTCCTATTCTGACTTTACATATACTTTTAGATGAAACTTAGAAACCATTCTTTTTCCTTAAGATAACCACATTCCACCTAAAATAGTCATGTTTTTGGCATTCATCATCTGGTCATAAATTCCTCTGACTCCACAGAAGTGTGCTTAGGGCCACAGGCTCCTTCTGGGCAGGGATACTAAAGTGGTATTCATCTTTCTCTGCTCTAGAGCTAACTAATCAGAAGGAAGTGGCAGCATGGACCTATAATTATACCACAAAGACGTACTCATGGAATCATTCCCGGATGTTCTGTCAGAGGCACTACACAGACTTAGTGGCCATCCAGAATAAAAATGAAATCGCCTACCTCAATGAAGTCATACCCTACCACAGCTCGTACTACTGGATTGGGATCCGGAAGATCAATAATACGTGGACCTGGGTGGGAACCAAAAAGCCCCTCACAGACGAGGCAGAGAACTGGGCCGACAATGAACCCAACAACAAGGGGAACAACCAAGACTGCGTGGAGATGTACATCAAGCGGCAGGATGCCGTTGGCAAGTGGAACGACGAGCCCTGCTCCAAAAGGAAGCGGGCCTTGTGCTACACAGGTGGGGCCCTCTCCATGGAGTCATAGCTGGTAAAACGCCAGGCCTGCCTCGCTGCTGACATGCAGTCAGTGAGCAGGGACACAAAACCCCAGAGTAGCCTGTTAAGCAGTGTGATTGAGCACCTTACCGAATCTAACAGCAGGGTTAAAGAAGGCTAGTTGGCTGTTTAACTAGAGGGGATTTTAAATATCACCTGGCAACTTATACCTGGTGAAATAGAGACCCGGGATGTTCTAGCTTCTTAAGGTCATGGATGAGGGCAGAAACAAAGTTAGGGCTGCAAACTCATTGCTTCAGTTTTAGGTCTAGATTCTGGGTGTCCAACCCCTGGTCGCTTGGGCCACACTGAATGAAGAGGAGTTGCCTTGGACAGCATATAAAATATACAGTAGAGTTAAGGTATTTAAATAACACAACTTCCTTTTAAAATATTTTAGTATAACATTTTTAAAAAAGGTAAGCGCCCCATGGCCCACAAGTTGGACATGGCCAGTGAGTTTTCCTCACCAGTATGCCCTAGTGTAAGGGAGGATATACAGTGGTGATCAAAATATAGAGTGACTGTTTACATTTTAAAAGAAAAATATTATAGTACATGCCACATTGCCCTTCAGCCCCTGAAAACACTCTCCCTCTATTCAAACACACTTAGCCCATCATCCTTGCCATTTTCTGAGTGGTCCTGGAAGTCTTCCTTACAGAGACTCTTTACTGGGTATGACAAAAATCACTATGAATTCAGTTGTTGATGCCATCTAATAGAAAGGCAGGCTCAGCAACACATCACGGTGTTCCTCATCCAACTTATTCTCCAGATCTGGCACCATATGACTTCTGGCTCTTCCCCAAAGTTAAAATGACCATAAAAGGTGAACCTTTTTAATCATTGAGGACACCAAGACGGCCACCACAGCATAACGAAAGACAAGGTCAAAAGACTCCCAGAATTACTTCAGAAAGTGGCCAGGAAAGTGGGCTGCATTTTAAAAAGGGAGTATGGGGGGTGGTAATGGTAATATGTTTTCTACTGTAATAAGTTTTTACTTGAAATTTAAACATTCGCTGTGGTTTTCAATCACACATCATAAATTGGGAGGGAATTTAGTGCTACCCCTAAGAGACACTGCTGTAATACCTACAGACTGCCAAGATGTTCCGGTGCTACAGTTACTTTGTGCTGTTAGCTACTCTTGTTCTTGTGTCATTGTTCATTTAGTATTCTCTGCATTTAGTCCTCCTGTCCAGCTCATCACTTAGGCCCTCCTATTACTCTTGTCTTGTTGAAGCCGGAAGTGCTCAGCGCTATTAAGTTCTTGACCCCCAGTCCTGAGTTAATTATTGTTAAAGCCAGATTCACACGCACGTTGACCCCAAAATTGGTGTTCTTAGCTCCGTGCCACACATTCTTTGCTCAGCATTTTTGTGAGACAATTTGAGAATGTGACCAAGAATCACAAATGCTTTACAGACCATCCTCAAAAGCAAAACAGCTTCAGGTTCACTGAACTTTGGTGGGAGGGAGGAGTCCAGGTAGAAAATGAAGCGCTGCAGGTGCGATCACAGGAGTGCGTTTGAGTCCCTCCTCTCCCAGGTCCAGAGTTGCAGACGTGCATGGAAGCATGGTCTTCCTGTGGCCACAAGCCTTTGACAGCATCTTCCTGATATTTCCGTGGGGGAGGGGTCCTACCCTTTGTATTACATGACGCAGTGGCTAGGGACAGTCTGCACTTTCCCAAGCAAGGGAGTTCTGAATACAGTACTCAGATGCACCTTTGAAAAATCACCTTACAGATGCCATGCTCTGCTATATATGTTCTAAATTCTTTAGATTTTGCTATCCCAGAGGTGCTTAACAATACACAGTATTAAACAGAACAGAGCATAGAGTATTCTCCTTCATTTTTTCTCTTCTCATCCAAGCTGTCTAGGTAAGGGAAACATGTTCATGAATTCCTTGTCATGTAATCAGGTATTATTTTGTAAATAATGTGTTCATATATTAATTCATTAACTAATAGCCATTTATAGGATATGAGCTCATCCTAAGGTCTGTTCTTATCTTTCTTGGGCTATGTCTCCCTAAAACTATCCCAACATGTGCTAGGGCTTACTGCAGAGGAAATGACCACTTGAAAACAGTCCAGCACCCACTCTGACCTCATAAATGAAAAAAAAAACAGTAAGGATATTTTCAGTTAATTCACAGTATCAGTTCTAATGCTAAACCTCTACCAAATGTGTAGGCCCTCAACCAGTCTCTTGCAGGAAAGAAACCTGGTCCTTCTCTATCCTGCTTTTCAGTGCCACAGATAGCCAGGAAGGGTTGGCAGGTCAGCCAGGGACTGTACCATCTAAACATGACATATTCAGCAATCTGACATATTTAGACCTATGAAACCTCCTAAAATTGTTTGCCCTTGGTCATCGCAGGGTCTAAGCATCACATTTGGCTTCTCTGCTCTTTCATTATATGATATTGGGCATAGATTTGAAGCAAGCAAACAAAAAATGGAAGGGATTAGGCCCTGATACTGGGCAAGCTGGGCTCAGAGAAGTAACTTCTGAAGACCACACAGTGAGTTTGCTGCAGAGCCAGGATTCAGACCCTAAGAGTGTGGTCCCTCCTCTATATCGGGTTCCTTATCTCTAGGCTACAACATCTGGTATGAGGCATTAATCCTCTTGGTTAGAAAACTGCAACCCAAACATACCACATAGAAGAGCTCCTCTGTCCAGACAGCCTTCTGTGGCTCTGTTCAGCCTTCTGTGTCCACACACAGCACTGTTCCTTTAGGAAATGCTAAATGCACCAGGAGCCAGGAGCCAGGACTCCTCTCAAACTCCTGCAGGGCCTTTTGTAGGGGACAAGGCGGCTCTGGAGATGGCACTGTTGCTGTCTGTTGTCTGGCCAGCTCATTCCTGCCTGAGAGGGGCTGAGTCTGTGCCCATCGCAGCAATGCCCATGGTTCTAACCCATCTGTATCCCTGCAGCCTCCTGCCAGCCCACATCTTGCAGCCAACAAGGGGAGTGCATAGAGACCATTGGGAACTACACCTGCTCCTGCTACCCAGGCTTCTACGGGCCGGAGTGTGAATACGGTGAGGCTGCTGCTTTGTTGGTAACATTTTGGCCACTGGGCTAATGCCACAGATGATGCCAGGAAGTAAATCAGGTTGGTGACTTTCAGACTAGTCGCAAGCCCCTGCTTAAGTCTGTCTGTCTGCTCCATCCAATCATCACTAGACAGTCTGGGTAAAATTACTTTACTCTTGTAGAGAGCCTTCACTCATGGCAGGAAGTGGCAGTTTACACGTGTAATCTCAGCACTCCTGGAGGATGAGGCAGGAAATATTACAAGTTGGAACCTAGAATGGGGAATTTAGAGATTTAGTGAGATCCTGTCTTAAAACAAACAAAAAAAGCATGTGGGTGTAGTTTAGTGCAAGGCCTGGCTTCAATCCTTAATATTCCACCACCCAAAAAATGTCTCATGAAATTTCAGACAAAAAAGGAAATATAAAAATGGCAAGACTAAGAGAACCTTGCCAGGCTAATTTTACATGACTGAAATTAAAAACAGCAGAAGAATGACTATTTCCCAACATGCAGACAATGTGAAGGAGCCAAGTAAGAATGGGCAGCGTGGGTGAAATGTCTGGAAGGACAGGCTAAAGGGAGCTACACAGTGAGTTACTGCCTGCAGCAAATTTGACAGTGTCTTTCAGTCTACAATGAAAAATTTCAACATTTTGTCCCTCACAGTTAACGAGTGTGGTGCATTTGGTCTCCCTCCACACGTATCCATGAACTGCAACCACCCCCTGGGGAACTTCTCTTTCAACTCGGAGTGCACTTTCCACTGCACTGAAGGGTACGAGCTGGATGGGCCCAGTGAGACAAAATGTCTGGCTTCTGGAATATGGACAAATAAGCCTCCACAGTGTGTAGGTAGGTACACCTTATCCCTTCCTTCCTCACTGGTAAGGGGGATTTTGCAGAGCTGGGGGGATGACCTTTCTCCATCCAAAAATGGGAGAAATAATGAAAATCGACATTAAATGGCCAGGTCTAGTTATCCCTGTTATTTGTCAACCAGAACAACACAAATTTTATTTTCAAGGTATTTTGTAACTACAGAGGTGGTGAGTCCAATTCCTGATTCTGCTTTTCCTTTGTTAGTCACGAAGTAATGAGAGTGCAGTGGTGAGGACGTGGCTATTGGACAATTAATTTGGTAAATTAACCTTAGCTTCTTTAAATGAAAAACAAGGGTGTTTGGGTCTTTGCAAATGGCTGTTTAAAATGCCATTTAAGCACCGAGTGCCTCTCCTTGCCTGTCACTCAGGAAAGTGTAGCTGCAGCAGCATCCTAAGGCTTCCAAGGTGCTGTGCATGACTTGCCCAAGAATTCCCATCACCACTCTGGAAGCCCGACCTGTCTTTGCTCTGCAGTGTCCTTGCACCAGCAAAGGTATAGCTTTAGTCATGAAGAGAGATTTGCAGAGTCGAGCCAGAGGTGGTACAGTGCAGATCCTTGGGCTGGGTTGAACCCCCAACCCCCATGTGAAGGGGAGTGTCAGGACCTAGGACATAGCTACTACACTCCTGGCTGGGAGAGTAAATAAAACTGGTCATCTTATGGAGAAGTTGGCCTGAACTGCCAAAATTTAATCCCCCTTCCACCTGCCCCTAGCTAGTTGGGTAAATCTAGGATGAGAAAATGCTATCAGGCTAGAAAGGCAAGAGGCTGATTTTACTATGAACAAAATGAAAAAGTATTCTCTTCTCCCAAACTCAATCCACGAACAGTTTCAGAATGGCCTCATTCACAGATCCCACATGAGAAGGAAGAGGGCAGCATCCACATCTGTAAACAGACACTAGAAGACCTACTGGGACAGGTTTATAAAGGCTTAAGAAATAGAGGCTGTTAGGGTAGAGCTTGGAAGCTTGGTATATGCCTATAATCCTAGCACTCTGGGAGGATGAGGCAATTTAGCAAGACCTTGTCTCAAAAGAAATTTTTAAAAATGTTTTTTTAAAGGGCTGGAGATATAGCTCAGTGCAAAGGCCAAGTTCAATCCCCAATACTAGCAATAGAAGGAAAGAAAGGAGGGAGAGAAAGAGAGAAAGAGGGAGGGAGGGAAAGAAAGAGGGAAGAAGGAAAGAAGGAAGGAAGAAAGGAAGGAAGGAAGGAAGGAAGGAAGGAAGGAAGGAAGGAAGGGAGGAAGGGAGGGAGAAGGAAAGCAGAGCTTGGAGTAATCTGTGTTCTTAGGAGATCTGATTTTTTTGGGGGGGTTTGGTTTTTTTCTGGTACCAGGAATCAAACTCAAGACCTTGCACTTGCCAGGCAGGCGCTGTGCCACTGAGCTAAATCCCCAGCCCCCTCTTAGGAGATCTGAGTCCTGCAGAAGATAATCCTCCCTGTCTGGACACTTGGGGCCTCCTGACCCTTCGGTCTTCCGAGCCCCACCTCTGCTTACACAGGCGGTTTACCATTGCTTTTCACCTGTGGTGTGGTTTTCCCTCATCGTCAATACTTTTCTCTTTCTTTGTCCTTGGTTGTTCTGTCCAGCTGTGCAGTGTCAGCGCTTGGAAGCCCCTGGCAGTGGAACCATGGACTGTGTACATCCACTCGCCCCCTTTACATATGGCTCCAGCTGCAAGTTTAGGTGCCAACATGGGTACCGAGTGAGGGGCTTGGACACACTCCGCTGTGTTGGCTCCGGCCAGTGGACCTCACCCTTGCCAACCTGTGAGGGTAAGAATTCTCTTTAGCAGCTCCCAGTACACCCATGAAGGAGTCATAGCACAGTAGAAAGACCAAGGGCTCTTAACATCAGAGTGACCTTTGTTAGGCTCTGAGACTAGAGCCAGGGCATTACTCATCTGTGAAAGGGAGCAAGGTGCATTGTGAGGATTAAGTATATAAGAAGAATGCACTGAAATAGCATGTGCAGAGTACTAGCATAGAGGTGGCACTTGGAGTTTAGTTTCTGACTCTTCTTCAGTGTATCCAAGCTGCAGGACAATGCACTGTGCTTGAGAGGGAGTTAGAGCACCGGCTATTAAGACAGACAGATTCCCAACCACAGACTTTGGAGGTAGCCTTTGGCAAAGGAGCAGAGAAACACTGCATTAAAGAAGAGCATGCGATGCAATCCTAAGCAGTTACATAATATCCCAGAACTGAATTCTGCACTTGCCTTACACCCTTGGCCTATAAGGCAGAGAAGGGGAAGAGTGGAGTAGGAAAATGCTTACTGGAATTAATGAATTTGCAGACTGAAGTCATGAGCCCAGCTCTGGTATCTTCAGCTACGGGATTTTAGGGAGGTCATTTAATATTTCTGAACTGCACATATCTCATCTGTAAAGCAAAAGAGATGCACTAGAGGATCTTTGTTCCTTAAATGCCTCAATTCTATAAAACCAGAGGCCAAAACCTCAGGAATACCCTGGACCTAAAAAGCCTCCAAGGGAAAGTACAGGAAAACGCGTATTTTCAGAACCTAGGTCATCCAGAGTGTAACGCTCTCAGGAACTCACTTTGGGCTGTGCTCACGGGGCAACCGAACTATGATTGGGATGACATCCTGTGCCCATGAGACAAAGACCTTTGGGATCATTTTACAGTACTAGGTAGCAGTGCCAACAATAAGCTATGCAATTTCAGAGTTTTCCTTATAAAGCCAGCCTTTTTCTGCACCTATTCTTTCCAGATCCAAGAAACATGCCGATCCGCATTTAAGGGACACTTTGCTGTACCCGACAGCAAAGGCTAGGCTCTGGGATATGACTCTGAATGGCCAAGCACAGCCTTAAGGACACCATGGGGTACCAGTGTGAATGGCACAAGAGCAGGGATCGTGGGAGCGCACTGGAGCAGCTCCTGCCCTTCATCGGGGTGGCAGCAAGGGCATCCGAAGGAAAGGAAGTCTGAGCTGAGACCCAGGGTGGGTGAGGGAGCCAGATGGGGCATACCAAAGGCAGATTTCCTTTTGGAAAAGAAGGATTTGAGGCTGTGAACCTAGTGACAATGTAGGTAGGAAAGACATAGAATCTCCCAGGAGTCTCTTCTGAAAAAGAACGGGGCCCTTCCTTCTATGACTCAGCCTCCAACAACCTTTTCCCTACAGCCATCACATGCAGCCCTTTGGAGAGCCCCATCCATGGAGGAATGGAGTGCTCACCCTCGTCAGCAGCATTTCAGTACAACACCAGTTGCAGCTTCCATTGTGCAGAGGGCTTCATGCTAAGAGGAGCTGATGTCCTTCAGTGTGGTGACCTGGGACAGTGGACAGCACCAGCCCCAATCTGTCAAGGTACTGTGACACTGACACACTTCTGTGCCTTCCAGTCACTAAGGGCATCACCAGCTGCATTTAGCACTGTCACTGGCTTATCCAGGAGACATCTGCCGAGAACCTACCATGCACCAGGCCCTTTGGGCACGGCACTAGAGTCATACTGGTGAGCAAAGCCAGTCTCAGGCACAACACATTCATTACAGGGTAGTCAAGTTTAGGGTCTTTGGATTGACAGGTATGGGATTGGTAGAGGAGCTGGAGATGGGGGAAAGGAATGGTGCAGGAGGAACAGCATGGACGGGGAAGAGGAATGCACAAGGCATTTGGTCCAGGTCTGTCATTCTGGCCACCAAGCTACTGGACTCTCTGAGGCTCAGAATCTTCTGTAAAATGGGGGACGCTGTTATTTGCTTTACTTTCCTACCTCACTGGTTGTTGTGAATTAACGTGTAAAAGCAACTTTAAAATGTCTATCAGCTGTATATATATTTAAAAAATGATGATACTATTACTTCATAAGTCATATGTCTGTGACTGACTTGACAAAATGACTCTCTTTCACTACTTCATGTTTTCAATATTTTACTCTTAAGCAAGAACTACAGCACAGGGAATTCACTAGGATTGTTTATTTACAAACTGTACCCCACACAGTTTAGTATAATACTGGCATTTCATGTTGCCATTTACTGAGATCTCTCAGCAATTTATCAGTTCTCTGGTCTACATCTACCCTCATTTTATAATGAAGCAGTGGTTTGCAAAGTTTTGTTGAGATATTTGTACACCCATATTCACAGCAGCATTATTCTCAATATGTAAGATGTGCAAGCCATCCAAGTGAAAACCAATAGATGAATGGAAAAACAAATGTGGTATACCTACAACAGAACAGCACTCACCCTTAGACAGGAAGGGAATTCTGACTCATGCTGCAATGCAAATGAACTTTAAGGACATTATACTATGTTCCTTCAAACCAGTTCCATTATACTATGGTCCATTAAACCAATTCCTCTGAAACAAGTACCATATGATTGTACTTACAAGGGTTTATCACAAAATACAGTGTGCATTTAAAAAATGAAAAACAGTAAGACCTATTGGCATCAGTCCTCCTCAAAATACTTCCCCTTACTTCAAACCCACTCATCCTATCATCCTTGCCATTTTCTGAAACAGTTTGGAAGTTCTCTTTCCTGAGTATCTTCATGAGATGTGATATTAAAAAAAAATACTATGAACGCTGCTGCCGGGTGCCATCCACAGGAAAGGCAGGCTTGTAAAACCATCATGGTGTGTCCTCATCCACATTATTCATTAGTTTTGGCACTATTTGACTTCTGGCTCTGAAAGTCAAAATGACCGTGAGAGGTGAATATTATGAACCATTCAGGACGTCAAGGCAGCCACAACAGCACAACTAAAGACAAGAGGACTTCCAGAACTGCTTCAGAAAGTGTCAAAGGCAATGGAATAAGTATTTCTGAAGCAAAGGAGAGTATTTTGAGAGGGACTAGTAGCAATGTGTCTTTTATTATAATACATTTTTAAAAATTTTTAATATATATTCACTGTATTTTTCTATTGCAACTCAGAGAATGCATGCCCTCTCCATATATGAGTATCTAGCTACACGATTAAGATCATGGTGTAACTGATTATGTTCATTATTTTTATTCTGCTTTTTCACTTAGGAGCATACATTGAGATATTTCGTCTATCTTTCCAAAGTGAAATATATAATTTTCAGAGACCATTAATGTTCTTTTCAGAGATCATTATAATTTATTTGCAGCCCCAGATTAGTGATATTTATGCTTGTTTTTAATATTTTGGTCTTACAAATAATATCAATGAAATCTCTGAACTGATCTTTGACTTCCATCTTTATTATACTTAGCAGAGATCCTTGGGTTCAAAAGTCTGATAATTTAAGAATTATTGATACATCTTGCCAAAAAACTCCTTAATGGTTTAATATTTTCCTTACAAAATCTTCCAGGTCCCATTGAACAATACATTTTTCATTTTCCAAAATAAGTAAACTCAACTGAGGAAGCCCCGTTTTTGGCACTAGAAAAGATAAACGTGTCAAAACCAGCAAATACTTACGTGTTGCTGCTCCCTCACCCCTACATTTCTTCACCCTTTAGCTTTGCAGTGCCAGGACTTCCTTACTCCAAGCAAGGTCCAGATGAACTGCTCCCACCCCTTCGGCGCCTTTAGGTACGGGTCAGTCTGTGACTTCACCTGTGATGAAGGCTCGCTCCTGGTGGGAGCAAGTACACTACAGTGCTTGGCTACAGGACAATGGAGCGCTGCCCCTCCAGCATGCCAAGGTAAGAGGACATTCTTTCCAACCTCTTGGAAATAAATTGCAGGCAATGTTTTTAAAGGCTGTATTTTAGAGTAAAAATAGCATCTAGAAAGAAGGAGGAAAAACAGTTTTAGAATGTTTGTCCTGTGGTTGATCTGGCACTTTCCCTCTAGGAGCCATGGAGAGGAATGGCGGAGTGGGAGGGGCAGACTTTACATGTGTCTCATTGAAACACACTCAGAAATCTATCAGTATAATATTGGAGAAACACACTTAAGATAAAGTGGAGGATGATGGACAGAGAAAGAAACTACTCCATAAGCCAGGGGCTGCAGAACTCACAGAACAAAGAAACAAATAGTTCAAATGTATTTATATCTGCACTGCACTTGATAGTTAAAAGCCCATGTAGTCTGTCAATATTGTAACATCCTGCATGAAACAGAATGGGTTTTCATCCTCCATGTTTAGATGTATGTCTGTATATTCTCAATTCACTTTTTTACTCAATTATCCAACTCTTTAGTTACATTTATGGCAAACACTGATTTTTTTTCACAAAGCAAGACTTTCATTTACTAAATTTACAGAAGGATAAGAAAATAGAAAAATGAAGAATATTCTCTTAAATATCTCCACCCTCACATAGTTAGCATTCTGGTATGAATTCTTCTGAATTACCCCTGCCCCGCCATTAGTGTTTTTATCATATATATATATACACACACATACACAATATTAATAATAAAACTGAATGTGTAAAAGATGAAATATTTCTGCATTACTTGCCATAACTTTCACAGACTTTCAATATCTGAGAGAAAGCAGGCAGATTCATGTTTTCTAAGAAGAGGAAACCACTTGCTATTCAGGTCATGCACAAGTTCATGTGTGTGTGCGTGCGTGCGCGCGCGCGCACACACACACACACACCCTATACTGTTAGGTCCCTCACACAGTAAATGAATAAATAATTGAGTTAATTAATGAACAAATGGCCAAATGAGTGCAGCAGAATGCAATGTCTTTTGTCCCAAGGCCTGAGAGGGCACGGCAAGCCACAGGGCTGAGGAGGGACCCAGTTCTGAGTCTGGAGCGAACTGGGGGGGCTGTGACCTTGCTCCTCAGCCCCGTCCTGGCCACAGTGAAGCCTGGCTATGTGACAAAGTCTGCACAGCCCTGGGGGAGAGCTGGGAGTCCCTTGGAGGGCGATCACAGAGATGGTAGCCCTTCTGGGAAACGCTGGCTGTGTAAGGCATGGATTACTCCATACTGTCCTGCCTGAGATATTTCAGAGAGATGTGGTTGCCACTCACCCCAGCTTCCTGTGACCTTCCAGTTTCCCTTCTGCTTTTCACTTTTTGTTTACTCTGACTGATCTTTCTCGTTCTGTTTCTGGGTGTGCAACAAGTGCAATACCCAGTTGTGGTCTGCACAGGAAGGGACCATGAGGCTTGTAATCCACTTCCTGGCTATTACAACACTCCTGAGCATGTTATCAGACAATTGCCCTTTTCATCCCCTCCCCACTTCTCCACATTCACCTGTGCTGGGCAAAGGCAAAGCCCCAAAAGCTGTAATGCCCTGAACATGCCCGACTGCATCTGATCTCACAAGCTAAGGAGGGCTGGGCCTGGTTAGTACCTGGATGGACAGGAATGTAGCGAGAAAGGGCAAGGGAAGGCAAAGATACATAATACACTTCCGAAACCTTACGCCATTCAGTCAGTGGTTAAAAATGGTCCTAGGACGGACACCACCACTGTCTCTTGCCTAAAGCCACACCTTGTCAACCAGGACAGACAAAGAGGAAGAGATATCTGAAACCATATGTTCAATTACTCTTTACTTTTAAATGTTAATATGTTTAATCTGGGCTTTATTATTTTGTTAACTGGTAGAGGGACAGCTTGACAGGTATTAACATTTGCATTGACAGTGTTTTCACTTTTGATCCTAGTAAGAATCCTGGGAGCTATGTAATACTAGTTTCCCATTTTGAGATCTTGAAATTCAGAAAGGTTAAGCAAGTTGCCAAAAACCACACAGCATGATCACTAACATAAGCAAGTCCCTCAGCAACAAAAATTTGTTTATAAACTGGCAAAAATAAAAACCAACCCCATGAGACCTAATTTAACCTCTTATAAAATCATTTCTGTTGGGAACAGGTGTAAATTAACATTTGAAGACAGCTGATGAATTATGTGCCTACTTGTAGTTATGATTTTTTATTGGACTTTAAATTTAATATTTATGTAGATTAATTAACTTGTTATATAGCTAAGTCTACCTGCAAGGAAAGGATTATGCTTTTTCCTATGTCAAAGATGAAGCAACTGAGGCTTAGAACATATAGTATACAGAGATATATTGCTACACATTGCTAGCAAGTAACAATATGAACCTAGATTCTTTCCACCATTTGGTTGGAGAGAGGAGAGAAAGTCATTCACTCCATTCTTCTGTTCCCATTCATTGTTTTCTGGCCGGGTCATTAGGTCTGTTTGAAGGAGATATCAGGCAACCACTCCCACTCCCAACTAGGGCAGCCGAAAGAAGCTGCACGGCTCTCTCCAAACACAGCCCTAACTGCCTCCTAAAATCCCCTTCCTAGCTCTCTCTGGGTGGCATTTCTGAGCATCAATCAACTGTCAACTGCTGTCTTACAGTTGCATAACGTCTAGCAGGAGATAGCACTGGGAAATTGGCATACTCACTTTCACGCAGTGCTGCTGCGCTTGTGTATTCAGTGTGTGTGTGCCTGTCTCTCTCTCTGTCTCTCTCTCTCTCATACACACACACACACACACACACACACACACACACACACCATTGGTGTCAGGCTGTAGAGTACTAACCTAGTCTCTTCTCTCCCCTGTCATGCCTACTGCAGCCACTCCCTGCACCCCCTTGCTAGGCCCTCAGAATGGAATGATGAGCTGCATCCAGCCTCTCGGGAGTTCTAGTTACAAATCCACATGCCACTTCGCCTGTGATGAGGGGTTCTCTTTATCTGGATCAGAAAGAGTGGACTGCACTCCATCTGGACACTGGACAGGCTCCCCACCAACGTGCACAGGTAGGTTCTGGGTCTGTTTCTCCTGACAGCTTCTCAGGCAGCACTAGAATGGAGCAGCATCAGGGAGTTACACAACTGTGTTCTTGAGCTAACGCATGGCAATATATACCACGGTGTGTCTCTGTCTCTGTCTCTGTTTGTCTGTCTCTATCTCTCCCTCCCTCTCGCTTTCCTGAATAATCTTGTAATACACTGAGCTAAACATTCCACAGTTATATGAGGTACTGTTATATCATCATGATGTTAACCACAGCAGCATCTCCATTTTATACAGGAGAAAGAAACACAGACTCAGATAGGTTAGGTCATTTGTCCAAGGTCACACAGTTAGAAAGTGATAAAGTTCAACTATTTCACTGAAACTTTTATTTCCTCATATAGTCTTTTTCTGTTACACCATTCACTCAGTCATACACCCATCTTTACTGAGCACTAAATCCCCCACACTGAGCCTTTCGGGATGGGTGTGATTTCACTGTGGACTAACTGTACACTGACTCTGCCCTCTACTTCTCTATGGGTTACAAAGCACTTGAGGACAGGTGCTGTTTTTCCTTCTTATATCCTCTGCAGCAGCTAGACAGAACAGAGTAGCTCATACAGATATCTGTTCTACTGAAGCTTATTGTTTACTCTTAAAATTTCCTCAAGCACAAGCCCTACTGACCATGAATTCATAGAGTCCTCAAAGGCAGGGGTGAATCCTGTCTATCTTTATCAACCCAAACACCTGGCCAGCACAATATCTCGCTTAGTGCATAGTCTGTCATTCCTCCCCCTTAGCTTCAGGAAGCACCACTGGTATTCCAGTGTACTCTTTAGTGCAGTCAGTAATAACAAGACTGGAATTAACAGTGAATATTCATTGCTTGTGTAGTACCAGCTGTCTCTTGGGAATTTTTTCACTCAGTCCACACAACCATTCCTCCCCTTAAGATGCTTACTATTATCTCCGTTCTGAAGAAGACAGTGAGGCTTTACAAGAATGAGTAGCTGGCAAAGACATATAACTAGGAGGTTATGAGGGCAGGAGTCAAACCCAGGCTTGCCTACAAGGTGTATTCACCATTACACTGCACTGCCCTCCAGTGGCAAGGCTTCTAAATCCTGCGTCTGTCACCTGTAAATTTACTGTCTTCCATTCCACAGGCTGCAACCTCAACTGCTAACATAAATCTTAGAAAAGATAGCGTGTGGTAATCAGATGAGCGATTATATCAGTAGCAGTGTATTAGTGCAACAAGCACTAGATTAATATCCCAAGATGGATATTGCTCTCCAGACCCCTACCCCATCACGGGGCATTAAGGTCTTGTCACTCTCTTAAGCTTCCTCAGTTTAAAAACAAAATCAACAACAACAAACAAGAGGCGTAGGCAGGATCACCTCTGAGGCTTCCTCCACACTGAAGAACTCTGTAGGTTACAGGGCGTGGAATGCTTCCATCTGCTGTGAAGTTTCACAACAAGCCACCCTGGCAATGTGGAACATTAGGGCTTGTGCTTCTTTGTTCATTCATTCACTTCTCTCTCTAAGTCATTCATTCCACTGACATTTATCAGGGACTCCGCTACCTGATATTCTCTTTTAAGGCCAAAGAATCAAAACTCCCTAAAAATATCTCATGAAAGTGTTAAATCATCTATGCAAACAATATGGTTACTAAATCTGTGACCTCTGAAGCCCCGATTCCCTTTCACTTCTGTTCAGTCCTCTTCTCCCCCCACAAGAAGTGGCATTTGCCTCTCCTCTGTAGGCCTAGCCACCCCAGTGCTTCCCCGGGACTGGAACTGACCCTCACCATGGACAGTGCCTGTGGCCAAAGATGGACCTCAGAACTGTTAACCTTTATCCTGATTTTGAGATATAATTTCTGTTATTGGTTTTGTTGTGTTTTTTTGCCTGTGTTCCTACTTCATCTTTCAAATTTATCCTCTAGATTTTGGCACATGCTTGTTCTCTTTTCCCCATACATCTGAGTCCTTAGATTTTTAATCCCCAGCACCACCCTCAGCAATCACCTATCAAAACAATTTTGAAGAGAAACTGAGGTGGATAAATAGAAATTCATATGTTCATCAACCTGGCATTTGGTTATTGAACACCATCATCCCCTAAGAAGATCCTGCAGTGGGAATTAAGGGCAACCAAGACAAATGATTCTTGGGCTTTAGAAGCTTTCTGTCCAGCAGAAGAGGAAAGATATGAAAATGATATGAGAGCAGGTGAATTCAAACAAAATGTTGAGGTGCACAGAGGGAAGTTCTGGCTGTGGTGATGAGCTCTGGCTTCAGAGGGCCTATGATGAGTTGGACCCAACAGAAATAGAAGACATTCAGGGCAATGTGAACCAAGGACACACCTGGTATTCTCCAGAGCTTAGCTATCTTGACCAGGAGTTTTGAGTGTTCTTTTGCTGTGGAACTGTGGTAGAAAAACCACCCTGAGGATGCAAATAGAGGAAATGGTTTACAGCAGTGATCATTACAGCTGTTAATGTATTGAGTTTGAAGAGAAGGCTGGATATCTCAGGGAAAGTGGTCACAGACTGGAAGAAAGACACATGAAATTCTGGACTGTGGCCATTCAGATAACACAATAGAGGTGGGGAAGGACATAAGATCCCTGAAGCAGAGCATGTAGACAAAAAGAGGATGGAGTTGTGTTATGACTGCTTAAATCCTCAACTTCCTTTCTTTATGACCCCTGTATGTTCTCTTCTTTGCAAACCCACCATCCCTTCCTCTGTGGTAAATGCCAGATGCTTAGCAAATACCTGAAATACAGTAGGTTTTCCCTAAATATTTATCAAATATATGAGTGAATGAACTTTGTGAATCACAGAACTTCTGAATAAACTTGGAGATTATGACACTCTCAACTTGACATTGCAGCCATCAAGTGCCCAGAACTCTTTGCCCCACAGTGGGGCAGCCTGGATTGTTCTCATGCTTATGGAGAATTTAGCGTCGGCTCCAGCTGTCATTTCTCCTGTGACAAGGGCTTTAAGTTAGACGGCTTGAACAATACAGAATGCACAGCTTCCGGAAGATGGTCAGCACCTCTACCAACATGTAAAGGTAATACTAGATGTTCACTGAGACTATTCTACTCTTGGAAATTTTTCTGCAGAGATAAAAAGTCATTTACATAGCTCTTGTACATGACAGATACATATTCATACTACCGTTTTGGTATAGCAAGCACAGCCTGTGGGTTAAAATTTTTTCTAAGGATAGGACTTTGTTAGGTTTGCAAATAAAATACTAGTTCTTATGCCAAAATTTGTTTCAAAAAAAAATTGTTTCATTTCTTTAACTTCTTTTGCTCAACTTTATTGGGCAAATTGAATGCTGTTCATTACATTGTTGCTCAGAGAATAACAGGGCCTAATTTTTCAACAGAGGCACACAGGAGTCTGTTGTCATGTTCCTGCCACATGGCAAGTTAATGACAAAGCCAGTGGCATCATTCATATTTCACCTTGCATGCTGACCTTTGACCACAGAAGAGTATCACCTCCCAATGTAGCAGGGGAGGATAGGTGATTGGCCTTTGTAAATTTGGCCTTTCACTGAATTGCTGTGTTTCTGCACCTCCTCTGTTGTTTCTTTAAAAAAATAATTGGTAATATTAACCTCCTGTTTCTTCTTATGGCCACCATAATCATCTCTCCAAGGGCACTTTTAAATGCTCTTCCTCATCTGGTTTTCCATACTCAAAGTTAATAGATAATAGTTTTCCATAACTGTCTTATGCCAGCATGCCCCTTATTAGAAAGGAAAGGAGTGGAGGTCATTACTCTGTATTGGCCATTAACTTGGACATGCTCCTTTTAATTGGGTGTTCTCTAATTGAAACATTTTCTTATGATAGCTGTACGGTCAGCTCCTGCTCCTGTGGTGCGATGCCCAGCCCTTGCCATTCCTGGGCAGGGGACAATGTTCTGCAGGCATCACCTGGGAACCTTTGGTTTGAATACCACCTGTTACTTTGGATGCAAAGCTGGATTCACACTCATAGGAAACAATGCTCTCAGATGCAAAACTTCAGGACAATGGACAGCAGTAACACCAGAATGCAAAGGTAAGGTCAGGGGAGCAGTTTTGATGCATTCAGTCAAACACTGTATGTGCCCATTGAAATCCCACCCAACCCAACAATTATGGCAAGTGTCACATCCTCCATGAAACTCCACTGATCCCAGTGTCAAGTAATGAGCAGCAGGCCCATCACCTGCCCTTCCTCCACAGATGTCTAAAGTGTGTTAGAACTATAAGCATGCCGAACATGAAACAAACTGCATGAACTGTGAAGTTGTAATTTTTTGAACTGGGTGACAGTATAAAGATTGCATATTCTATTAATTAGTACCTAAATAGTTAAAGCTGTCTAATGCCTCTTGAGACCTATCCTCTGTACATGGAATATTGAGCCCCATGTCTCTTTTCTCTTCACATCCCCCTGAAAGCACACTCGGAGCTTTACAAACATCACTACTGCCCAAGAACATTTATTTGAATTAAATATAATTTCCTGAGCTTTACTGTCATGACCATAAGTTAGAATAATATGAAGTTCCCTGAAAAATAGAGAGGTAATGGTCTCTAATTCTTTCAAGTTGCCAGTGTCCACATGAACACTAAATGCTTATAAAGTATTTGAATAGTCACATGCTGACATGCCAGTTAATCACCACTGTATCAATAGTAACACTTAGAAGAAAAGCATTTTTGAGAGACAAGATAGTAGTTATAGGTAGTATTTTTGAAGGCAAGATCAATCCATTAGCAGATATTTACTGGATGATACCTCGTGTCCACCCGTTCTTTGAGCAGCATGCTTTGAGTGGCTGTTTTCACGTGTGTGATATTGGAGAAGCTGATGTGAATACTGCAAATGGGTCATACCCTTTCTGACCTTTATATTCTCCTTTGGCTACTGGCAATAGGTTATAAGTAGAACCATAATCTCACTTACCTTCATTCCACATCTTTGTTTGTCCTGCCTTCTTTCCTGCAGCGATCAAATGCCCTGCACTGCACGTTAATAATCCACTAGTGATGAACTGCTCTGATCCCTGGGGAAATTTCCGCTACGGCTCAGACTGCACTTTCCATTGTCCAGAGGGTCAGCTACTTAATGGTTCTACAAGAGCAACGTGCCAAGATAATGGCCACTGGTCAGCCACCACGCCTACCTGCCAAGGTACATGCCTCTTGTCTTAGGAAGCCACCAAGATATGAAAAACACAAAATCAGTGTTTCTTCTCTGGATATCTCTCACAATGATCTTCCATTCCATTGCTGGGTTTCTGCTTAATTAATAAACGTTCCACAGTGAGTCAGACAGAATCTCCTTGCTTTATGCCGAGCAGTAGGAGTCCAGTTCAGTGACTCTATGTAGACAAATACCACTCCTTTTAGCACTCAGATATAGGGCTTTCTCACTTCTTTATCACCTCTGTTTAACACATCTTGTGGTTTCAAAATGTGTTAAATAGTTTTTTGTTGAATATATCTACTTCATACTATTAGATTTTTGTTTACCACCCTCCTTCCTCTACAATGCCACAGATCTTCCCTAATTATGCTGTTTGCAAGCTTTACTTCAGCCCCCAACTACTCTCCATTTTATTCCCTAGAAGCTTGTTATGACTACTTTCTGTTGCATATCTCAACCTTTGATTGCCAAAAAGTTTACCCTTTATTTACTCAAACTTCCATAGGTAGCATTTTTTGTGCCTACAAATTAATTCCTTTACCCTGACACATTCAGAAATTATATTTGCTATTTAAGCCTTAGGAGTACAACCAGACCCTGATTTCCGCTCTGTTGCCATGGATGTCTGGTTTCCAGATTCTCTTTCACACCAGTTTATCAGCACAGGCAGGATATTTGACGAACCTATTTGATCTCTTGCCTCAGAGTTCTTGGGACCTTTCTGGGAATGACTGGTCTTCTGCACAGA
Organism: Chinchilla lanigera; assembly: GCF_000276665.1. NCBI lineage: Eukaryota > Metazoa > Chordata > Mammalia > Rodentia > Chinchillidae > Chinchilla > Chinchilla lanigera. Next base: position 7,687,296 of record NW_004955462.1, read on the forward strand.
CACTTCTTATCCCTGTCTTACATGCGTTTCTTTTGCAGAGGGGGCATCGGCTATCCAGCAAGCTCTGACTTACTTTGGTGGAGCAGTGGCTTCCACAACAGGTCTGGCCATGGGTGGGACACTCCTGGCTCTGCTAAGAAAACGTCTCAGAAAAAAAGGTAAATAGTCTTCCTCTTGCTTTCTTTTTTGGGATGGGGTGACAAAGCCACAACTTTAGTAGGTCAGGTTTGGAAACATTTTCTGGCCAAACAAGACCAAGGTAAATGATCTAGAGGATTGACTGTCCAACCAGAACCACCTGGAGAACTCATAAAAATACAGATGCTTCTATAGGGAGATTTGTAACTGGGTCTATAAATCTGAATTTTTAAAATTTAGTTATCAAAAATTCTGGTGAGGTAATTTTGAAGGTCAGCATTTGGGATCCTCTGGAATCACCAAAACTAACTAAAGAGGTCTTTCATTCCTTCAGGAATTAGCCATTTATAGATTGATAGGCAAAGGAACCCACTCGGATGGTTCTTGCCGTCAAGGTATAAACCAGTAGTAGAGGCAGACAAGTTAAATTAGTGCATATACTAAAGTGGGCTAAGCGTGTGATGACAAAAAAATGTAGGGCCTGGTTATTACCACAACACAGAATAGGGTGACTAAACCAGACTACTAGGTCAGAATGTTATTCTCAAGCTTAACTTTGAAGAATGAGAGGGAATTGTCCAACGGAGGAAAACAGAAATAGAGTTCCAAAAGAGAAAATGGCACGTGAAAAGTCATGAAAGAGTGAAATATCTTGGAGAAAGGTTCAACAGCCGAGTGCATCTGAGTTCAAAGGGGCTTAGGGAAGAGGCAGGCGATGAAGTGAGAGCTGTAAGGAGCTGCTTGGTAGAGACCTGGCCTGACAAGCTCGCACATCTGCATTTTCTTCTGCACACTTGTGCGGTTGATGCAGGATTTAAGCGAGGAAGTGATGAAATTGATAGGACCCTCTATAAGGGAAACTTCATCAGAAAAAAGATCTTTTGTCTAGAAATAAAAGAAGGGTACCACCCATCTCTCAAGGTTTAAAGCATCCTTTCTTAATCCATTGCGACAGCTAGCCTGCACATAATTCATAAACTTGTCTATGAGATAGAATGGCTTTCTTTTTATCAATCCTCTTAAAAAGTAACTGGAAGGAGAAGTAGAGAGAACTAAGACACGTCATGTACACATAGCAACTTCCCACAATGAGTGTAATCATTATGTACCGCAAACATGTACTAATAAACATGAAAGAAAAAGTAACTAGGGACATTAGAAGGGCAATGGAAGCTCAAATCCAGGTAACGTGGTTATGGATGTAGTTATGTTAAAATACTTGATAAAATCCTCACTGAACTCAAAAGTTGCAACATCCATTCTTGCTGCTCAGAATCAGGGATACATATCCCCTCCTCTTCTCACTCTCCATTCACAAAGCTACGATCACATTGGGGTAGTTCTTCTAAAGCCCCTTCACATTTTCTCCCGTGAGTGGGTAACCAAGACAGCAGACCAAAGGCAATACTCTGATGAAAGACCAGAGAGATGTATCAAGGCCTACCTACATTTAATGCCTCTATGCAACATTTGTTTACTCAACCAACCCAGAAAGAGGAAGTATTCCTAAAACCTGAACCCTAATCTCCACAGTCATGTAGGAATCACACTACTTCCTCCATTCACATCATCTCTCCGGCCCTCCCTCCCTCTTTCCTCCTTCCTCTCCTCTTCTTCTCCTCCTCCTCTCTCTCCCTCTTTCTTTCTGTTTCCATTTGTCTATCTATCATCTATCTATCTATTATCTATTTATCTATTATCTATCTATCTATCTATCTATCTATCTATCTATCTATCTATCATCTATCTATCTTGTAATATAGCCCTGGAAGGACACACATTTGAAATCTTACTGTCTCCTGAGAGTTTTCCTTTCTTTACTTTTAGACATTTCTAAGTTGGAAAAGGACTAGGAGTCACCCATTCTCTGATACCTTTAATAATAAATAAACTCATTTCCTGTGCATGGGAGACTTCTCTTGGACGTATCCCACTTGGCTTTCAGACTCCCCCATTTTCTGTGGCCAAATAATAGGAAAATGCTGAAACCATGTCTGAAAATACAACTCTCAGAGTCCTGCTTGGATTAAGACAGGAAATGCCTGTTCACACATATTAGAGGGAAGGAAAACATGAACTGCTCTGTTGGTTCAGATTTGTTTATGTGATTAGCCTGCCGCAATGAAGCCAAGGGAATCAGGAGGCCCAGGGAGTGAGGAATGCCACGAAGTACACAGCCACAGCGGCCCTCAAGGACAAAGAAGCTGAAGGCCTCAGAGGTGTGCGGAGAGATTGTTGTATTGAAAAGTAAGAGGAAGGAAGTGAGAGGACTGTGGAGTTGAATATTGTAAAATATTTCATTTAGCCTAAAACAAGCCCTGCCTTTCAGGGAAACATGGTTCCCAATGCTTCCATGGAATAAACCTATCTAAAAACCAGTCTGCTGACTTTCCCCAATAATATCTACCACTAATGATTCTTCCCCTTCATATAATTTGTTTTCCTTTTAAACTAATCATTCATATTTTCTCTCTTATTTCAGATGATGGAAAATGCCCCTTGAGCCCTCACAGGTAAGATGGAAATGTTCTATAATTGGGTACATTTTGCTAGTTGGACTTTCTCATCGACTAGAGCAGGATAGTCACATAGCGTCTTAATCACTTTCTCATTGCTGGGACAAAACACCTGGCAGGAGGTTTATTTTAGTGCACAGTCTGTAGCGCCTTCATTCCACAGTAGCTGGCTTGAAGGCAGGGTGGTATGGCAGAGGGGCATGACCAAGGAGAAACAGTCCACGGCATGGCACGTGGGAAGCAGGGAAAATTCCTTCTTCTTTCATTTTTTATTCCATCCAGGCTACAAGCCTATTGGTTTGTGCCACTCACCCCAGGGTGTGTGTTCCATCTTCAGTAAGTCTATCACTCACACTCAGAACCATGCTAAGCAAATCAGAGGACTAAGCCAGTATCACACACATATGATCCAGTGTCACACAACTACGATCTAGTCACTCCCCAAAGCCTCATCTATGAGCACATGAGGCTTTGGGGGAGACATCTAGATATAAACCATAACACATAATGCTTGCCTTCTTTTTAAATAAATCTTTCTCCATGCCCTTTTACTATCCTGAAGTAAAATATGCAGATGATGGCCATAATGTTGTAAAAATACACCAATACCCTAATTAAAATATCAAGGAAAGTGATTTGTAAGAAAAACAAACTGCTAACGCTTCAGCATTATGCTAGCAGATACTATGAGGCTGGTAGAAGCTTGCAGAATTCTCCCAGAAGAACTGGTATGAAGCAGCAGCCAGCTGGACAGCCTGCTGGAGGATACTGCATTAGTGACACCAGCAGCATCACAGACATAGTCAGCAGCAGCCTGATTTTTCAGAGTGGTAAACAACTTTGGCAAAGATTTGTAAAGCCCATTATAATCTTCCCTCAGTGAACGTAGCAATTTCATTTAAAAGATGCCAAAACCACTTAATTATATGTAGAGCAGATCAGTTCCAGGCTCAATGGTTTCTGCCTGTATGCATATGGAACAGGTGTTGCAAAGCTATGTGGACAGCAGGACAGTTCTATATCCTATGCCTATTTGAACATCCAGTAATCTTGGCCCCTGTTCACTGTATGTCCTTAGAAAAAAGTCAGGGGGACAGTACTGCCCTTCTTTAGAAACTACTGCTAGAGTATCTCTGTGTCAGACTGCATTGAAGACTAACAAGTGTACTTTTTTTGTTTGTTAGCCACCTAGGTACATATGGAGTTTTCACAAACACCGCATTTGACCCAAACCCATAAGGTAAGTTGCCTATGAGGACTTTTTTTCACACTGGGGATTGAATCCAAGGCCTTCACACTGAACTAAATCCCTGCCCCTTTTTTATTTTAAGACAGAATCTCACTAAGGTGCTAAGTTGTCTAGGGTGAGCTTGAACTTGTGATCCTCCTGCCTTCGCATCCCAGAGAGCTGGGATTAAAAACATGCGCTAAAAAATAAATAAATAAATAAATAAAAGCATGTGCCATCACACTAGGCTTTTTTTTTTTTAAGGAAATAGAACAATAGAAAGCTTGATTGTTTTTACATAATCATGTATTCAGCTTTAATTATGTATTAAGTTTTCAGGCCATGAAGGAAATTGTATTGGCAACAGGAGATAAATAGGACAATAGAGTAATAACAATGAACTTGTTTAAAGATTTCCATTCCTCCAGGGTAGAAATGTTCTAAGGATATATAAGTTCTAAGGATAAATGTTCTAAGGATATCCTTATTCCAGGATGTGTCACATTCTCATTATTGACTGCTATTTGGTATTGACACCGTGGTGTTGCCTCACTATCCCTTATGCTGCCTCCTGGGGAGACAGAGATAATCTGATAGCATCTTTATCTCAAATAGTGCAGTAGAGATAGTTGAGTTTCCTAGGAAAAGTAACTCAGATGGCAGAAAATCTGGAATCTAGGAAGAGTTTATCTTGAGCTTCAAGGGAGAGATATGATGAAAGATTTCTTGTTTTCTTTAATTTTTTAAAGGAAAAGATACTTATTTTCATTTCTTTGGTTTTATTTTCAGAGACATACCCTTTTCCTAGTCACCTCCTCCAGACTCTCAGGATCCTGCTAAGGAACATGGAACTTCCTGTTAGACTTGACTTCAGCTGTAGCACATCTGTTACAGGTTTCTGTACATATTGTGGATAAAGGACAAGGATACTCCTTCAGATTTGCTCTGGACCAGAGCGGAAGGACTGTGCCACATTCTCGCCTCTCCACCCACCTTCTTCCTGCTCCTCCTCCCTTCTTCCTAAAACACCAGCCAGAGAAGCCAGAAGCAAATGTTTTGACTGTGGTCTGTGGACTTCGACCTGGCTGTCCTGGAAATACTAGTTAGTCAGAGACTGGAGCATCTGATTCACTAGAAAACCAGACTGAGGAGAAGTGAAAGGGAGATGTCTCATTAATTTTGGATTGAAAAAAAGTAGGCATCTTCTACACTGTTGGAAGGCAGGAGCATGTCTAACTTGAAAGAATTCCTACAGGATCTCCAGGAGTCTCCAGCGGTTGCTGTCTCTGAAGGCCCTTAAAACGCTGCTGAAGTTTCTAGAGGAGACTCTAGATGGCGCCAGAGGGTACGAAAGATACGTTACTGTGGAATTTCTCCACCAAAGAACCCAGAGATCAATATTTAAACCTACAAGTAAAGAGATTTCCCACCAAATATCATATTCCTTTATTTATGTTCTGTTCAATAAGGTCTCTGTATATCATGTTGTTTACCGTCAATGTAGTGCACAGTTACAGTTGTCCCAATTACAGTTCGACTGTTCAATGAGTTGGTAAATACTATCCACACCCCTGCTCCATGAGAAAATCAGAGGAGCAGAAAAAGTTTTCACCTTCATGTTCTACAGAGCAGTACAGATATGTTTTACTGGTTATTTAAATCACATGTTTAATAAATATGTCACTGAAAACTACACAGTGTTTACCTGAAATTAATGCAAATATTAGCCAAACAATATATCGTCTTGTTGCAAGGAAATGTAATCTGATGACTCCACCAGGTAGACTGGATACACATAAGCAAACACACAAATGTAAATAGTAAAAGGGTTAATTAAAGAGCTACAAAGATTTTGCAAGAACTTTGTGAGCAATCTTGGGACTTAGGAACATGATACTCACCAAAAGTTTCTCAGAGATGCTGCCAATAGCACCCTTGATGTCAATCCTTATATGTGAATAGGTAGGTATTATATGGCAGTGGTTCTCAGTCTTTTCCCTCAAGTCAGAATCTACACTTGTGAAAGCTCCTAGGGAATTCTGATGGTCTAACGCCTTTGGGAACCACTGGTTTTGTAGATATACAACCATAAGGTATCATTCTTTCTCTTAAGTAGCTTATAATCTAGTTGGGTATTCAACAAGCACCTACACAAAATGATAAAGGGTAGCTGAATGTAGTGGTGCACACCTGCAATTCCAACACTCTGGGAGGTAAGGCAGGAAGATCCCCAAATGAAGTCTAGCTTGTGCAATTTAGCAAGACTGTCTCAAATAGGATAGAATAGAATAGAATAGGAAGAATAGAATAGAATAGAATAGAATAGAATAGAATAGAATAGAATAGAATAGAATAGAATAATAAGAATAGAATAGAATAATAAAATAATGGGCTGGGGATGTAGTTCAGTGCAAAGGCCTAGGTTCAATACTAGCACCTCCCACAAAAAAGCTAAAGGGTAATTATACTTTGAACAGTGGCATTAGAATTTATAAAATGGAAAAGTAAAAACTGAGTCCAGAATCTGGAAGAAGGCTAAGACTACCGACTTTAAAAGCTGGGCAAAGAAAGAAGGAGAGAAAAAGCATTCTGTGTCGAATGCTATCAGCGAATGAGCAGACAGACAGATGGGGTAGGGAATATGCTGCTGCGGAGCCTGATGTCATTTCCTGAGATGTCGCCAGGATACAACTTGCTAAATACATTGATGCCATAAAGCATAGGCAGAAGCTCAGGTCCCTGTGATGCTTCAGATAACACACGTCTCAGATCCTCTATCAATGGAAAAATAAAATTCAAGGCAGGGCAAGACAGTAAGCTCCTTCCTGAAGTATCAGAGACCCTGAGAGCAGGAAGTGTAATTAGAAATAAGCCCATGCTGTGTGCTCTATAAATGCTAGGAACACTATATTAACAAGATCCTTTTATCCTCCCAATAGTCCTATCAGGAAAGATTAATCTCCTCCCAGTTGTTTGCAGATGTCAAAACTGCACTCTACTTAAAGACTTCATATCACAGTAATGTGTGCACCCACGTTTACAGCAGCATAACTCATACTAGCTAAGTCTTGGAAGCAGCCAATATGTCCATCAACAGCAGAATGGATAAAGAAAATGTGGTATTTACACATCATGGAATACCACTCTGCTCTCTGCCACAAAGGAAAATAAACTTGAGTCATTTATGGGAAAATGGATGCACCTTGAGACCATAATGTTAAGTGAAATAAATTAGACAAGTTTAAATACCACGTGGTTTTTCTTACATGAGAAGCCTAAAATACAAATAAAGAGCAAAATAAAAGACAGATAATAGGAAATAGGGAAATAGATCTTTCTCAAAAAGGAAGGGAATCTATAGATGAAGGGAGGGAGAGGGAAAGAAGGAAATGGAAAGGGGATGAAAAATTAAAATGTGTGATATACACGCCCCGTTCCACACATGGAATGTGAACACGGTGTACTGCAAACATATACTAAGAAAAGAAAGTTAAATTAAAAATTGGGGACCCGGGATGTAGCTCCGTGGCACAGCGTCTGCCTGGCAAGTGCGAGGCCCTGGGTTCCATTCCCAGTACAAAAGAAAACAAAGCTCAAACCAAAACTTGGTTGCTTTGCGAGGGTGTCAGCATTTTCCCAAAATAAAGAGAAAGACATTAAAATAAAGGTGACAGGCTTAAAAGAAGAAGAAGAAGGAACTCTGCTCCAGAGAGGTGGAGTAACTTGCCGCACACCACACAGAGAATAAATAGATCTGAATTCCGGACTGCTGGGGATCGCAGCCAAAGCCCCCGCGGTGCCGCAACTCCCCCCACCCCGCCCCCTGACAATGGTGACAAGCCGTTGCCCAGAGCTGTGCCCTGCTAAAGTGACTCAGGGCAGGCGGCATCCTGCGGCCTGAGAGCACTGTGTTTCCACGCCCACGAAAGGGCACCGACTCGAGGGCGCCGGGTCTCCGCGGGATCCGAGGGTCCGATCTCCGAGCCCGCGGGGAGGGGGCCGGGCACTGAGCCCTGGGAGGGTTCCAGCGGCGACACCGTCGCCGTCCCGCTCGCCCTGCCTAATCAATACCTCCGTCCTCGGGGCCGTGACCCTGATTCCGGGGAGGAATCGCAGGCGGGAGGGACGAGGCTGCGGCGCAGACGGCAGGCACACGCGCCGAGGAACATGTCTCCGAGCCGCGCGCGCCTCTGGGTGCTGCTGGCCCTGGGCGCCGGCCTGGCGGGCTGGGGCGTCCGCGCGGGCCCGGCGGGGGTGCTCCGGGAGTTCTACGTGGCCGCGCAGAGCGTCACCTGGACCTACCGGCCCGAGCCCTCAGATCCCAGGTAACGGGGTTGGGGGTCGGGGGTAGAGAAGGTGCCTTTACAACTGCACCTAGACAGAGAGAAGACTGACTGACTGATTGAGACTGACTGTGACGGGGAAGGAGAAAACAAGAAACGGGAAAAGGGGGGGGGAATCCATACACACACACACACACACACACACACACACACACACACAATAGCTAAGTTAATTGTACTACTAATTTCTATTAGTTGATTGAAAGGAACAGTTAATGCTTATATTGTTTAATCAAATTTGCATGCCTATATCTTGTAATCCGAGCAACTGCTTTGATGATAACAATGTGTAATATAATAACCATTGTTAATTTCCTATCATCTTGTTTTGAAATTCTGTATCGTTTCTTTCTCCCTTTAAAATAAAAAGATTTAAAAACTGATTTCAGGTAAGTATATACAGTTAATAAAGTGCACGTGATGGGTTTATTTCGTTCATTAGACTTGTAGTTTTGCCTCTGCTCATACAGTTCATCCTTCGAAGATGCAGAGAAGATCCACCTGGGTTTGTGATATGCTGCCTCCTTTTCAAGAGTTTGTTTTCAACACAGCTTTGTTAGTTTGCTTACCTGGCTAGTATGCTTATTTGTTACTATGCTTAATTTGTCAGTATGCTTAACTGCTTCAAAAGCACCGGGCTCTACCTCCTTCATTAGCGCCTTCCTACGAAGTCCTTTTCTGGCGTTCTAAGAGTCTGCCATTTACAAGGAACCAACTACATAGGGTTTAGTCTCTGGCTACTTAGCTTCATCTTCTAAAAGTAAAGATGCTTACTCTGCACTTTACTATAAGCAGATAATTGAGTAACTACTGCCAGAGTCTCTTACAAATGACTCTGAAAATGAAGTAGCATTAGTTCTGCTTCATCCGTTTGACTTATTCATGGCTATTTCATATGATCTTCATTTTTTTCTTTAAATTAATTCCTGGAATATGGCTTTCCCTGGATATGTTGGTAAAATCACTACTAAAGGGCAATTGTGACTAGGAAGGTTTAAATAATTTTTTGAGTTACAAACTATTTTTCTAATTGAAAGGTTTAAAAACAAGACTTCCCAGAAATGAACCAAATCATACGGTCCATTCAATATTTCCAGTTAGTTTCATTTTTTAATTTGTTTTGAATGGTAAACCTCCTACTGTGACTGACTCACTTTTTTAAAACACTCAACATTTGATTGTGAAATATAGGTTCCTCTTTACAAAACCAAAGCAATTTGCCAAAAAAATGTAATATTTTTGACCACCTTTGTGTATAATATTAATCCTTTCAAAAATTTCAGTGGAACTAGGTTATTTTGGAGGGTGTTACATACTACCTTGGCCTTAGAAGAAGAAACATCTCCTTTTATAAATAATAATTTTTAAAATTTGCATTTCAAGGTGATATTCTAAGTAATACCCCTGCTCTTAAGGGACTTCCATTACCTAAAACCCCAAAGGAAATAACAGTCTTTCCAACACTCATGTCTGTTCATGGGTAGAGCACACACTCCTTGGGGGGCTTTCTTGTAGCATGTTGCGTTTGTTACTTGGGAGTAGGGGAGATAATGGGGAGATCAAAGGATACAAAGTTAAAGATGAACAAAGCCAGCCTTGCATGATAGTGCAAATTTGTAATCTCAGCACTCTGGAAGGCTGAAGCAGGAGGATCACAGTTCCAGCCCACCATTTAGCAACTTAGTGAGACCCTGTCTCAAACTCTAAAAAAGGATTTGGGATGTAGTTCAGTGTAAAGGTCCTGGGTTTGGTCTGAAGTAATGTTAAAATAAAAAGATGGAATGAACCTGACATGAGGACTACAGCTATTAACAGTGTATCAGCAAGTTGTCACCCAGTGAGGAAGGAAAAATGAAGACTGACAAGGCAGTCAAGCTGGAAAGTTTTTCCTTACTGGTCTTTACCATTCCTGTGAAGTATGGTACCATAGTTATTAAGATTCTGATCCCCCATTTGACCTAGAAATAGAGAATAAAGTAGTGGTTAACTGGGTTGAGACAGAGAAGAAGAAACGATTGGCTGTATTATTTATGAGCTGTATCGTCTTAGAAGATCACTTCATCTTCCAAGACAGTTTCTTCATTTATTTCCAGCCCTTACTCTACTACCTCTCTCCCTCCATTCTTTCAACTAGAAATAAGGTCCAGCAAATTGATACTAATTTATGATGTTTTCCAGGAGCTTAACGTTGTATTTTGAAAGTTAGGCATTTAAAAAAAAACCTATATGTGCTAGATCAGTTTAAAATAGCACACATATTTGCTTATAAGTGATTTGTTCATATTTTTAATCACTTAAAATCTAAAGTTTGAGTTCACACTATGATTTTTAGGTTCCTTTTTAGAAAATTGATTCCGAGAAACAATATGAGGAGAGCCTAGATCTGTGGGAAAATGTTTGCTTATCACAGCACACTTTTTAAAGAAAACAACAATTCCATCCTTCATTTTACTTATTTTTCATATTTACAAACCTTACATTTCTAAAATATAATAGAAATAGTTATTCTATAGAAGTCTGAGGGTGTGAGGAATCTTTTTTGTAATGTGAACAGATGTTATATTCATCTTTCAAATTAGGTTTTGTATTTTATTTCCAGTTTGAATCCTTTTTCACCTTCCTTTAAGAAAATTGTCTACAGAGAGTATGAACCACATTTTAAGAAAGAAAAACCACGACCTAGCATTTCAGGTAAGCCTAAAGTATATTTTTAAAGATAAATTTCTACGGATAATATGGTATTCGTTTGTACCGAAAATATCCTTTGTGCGTTGTTTTTAACCTCTGTTGGTTATATAATGTATGGGCTCAGTGCACAGGGAGAAAGTGGGACCCTGTGCTCATATTGTTGAAAAATTTAAATCAGTGATGGTACCACATTAAGCCAAACGGTGGCCCTTCTGTGCATGGGTCCCTGCGAAACCACACAGGTCACATGTCCATGAAGCCAGTGATGTTTTTTAATCTTGGTTAGCATAGTTAAACAAGACTTTTGAGCATTTGAATTTATATTCATTTATCCAAGAAGCCACTGTGTCGCTGTAGCTGTGGGTGTGGCATTGAATTCAGCACCACGGATGCTGCAGACTCCTACCTTACCTTCATGGGGCAGTGGTCCAGTTCAGTAAGCCTTAACTGAACAAGGTTTTGTTTCCATCTGCCTTCCCAGACACAGTCAAAGGGACTATGTACAGGGATTCTCTGCATCTGCCTTTTCCATCTACTCTCCTGTTCACTGTGAGGAACCAAATGGCTGCGAATTTTCAAGAAGATTTTTTCATTTTGTGTCATCTTTCCCTTAATCAAAGAAACTAAGTTGAGTAGCGGTCTATGAGCTGATCTTTGGGGAAATATTTCATAGGAATGACACAGGTGATCAAAGGAGAACCCCTCTATTTGGGTCATTTTGTCAGTAATTCACCCACCCTTCCCCTGGCCAGGTCTTCACACCTGTCATCATTCCCATACTCACCCTCCACCTCTCCTGTTCATCTCAGTACCCTGAATCTGATGATCACCTGTAATCTTCAACCTTTCCTCAACTTCCCTTCAGTCACAAATTAATAACAAAGGCACACTTGGGTGTACAGGCCTATAATCCCAAAACTCTGGGAGGCTGAGGCAGGAAAATTGGAAATTTGAGCCCAGCCTGGACAACTTAGCAGTTTAGCAAGACCCTATCTCGAAAGAAAGAAAGAAAGAAAGAAAGAAAGAAAGAAAGAAAGAAAGAAAGAAAAACAGAAAGAGGGCCTGGGGATGTAGCTGCAGGCAAAGACTCTGGGTTTGATCCCCAGGATCAGGAAAAAAAAAAAATCAACAAAGCAAAATACATGTTCAGATAAATCCCTATATTAGGGGAGGAAAAAGAAAAACTCACCTTGACCCTACCCACCTTTTCCTTTTCTCTCCCTGGAGTTTCTGCCATTCTCTACATCCTCTCCTTACATTCCTTCCCTCATCCATTTCAGTGTGACTAAGATTACCATCACAAAAGGGCATCAATGATCCCCAGATGCCAGTGCCCATGGCTCCTTTCCAGTTCCTTCCCCACTACTGAGATCCTTAGCACTCTCCCTTCTTGAAATTCTCTCTTTGCCTGGTTGGCCTACTGCCACTTCCCTTGGTTTTTTTCTGATCCCTTAGCGATTTTTCTCCATTTTCCCCACTGTACCTTCTTCGTCCACGTTCCATCCTCCAGCACCACAAGGTCTTTCACACCTCCCTGCCCAGAACTCATGTCCTTTCCAAAGCTGTACTGATTGCTCCCCAATCACAGCAGGAACAACTCTTCCTCTTCCTTTATCCCCCAGTACTGAGTAAACTAATTCTTGTTAGGGATGTTGTGGTTGATCAATGAAGTTAACAAGCAGAGTACTTACAGCAGTGGGAACACATCATCAGCACTCAATATAAGTTAGCTACATTATCAAGACCTTTGCTATTGTGATTATTAATCATATTTCCAGTAGATCATATATCTCTTTTATAGATATCTACATATCCATATTCCTTCACTCTATATATTTTGGTAGTTGATCATTCATATATTCACTTACCCTTAAGTAAATACACTTTTAAGTATTATTTTGTTTTTCAAAAAATTGTTTTGAGAATGACTACACTGCAGACTCCAGGGATATAAAAGTGAGTAACACCTGGACTCTGACTTTCAGGTGCCTTCTGGTTACTGGGGATGCCCTACAAGTAGATAAATAGTTGTAGCATAGTGACAAAGAAGAACTATGAAGAGAGGCTACAGTAGGACATAGGAGACCTATCTCCAGTCCAGTGGTCACAAATGTCTTCCCACTTCTCTGTTGATGGCTGAAAAAAATAAAAGAGAGTAGGAGCTTGGAAAGTCAAGTGGAGGGGAAGTGTGGAGATGCACTTGGGACCAAGGGAGCAGTACTGTGTTCAGACTTCGAGTTTGAGATGTCTGTACAGTATATACCTAGCAAAGTGAAAGGAGCTGCTGGTGTAGAATTCTGGCCTGTAGGAGAGGAAACCTGAGCTAGATATAAATATTTAGAAGGCATTGGCATAAATATTTAGAAGGAAGCAGATGGCACATGAAGTTCAGGAGGCTGAGAGATCACCCAGGAAGCACAGGAGAGGGGGCTGAGACAGAGCTCAAAGGAGCAACAAAGTCCAAGGGATGAGCCAAGAAAGAAAGGTTCACCAAGAAGCTTGAGCACATCTGTCCAGAGAAGGCAGAGGACAGCTAGAGAATGAGGTATTCTGGAAGCAAATGACCAAAAGTCCCCACAAGCTACTGGTACAGGGACTCAAAGGCTGCCTTTGTCATGGACAGGTAGGGCAAGATCATATGAAGGAGAGGGCTTAAGGACTGAATGGAAAGTGAGAAAAAGGAGGCAGAAGGAATTTACAGATAATTCAGTCCAGAAACTTGGCTCCGCAAAGGAGGAAAGACAGTGGCTCTAGAGGGAAATGAAGGATTTAAGGATATTTGGAGCTTTACAGAAAGGAATATAGAAACAATGTTTAAGGGAGAAGGAAAAGATAAAGACATCTGAGGAAAAATAATGGATGGTGCAAGGTTCAGAAGCAGCAGAAAGCTCTGAACTTTAAAGCTTGGGCTGGCCCACAGTTGGCTAGAAGGGCTCCCACCTCCTTTGAGTGAAGGAGGAACAGTAAGGTTGTCCATAAAATGACATTCATACCCGTGGGCAGGAAGTGGAAAGATCTCTTGTCCTCTACCACAGAGCCTGTTCAGTTTCATACTCCAGCTTCCAGCTTAACATGCATAACAGACACTCAAGGACTGTTTAACTCAGTTCATCTATAGGTGGAAAACATATTCACTAAGCCTAGAAAAGAGGAATTGGGAACTATCTGAAGCTCCACCTCTTATGGCTTTTGCCAAATTATCCAAGTTTAATGCCATTTCTAGGTAAGATATTGTACTGAGTGCCACAACAGAGAGAGGACCAATTCTGGGCTTGATACCTTAAAGCAGTGGTGGTGAACCTATGGCACATGTGCCACAGCAGGCTGTTTGTATCACTGAAAGCTCCAAAAGATTCACCATCACCACCTTAAAGCAATAAGGAGGCATATGTAGTTTTTGAAGAGGAGAGTGCCCTGATGGAAATCCTATCAGATGATTAACTTTTGTAGTGATTTCCTGATTTAACCTTATTACTGAAAAGTAGACCTTGGGAGTTGATAAGAACAGCCTTGGATTTATGTTTATGTTTGTTTTGTTTTAAACATTACTGTTATGGTTTGAATCTGTGTGTGCCTCCCAAAGCCTCAAGCGGCCAGGCTTGAGGGGCAGTCTATTAGAGTTTGAATATGGGTGTGAGAGCTGCACCTGCCCGGGAGTGGATATTTTGCATATGTAAGGGAGAGGAAAGGAGTGCTTGGAGTGTTCCTCCCCCATTCCGACCTGGTGTGTGGTTGCTGCTTAGCTGTGTTCTGCTGCCCTGAGCGCTAGGTCTCTGCCATGTGCCACTCTGCCTTATAAGCTGCCAAGTACAGACTGAAACTTCCATGAACTGTAAGCGAAATAAACCTTTCCTTCCTTAATTTTGGGCGTCAGGTATTTTGTCCCAGCAGCGAGAAAAAAGTAACCAAGACAATTACCTTCATGTCAAATCCTTTGTCTCCTAGAATGTATTTGTTTCAGATGAGCTAAGACATTGAAATACCCAGTTTTGGCTGCACCAGTGGCCTGTCCTGTGGCATGTAATGAATTCCTCTCTGGGGAGCAGAGACCTGGATTATCGATCTCCTGCAGTCCTTTCCAACTCGACACCTGCAGGCCATGCTTCCTTCCCTGTGCCCTACAGTGGTTTTCCCTGCCCCATCACATAGCCCTGGGCATTGAGAAGGTGGGAAAGGGCTTAGGCCACCCAGCTGAGGGAGAAGCTAAAGAGCAGCTCAAAAAACATTCAGCCACATGTCTGCCTACTTGTATTTGATTTGCCTGAATAAAAACACCTTTCAGTTTTGCTTTAATGCTGAAGAAGCAGGAAGGGAGGCTGAATAAATACCCCAACTGCCCACTGAAGTAAGATGTCTCTAGGAAGCTGTTCTGGGCATCCAGCATGTGCAGCCATGTGATGTCACCTATCAAATCAGCCAAGTAAGGGATCCATAGTGACAAAATGCAGTGCACACAATGATAGCATGGTCAGCACAGACTGTGCTCATGGGCATCCCGGGCAGGGGGATGGCCAGTGGGGACACCATGACCAGCCAAGATCAAAGTGGCAGGGTTAGCCAATGGAGTCACGCATGGTCCACAGCCAAGAAAGGGGATGACTTCTCCACTCTTTCTGGACAATGAGGTCTGAACCTGCTCTGTAGGACGTGGTAGAAAAAGCTTTGGCTTAGCAGTCCAGAGACTTGGGTTCTAGTTCCAGAAATGCCATCAAGTCACTGACTGACCCACAGCAAGCCACCCTACTCCTCCACCCTACTTCTAGGCTTCGTTAACCAGTTCAAATATAAGGGTTGAACTTGAACTATGTGAGCTCCATGACATCACTGTGCAGAGCTCACATAGAACAAACAAAAGGCTTTGGGCAAAGAACAGTGTAAACTGCTGGACTGGCAGCACAGTGGAAGGAACAGTAGGTAAGAAGACAGGTGTAGGGACAGATGTGATCAGAGACGATAGCTTACCATGGCTGTGTAACCACGGGCACAAACCTATTTCCTCAAAACAAACTGAATTTGTTTCCTCTCTTACAGTCTACATGTCAGAGGTCCAAAATGTGCTTCACTCTGTTAAAATCAAGGTGTGGCAAATGCTGTTATTCTGGAGGCTCAAGAGTAGAATCATTTCCTTGTTTCAATTGCTAGACACTGCCTATGTTTCTGGGTCTGCAGCCCCTTTCTCTACCCTCAAGGCCAGCAGAAAGCATATTCCAATCTCTTTCTGAGATCCTCCACATCTCTCTTATAAGGACCTTTGGGACTGCTTTGTGCCTATCAGATTACCCAGAAATACCTCTCCATCCCAAGGCCCTGATTTTTGCTATGTGCAGAGCCCCTTGCCATATAAGGCAGCATACTCACAGACCTGAGGGAGAGACATGACTCCACCTACCCCACCCACCAGACGAAACCCTCCCACAGTGTCCTGCATGCACCTTTACCCCCCACGTCCCACACCAGAACCCCACAGGCCACCCATGGCAACCTGGCCTTCCTCATCCCTCATCCAACCCATCATAAGTCCTTCAAACTCTATCTCTCAAGTAGAAATCTAATCCATTCTTTTCTCATCATCTCCACTGCAACCTTCATCTCACCAATGTCTCTTTCAGAGCCTTCCCTCAGCATCTTCTCTGGTTTCTTACCAGGCCATTCTCCACAAAGTCAGCTGGAGATTTAAAAACCAAAATCGGGTCCATGTTGTGCTCTTGCTGAAAACTCTTTAGTGGCCTTCAAATGCTATTGGGTTAAAGGCAAAGCTCTAAAAAGCCAACATGCCCCCAAATGATGGGAACTCCCATGGTACCATCAGCTTTACTTTCTGCCTCACTGTCTTGCCCACTGAGCTCTTTCACTGCCATCTCTCAGTCATCTGATTAGATCACATCAGGGCCTTTGTACATGCTAATACCACTCCCTGGTGAGATCTCTCCTGCCTCCTTCCAGTCTGCCTTTGGACTTCAATTAAAGTATGTCACTTCCTTGAGAAAGTGCTTCTAACCATGACCATTGCTTACCTCCATAATTATACTAAACCTTCTGTAAATACTCTTCAGGGTATTTTGTACTTTTCTTTCGTAATGCTTACAGTTAATAATCAAAGATTTATATGATCATTTGTTAAAATCTGTCTCTCCTACTATCTTATAAACTCTATGAAGGTAGGGAGTGTATCTATTTTACACTTTTATGTGTCAATACAATTCTGACCCTACAATAATGTGGGAAATTATTATTTGTTGAGTGAATGAATGAATGAATGAATACAAGG
The DNA here is from genome assembly GCF_000276665.1 of Chinchilla lanigera. Taxonomy (NCBI): domain Eukaryota; kingdom Metazoa; phylum Chordata; class Mammalia; order Rodentia; family Chinchillidae; genus Chinchilla; species Chinchilla lanigera. The sequence continues at coordinate 7,704,477 of NW_004955462.1, forward strand.
TAGGGGTGTAGTATAAAGAGTTTAAAGCTCAATATCTAGAGTTAGACAGAATTAAGTTTAAATTATAGCTTTGCCTCTTTTTAGTTGTGTGGTATTGGACAAGATACAGTACTTAAACTTCCTGAGGCCCAGTTCTATCATGCATAATGTGAAAATCTCAATATGTAACTCAAACATTTATTGTGGGGATTGATACAAGGGTCCACATTGCTCAAATATATCTTGAGGACAGTTAGTGGATGTCTTGTCATAATTACCATCACTACAAGTGAATGTGGGTTGAACTCCACACCTGTCAGAACTTCCATCTCCTGCCTCCATGACCTCTAATGGGCAGAGGCCAATTCCATGAGAGCTTATGGATGGTCCAGAGGTAAGAACAGTTGGTTCCTAGCACCTGTCCAAGGTGGGGCTTTGGTGATAGATCCACAAGACCTAAAGGATGCCAGAATAGTGGGGGACCACATGTTGCAGTGGAGGCTCACAAGCTCTACCTCCAGAGCTGAGCTGAGGTGCTAATGGGATCCTTTCTTTCAGTAAGACTCTATGTTATTCTGAAGTGGAGACTTCGAGGGCTATGCTTTAGCTGACTGTAGTATATAACTACTCAAAACTGTGACTCAGACATCAGCACTTCCATTAATTCCCTGGACAGAAGTGGTCCTGCATCTTTGGCACCCATGTATCTTGTCCGTATCTCAGTGGCGGGTTCTACCATCTATCACCACACTACTGGTGAGCTCCTGGTGGGCAGGCCCTGTGTCTTATTTATTCCTGCAGCCACAGAAGCCAGCACAGTGCCTGTCCTGCAGCAAGTAAAACCCCACTCTAACCCGCTGCCCCCATGTGCCCCTCATCGCAGTAACCAATAACACTGTCTACCCAGTTACTTAGATCAAAACCTCCAGGTCATCCTTGACTTCTCCTCTTTGAAGCCACATCAAATCCATCAGAAAACGCCATGGGCTTTTCCATCAATCGTGTCCAGATTACAAACACATTTATCACTTCCCTGCTACCTGCCGGCCCATACACCATTGTCTCTTTCTTTTATTTCCTGATCTCTGCACTCACTCTTTTCACCATACAGACTGCTGTCTGCACTGCAGCTAAGATGAATTTTCCTTTAAAGAAGAAAAAACTGCATACCTGTCAGACCATATCTCTACTGCAGAAAGCTGTAGTGCTTTGCCATTTTACATGGAAAGGAAAACCAAAGTCCTTATCATGACCCATGAGGCCTCACAGGAGCCAAACCCCACCACTACCTACTTTACCTCTTCTCGTTCTTCCTATGCTGTTTTTCTTACTGTTCTTTAGATTCACTAAGCTTACTTCTGATTCAGAAGCCTCAGGGCCAGAGAACTGTGTGATTTTCCCCCTTGTGTCATTCAGGTCTCTGAGGTTCCACCTACTTCAGAGAAATCTACAGTAGCCCCTGCCTCATATCCCCTGAGTAGCTGAAAATGACTTTCTTTCTTTTCTTGACCAAAGACAGTAGTTTCAGCCATGCAATATGGCATACACCTGTGATCTGAGTGCTCTGGGAGGCTGAGGCAACAGGACTGTAAGTTCAAACTCAGCTTGGGCAACTAAGTGACTTAATGAGAGCTTGTCTCAAAATAAACAATAAAAAAGGGCTGACAATGTAGCTCAGTGCAAAGTCCCTGGGTTCAATCTCTGGTACCATAAAAAATAAAGACACAGGTCTCTAAGCAAAGATGGTGCATCTGAGTGGGTTGGACGTGGTCAAAACTGTTTCTCCTTTTCTCTTGACTTGCTGTGGGTCCAGGCCAAGTTCAACCCTCCTGTTTTTATACAACTGCACAGAATGTAGAGTGAATGAGCTTGCAAAGTCTTCAAGATTCCAGAGAAGCAGGTTGACTTCAAGACCAGAAGGAATGACAGCAGTCACTTTGGGGCCTTCCTGCATAGCATCTCTATCTTTGATGATCCTAAACACAGACGATCTTAACTTCTTGTTCCCATAGGACTTCTTGGGCCTACTTTATATGCTGAAGTTGGAGACATCATGAAAGTTCACTTTAAGAATAAGGCAGACAAGCCCGTAAGCATCCATCCTCAAGGAATTAAGTACAGTAAATTCTCAGAAGGTGAGAGAAATTTAATATCCCTCTGACAAGAGAAAATGTACAACTCTAACACTACTGTCAAACATTTAAAACTGGTATTGTTAATCATGCATTGTTAGGGAAATCTCCTTTCCTGCAAATGAGAATTATAATAATTATTGCAAGTTTCAGAGATGAAAATCAAAAGCTTCTGAAGCCAACTCTACTTTAGCTTTTCACTAGGTCCTTGTTGTGTAATAGTTGGGTGGGAAAATTACCTAATCTCTATGAAATCCAAGATGTTCACCTTGTTTTTTTTTTGTTTTTCTCCGGTACCGGGAACCAAACTCACGACCTTGCACTTGCCAGGCAGGCGCTTTTGCCGCTGAGCTAAATCCCCAGCCCCAAGATGTTCACCTTGTAAGAGGAATAGTAACACATACATTGTAAGATGGCTTTGTTTTTGCAGGCCATAGGATCTCTGCTTCAATGACTGAACTCTGCCTCTTAATATATAAAAGTAGCCATAGAAAGTATGCCCACGAATGAGCTTGGACGTGTCACAATAAACTTCATTTACAAAAACGGGCAGCTGGCAGGATTGGGCCCAGGAGTTGCTGACATGGTGACACAGGACCAGCTCAATGGCAAACAGATAACACTTAACCCACAGTATTTGATGATGGCAGTAAAGTAGTACTACATACTACCTTAGATACAGTGAAATGGTTAAGAACATAAATGGTTAAGAACACACTCAAGTTTTAGCTTTAGCATTTCTATTTCTCTAACTCAAAATCTATGAGCCTCAACTTTCTCATCTGAAAAATGGGAATGATTATACCTACCCAATAAGGTTGCTCTGAGGATTAAATGAGACCATTTAGGTAGTGTTCCTAGGATGTGGTTCCTGGGCTTGGTAAGCCCTCAATAAATGATGAGGCCTCCATGATGATAATGTCATCAGTGGTCATGAAGACAATGGTGACCAAAGTGACTGCCTCAGCCACATGACACTAAGTACCTGGCATTAATACTGTTCTAATTTCTCCTATTATGTTAACATTCAGATCATAGCAAGCACAGTGGAGTCCTATCAGGAACTAATATAAAAACTGTATCCATGTTTAATAATCAATGGTATAATAACATTTTTAAATAACTTCAGGCTTTTCATATTTCACAAATCTCTTCCTTTTTCCCACATGTTCCAGCAATCATACCATCAAAGAGAGGAATTGGAGATTATTTTATAACATGGGCCTAAAACATGGGCCTTCACCATTGTGAATCTTGGCTTACATACTTACAGCTGTGTGACTTTTGGAAAGTTACTTAACCTCTCTATGACTCAGCCTTGTTATCTATAAAACAAAGATAGTAATCATACACACCTACACAAGTTCGTTGTTATGAAATCCTAGAAAAATACCTAGCATATAAGCCTAGAGAAATATTGGCTATGATAGTATAGAAGATTCCTCAATCAAAATGTGTTCAACTAATTTAATATTTGACAATTATGAGTTAGAAAGTGGTGTTCCCATTTATTGTTTCCTATGTAAATTATTGTCAAACCCATTACCTCTAAGGTGTAAGTGACTGACAGGTCACTACCTACTGTGAACTACTTTCCCCAGGAGGATCTGCACAGATTGAGAAAAAAACAACAAAGCTTAACTGTGATCTTGAGAAGCTACTGTGGCAAGACCCTGGGTTTGCCAGCATGCGCGGGTCTCTCCCTGTCCCAAACATCATACAGTGACATAGTGAACACGGCTTAACCTATGTGTGAACTTCCAGGGGCTGCACCAGGTGTTCAACACAGCAGTGCAGGAAGGGGAATGTTTGCTCAAAAAGCCAAAGTGTCCCTTGTAGGTTCCATTTCAAACATGGGACAGGGCAGAGCTGCGGACTCTGCACCCCAGTGAGGCTGTTTGCACAGTGAGTGGACCTTGCCACACATCCCTCTTCTTTGGATGTTTATTTGTCCCTCTGCTCCCCCACAGTTAGCAATCATGGATGAAAAATCACTCAAAACACTCCACAGTTCCCCCTGGTGACCAGACTACTGGCACTGATCAGTGCCTCTGTGTCCATGAATCTGAGAAAGATAAATGCAGGTGTGTGGGGAAAGTCAAATTTGATCTTGAAAATGAAATGAAATCTAGTAAACCATGTTCTTCATATTAAAAGACAAGCCTTCCATTCATTTTATCATGCCTTCTATATATCTCCCACTGTCATGGCCTCCCTTGACATTTTGAGGCCTTTTTCTCAGGAATGAGGATAAACTCAGATGATGCTGAGCCAGCTATGAGAGAATCCAGATTCCTTTTTCTCAGAGGTAGACACGTGAGAGAGAAATGGCAAGCACTGAAATGGTACAATAGCTTTGAAAAATCCCACTAGTGCATCTGGCAAGGGTGGGTGACCCTTTTTGACAGAGATCAAATTATGATTTATAAAAATGCTTACCTTTCCTTTAGAAATGTATTTAATAGGAATAGTTTTAAATCAGGAAGTAAAATATCTGTAGTTGTACATAATTATCTGAAAGCTTTCTATCATTACAAGGGCTAAAACTTCTGAAACTTTGTAAGTAGCATGCTGTGTGAAAATCACATCCTTGAGAAAATTCTGTTATTCAGTAGAGTTTTCAAAGTTGTTCTGATCATTTTCAAAGATGTTTTGGTCATTACCTTTAGAAAGTTTGTTTCATAATAAATCTTAATAGTATTCTTCATTTGATTTATAACACTCATAGTTTAAATATGTGAGTTTCATTATGAGTATTACACCACAAAATTAGTTCTGTAATATCTAGCCATCTGCTGGTTATCCAACGCTCTGAATTTAAAAAATTCACTATAGATTGTTCCTTGCATCTAAATGTTTCCAAATTCTCTCTTTGAAAACTTACTCTTCTAAATTTTTCCAAAGCATTCCAATGTTTGATAAATTATAGGTGATTATATTTTTTATCTTTCATCTAGATATTTTGTACTTACATACACACTTCATTGAATATACAATAAATGGCCAAAACAAACTGTAACGGCCAACATAATAATTCTCATATTTGTCTGTTTGTTTTCCTGAGAAACTATCTTGTAGATAACAATATGTAAAACAATAACCATTGATAATTTCCTACCACTTTGTCTGTAATTTGGTAAGCCCCCCCATTATTATGTTATCCTTCTTTTACTCTTTAAAATAAAAAAAAATTTTTTAAAATAATTCTCATAAAGCACATAAAGTGAACTCCCATTCAAAAGAGATTTGTGGGGCTGGGGATTTAGCTCAGCGGCAAAAGCGCCTGCCTGGCAAGCGCAAGGTCGTGAGTTCGGTTCCCAGTACCGGAGAAAAACCAAAAAAAAAACAAAAGAGATTTGTGTGTCCTTAGCAGTGGAATTGGGCTCCTTGCAAAGCAACAGCATTTTCATTTGCCCATTGCTTATAGTTGTGATAAGAATGTTCCGAATCTTTGAATGCACTGAAGCATTCACCAAGTTTATGAAATGAAGAGGAAAGGAGTTGTTAACAAAAATAAGGGGAGGATTTAATGAATGAGCACCCTAGTGGGGAACCAAAAGAGTTCTTTTTGCAATTTCACTTTTCTAAAGCTTGTACACACCATTTTACATTTTTTAAAAAACGCTGAAAGCCTTCTGGCAAATAATTAGTACACCACGACAAGTATAAACACACTACAAAGCTGACCATGGACTGTGCAGGAAGCAAAGAGAACTCAGTAAATATAAAATGAAGGACAACCATTATGCAAAGCATTTATTCTAGCATGAAGCTGAGCAAGGACTTTTTGTGCCCTGGCACAGTAGTTGTTCACGTCCATTTTTCCTTTTTCAGTTTAGAGTTTTAATTTTTTATTTTGAGTTCAAAGTCAAAATCAGATTCAGCAAAAATGCATTTCACAAATGGGTAGTCAAAATAGCTGCTGTTTTTGTTTTATACCTGACATTCTGTAGGTTGTAAAAGCAAAGATACAACATGTCTGTTTTATTCTAGAGTAAAGGCAAAATAATTTGAAATGAAAAGAAAACACTGATAAAATTATCCCCCAGCTACCTCATTAGTTACCCGCAGTTGTGTAATTATAGACTATGTCCCTCTTGCAGGTGTGGCTCATCATTTGTTTCAGTATACTGTACCTTTTAATCATCTGCTCAATTATTTGTCATTTATCTTGCATTTAACTGACAAATAAATTCTTAATAATTTATTTTAGTCAATGGTACAGTCATTGATTTGTGTAGCTTCAAGGACACTTTCAATATCTACATATATACCAAAATGTCATGGTACATACTCTGAATGTGTATATAGACAAAATTTTTAAAATCTACTATGTGTTAAAATAAATGTGGATGTGAGCCACTGACTATTTACAAATAAGTCTGATGTCATTAAAAATCAGTCACGCTGTACCTAGCCCAAGTGTTCTGGCACTTTAGGTAATTCATAGATACTGATATTGCTGGATTCTCCTTCCAGAAAAGTGTGTTCTAACTATGGTCTTGGGACTGAGTGGCCCTAGTAAAACTCTAAAGGGGAGCTCAGCACAACCAAGGAACCCACTGCATTCATGCTACTGTTAACTGCGCTGAACTCACAGGGTACAGGCCTGACTGCTTTCCATTTGCACCTGGTCCCTGGCCCAGAGCTGATGAGGCTGAGGATAATCAATTTTGAACTAAACTGAAGGACTGAGATCTTCCTAGAAAACAGGGACTATGTGTTATTTTCTTTTTGCCTTGAAATTTATTGATCTTTTTCTGGTGATAGTGAACAGTTACTTTGGCTTATTGCCATTTTTTAAAATCATTTTTAGAAAAGATCTGTCACTGCAACAGACTGGATGTTTGTGTCTCCCCCGGAGTCATATGTTGGAACCCAGGTCCCCATTGGGATGGTACCAGGGGTGGGACCTGGGGGTTCGGTGGGGGAGTTAAGTCATAAAGGCAGAGCCCTCAAGATGGGTTTGTGGCCTGTGAAAGAGATCCCTAGAGGAGCTCTCATATCCTCTTTCTGCCTTATGCACATCCAATGAGAAAAAAGCAGTGTGTAACCCAGGAGGGGTGCTCAGAAGAAGCCCACCATGCTGGAACCCTGGCCTCCACATTCCAGCTTCTAAGGATGTGGGAAGTGTCTGCCATTTAGAAGACCAAGCTAAAAGGGTTACCGATTTCCATCTTTCTTACGTGTGTTACAAGAAATCAACAACACTTAAGCTATATCTAATCCAAAGTAAAATTTAAAAGGAAAGAAGCTATGTTAATCATCTGTATCTGAGAAAGAAAACACTTAACTAAAATCCTAAGGTATATTACCACAGGCTGCCAAAGCAGTTGTTAGGTGATAGGCATATATTTTTCAATCCTCAAAACCCATCAAAAATGACATTATTTCCAGGAAAAAAAGGGCTATATTATCTTAGATTCTGAATGAGGAAAAAAAAAAAGGAAAAAAGGCTAAGAGAGACATGGAGAAATTTTCCCAAGTTCACATAGGAAGTATGACCAAAACATTTGAACCTTGGCCTTAATTTATGTGCTTTCTCCCACAACCTAGTGGGAGAAAATATCATTATTCATACATCTCACAAATATTTAGTTACAAATTGTGATGAGTGCTATTTATGAAATCCTTGCAGCACAATCAGAGGCCAGGGAAGGGATAAGCTACTATGTAACTGGACATCTGAAAGATGAACATGGAAAAGAAAAGGAGAACATTAAAAGTTACCTTTTATCCTACAAAAAAAAAAAATCCCACTCTGTCTTTTGGAGAACTTGTGAAGGCAATGGAAAGAAAGCCATTTTCTACAGTAGGAATCCCCTGGGATGTTTGAACGGCTAGAACAGTGCACACTTCATGTCCAGAAACACCAATTTTCAACCCCATGAGGCAGTGAAGCCTGAGGAAGGGCTGGCAGGTTTGGTACTCCCACCGTGCGGCTCACAACTAGCTGTGCTGCATGCAGTCATCACACAGTGTTTGACCTGGCAGGGCCACCCTCCTTACCCATCCTGTTTGCACTTTGCTTTCGAGAACTCTTTTGTAACTTTCCGGAGATAAAGCTCACTGTTTGTCAATTGAGAGTCTTCTTCATACACTCTTTTTTCTTTTAGACTAGAATAATCTTATAACTCATTGGAAGTTATTTGATGTTTTATCATTTCTCTGCTCCTGATAATTTGAATATTCCAGCCCTAAAGTAAATATTTGATTCACAGTCACTATCAAGCCATCTTTTAAAAGGGAACAAGACACAACAGAGTCCAATGTTAAGCTCTATACCAGCACAAGGGTCGAGACACAGGTGTCTGGAGTAGCCAGGTAGGTAATTCAGTGAAAATATGTGTCCAGTAGATACCGTGATCAGAAAGCAGAAGACCACTGCCAAGATTGGTCCAGCCAAATACTATGCAGTAGCTTGGGCTACAGTATCAGATCTCTCGGATTTTAGTTGTATTTTTTAAAAGGAAACCAGGAATTCAGACTCTTGTATAACATTTCCAGATTTTCTAAAATGTTGGTATTTAATCTGCTTTAACACCATACAGTCAGAACAAAACACACCCACATGCTGTGACTTGGCTCTAATCCACAGGACCTTAAGTATTAGGAGTTCAATAAGCACATATCAAGCATCTTCTCCATGCTTCCCCAGTACTGTTGAAGACACCAGAGATACCAGCATAAACACAGTCCTGAACCTTCCCTTAAGGAGGTCATACTTTGGCAACCAAATGTGCAGAATGCAAACAATCTAGTAGAAATATGAATCATATAGTATCCCAAGTATTTAACTGCAAATCTTGATCATATGAGAAAAGTATGTAGTAGAGTCAGAGGTAAATAAAAGGGTAAACTGGCATTAAGTTAAATGATAAGGGTGCATTTATTCACAGGAACACCAAGCAGATGGCTCTAAGCAGAGGGAACAGTATATATCTGCAAAGACTAGGAAGTAGGTTAGGACTCAGCATGTTGGGAGACCTGACTCAGGGATCAATGGAAAGACTCACACATGATAAGACTAGACAGAGAAGAAGAAACAGGGAATCAGACATGGATCTGCAGTCTGTGTTAAGGATTTTGTGCCATCAGTGAATGCAGATGTACCTATTCAACCCTTCCATTTATGGCTTCTATGCTTAGTGGCTTAGATGTAGAGAAGTGCCTATCACTGTTCTACCTCACTATCCCATGAGCAATGACTTCATAATATGCCTGTTTCCCATCCCCACCTGAAGAACCCAGATATATTCAGATCCCAGGCAAACTCATGCAGTGTTCTAAGTGGAAAAGAGTTTCAAAAGATGGAAAAGAGGAAGATACAGTTAAACAAGGGAAATTGATGTTGCAGCCATGTAAAACTGTAAGGTAGCTGTTATAAATCTTCTCCATATGTTCCAGAGAGTAGAGAAAAGTATGAGCATAATCGAGAGATGAAAGATATAAAAATGTACAAGTGGAATTTTTATAGTTGAACCCAGCAGCTGAAAAGAATACTAGATGAAATTAACAATAGATAAAGCACTGTAGAAGAAAACACTAGAAAACATGAGTACTTAGCAATAAAAACTATTCAGAATGAAGCACAGAGATTTTAAAATGAGCCTGAGCAAAATGAGCAGAACATCAGTTAGCTGTGGGACAACATTAAGTGACAGAGTACATATGTAATTGTATCCCAGAATGGTGGGGACAGAAGAAGTATTTGAGCGATCACAGCTGAAAACTTTCCAGATATGATGAAGACCTACAGACTTAAAGAGGCTAGACAAAACCACACCAAAGCACATCACAATCAAGTTGCCAAAAATAATGATAAAGAGAAAGTGTTAAAAGTAGAGAAAAAAGATACATTACATACAGAGGAACATAAATAAATGATAGTAGACTTATTCTAAACAATACAAGTCAGAAGACAAACAAGGACAGGTCTAGACTTTTGGGGGAATCTGTCCACTTAGTATTCTAAGTAAAAAAGATTTTACGGCACACACTTGAAATCACAGTTACTGTGGAGGCAGAGGAAAGAGGATTACAAGTTCAACCTCAGCCTGGGCAACTTAGTGAGATGCTGTCCCAAAACAAAAATTAAAAAGGCCTGGGAACTTAGTTCAGTGCAAGGCCTAGGGTTCAGTTCTCAGTATCAAAAAAGAAAAACAAATATTTCAAAATGAAGGCAAAAGAATGTTGTTCCAGATATATAAAAGAGAGACAATTTCTCACTAGCAAATCAGAGAAAAGGAATTCCTTTAGAAAAGGGCAAATATAGAGAAGTTTTTCCTCATTTCTAACCTCTTGAAAAGGCAATTGTCTAAATAGTAAGATAAAAATAATCATTTGTTGTGACTCAAATTATGCATTCAGAAATAAAATGTGTCAGGTGTGGTGGCCCCTACCTCCCAGCACTCCGGAGGCTGAAGCAGGGGGATTGCCACGAGTCTGAGGCCAGCCTGGGATATAGAGTGAGTTCAAGGCCAGCCTGAATTACAGAGTGAGGTCTTGTCTCAAAAAACAAAACAAAAGTGTAAAACATATTAGAAAAATAGCACAAAGGCTGTGAAGGAAGAAATGGAAATGTATCACTATAAGGTTCTTATAAGTGAAATGGTATAATACTATTTGAAGGGAGATTGTGATAAGTTGAAGATACATATCATAAACTGAAAGGCACTACTAATGAAATAAAAACAAAGCCATTAGTGGAGATTTTTAAAAAGTCGTTTAAAATAACCCAAAAGAGGGGCTGGGGATTTAGCTCAGTGGCACAGTGCCTGCCTGGGAAGCACAAGGTCTTGAGTTCAACTCCCAGTACTGCAAAAAAACAAAAAACAAATAAACAAACAAACAAACAAAAATAACCCAAAAGAAAGCAGGGCAGGAGAGGAAAAGTAACAAAGACCAAATGGAAAAACAGAAGACACATAGTGGAATCATGTTTTAAAACCAGACTCTGGAATGAAGGATCCACTCTTTGCCATGATTGTGACTGTAGCTCTAAGAATGTACACATTGGTTAAAACTCTGCAAATATTAAGCAAAACTTGGTGAACTTTGTTGCATGCACATTATTCCTTGATAAAGATGATGAATGGGAGGGAATAGAGGAGGGAAGAAAGGGTCACAAGAAAGAAACAAGACAGAGAGAGAAAGAAAAAGAGGAAAAGAAAAAGCATAGATGATGAGAAAGAGGGGAGGAAGAAATTAAGCATTTCTGCTTTTAAAAATACAATTACTTAATAGTTCCCACTGGTCCTTTCCCTTCTGTGGAAAACATTTCAGGCTTGGTTACTGTCTTCCCACATCTCCTCTCTGGTGGGCTCACCTTCCACCTCAAGGAAATTATGGAATCAAAGATAACTACCTCCCCAAGAGAAAGTCTGGCAGCTGGTGATAGCAAAACTTCCGCTTAATTACATGAGGAATGGGAAGCAGCCTGGCCCTCCTGGCTCTACATGACACTGACCTTTCCCCTTCCTGAGCTTGCTTGCTCCATCTCTACCACATCTTCCTTTAATTGTGGGGAGCCTCACCCAACCCTCTGCTCTTCTTTTAATCTTGAGCATTTCAGTTCCCTTTCTGTTTCTACACCCCGTTGCTCTCCTGGTAGCAGTCAAGGAACCCTGGAGTTGTCCCGGAAAGTCTAGAGTACCTAGGGCTGTTAATGGATCTTTGGGTGCATGAGGAACAGAAGCAAGAAACCTTAACTTTGGGGCACACACACAGTTCTTATGCACAAAAGCAGATAGGCTGTGTGCAGGAGCTAGACACTGAGGATCTGGGGGAAAGCTGAGATAATCAGATGGTGGAAATGCAGTAAGAGATAACACAGGGCAGAGGGTAGTTGCAGAGGGAAGGAAGTTATGACAGCTCCAGAGCCAAGCAAAACAGTATATACACAATTCTAAGTACATAAGTGTGAACAAGATGAGCAGTTAAGTATAAATAGGACGACTTGTCAAGGACCATAGAGAAAATATAAACTTTTTATATTCTGACAAAGGTGATTGGAGTCTCAGACTGTATTTAAACAACTGTTGAGACACCTTGCAAAAATAACTTGCTAATCTTTATCTTATTTACTAGTAACAGTTATTCTTCAGCTCACCACAGTATCAAGGCCTTTATAACTATAGGAACATAGAAGGAGACATACGAGGACTGATGGAAATATACAGTGAATGTTTAAATTTTTAAAAATTTATTAATGCAAAAGACACAATGCCAAGAATGATGGAAAAAGTGTTGAAATCAAGGAGAGTATTCTGAGTATTCAGATGGGGACTAATGATAATGTTTCTTTCACAGTGATATATTTTCAAATTTAAACATTCACTGTATTTTGTGATCACCTCTCATTAATCAAACATTTGCAGTAATAGATGTCAAACAAAAACATTATGGTGGGCCTTTATCCTCCCTTTCACTGGATCTGGCACTGCATGACTTCTGCTTCTTCTCCAAAGCCAAAAAGACTATGAAAGGTACATGGATTCAGGACATCGAGGCAGCCATAGCAGTGTAACCGATGACACTAAGGAAAAAGTGTCTTTCAGAACAGCTTCAGAAAGTGTCAACGACAATGGGGTAAGTGTGTTTGAAGTGAGGGAGAGTATTCTGAGGGGGATTAATGGCAATGTGGCTTTTAGGATAGTAACTTTTTAGAATTTAAGCCTTCACTATATATTTTGATTGTACCTCATATGAAACCTTTCCAAATTATGAAGGTTCACTATGGAGATGTATATACTATGCAGCAAACTCATCACAGGTTCTTCAGATTGACAGTGATGAAAAGGCATCCTTCGGAAGTTGCCAAGATATCCTCATGGCTTCTATTCCTCTAGGTGCTTCTTACTTGGACCATACATCCCCTGCAGAGAGAATGGATGATGCGGTGGCCCCAGGCCAAGACTACACCTATGAGTGGGTCATCAGTGAGGACAGCGGGCCCACACAGGATGACCCCACATGCCTCACACATATCTATTACTCTTACAAGAATCTGACAGAGGACTTCAACTCAGGGCTGATTGGACCTCTGCTCATCTGTAAGAAAGGTAAAGCCAATGATAAGGAAAGGTTCTGCATCAGCAAAGATGCTGTCGTGCTAAGGAGCACTGCAACTGGAGATCTGGGAGCCTCTTGGTAACTTTTAGTCCATCAGGCAGAGAGAGGAGGGTGCAAAGATCAAAGCACTGTTTGACAGAGAAAAAATACCTCATATTAGGACTTGAATCATCCTGTTTCTTCAAATTCCTGCTTCATCTCAGCCATAGGAGCTTCTCCCAAGCACATGTCTACTTGAAAGCATGTTCTGACATCACATTTGTGTAGTCTGTAACATTTACTGCAAGGCTGAAGTCTTCCTGAAAGTGTACTAGAGCCGATCCTCTGCTGTATTCTTGGGGAGAACTTTGGCTAACATAATTGACGTGACTAAAGTTTAGGTTAGTAATTTGATCTATAAAAACATGAAACTCCAGCTTCCTTTCTTGTAATAAGCTGAACACTTCAGATGGGAGATTTCAAAACTATTCAACTGACTTTATAAGAAATTACATTGAGTAAGCTTCTTAAGAATGGGCTTGTTTTTCCTTTGACACCAAGAGAATTCAGCCCATCTTTCATTTTTAATGAAAAGCAAAGAATCACAATAAACCATATCATGAGAAAGAAAGAATGTGGTGGACTCAGTCTAACTACATATGTACACAGACCATACCTACATACACGCCCAACTCATTTATTCATCACACAAATATAGTCCATTGCTTGGTATATAGAACATACTATGATGGCACTAAAATTTTTTTGAACTTAGGAAAAGTTCTTCTCTTGTACCATCAGCAGTATTTTTCCCTCAGGTGAAAACAGGTTAATCCTGATACTCCACCAATTTTCTAGTACTCCATTTCATGCATAAACAGGAGAGCTGCGTTAAACTTAGGGTGTGATGCTTCTACTACCTGAGCTAAGGCACGCACATTTTGGCCTAGTAATACTGAAGAAAGGGATTCTTTTATAGAACCCTGGCAGTCACCAAATACTTTCTGTGTCAGGTGAAATTTACCCTTATATCACTGTTCCCCAAATCTATAAAATGTCACCAGAAATTTAATAACTCCCACTCATTGTTACTTCATGAGGATGCTATTTTAAAAAATAAGAGCTTCTAAGAGTTTATATTATGATGATTGGTTTCTTATCTTAACCTCTCTGCTATGTCAGAAAGCTAACAAATCTTCAGTGTAGGATGCTACTGAAAACACATCTTTCTTTCTCAGGCACCCTCACTGAGGATGGGACTCAGAAGATGTTTGACAAACAACATGTGCTGCTGTTTGCTGTGTTTGATGAAAGCAAGAGCTGGAATCCATCACCATATCTAATGTACACAGTCAATGGTTATGTGAATAAAACAATGCCAGGTAACACATGGGCCCTATGCCCTCCAACATCAGTAGAGTCATTACTACCTTGGCTCAGTTGCTGTCCTTAAGGGACCAGGAAAGTTGATAATATTCACTGTTTTTCAACTCCTAATTATGATGTTACATAAGCTAGGGCAATGGTTCTCAAAATCTTATCATTTTTTAAAACCAGAAAGTACAACTATCAAATTGGATTAAGAGCGAGCGTGAAGCTCCATTACGTACAGTGCTCTGAGCAGTTTCACTTTGTCCTGTGCCTCCAGGGTATCAGTCCAGCCTCCTATAGTGACATCTGTTCCTGCTGCACAGTGACCACCCACTTATACTGAAGTTCAAGGTCATCCCTAGAAGTGAAGGTCAGCAGAAAGAATATAATAAAGACACTTCTAAGGAAAACAGAAGATTAGGAGAAATCCCTAACATAAAAATATGCTAATAACATTTAAAAATTTGATGGGTGAATAAGATTCAATGGCATGTAGAATGTTTTCTCTTCTTGTCTGCACACAGACTGTGAAAAAATAAAATCATAGCAACTACTAGATGGAGACAAACCCCTGACTTCCACCAATGAGTCCATTTTCTAGTGCTACAACAAAATGACTGAAGCCAGGTACTTTATAAAGAAAAGACCTCACTGTTTTAGAAACTGAAAGTCTAAGACTGGGCAGGCCCATCAGTTCAGCCTCAGATGTGTGCCTCTTCTATGTGTCACAACATGGGGGAGAAGCACAAAGGGAAATGGCTACATAGAGGAGAGGCCAAGCATATGGGTGGCCTTGCTTTAGAGCAGCTCACTCTTGTGAGAACTAACCAGTCCCGTGAGAACTATATCACTCCCTTCCAAGGGCAGCACCCCCAGTGCCCAACTAGGCTCCACCTCTTTGTTAAACTCCACCTTCTGAAGCTCCACCATTTCAACACCTCCACAGGGAGGACCAATCTGCCAGCACATGGACCCACAGGGACACCTTGTAACCATACCCAAACACTAGCACCCAGCCTAGACTACATCTTCTACTTCCTCATAGAACTGACTTAGAACTAAAAGTCCATGGCATATAGGAATGAGACTGAGAGAAAAAAATGTCCATATTATGAAACATTAAATTTCTGAAAGCCATTCTTTATGTCTGAATACCACGAATGGCTTCATCTGTAAGCTGAGGCCTCAGTATTGCTCTTAATTTCTATTCCATTTCATTTGCTCCATCTTCCAGGTGGGTAATTAGAGGAGCTTGTAAAGCCTGGGCTTAATTAACAGACCTCTCCCTTGGGAGAGCTGTATTCACACCTCACTCACTTCCCCACCTTAGTGTTAGCAATTAGTCCTCTCAAGGTGATAGCTCACAAAAATGAATTAACCATTTGTGCCCTAACAGAGTGAACAATCAGTAGACATATATGAATTTTAAAAACATATGTAGATCATGGTGCTGTTCTAGCCCCTGGGTCAAAATAAAAATAAATTTGATCACAAGATAGAGATTACAAATTTGTAATTGAAAAAATAAAGAGGCATAGAGGGAAGAGAAAAGAGAAGAAAAACATCATTAGCAGAAACAGAATAGTTAAAGCCTATAGAAGTCCCTGCCTTAGGAGCAGTATAAATTGAATAAGTTGATAAGAGCTTATGTATGTATTAACTGCTGAATTCATTATGAGTATTTATTTGGTGTGTATGAATGCTTCCACCAAAGCCTCCTACCTTCTAGCTTCTTGCTCTCACGAGTGATGCCAGCAATCTCCACCTTGTTAAAAAGGTCTGCTAACAAGGACAAGGCTCCTCCTTGGGTAAGAGGACAGCTCTCAGCTCCATTATCTAGAATCTGGTGATTGTGCATCTGAAATTTACAAAGTAAGCCAAGGGCAGAAGCCAGGACTGGAATCTCCTACAGTACAAAAGAGTATTTTCCCAGTCACTGTGGGAGAAAAGAAGGAGGAAAACTAAGCTTCTGTCTTCAGTTCTTATTACTCCTGCCATGGAAAGCTCCCAGCAGCCCAGCATAATGAGGACAGTCCGCTGTGTTTTATGGGAAGCATGTAACCCACATCATTCATCACTTCATCATTAAAACAAAAAAAAAGTAGATAAAGAAGCAGGAGAATTTTCTCAAATAATCTCCACACTTTTGCTGTGTAAGCAAAGGTTTTATCTCTATCAAGGTGATAGAATGGCATTCTGCTGACTCTTTCAACTGAAACTGGATTGGTGTGAGCAGCCACCCTATTTTGCCCAGGACTTTATGAGTGCTGACACTGAAATTCCTGCACCACAGGACACCCCTCATTCCTAAGGCAAACAGAATGGTCACCTGCTCAGTCCCCTCCTAGGCTTACTCCCTTAGAAATCCTGTACCTCTGAACCAATGCACCCCCAATCCCCATGCTCTGTTCTTACCTCTGTAATGCCACAAACTGCCATGAGCTATGACTGCCTGTTTGTCCATAACTCAGATGTCTACTTTTATTGAAGAGGAATCACAACTGGAGCATGTGTCCTCCAACCTTGAACTTTACGTGTCTTTGGTGAATGACATTTTGATCACAGAGCACTGAACTGAATGACTCTTTTGGCTGCTCTCCCCTCCTCTCTCTCAGCTATCATAGTCTGTGCCCATGACCACATCAGCTGGCATCTGATTGGAATGAGCTCCGGGCCAGAACTGTTCTCCATTCACTTCAATGGCCAGGTCCTGGAGCAGAACCATCAGAAAGTTTCCACTGTCACCTTGGTCAGTGCTACATCCACTACTGCCAACATGACTGTGAGCCCAGAGGGAAAGTGGACCATATCTTCTCTCATCCCTAGACAGTTTCAGGGTAAGAAATTTTTCTTACAGTCTTACTTCATTCTTTCTCCCTTCACAAACTCCCTCCTTCACCTCTGCTCATTCAAGCCATCCCACCCAAGACATACAAGCTTTTGTTCTTAATAGCAGACTTTCGATACTCTGCTCTTAGACTGAGAATCCACTAGCTGGAGGATAAAGGAAGTAAGGGCACTGATAAATATTTTTTTTAATTAAGCAAAAGCTGAAGAGGTTTCTACTTCCTCAAAAGGAGGAAGAGGAAGAAAATGTATGCAGAGGTACTCTTTCTTGGGGGTATGTCATATGTACGCAAAGGAAGAGACCTAGAGGCTAGAACAGGACTATGATTTGCAAACTTAGAAAAGCACCACATTACCAAGAGTGTAAAAATTTTAACAGGAAAACTCTTGGATTCCATGATATGTTGAATGGATCAAACATATCTTCACAGGTAAGGGGTGGGTTTAGAGAAGGTCAGAGAATTCAGGAGGGGGAAAAAATCAGCAGGGATTATGTGGTATGTTGTTATGTGGTATCACGTAAACAAAATAACTAATTGTCCCATTAACAATTTGCTTTAAAACTATTAGAGGAGGGTTTATATCTCAAGACACAAGTCTAAGTAATAATATTACTAAAAGAAATAATCTTGTTACATAAGTGATGTATGTAAGCAATACACTTGAGGAAGAAATACACCATAGAATGCATCATTTCATTTTCTTTTTACAGTGAGCAGGCAAAATTACATTTGAAGTAACGAAATTGTCACAAAAAAAGAAAAAGAAATTGTCACAATATCCCTGGAAAACAAAGCTCCTGGTATTAATAGAACTAACATTCATTATGGACAAATGCTTTATATATTCTTATTTAATTTTAAATTAAAATTTCATGATGTACTAATATTATCATCATTTTACAGACCAATGGACAGAGAACAGAAAAAATGAGAATTCAAAAAAATCTAAGTCACAGGGTATTGTCTGGAAATTAACAAGAAATCCTTCTTTTCCAGAATAAACAAAGGGAATATTTCTAAGTTTTTCCTCTAACCCTTCTTTCCCCTCTTGTCTGTATTTTTGTCCACTGAAAGATTCCAAACCAAAGTGTTCAAAAGTTGCCTGAGCATTCCTTTCAGTCATGTTAAATCTTCCTAAATTGCTTTTAAAAATATGAATCTTGATCAACAATAATTTCTTCTTTTACACTTTCTCACTGTCTTTCTATCTTAATTTAGCTGGCATGCAGGCTCACATTGATATTATAAACTGTCCAAAGAAAACCAGGACTACTAAGAAACTAACCCTTGAACAGAGGCGGTACATCAAGAGGTGGGAATACTTCATTGCTGCAGAAGAAATCATGTGGGATTATGCACCTATAATACCAGCAACTATGGACAAGTGAGTCATCAGGGTTCTCATCACTTTTCGAGGGTTTAAGGCACGTTCCTTATAGTCCTGGGTGTGAAGGGGTGAAGAATCATCAGGGCCCAACTTGCAAGGGGACATATGTAATGGTTTCCATTCAGGCTTTCTTATCCAAATCAGTCTTGAATTACCCCAACAACACCAAGAGAACTTAACCTAATAACAGCAACAACAACAATAATAATAACCACAACAGCTACCATTATTTGAATGCTTGATATTGCTTGATATTAGATTCTTTCTAAGGTTTTCTCTTCAATTCTGAAGGTTAAATATTGGTCTTTTTTAACAGAAGAGGGACTATGTCAGAGAGAATTAGAAAGCTGGACATTCAAATAGCTCTTAAACACTTGGGAAAATACTCAAGTTATTTCACAGTAAGAGAAATACAAATTGAACTTCATTAGAATACTATTTTTGCCTATCTAATTCATAAGTTTAGATGATACCATCTGTTGACAAGGCTGTGGGAAATAAGCAGTGTCATACATTGCTAGTAGAAAAGGACACTAGCAAAGTCATTCTACAGATAACCTGGCAAAGTATATCTAAAGTATAAATGCAGCAGTTTTACTCTGCATTTAACCCAGCAGTCTTACTCTGGGAATTTAACTGTATAAATCTTGTTTATAGGTAAAATGATAATGCATAGGGCATTCACTTCTGCACTATCAGTATAAAATTAAAAATAAACCAAACTCTCCATCATTAGGAAGCCAGTTTATGAAATTATAAAACATTCATATAATGGAACATTATCCATCTGCACAACGAAACAAAAAAATGAAAACATTCTCTACATACTAATTTAAAAAGTCCTCCAAAACGTATTATTAAACACTTAAGATGTGGTACAGAGGGTGTAAATAGCTGTCTTTGTTAAAGGAGTTGGGAGTAAGACTATTTATATTTGCATATTTGTGAGTCATATTTATATATGTTTGCATAAAGATTCTGGAATTATACACCTAAAATTAATTAAGAAAATTCAAGGAGAGTATCAGATGTGAGTGAGAGTTTTTAACTGTTAGAAAAATTTTATGAATGTATTTTCCGTTTAAAAACACTAAACTAAGGAAAAGAACAAAAAAAATTTGGCCAAGACTAGATAGTGACAGAACTGAGATATTTGGTGACGTCTTGGTGGCAGTCAATGTTTTTCACTGTACAAAATAAATACATGAATTAGATACTCTGTTACTGAGCTTTTGTTTTTGCAAACTAAGGCAATAAACAGAGCCAAGGGGAAAGTGGTTCATGTTGCTTCTCCCAAGTCATTTGTCCCAGTAGCTACAGAAGCTGGGCAGAGGAGGTTGCTCTTCAGCCAGCACCTAGGGTTGAGTGGACGGTGGCAGGAACAGCCTAATAGCACAGAACCATAACTAATAAAGACAGTAAAATCTTCTGGGTGGGGGAGATGGTTTTGGAGATTAAAAAGTATCTAGGAAGCCAAAAAGAGTATCTTAAGTGATAGGAAAGACTTTTAAAAAACACTCCTAGTGCATCCTAACCTTTCAGCCAGTATAAACCCAGAGACATCTAATACTGAGGGATTTTCTAATCCTTCAGGGGTCACTATTTGAGGAAATATTGTCGTTTTTAAATTATTATTATTTCATTCCACTTTAAGAATATACAAATCTCTGCACTTGGATAATTTCTCAAACCAAATTGGAAAACACTATAAGAAAGTTGTTTACAGACAATACAAAGATGAAAACTTCACCAAACGCATGGACAATCGCAATATTAATCCACATGGGATTTTGGGCCCTATTATCAGAGCCCAGGTCAGAGACACACTCAAGGTAAGTAACATAAATACAGGACCATGGAAGAAATTAAATAGTGAAAGGCATATCATGGAGTATACTTTTTTTGTTTATACTTAAAACAAAAAGGTGTTTGTATAATTTTAAATGCAAATCTAGCTTTTGGTTTTAATTCAGTATTTGCATTTATTTATAACCTACTCAGTAATACAAGGATCTAAGCAGATTACAAATTATAAAGAAATAAGACAGTCAATATATTGGGGTGATAGATGAAATAGCAACAAAATAAAGCCTCAGATATGTATAATGAAATCCATACCATGTGATCTGAGGCAGGTACAAAGTTTGTTGTAGGTTTCATAGTAGCCAAAGTAAAAGGGAAATATGTCTGCACTAGATTTACACATCTATAAATGAAGCAGTTTGCCCAGTTACCAAAGCCTCAGAGGAATTTCCTCTATGGTTCCTTCTAGTGAGAGTGCTACATGATACAGCATGATAGCCTTGACAAATTCCTATAATTATTATGGATTTTAAAAATTGAACAGCTTTTTAAAATTATGTTTCTCACTCTAACTGAGAACATAACAGTGAACACAGTTGAGTACAAACAGCTCTGTAACGTGGTCTAGCTATATCATTCTCTAATGGTTGGCACTGGTTAAGGTAAGTTAGATATATACCAAGAGCTTGGAGCTTTTCTCAGACAATACTCTTTAAATATTACCTAATACCCTTCAGTAAGATGGATAAGCACAGAATTGAAGGTTATAATATTTGATAAGATGCTAGAGTGCAGATAATCTGTGGATTAAAGACGTTTCAAAGGCTTCTGCAATCAACCAAGTAGAAGGTGAAGGTTCTCTTCTGAAGATTACTGCACCTAACTAGGACTCCTGTGTGAATCATGCCTTAGAGCAGCAATGGCAAACCTTTTAGAGACTGAGTGTCCAAACTGCAACCCCAAACCCACGTATTTATTTCAAAGTGCCAACACTACAATTAAATTTGAATACTGAGGTTTTAATTTAGAAGAAACAACTCATGCATTAACATCTTTTGCCTTAAAAAATAACACACATGCCATAGGTTCACCACCATTGCCTTAGACAAAACCTATTCTGTTCATTTTAAAAATAACAAAAGGACAAAAATGTTAGGATTGTATGTCCCTTGCCCTTCCCTCATTTCCAATTCCTTTTAGGTGCTCTTAGTCAGGGTAAACACACATTCTTAGGAATTTGGATCTGGATATTGTCAGTCCAGTGCAAGAAGAAGGCTTCAGTGACAGGGATCCTAGGAGAACTGGTAGACAGGACATGGAGATTGTGATCTGGAGAGAAGGAGCAGATTCGAAGTGCAATGTGACCCAAGCTGAAAGGACAAGGGAAGGGAGAGAGCAATCACCCTGGTGAGGTTTAAACACTGTGAAGAAAATGTAATCTCTCTTAACTTGCCCTCCAAATTCAGATTTCTGTATTTTCTACCTTCACATGTGAGTAAAACTCTCCCAGAGATTTCTTACCAGATAATAGAAGAAAGCTAAAGATCACATGAACAGAACTAGTTTTCCCACTGAGTATGTGCAAGCATGTACACACACATACACACACGTAAATATGTGAAGCTAAAATCCTTCATTAACTCTGAGTGACCTTAAATCCTGAAATAATATATTTGATTTAATTTTGTAGATTGTGTTCAAAAATATGGCCAGTCGCCCCTATAGCATTTACCCTCAAGGAGTGACCTTCTCTCCTTATGAAGATGAAGTCAACTCTTCTTCCACCTCAGGTAGGAATCTTTCACTTCCACTGAAAGAAACCAGTCACTCCAGACATTGCCATGTTTTTCTGTTATCCTCCTTGCACCATAGTGTAACTAGTGCAGTCAGTAGTATACACGTAGCGATGTCTTAAAACTTCCAACTAAGCTCTGCTCACTTCAAGGATTTTGCTTCTCTGTAGTTACAAAATATGGCACAGTATCATTTATTAGTGTCATAGTGGCCTCTAGTGGAGCAATATTAAATGGTTACATGCATGATGTGTGATCAAAAAATGTCATGAATGTTTAAATAAAAAATTTTAAGGACTTATAGTAAAAGACACAGTGCCATTCATCCCCCTAAAGATACTCCCCCTCTCGCTTTGGACACACTCATCTCATTGTTACTGCCACTTTCTGAAGCAGTTCTGGAAGTCCTGTTTTGTGAATGTCTTTTCATGGTTGCCTCAATGTCCTGAATCCATTCAAAATGTTTACAGCAATATCTGTCAAATAAAACCATTACAGCTTGTCTGCAACCACCGAATTCACCAGATCTGGTACCATGAAACTTCTGGCTCTTTTGCAAAGTCAAAATGACCATGAAAGGTAAACATTTCCAATCAGTTCAGGACATCAAGGCAACTGTAATAGTACAACTAAAGATGCTCAGGACAGAGGACTTCTAGAACTGGTTCAAAAAGTGACAAGAATGATAAGTGCAATCAAAGCAAGGCAGAGTATTTTGAGGGGGGATTAATGGCATGTGTCTTTTACTGTAATGTTTTTAAACTCTTAAACAGCATATTTTTGACCACATTAGGTAGTGTTAAATGTAAAAAGAATATTATTTTCCTGATGTTAACTGGTTCTAGTGAGAACTAAGATAACTTATTTAAAATCGTAAAATAATTTTCCAAGCGAAAGCCACTTTGATTCCATTTCCTTCCAGGCAATCACACCATGATCCGAGCAGTTCAGCCTGGGGAAATTTATACTTATAAATGGAACATCCTTGAGTCTGATGAACCTACAGACAATGATGCCCAGTGCTTAACAAGACCTTACTACAGTGATGTAGATGTCACCAGGGACATTGCCTCTGGCCTGATAGGGCTTCTTCTAATTTGTAAGAGCAGATCCTTGGATATGCGAGGCATACAGGTATTTTATTTTTGAGAAACCCTTTAGAAATTAAGAAACAATATGTATATGCACAAACCTCTCAAGATCAATATAATTATTATGTACCACAAACAAATATTAATAAAATGATAGGTGTGGAAAAATTCTAGGCATTTCTTGTGGGCGGAACAATTAGGTCTCCTTGCTCAAAAAAGGGGCTTTTCCTTCTAAAGAACAGTACAGCTGGGAACATAGCTCAGCAGTACAAGTGCCTGCCTGGCAAGTGCAAGGTCCTGAGTTTGATTTCTTGTACCAAAAAAAAGAACAGTACATATTAGTTATTCTTTACCATGTATGATAACATATCATTTTAGCTATTTTTTATCTTTTCTGTTTTCATCTGGATGTTCACTGCCCAAGCAATTCTTTAATGGTGATACTATATTTTGGTTTAGTTTCAAGCTCCATGTCTATTTTTATTGACTGAAATGAATAAATCCTAACCTATCCTAACTTCTCTTTGTAATATTCCTCCTAAAATTTTTGTAGGGTGGTATGGGGCATCAGTGAGATACCACCAGGTAAAAGTATAAAGCTCTGTACCCATCTTTGCTATTTTAGAGATCCACAATACAGAGAAATAGGAGAGATTCCCAGAAATCAAGTGCTCTTAAAGACACAATTTCTAGTGATGTTGGCCTCAGTCAATGGTCTTTGTCTAGTGAGGCTAAATTATACAAAAGATGAAAAAAAGATACTACTCTTCTGGGTTAATCCTCATTGAAGATCAAGTTTCATTTATGAATCTGAAATTTCCAACTGAGCTTAGCAATAATCAAAGAGGTCTTATCCCAAGGCTTACAAAATAAGTATGTGCTTTACGAAACAAATACTTGATTCCAGACCTTGATCTATTGAGATAAGGAAGGAAATGGGTAGGGAGAGGCATAAGGCTTTCCTACTGCAGGCTCCCTTTCGTCGTCTACAACTATTTGGGACACTTCGACCAATCACTCCTATTGAAAGGTGTTCAATTTCAGACATAAACAGTGTTTCAGTGCTGTGCTGTCCTAAGACCATCTTCTAATCTTTGGATTTTCTGATCTGTCTTCTCTTATATATTAGCTATACTTCTGACAAATGTTTGGTGTGCAATGGGCTGTCATAATTGCCTGAATTGTAAGGTGTCCGTGGCCCCAAGGAGAATGCGTCTGGGGTCTCTGAGATCTTAGTGTTAACAGATAATCAGCCAGTGCACTAAACACAGCCCCTCCATCCTCTAGAGGGCAGCGGACATCGAGCAGCTGGCTGTGTTTGCTGTGTTTGATGAGAACAAGAGCTGGTACATCGAGGACAATATCAACAAGTTCTGTGAAAATCCTGAAAGGGTGAAACGGGATGACCCCAAGTTTTATCAATCAAACATAATGAGCAGTAAGTCAGAGTACTGTTTTTACCCGTCAGTTTTTCATTCAACTGGTTGAAGTGTGCCTGTGTCTAGAAGCAGAGACACATATAAGAATATACTCATCAAAAAGCAGCTGTCTTATCCTCACATTCAATTCAAGCACTTGTTGATGAGGTTCCTGGGTGATACTACAGCAACTAAGGCCCTTTATCTTTTCAACAAGAGGTTAAAACCTAGTTATGCTTAGAGTCTACTTCACCTCCTGGCTTCAGTGTGATGTAGGCAGAGAGAAAGCCAGGGAGGGGAGATGCTACAGGTCTTGGCCAGAGTACCTGAGGATCTGAGGTACAAGATGAATATTCTTTATTTAAAGCCAGAGCAGAAACGAAATAAGTAATCCAAAGCTGGGTCATCAAATCAAAGTAAAGCAAGTAAGTCTGGGGACCCAAAAGTCTTGAAAGCACAAAGCATGACAAGGAGTTTTGAAGTCAGTGGCAGGAAGTTCAGAAGCAGGAAATGTTCTCAGAATTTGCTATAGTTCCAAGTTTAGTGCTATAAGAAATCTAAGAGAAATTTCACTGAGGCAGCTGGAAGCAAACATCTCCATCATAGCCAGGGTCCCCTGTACTGTTCTGCAGAGTTAGGACCCACCTTGTGCACCTCTGAGAAGCAAATAATCATTTCTAGGAGGATGATTTCTGCATGGTCTGTTCATATGGTTTCAGATGACTGACAACTGGTATTATCAGAGCTGAGAGGTGCCATGACAAATAATTTCATACAGGGGGTTATTCTCAGCTTTCGTCACATAATTTCATTTCAGCAGTGAATCTTCCATAGTTCTAAACCAGCACTGTGCAACAGAAATCATATTTTCTGGTAACTGCATTAAAAAACAAGAGAAATAAGTGAAGCTAATTTTAATAATGTGTATTATTCAACTCATTATATTCTAGCTACTATCATTTAAAAATGTAATCAGTATTAAAAATTCATGAGATTTGTTTTATTACTATCTTTGAAATCCAGTGTGTATTATATTCAGACAGCACACCACAATGCAGTCCACCCACACTGCAACTGTTCAATAGCCACTTGTAGCCAGTGGCTACCATACTGGACAATGTAGTTGTTGTAGACCAGGCAGGAAGCATCTAGAATGAGGTATAAACTAATAACACATTATTTCAGTGATTCAGCATGTATTTGTTAAATGCCCACTTAAAAATTTGTTATGCGTCGGACACAGAATTAGTACTAGGGCTATAATGGTAAACAAGGTAAATACAGGCTCTACCCTTCTAGAAATCACATTTTAACTGATTATCATGGTTAGTATATAGGGTAATTGAGATACAACTATAAGCAGTGTCTCTTTTAAAGATAATGAAAAATGTGAACGCAATACTTGATTGAAAACTGGAGTTTATATAGATGATGATAGGTGGCAATAAAAAGACAAAATATGCTAAATAGTCTTCTTTTTTAGGAATATTCATTCTTAATGACTAATATGTCAAGAACATGGATTTTTTTACATTATGATTTTCCTCCAGATAGAATTATTCTGGACAATATTCCAAATTGACTCTTAGAGTATCTTTAAAGGCAAAACACAGGGCACAAAATAGTTAATATACATTTCATGAATAAGCAAATAAACCAATGCAAATGAAAGGCTCTGTCTTCATCCTGACATTTCTTTATTGGCCAACTCCAGAGAATAAGCTGTTGTTTGAGAAGTGTGAATTTGACCTTCAAGTCACATGTTAGATCTGGGAAAGTTTATCTTGGGTAATCATTACTTTGACACAACCAAATTAGCACTGGGACCTTTATTTTAGGTATAATTAGACACATGCCCTTTTGTTGGCAAAGGCCTGGCAGTTTAACAGATTTTTCTCTTCCAGCTATCAATGGCTTTGTGCCCGAGAGTATCATTACTCTAGGGTTCTGCTTTGATGATACTGTCCAGTGGCATTTCTGCAGTGTGGGGACCCAGGATGATATCTTGACCATTCACTTCACTGGACATTCATTTATCTATGGAAAGAGGCACGAGGACACCTTGACCCTCTTCCCCATGCGTGGAGAGTCTGTAACCGTCACAATGGACAATGTCGGTGAGTAAGTACATGGATGCTTGGGGAAGGAGCTGACTTTGGACTTCTTGTCTGAAGGGTCTGCTGCAGCTCTCCAGATGACCACTGTTCATGGGGTATCTCCCCAACATCCTGCAGGCTTTCCTTTCACTGCTTTTTAGCATTTCCATTTGGGAAATTGTTGATGTACCTGGGTCTATTTCTTTTATGGGGGTTGCATTTACACATCTCTGGGCCAAGTGGGATATAAAGACATACAGTAACAGAAAGACAAGGAAGTACCATGAATATTTCAGCCATAAAGGAGCATTTCATTGATCAAAATGCCCTTTTCAAATATTTCAAGACTGCTATCTACTCTAGGATTAACAGTTATCAAATAGAGTGCCTCATAGGTTGCCTTGGAGACAGCTTTGGAGTACAGACCTGAGTTCGAATGCTGTTCCATAACTCAGTTTCTTATAATCCTGGACAAAGTACTTGGGCTTAGGAAGTCTCAAATTATTCGTCTAAAAAAGTGCAGTAACACTTCACACATTTTCTCTGACAATTAATCATAATAAGGGCCAAGGGCTTAACATTCAACAAGTGGTAGTTCTCGTCAACTCCCCAAGAAATCTTAAGTGTGTCAATGATTTATACCATTTCAAAGACATTCCAGCTTGCCCTGGTCCCACATGAATTATTTCTTAGAAATACCCAAATATTTCTTACTTAATGTGAATAGCTATCATCAACATCCTAACTCCAACTCTCAAACCAGAGCTAATAAAATGTTAATGATATTCAAGGTCTGTTTTATTCCTGATTCACCCCATTCTTAATATATTCTAAAACAATGACTTAACTACCTGTGCTGGCTTTTCTATTCTCCCTAATCTCTACCCACCAATACTTTTAGTCTGTATTCTGTTAAATAAGGTAAGCATACTGATTATGTTCTTGTATGTCAAGCAATATCAAATTGCTAAAAAAAAGAAAAAACCTAAATATTTTATTCCCAGTTTCTCTCCTTATATCTTCATGTGCCAGTAACCAGTAGCTCACATAGTAACAGTGGTCCTCAGTGGTCCACAGGTCACACTTAGGTATCTCTGACTAAAGTTCATTAAAAGTTACTTGTTATATGGCTCCTAGGGTTCACATATGTTTTCCTGGACTTTCAAACTTCTCTCTGTCTCTCTTGTGAAGGAACTTGGATGTTGACTACTATGAATTCCAGTCCAAGAAACAAAAACCTCCGGCTGAGATTCAGGGATGTTAAATGTATCCGGGATGATGATGAAGACTCGTATGAGATTTATGAACCTCTAGCATTGCCACCCATGGATGTACGGAAAATGCAGTCTCCTTCAGAAAATGAACATGAGGAGACTGGTCCAGATGATGATTACCAGGATAGCCTGGCTTCATCATTAGGAATTAGATCATTCAGAAATTTAACCCTTAATCAAAATGAAGATGAATTCAATCTTACTGCCCTTGCTCTGGAGAACAGCTCTGAGCTCATTTCTCCAAGTACAGGTGTAGTTACAGGCTCCAATTCTTCCTCAAGAACCACTGTGAATAACTTCACAGAACCTCAGAAAACCCTTTCTCATGCAGAAGCTTCCATAGCTGGTCACCTCCTGGAACACCTCAGTGGCTTAGACAAGAACCCAGTTGTCAGCTCTTCCACAGAAGAGTATTCCAACCCATATTTTGAAGACCAGATAGAAGATCCTCTACAGTCAGATGTCACAGAGATAAGCCTACTAGATGCAAGAGGATTCAGAGATGGAGAACATGCTAAACACAAAGAATTCAGGTCAGAAAGAAACCAATTAACAAAGCACAGGTTTTCCTGGATGAAATTACCAGCCCATAAAACTGAGAGACATTCAAATCAAGACAATACCTCTTCAATAATGGGAACCTGGGAGGATCTTCCCAGTGATCTGTTACTCTTAAAACAAAAGAATCCATCAAAGATTTTGGATGGGCAATGGCATGTGGTTTCTGAAAAAGGCAGCTATGAAATAATCCAAGACAATGATGAAGACAAGGCTGTTAATGAGCTGCTGAATAGCCCCCAGAATGTCTCCAGGATTCAGAAAGAAAGCATTCCACCTGAAAACAAGCCAGGAAAGCAGAGTGACCCCCCAAAATATTCTGCAGTTAGACATAAATCTCTACAAGTAAGACAGGATACAGAAAATAGTGAATTGAGGAAAAGGCCACTTTTCATCAGAACACGGAAAAAGAAAAAGGAACCAAAGCTTACACACCGTATTCCTCTCTCCCCGATGGGCATTCACCCCCTCAAAGGACTACGCTACACCACATTTTCAGACAGGAAACTTAACCGTTCATTGTTACTCCATAAGTCCAATGAAACATCTCTTCCCATAGACCTCAATCAAACACACCCCTCTGTCAATCTTGTTCAAACAGGCTCACTTCCTGACCATAATCTGAGCCCACCAAACAACACTGGTCCAACAAGCTACTCTCCAGATCTTTATCAGACAGTGCCCCCAGAGGAACACGATCAAACATCTCTTATTCAAGACCGTGATCAAATGCACTCCACTACAGACCCCAGTCACAGGTCCTTTCCTCCAGAGCCCAGCCAAATGCTCAGCGCTGACTTAAGCCACGAGTTATACCCTCTTGACATTGGCCAATTATCCCATGCCCGGGAACGTGAAGATTGGCAGATAACTATGTCTTCAGGGCTCAGTCAAACATCCTCTTCTTCAAGTCAATCTCAGATGACCCTCCCCTCAGACCTCAGCCAGATGGCCATCTCCCCAGACATCGGCCAGATGCCCCTTTCCCCAAACCTCAGTCAGAAGACCCCCTCCCCAGACCTCAGCCAGATGCCTCTATCCCCAGAACTTGGTGAGACCGACCTTTCTTCAGAACTCAGGCAGATGACCTCCTCCTCAAACTTCAGCCAGATCCCTCTATCCCCAGAATTTGGTGAGACCAGCCCTTCCACAGACCTCAGTCAGACAACCCCGTCCCCAGACCTCAGCCAGATGCCCCTCTCTCCAGAACTTGGTGAGGCCAACCTTTCTCCCAACCTCAGTCAGATGGCTCCTTCCCCAGACCTCAGTCAGATGCCTCTATCCCCAGAACTTGATGAGACCGACCTTTCAGAACTCAGTCAGATGACCTCCTCCCCAGACCTCAGCCAGATGCCGCTCTCTCCAGAATTTGGTGAGGCCAGCCTTTCTCCCAACCTCGTTCAGATGACCCCTTCCCCAGACCTAAGCCAGATGCCTCTATCCCCAGAACTTGGTGAGACCAAACTCCCCCGCAATCTCAGTCAGATGACCTCCTCTCAAGATCTCAACCAGATACCTCATTCCCCTGGCCTCAGCCAGGTAACTCTTTCTCCAGACATTACTGAGACAACTCTTCCACCAAATTCCAGGCAAAAATTACATCCTTCAGACCTTGATCAGATATCTTACCCTTCTGAGTCTAGCCAGTTATTGCCTCTTTCAGAATTTAATCTGACTTCTCCTTATCCAGACCTTGGTCACATGCCGCCGTCTCCTCTCCCATCTCCTACCCTCAATGACACTTTTATATCAAATGAATTAAACCCACCAGTTGTAGTGGGCCTCAGTGGGGATGATGGAGAATACATTGAGTTTATTCCACAGCCAGTCCAAATCACTGAAGAAAAAGACTATGCTGAAATTGATTATGTAAACTATGATGACCCCTACCAAACTGATAGGAGGACAGACATCAACTCTTCAAGAAATCCCGATGATATTGCAGCATGGTACCTCCGCAGCAACAAGGGAAACAGAAAGTATTATTACATTGCTGCTGAAGAAATATCCTGGGATTATGCAGAATTTGCACAAAGGTTTGGCTAGTTTTCTCCTGTTATATTATCATGTTCTCACTACTGCTAACAAAAAGTAATTACAACAGTCTAGGAAAATAATTCTGGGCAAATTTTGTAGAATATTGTTTAGCTCTCATGTTGCAATTTGGCCTATACCATTTCCTTTGTCAATTCCAAAATTAGCTTCTCTAATTTGGACAATAGCCATACAATAAGAGAATAATCAAAGTGAGAAGTCTGTGATATCCTATAGGTAAGTGAGCCCCCTCTTCTCTCTCCTTCTGTTATCACAGACGTTCTTACCCCCCTTCCTGCTCCAGTGCTATCTGATAATCAATACAATTTAATTGAAATTAGCTTTAAACCCAAATCTTGATGTACAGATCTCCTTTTGCATTTACTTGTTTACAGTACAGAGTTTCGAAGGGATCCAGATTTTTGAAGAGATCATCTTCAAATCATTATTACTAAAGGGCAGGAAGTCATATTGGACTGGGCTCTATATTGGTGATGAAGATATATAGAAAGGAGGAAAGGAGAAGCCTTGGGCAATGAGAGGTTCCCAGGGATACAGCCTGGTGACTGCACATGAAATGTCTAAATATAGCCCACGGCACTTACAAAAGCTATTACACTAATTAAAAGCCAAAGTGAGCTGGAGGTGGTGGTGCCTGCCTGCAATCTGAGCATACTGGGAGGCTGAGACAGGAGAATCACAAGTTTGAGCCCACCTAGCAATTTAGCAACTTAGCAAGACCCTGTCTTAATATTTAAAAAAATAAAATGGACTGGGCAAGTAGCTCAATGCAGAGGCCTTGGGTTCAACCCTCAGTACCACAAAACAAAACAAAATATAATTAGAGTAGGCAAACAACCTATGGGGTGGTTTGTGCACATTAACTTGTTAGTGATGGCTAGGGTTTCCACATTAGACCTCTGTTCAAAATTCTTTCTTCTATGACACCTGACTTAAATGTAGCAACCATTACTATATACAAATTGTTCATTATCTGAGGACTTTTAAGCCCAGTCTTCTGGGGGACAGGACTAAGGGGTATGCAAAGTGGAAAGAGATGGAATCAATTCCTTCAGATGCTTACATCCTGTTCCAAGCCTGCAACCTGTATTTTTTATGATGGACAAGGTTGCTCTGCCTATCCCAATATGTTCTGCGAAATTTTATGCAACAATCAGAGTTCAGATGGATGAGGTTTGTAGGGAAGAGAATAGAAAGACTTTTTAATAAAATTCTGTGCTGATGGGTCATGTAGTATAGTATATATTACCGATTTGATGGATGAGCTTTTGGATTATTTACATAGACTTGGGAAATTTGAGAGTCAGCAGGAGAATTTGACTTGCTTTGGCCTCAGACTAAGCTGATGAGCTATGTGGGGAATAATGTGCTATATTATATTCTTATTAACCCTTTCATCTGGAGATAACTGTAAGTTCACATACAATTGTGAGGAATAATACATAGAGATTCCTTGTATATTCTACCCAGTTTTTCTCAGTGGCAACAGCTTCTAAAACTTCATTACATCACAACCAGTGTATCAAGATACAGAACTTTTCATCATTACAAAAATCCCTCTTGTCCTTGTAGAGTCACATCTACCTTCCTCCCTCACCATATACCTCCTAGCCCCTGGCAACTATTACTCTGATCTCCATTCCTTTCATTTTGTCACTTCAATAATATTACACAAATGGATTATGTAACATATACCCTTTGAGGGTCAGCATTTTTCCACTCAATATAATTCTTCAGAGATTCATCCAAGTTTTTGTATGTATCAACAGTCAGTTCGTTTTATTGCTACGCAGTACTCCTTAAGATGTGTACCACAGTTTTTGTTGTTCTTTACTTTTATTTATGGTGTTGAATATGATGTTTTAATATATGTATAAATTGTAAAATAACTAAGCTAAACTCTTTAACGTATGCAGTGCTTTTAAATGTCACATATAAGTGAGATCATGTCATATTTGCTTTTCTGTGTCTGTTTTATTTCACAGATGATCTCCAGGTTAATCTATGGTGTTAAAAATGACAGAACTGCCTTTTTTTTTAAAGGCTTGATAGTATTCCATTACATATACATTTTCTTTATCCATTCATCCACTGATAGACACTTGGCTTCTGTGAATAGTGCTGCAGTGAACCTAGAGTACAGATGTTTGACATGTTGATTTCATTTCTTTTGGATATATGACCAGAAGTGAGTCTGCTGGACATGCAGAAGTTCTACTTTTTAATTCTGTTGAGAAACTACTATACTGTTTTCTATAAGGGCTGTACACTGATTTACATTCACACCAATAGTGTATAAGGATTCCTTTTCTTCCATATCCTGCCAGCATTTATCTCTTGTCTTTTCTGTAACAGCCATCCTAACAGTTATGAAGTAATATTTCATTGTGATTTTAATTTGGCTTTCTTTTATTATTCGTAATGTTCAGCATTTTTCATATACCTATTGTAAATTTGCATGTCTTCCTTTGAGAAATATACTCAGGTACTTTATCCATTTTTAAATCAAGTTGTTTGTTTTTTTGCTATTGACGTGTTCAAATTTTTATATATTTTATATGGGCCTTTATCAAGTGTTTGGTTTATACATATTTTCTCTCATTCCACAGATTGTCTTTTTGCTATTGATTGTTTCCCAGGTTGTGCATAATCTTTTTATTTTGAAACAACCCCAGCTGTCTATTTTTGCTCTTCTTACCTTCATTTTAGGGTCATATCCAAGACATCTTTGCCCAGACTAATGTAAAAAAGCTTCAGAAAGCTGGGTGAAGTTGCACGCACCTGCAATTCCAGGATCCTGGGAGCCTGGGGCAGGAGGATCACAAGTTTGAGCCATCCTAGGCAACTTAGTGACTTAGAAATACCTTATCTCAAAATAAAAAAGGGTAGGATATAGCTCAGTGTGAAGGCCCCAGTACTACAAAACACCCCAGTACTAAAAAAAAAAAACACTTGGAAATACCGTAGTTTAGCAAAAGCAAATGTAGAGTGTGGCCATTCTCAGGGTACAAAACACCCATCCATCCACTGGCCTTCATAGAGGTAACCTTCTGATTCAGCTGACCATTGTTACTTAGCAGCCCCAAGGTCCGGCAAGGTCCCATTGAATGGCTTTGTCTGTCTTTGATGTTAAAAATTATGTTGATATATAATTATATTCATTCATTAATTTACACGTATGGCAAAAATTTATTAAGTGTCTACTATATGCCAGATAACATGCTGGGCATTATGAAAAGGATTATGAGCAAACTAGGCACAATCTCTGACCTTACACTATGCCCTAATGGTACAGTCATATATTAAAAGATAGTCTCACAAGTGGATCACACATAAATAAATAAATAAATAAATATATATAAAACTATCACATGTAAATATAGATATGAACACTTACAGGAATTTACTACATATACTATAATACCATTATAGAAACATACGGAATGATACAAGAGACTTGATCTAGTCCAAAGGATCATAGTGAGATTTGTCTAGCAAATACCTGAGTTGGGAGTTAAGAAAATATTTACTGGCTTATGGTTTCACTCATTTATATATTCATTAATTTGCCCATGAAGGATTGAGAAAAGACTCTATGCTAGATACTATATTTAGAAACAGACACAATTTCCTAAATTCCTTGAACAGACTTTCATTTCTTCCTTTAAACAAAACCTACTGCTATCATTTCAGTGAAACGGACAATGAAGACAGCGATGACATTAAAAAAGACACCACATACAAGAAAGTCGTTTTCCGAAAGTACCTGGATAGCACTTTTACCAAACGTGACCCTCAGGGTGAATATGAAGAGCATCTTGGCATTCTCGGTCCTATTATTAGAGCTGAAGTAGATGATGTCATCCAAGTAAGTCAACTTTTGAGTGCTACCAAGGTCATCAGAAGAATTTCCAGAAGCACCAGAGGTTATATAAAGGTGAAGGTAGCAAAAGAGGCATAGATGACTTATTTTCCAGAATTAACACAAAATTACATTTCTTTTCAAGGACTGCTTGCTAAGCCATTTGGCAGTCTTCAAGACAAAAACAGTGATCTCATATTTTATAAGTGCTGAAAACTATATAAACTGGAGAAGATCACATACTGAAAAATATCACATTGTAATTTTCTGTTGTTTTCTTAAAAGAAAAGAAATTGAAGTTAAAGAGAACTAGCAAGGAAGTAAAAGTATCTCTGTGCCCTCCCCAAACAATCAGATTTCCCATGGCTCTTCTAAATCCTGGTCATTTCTTTCAAAATCCTGTTTACAGTTTTAGGCCTATAGCATCTTTTACAACCTCTCTATGCTATCTATCTATCTATCTATCTATCTATTTATTTATTTTAGTGCAGAGTTTAAACCCAGGGGCTCTTATATCTTCAGCTTTTTCTATTGTATTTTGAAACAATATCGCAGTAAGTTGCCCAAACTGGCTTCGAATTCATTCTTCTCCTGCCTCAGTCTCTCCAGCAGCTCAAACTACAGATGTACAGCACTGTACCCAGCCTTGGTTTGGATTTTTGTTTAAACTTAAGTACATTCCTTTTTCTA
Organism: Chinchilla lanigera; assembly: GCF_000276665.1. Classification (NCBI taxonomy): domain Eukaryota; kingdom Metazoa; phylum Chordata; class Mammalia; order Rodentia; family Chinchillidae; genus Chinchilla; species Chinchilla lanigera. Next base: position 7,739,887 of record NW_004955462.1, read on the forward strand.
GGTTCGCTTTAAAAATTTAGCGTCTAGACCATATTCTCTTCATGCCCATGGACTGGCCTATGAGAAATCGTCAGAAGGAAAGACTTATGAAGATGATTCTCCTGAGTGGTTTCAGGATGACAATGCTGTCCAGCCCAATAGCAGTTATACGTATGTATGGCACGCCACCGATCGGTCAGGGCCAGAGAACCCTGGCTCCGCCTGTCGGGCTTGGGCCTACTACTCAGCTGTGAATCCGGTAGGTGCTTCTACCGCAAGTTCTTGCCATTCCCCTAACCTTACCACCCAAGCCCACCTAGTGGAAGGGTTGGGTTGTTTTTTGTCAAAAGCCTGTCTTGTGTTTTATGAAGGATGTGGAAGCCTTGTAGTCAGCTACACAGTTACCATACAGTTACCATAACCAGGGATTTCCCTTGCAGCTTCGAATTCCAGAGGAAGGAGGATTACTGATATGCTTGTTGGCCCCAAGCTAGACTCCTGTAGTTATAGCAAAAGATGTTTATTTGCAATTTTCTTAAACAAGTATTCCATCTTCCATTTATGAAAGAACTAAAAATTCAATAGTCTTTCTTTTTTTGTTTTTTGTTTTTTGTTTTTTTTTTCCAGCACTGGGAATCTAACTCACGATGTCGTGCTTGCCAGGCAGGTGCTATGCCGCTGAGCTAAATCCCCAGGCCCCAATAGTCTTTCATTTATCATTTCACAATGTATATATAACTCAAAACAAATATACATGATAAATATACATAGGTTTTTGATAAATTACAAAAGGGGTCCTTTGTTCAAACCATAGTAGTAAGAGCACAGAGTTAGGTCTGTTGTGGGGTTTTTCTTGGGTTGGTTCTTTTTTTTTTGGTTATTGTTTTGTTTTTGGTGCTGGGGATTAAGTCCAGGGCCTCCTGCATGAGTAATATGTGCTCTCCCACTGTACATCCTCAGCCCCTAGACTTAGTTTTGTTTTGTTTTGTTTTTTGTCTTTTTGAGACAGGGTCTCTCTATGCAGTTCAGGCTGGTCTTGAGCTCACTTTGTAGCTCAGGCTGGCCTCAAACTCACAACAATCCTCCTGCCTTGGTCTCCCCAAATGCTGGGATTACAGGCATGATTTAGATTTAAATTCCTGGTTTAGATTTAGATTTAAGTTCCTACCCTGTCACTGTGCTACCCAAGGAAAATTGCTTGACTTCTCTTACCCTTAATTTCCAAACTTAAAAATGGGATAGTAGTACATAGCATATAGTAGGCACTTTATAAATATTAGTTCAATAAATGAATTTATATTTATCACATAGGATAGTTGTGCAAATTAAATGAGATAATTAAGCAAAGCATTCAATATAGTATAGATGCTCAGTAAATAATATCCATTATGTTATCATTATTATTACATCATTATTCCTGAGCTCAAGGACAGCATAATCAGAGGAAAGGAATATGAATACAACAGAAGTAAATAAATATCCAGGCTTATTAAACTATTCATTAATAATGTTTACATGCAGAGTCTCTAAGGAGATATTGCTTTCTCTATATAACTGTCAAGAAAGAAAAGAAAATCCTGAGCAAAGGAGAATGCATGCTCTTTGCTTTTCCTGTCTTCCTGTCTTCCAGGAGAAAGACATCCACTCCGGCTTGATAGGGCCCCTTCTGATCTGCCGAAAAGGAACATTGCACAAGCAGAGCAACATACCTGTGGACATGAGAGAATTTGTCTTACTCTTTATGGTCTTTGATGAGAAAAAGAGCTGGTACTATGGAAAATATAAAAGGGCTTGGAAACTTGAATCTTCAGAAGTAAAAGACTCCCATGAGTTCCATGGTATTTTCCTCACTTTGATCTAATCTCTGAATTAAATCACACTGGGTCACAGAGACTCCTGTCCTTAGAGCTTCAGAGATTCGGCTTAGTGCTTCTGCAGAGCCAGGAGCTACAACTAAACCCAGCTTCTTAACGTCTCCAAGGGCTGAGTGACCTGGCAGGAAACACTGCAGGGCAATGGGCACAGAAAGCGTCCAAAAGGTGGTGCACAGAGGTTGTTGCAAGGCAAAGCAAACCAATGAGCAAAGGCCAGTACACCTCAGACAGCAACATAAGGAAAAGGAATTAACATTGCTCTGCACTTTAAGAAGCTAATGAACCTGTTTCTTGCTCTTTAAAGGAGCGAGTATTTATACAAAAGAAATGACCACTCATGTGTCTTTTCTAGAATAAGAATGATCCCAGCAGGTCTAGCTCTCAGCAGCTATCAGTGGCACCCATAGCCAGTGACACATGAGAACAAAAGGAGATAGGATCCTGGCGGCTAGGCAATGGGAGAATAGGGGCAAAAGACCATTTAGGCAGTCACAAGGGGAAAAGGATGCCTGTTTAGAAATCTACTCTGGAACTTAGCCAGTACATTGACAAATGAATTACAAACAGTTCTAAAGAAAGGCAGACTTTAGGATTTGATGGAGAGCAAAAAGAATGACATGTGGAAATTAGAAAAAAAGAAAAAGACTAACCCTTTTTGAAAAGTTTGATGGATGGCATGATTCTTCTGAGATTTCTTATCTGTGAGAACCTGTGTTGGCTAATAGATCAGTGTAATAGGAAAGGAAAACCCTGCTAGACATTATATACAACATCGAAATCAGTGCTGCCTGCAGCCACTCATCAAGGCTTAGTGGGTTTCCTCCCTGTCCTACCATCCCATCTCAGGCCACCCTTCTTTATCTTATTTTTTACCTTAGTTCTACTTCTAGAAGTTTAATGATCTCACCTGTAGGCATACTTGAGACAGAGGTAGGCAAACATATGATTTATGACCTGTTCCAATTAAGGATGGACTCTATTATCATGAAAATATTAAAAGTTTCTAAATTCAAATATTTAGAGTCTATGAAGAAGTCTGGAGGAGAGGCCATTAAGAGTCAGTGAATTAAGACTGCAAGCAGAACTTTCGCCACTTCCCTTCTTCCCTCCCCTGCCCTCCCCTCCCTTCTCTTCTCCTTTCTATCCTCTCCTCCTCTCCCCTCCACTTCTCTTTTCTCTCTTCTGCCCTTTTCCCCTTTCCCCTCAGTAGACCCTTTGGTCTGGTATGCTTGGGGTCTGAAGCAGGAGGCCCACCAAACCTCTCAGCCTAGTAGGAAAGCAAAGACTGAAGAATTAAGTGAGTTTTTCTCTTAGCTGTGTCTTTTACTCACTTGAGCTCCTATGTACTGATTTCTGCAAAGAGTGAAATGTATCCAAGGTAGCTTTAGTCCTAAATGTACTAAAGTTCATGCTTCTGTAATGTGATCATCTCCATGATGTACTACTTCTCAGGTTATGTGATAGGAGGACCTCCTGATTCCCAGTCCCTAGCTTCATGTCTGGCCTTTCTTGTATGTGCTCAGTGAGTATGTAAACCAATGAATAAATAAGTGAATTCTATCATTCAGCTCAACTTGTCAAATGTTTACTGAGCACCTACTGTGTGGGGAGTCTTCCCTTCCATATCCTGGTGCAACAACAGTTTAGCAGTCCTGACCTAATAATCATTTGAGTTGCCTTCTACTCATATGAGATCTGTTTCTTAAACAGAAACCCAAAATAGTTATAAGAGCTATGTATGTCTGTAGACAGGTATCTCTGTATCTGATATAATTTTCAGGGTGCCTGACTGATCTCAACTTCTGCCCCTACAAGAACCTCCCTTCCAGAGTCCTTGAAAGTCCACTGCAGTTCCTCTAAGAAAAAACTTCCCTGTCTGTTCCAGTTAAATGCTTGCTAGCTGTAAGCTTTACCATTAAAATTTTGTGTTATATTTTTAAGGTGAACATGTTTTTTAAAAACAAACATAAAATTCCCTAAGGGGAGAGTGGATACAACCTGAGAACCCATCTGAGAAATAAACATGAGTCACTATGGCTAGTGGGTACACCAAAGGTAAAGTCCAACTTCCTATTTGTCTCTGAATTCAGAAGGACCTGGAGCGACATGCTACATGTGCCCTTACTCTCATCCTGCTGTTCATATTATCTGTCACGTCAGTCTTCATCTTTTTGTAGCAAAGGAAGATTTACACTATTGATACAATGGATAAACGGGCAAAGCACAGAGAAGGACAGGTGTAATCTCTAGGGAAAGAATGATAAGATAACCTGTTTGGAGGAGGACCTGGCCCACACCTCAGTAGGCTGGTGGGAGTGACATGAGGTGCTGGAGGTCCTGCTCTAGCCTCTCACATCGGTTTTATAACATAGACCAGCCCTCTATGCCTGGGTGGGACCAGGGAAGGCCACATGATGAGGAAAATGGGTGGTGAGTGGGTTGCCTTACACTTCCTTATCAGCTTTCTCCTGGCGTATACAGGGTTTCAGTTGATTGCAATGCTCTGTCCTTTCAGCCATTAATGGGATGATCTACAACTTGCCTGGCCTGAGAATGTACGAGCAAGAGTGGGTGAGGTTACACCTGCTGAACATGGGCGGCTCCCGAGACATTCATGTGGTTCACTTTCACGGCCAGACCTTGCTGGAGAACGGCACTCAACAGCACCAGTTAGGGGTCTGGCCCCTTCTACCTGGTAAAGAGCTGGTGATGGAAGAGGTCCCTGCTAAGAAATAGCAAGACAAGGCAATCTTAGCATCTGACTACCCCTCACCCCATTACATTCTCTCTTGTGTATTTACTTCCTTAGGAGTCAAAATACAGGCACAGATTCAGGGCAAATCCAACATCAAAACTGTACACACAGTACAATGTCGGCTAAGCAGTGAACTAGGTGGTAGCACCATATGGATAAATGTGTGGCCCAACTTGTTCTGCAGAGGGTCTGTCTCCCAAGCTCATAGGAATGTGCAGATCAAGTCTCAAGCCAAAGACAAAATAAGACCTTGGGAAGCTGCAGCTTTTCCTGTTGGGAGGAAGATTAAAAACTTACTAGGATTTCTGGGTTCTTGAATTCTACTCTTGGTGGTATCACCCTGACTTTTTTTGGTAGGTAATTAACCCCAGGAATCATAATCATGAAATGGTACCTAATGCTGTTTTGAGAAAAGGAAACTTTTTTAAAAATATCGCTAAAGCTAAAGAATAAAAAAGTAGAGATTTTCATGTGCAAAATAATTGTAAATGTAGGTTTAAACAAACCACAATCATCAAAAAGGATTAAGATGTACTAATAAGTTATTTATAGGTATATGTTTTTTAGTAGGTGTGTGAATAGGGGTATGAGATGTAAAGGCCACTGATTCACAAACTTTGTAGTAAAACCCTAGGAATCTGGTTAAAATGCAGAAGCTAAAAAGCAGAGATTTGCTCTCAGAGACTTTGATAAGGTAGATCTTGGGTAGACTTACCAGGATTCTGCTATATTTTTCCACTAAGGAACATCTCCAGTTCTTTTTTTTTTTTTTTTTTTTGGTTTTTCTCCGGTACCGGGAACCGAACTCACGACCTTGCGCTTGCCAGGCAGGCGCTTTGCCGCTGAGCTAAATCCCCAGCCCCTCCAGTTCTCTTATGAGCTTTTCTTTTATTGAGACAGGGTCTTGCTAAGCTGCCCAAGATGGACTTGAAGTTGCAGTCCTTCTGTCTCAGCCTCCCAGAGTGCTAGAATGACAGGCATGTGGCACCAGGCCCAGGTCCTGGATTCTATGTTTTTAATAAACAGCCTCCCTTCTACAAATGCTGTCTGAAGAACTAGTGAAAGGAAGACCCTTATAGGAGTTTGGGTGGGGAAATCATGATACTAATCTACTTCAGATGTAGGTACAGAAGTTTAGATGGACCTGTTAATCTTTGAGTTTTTATTTTGTCCTTAACTTTCTATTCTAGGTTCATTTAAAACTCTTGAGATGAAGGCATCAAAACCTGGTTGGTGGCTTCTAGACACAGAGGTTGGAGAAAACCAAAGAGCAGGGATGCAGACACCATTTCTCATCATAGACAAAGGTATTACTCAAGAGACACTCGATATTTATTAGAAAGAATGTGCCAGTAACTGGAATATTGCCGACTTTTAGGCTGCTTACTTCTGATAACTCTGCTGTGACAAAGGCATAATTTATAGCCATAGTTGTTTTTATTCTGGACCATCTAGAACAGTGGTACCCAAATTTTTTGGCACCAGGGATGGGTCTCCTGAAGACAATTTTGATCTGTGAATGGTTCCAAAAAGCTTTCAATCTAGCTTGCACAATTCACAATAGGGTTCACACTCCATGAGAATCTAACATCATCATCCATCTGACAGGAGGCAGAGCTCAGTTGGTAAAGCAAGCCATGGGGAGCAGCTGTAAATACAGACGAAGCTGCCCTCCCTCACTGGCTGCTCACCTGCTGTGCAGTCTGCTGTGCAGTCTGCTGTGCAGCCAGGTTGGGGAGCCCAGAACTAGCAAACATAAACCAAAGGATTTATATCAAAGGCATTCCTCTTAGTTGGGGAACCAAGGGAAAGCATTTTTCCTCATGATTTGTGCTCCATGGGAAAGTGCATGTAAGAAATTCTCCATGTTCCTAAAGTAGAGGAGGAAAAAGAACAAGAATTCAACAATGACTGAAGTAGTTGCTGCACTTGCCATTTTAGTATTCAAAAACATAGTTTCCCTCTGTCCACCCATCCACCTATCAAACTTTACTAAGCACCTATGGAGTATCAAATACTGTTCCAACACTCAGGTACCACAGTGGCTGCTATTCCCTTCCTTAATCAAGGTGTAAACAGCCTTGGAACTAACAAGTCAAATTTTGAAGCCATAGTCTTATGAGGGACAGTACTTAATGTTGTAAAATTGCTTACTTTAAGATCTGAGAAGATGGAAGTCAGATTTAAAACCAGTTATATCTCAAGGTTTCTGCTGTTTTCCTCTATGGTGTTCCAATTTCAATTAAAGGACCAATTTTACTAGTATATTTAGTATAATCACACATAGTTAAGTCAGTGTTTCACAAAAAAAATGAAAATATGTAATGAATGATACATCAAAGGCATAGTATCTAGCCCTGGAGTTTTACTTTGTTTTATGTATTTTTCTAAGCAAAAATTATTCATTGTTTTGGTTTTTCATAGATTGTAAGATGCCAATGGGCCTAAGCACTGGTGTTATAGCTGATTCACAGATCAAGGCTTCTGAGCATCTAAGTAAGTAGTTTCATCATTCATCATAGTCTGTGAGTATCAACTTCTACTACTGCACAGTATAGAGCCTGAGAAACTGTACATGACAACCCTGGCCATAGGCCATTTCTCCTCTCCAGGCTTTCCTCCATGCAACCTAAGAAATAGTTCTATTTAGGGTAATTATGTAGTAGAGGAAGGCATCCCTATGGCAGAAGCTAAAAGCCTGTTATTATTATGTTCTTATCACTGCCACTCCCTCTGGTGTATACTGTTTCCAAAGAGGCCCCCACCCACAAGGAAAACCAAGACCCAGGCATCACTGGTATCTCTATATAGGCAGTTCGGTCTCTACAGGAATTGCGGCAGGAGTAGATAGCTTTAACTCATGACTATGTGCCCACTTCCAAAACTGTTCAGTCTTCTTTTCTAGGTTTGATCACACACATAATATTCCAGCCAGATTCACAGGGTTTTATGGTATAAAAGCTGTAGTCCCCAGTAAGGTGACTTTTCACCTGTGATAATCATTCACCTATTTTTATTGATCACCCACTATAAGTCAGGAGCTCCTGCTAAATAAAATTACCTCCTTATGCCTCAAATCTTCTCCAAGATGAAGAGGCCATCATCAAGAAGATAATGAGGCTCCCATACACCCTTCCCCTATCTTCCTGTTAGGCAGACACAGTCATCAGCAGCTATATCAACATAACCATGAAAAGGCAAACACGACCTTTGTGCAGGACAGAGTGGGTGGACAGCTAACCAAACACAGGCAGACCTGAAGCCAAGATTTCATCACCAGGAACTGGTTTGGTAGTGAAGGCCCATGCTAACCACCTGGTCTCCTACTTGTAACAGGTCCTTCAGGGATCTGGTTTTCTGCTGGACTAAACTCACTTGAGAAATTGCTGATTGTCTTTTTAAAAATTCAACACTGTGGGAGGCTGAGACAGGAGAACAAGTGCAAGTCCAGCCTGGGCAACATAATGACTTAACAAGACCAAGTCTCAAAAAATAAAAGTTTAAAAATGGGCTGAAGGTGTAGCTCAGTGCACAGACCCTGGGTTCAATCCCTAGTACTGGGAAAAACATCTTTTTTTTCATAACATTTTTTTTTCTTCCTTTGAATTTAGATTACTGGGAACCCAAACTAGCAAGATTAAACAATGGTGGATCATATAATGCTTGGAGTGTAGAAAAAAGCAAATTAAAAATTGCCTCTAAACCTTGGATCCAGGTATGTCTAATTAGCCTGATAATATTTATGGTGATTATAATACTAGACATAACAGTGATTTAATAATTTCTTCTTGTTTTTCTTGTGATGTGATTAGTGGAATAGAAACCACTAGTTGCTAGGCACTATTCTCAGCACTTTACATCCTCAAAATCAACCCTGGGAGGGTAGATCTAAGTAATAGTCCATTTCATAGACAAAAAAACCCAAGGCAGAGAGATGATAACTAACGTACCAAAGCACACTGGTAGTTAGTAGTTGAACTGCAAATCAAGTCCAGGTTGTATTAAAATATAGATTGCATGTAGCCATCTTACCAGTTTGCTGAAATAAAAGATAGATAATAGAAAGTAGGGAGACAGATGTTTCTCAAATGGTCGGGGAATCAAGAGACAGTGGGGTAGGGGGAGGAAGAGCAGAGAAAGGGTAAGAAAAAGAGTCAAGATGTGTTCTGTGCATATACCAGCTCCACACAAGGATGTACTGCAACACATGTACTAATAAAAATACCTGATTAAAAAACAAACAAAAGAAAACCTTAAGCGTTGGTTCTTTTATTCTTAAGAAAGCTGAATGTATTGTGAGTGAATGCAGCACGTATTCATATACAAGGACAGCTCTGTTGACAGCTGACCTCCGTTGCAGGTGGACATGCAAAAAGAAGTTGTTATCACAGGGATCCAGACCCAGGGTGCCAAACATTACCTCAAGTCTTGCTACACCACCGAGTTCTATGTGGCTTACAGCTCTGACCGTACCAACTGGAAGATCTTCAAGGGAAACAGCACAAAGAATGTGATGGTCCGTGTATATGCGTCCATCTAACTGCAAGACTCACCCTAGGGTGTCTAGGCAATGAGAAAAGCTATCTAAGGCTTTTATGGAAGAAAATGGTAATATGGTGGCAGTCTGTGAATTAAAAATTAAAGGGATAAGCAGAACTACTGAAACTTCAAAACCGCACAAAAATTGAAAACTATTCCTGTATTATTAAAAACAACAACAACACTAGATTGGCAGATTATGTACAGAATAAAATATCTGGTCTTATTTCTCAAGTTTATGTTAGACATTTGCCAAGAGTTTTGATTTTACTATTACATTTTATTTTGTTTTTAATTTCAGTATACCTGAAGGAAATAGTAGTATTTATGAGGCACTATAATTCTCAGATTTACTTGCAGTCATGCTTAAGGAATGATGTTCCCCTGCTGGGTCTTTCATGGGCTCAGCCAGGAACCCTCCTCTCAAAGTCCCTCCCTTCCTACAAAAAGAAACCTTGCTCTCGGGTGGGAACCGAGTTCCCCATGTGGTTTCTACTGACACTGCAAGGCAGAAGCATCATTAGGGGATGGAGCAGATGAAAGTTCTGGGTTCCTACCCTAGACTTTTTGGACATAGCCCCAACAAGGGTATTAGGGTACCTCTTTAGTTTGACAAGCATAAAAGTCTCCCCATTTTGTTTTTTCTGCTAGTTTTGGGAGGGTCTACTATGTTTTCTGTGGGTTTTGGCTCATGTAGAAGTTACTGTCTGAACCTTTTCTGCTCAGTTAAACTGTCCTTTCCCGGTCCTTTGGTTGGAGTGCTGTTTGCCTGCACCACTGGTGTTTTCAGGTTACTGGCTTCTTCATCTCCAAGACATCTCCAAGACTAGGATATGTAAGAGAAGGGTAGCCACCGCCAGGTTTTTCCCTGAGTCCTGAGAACCCCTGTCAGTATCCTTTCTTCTCCCCACAGTTCAGAGTCTTGTTTCTTTTATGTTTGTGTCCAGGGTACCGAGTTGTACATAGCAGGAGCAAATAGGATATAGTACATCATCTTCCTGGCAGTAGAAGTATCCTCAATTATTTTTTAAGATCAAATTAATTTGAGTTAGGCACCATGAAAATTTAATATTCTAATATTAAGTTAGATGAAAACATTATTATAAAGTCACTTCACAGAGAGCTGTTATGTAACTAAGCTTTCTTCTTTTATCCTAGTATTTTGATGGCAACTCAGATGCCTCTACAATAAAAGAGAATCAGTTTGAGCCACCTATTATGGCTAGATATATTAGGATATCTCCAACAAGATCCTATAACAGACCCACACTTCGAATGGAGCTGCAAGGCTGTGAAGTTAATGGTAAGGAACAAAGATGTACTATCTTCTCACTGATATTCAGATGCTCTAGATTTGGGGTGTGTGGGGAAATAGAAAGAATTCTTAGTTCTCTTTAATAACTTAGGCTTTAGAAAAATCGTCACGAAACCGAGTCCAGGTAAATTCTTCCATCTGGCCTTGACTGAGTCTGGTCCCACTAGCCAGAGGGCAGCATCTCTTTGAACAATGCTAGATGATACAGATACAACCATGATGCCCCAAGGAAGGGTCCTCCACCAGCGCATTTTCAATAAGAATGACTTGCGCTTCAAACTAGGCTCTATTCTTACAATGTCTTGTAGGTCACTTAGACTTTAATTCAATGAAAATATTCAGCAACATTACTGGCATATCTTGCTATTCAATGAATGCTTTTGAAATTTGGGTCTGCTTTCCAACTTCTATAGAACATCAGCTCTGTATCCTCTTCTGTATTCTATATTGGTACTCAAGTCCTTTCTTTGTAAGCTGCTGTTTTTCAGGGGATGCAATATGACCTATGATATAAATAAATCCAGGTCATGATAAGTGGTTATAGTAAAATTCTATTTTATATAACAATGATGTTTAAAGAGTCTTAACTTTTTCTGACATGTAAATGAATGCTTTCCAATATTTTTCACTTTAAAGCACACATAAAAAATAATATCTGCCCAGCAGTCTGAGGTAAGAAGTTATAGCAATTGCCTCATGCCCAAGCTGAAGCAGGCCCAGCTGGCTGCTGAAAGGCTGAAGAGTGAGGGGTCAGTATAGATCACATGGGAAATTTGCTATGTCACACAGTTGGAGACATGAAGCAGCTTTCCTCAGCACAGGAGAGGAAGCTGTAACTCAGAGGAGAAAGTAGCTGAACCTTGTAATCAGTTTTTATCAGTGCAGACAAAGGTACAGTATACTGTTGGTATTCATGAGGGATATGGATATGGATGTTTGCTAACATCCATAAAGCAATAGTACACAGCACCTCCCATATAAAATGAAAATTTTCTACAGGCAGAAACAATGTTTCAAACAGTTCTGTAGGGGCTGGGGATTTAGCTCAGCAGCAAAAGCGCCTGCCTGGCATGCGCAAGGTCGTGGGTTCGGTTCCTGGTACCGGAGAAAAACCAAAAAAAAAAAAAAAACAAAAAACAAACAAACAGTTCTATAAGTCATTAAGGTTTCTTTCTTCCCATATGGCCTATGGTATAAATGGTAGATTTGTACACAGTATTGAGTCAAGCTACCCTACAATGTGGCATGCAACTGTTAATTTATTTAAAACATCTCTTTTCTGTATAAGAAGCATTACTTTCTTGTAACATATATAGCCTGCGTTAGCAGTAGGTATTCCTTTTAGGATTTTTGTCAATTTCTGTATGTTTTACTAGGGAGAACGAAAGTGTCATGGGTGATGGGCAGCTACTGGGCTAGCTCAGCCCTACACCTCTCACACTAACAGAACAGCCTTGCTGCCCAGGATGTTCGAAGTATTAGATGGTGACTACCAACATGGCACTATATTTTTCTGTCACTTTTGTTAGGAGAAGAAACAGAGTGCTTTTTGATATACACTCATGCAGTCATGCATTTCTTAACAGCAATGTGTTCTCAGAAATGCATCATTAGGCAGCTGTTTCATGGTGCAGATATCATAGAGTATATGTAACTACACAAACTTAGATGGTACAGGGCAATCACTCCATGGGGCCTCTCGATGCAATCAAGAGGAGTAAAATGTGTGAGGCCTGATAGCATAACTGGGTGTTCTGTTTTACAATGAACTTTTTTTATAAATAGAAGACGTACAGTCTCAATGGTTAAAAAATATAGTAAACACATCAGTAACATAGTCTCTTGTTATCATGTGTTATGAACTGTACACAACTATATGCTCTATATTTTTATACAACTAGGTTTATTTACGCTACCATCACCACAAACATGTGGGTAGTGTGTCATGTTACTGTTATGACAGCTATGATGTCAGTGGGCAACAGGAATATTTGGCTCCATCGTAACCTGAAGGGCCCACTGTTGCATATGTGGTCTGTCATCAGCTGAAAGGACACTATGCAGCACAGGACTATATATGAATGGTTTAGAAATTATTGCCTACCTCAGAGCAAAGTCTGAAGTTTCCATGATTTTCTATAGGAGGAAAAATGAGTTTAAATATTGAGTACATGATATTACCATCTACTGTATGAGTTTAAATTTAACTTCCAATTCTCTGGCTGTATTATGTTACACAAATTATGCTGTAATCTTGTCTTTTCATTTGTTTTTTTTTTTTTTTTTTGGTTTTTGTCCGGTACCGGGAACCGAACTCATGACCTTGCGCTTGCCAGGCAGGCGCTTTTGCCGCTGAGCTAAATCCCCAGCCCTTGTCTTTTCATTTGTAAAATGGAGATAATTGTAAGCACTAAAGAATACATTCGCACCTGCGAGCAGCACTTGCCATATGAATTCAATGAATGTGCATTGTTGTGATGGTTTTTGTTGTTAATTGGTAGTAATGTTATTTCTTATTGACTCTAAAGTGTGAAACATCATGCAGAGATTTTGGTGTTGTGTAATTAATCCCATTACCTTTTTCTTGACAGGGTGCTCCACACCACTGGGTATGGAGAGTGGAAAAATAGAAAACAAGCAAATCACAGCCTCCTCATTTAAAAAATCCTGGTGGGGAGATTACTGGGAGCCCTCCCTTGCCCGCCTTAATGCCCAGGGCCGAGTGAATGCCTGGCAAGCCAAGGTGATACAGACCCTATGAATGAATGAACTCTCAGTATCCCCAGAAGGAAACAGTGGCCCTTCCAAAGGGAATGGGGGGGGTCTGGAAAACAGGAATATCATGTTTTATGTCTCAGATGAAAATCTGAGGTCTGAGAATCTAAGATGTCTGTAGAATCAATAGCTTTAGTTCAGGGAGAAATCATTTATCATCTGTTATTCTTAGCCTAGCCTTGATTTAAACCATGAGGAGACAACATTTTTCTGTAAAGATTCAAAGAGAAAATATTTCAGGCTTGCTAGGCCAAACATTCTCATCATAACTACTCACCTCTGCCATTATAGCAGAAAAGCAGCCATAAACAATATGTAAATGCATTATCATGGCTGTAGTTTCCAATTTCTGATACAGATAACATTAGTAACAAATGCTTTAGATTTAGAACATGCCTTGTTTGGTTTCTTCACAATTTAACAATATTTTTCATTTTCTTAAGAGTGCCATTTAAATTTTTTGTGCTCATTTTTTAAGAGCATATTTTAAGACATCCTTGAGATGACTGTAGTCATGGTAAAATGCTGCAAAATCACAGTTATAAATCAGTGATCTAAGTTTAACAAATACTTTTAGAGAGTGATACTTTTCCTCTAACACATACTTTTAGAGAGTGATACTTAACCCATTGAGTAATTCAGGTGACCTAACATTAGGGGAACTGTTCATAGTTTATTTGGTTTTGTTTCATTCTTAACTGACCTGAAAAATCAGAATCCCCAAGTAACTTAAGCATCCTGCATCCAACTAAATCCAAATTCCCTCCTTACTGTCCTCCAACTCCTCCCTTAAGAGACTTACATTCCAATTTCCTGAGCTCTCTGTAGAAGCCCAGGTCCTGTCTTCAGATTAGACCACTAGAAAGGAAAAGAGAATTGTGGTGCAAGTACCCCACACAGTCTTGGGGATCCCTCTCTGTGCCTCAAAACTCATCTGGCCCATCATGGAATCAAGAATACTACAGTGGCAGGCTGTTTATAAAGCTTTTGCTCCATACCTTTCCTTTGCTGTCTAAATAAAAACAATAACTAATTTCAGTTTAATTTGGTGGTAGAATCAGAATTTGAATTCCTTTCCCAGTAAATAGCTAGTGGTCTTTTCTCCATTTAAAGCAGCCCAAACACCTCATTTTTAAATTTTGCAGGGAGAAAAACTGACACCCAAGGAAATTAAAATAACAGTATTATATTACATTATATTATAGTCTATTATATTTATATACTGATATAAATTTTAAATGGTTAAAGAGTGATGTCACCCAATCCTCTCTCACCTCCCCATTTTACAACCTTAAAAAATTATTTCCCATATAGCTTGCTCTTAGTCTTTGTAGTATAAAAAAAGCTGAAAGATAAAACATTAATTTTAACTTTTAATGCTATTATCCTAAATCCAGAATTCTTAATCTAGAAATATCTGTTTCATTTAACCTTCTATTCATATGAAATACATTTATAGGATTTCTTTAACAGCTTCAAGCTAAACACATTCAGGCAGGCACACAGATGTGCACTCTCTCTGACTCAAGTGTCCCTAACTCATTTATGCCTGCAGAAATCCTCTCTGTTTCACGGTACAACATCAGTTTGAAGACACTTAAGACACCACCCAGATGTCACTAGAGGGTGTCACAAAATTAATAAAAGTTCTACCACAATCATTTTAATTCAATCAATTTGCTTTTAAAATATATCATGCCAATGCACACATATAATACACAAGCATATAAAAAGATACACATACATCCACAGAAAAAGGATGATGTTAAGGAAACATATCAGTATTTATTCTTTCATATAAAGTTCAGTGAGATCTCTTGGGCATGATAACTCTCTGGAAGGTGAAAATTCATCTCAGATGATTCAAAACATCAATTAGTCCTTTGACTTTGTCCAAGTGCATATCACTGAACATGATTGGCTCTTATGTTAGACTAGGGACAGGACAGTTACTATGATGTGTATCAAGTCCTACTTATGGCTCTATCAGCTCTCTCAAACATTACATTTATTTGAAATTTGAGAAAATAAGAAATTAGACTGTTTCTCCTATTTAACAACAGCAGTGGAAAGAAAAGTTGGGCTTTTCTAAAGTGTATTAAATAGAGAGGGGATGCTATCCAATTCTTTCCCAGATAATCCTGCAACAGTATTATCATTGTATGTAAACAAACTTGCTTAAGAAAATATTACAGATAATTTAGCAATCTCTCAAGTAAAATTAATTTACTCATTCACTCAGCAAGTATTTATTGAATACAAACCATGCGCCTTGCCTTGTTTTAAATACCAGAAAACCAAACTAAAAGCCCCTGCCCTTAAAGAATAAGTGATATAAAGAAGTAAACGATTATTGTATAAGGCATGAATTATACCAATAGAAACTTATACACTTGTGACAACAAGCAAGAAAAAAATATGAAAGTCTTCTAAAAGACAATAAATCCGAGGGTATGAGACAGAAAAGAAACCTTTCAAGTTCTATGCTTTCCTAAAGAGCTTGGTCTAAACAAAGCAAAGTTTCTAAAATTGTATTTGTCCATGTGTTTTCATCATTTTCATAGGCAAACAACAACCAACAGTGGTTACAAATTGATCTGCTCAAAATCAAGAAGATCACTGCAATTGTAACACAGGGCTGCAAGTCTCTATCCTCTGAAATGTATGTGAAGAGCTACACCATTTACTACAGCAACCAGGGCACGGAGTGGAAACCTTACAGGCAGAAATCCTTCATGGTAGACAAGGTATGGGCTGGCTTCTGGGCAAAGAGAAAGCAATATGAAAACTGTCCCATGTTGAGAATAATAGTAGTGCCTTGTAATTGACAAGTATGCACTAACACTTGCTACCTCTTTAAGCCTTCTAAAGCCTAGTTCTGCAGGCACCTGGTCTTGGGACAAGGATCATGCACATCACCTTTCTGTCTTGACTGAGCCTCCTGTGAAAAGAGTGAGGACACAATACCAGGGTGTAGTATGAGTTTAACTAGCTCTGACTGAGAAGATGGAGAAGGCATCCAAAAAAAAAACCTTCCACTGTGAAATAATGCCATATTAGCACTGCCTTCGATTACACTTCTTATTCATGACCGATCAAATGCCCAAGATCACAAAATTCTGTGTGTCATATTGTCATTGAACAGAAGAAAGCATTGTTATCCTTTCTGACGGAAAAATAAATTTCTGGTAAACTACTTTACTTCACTACAATTCTGAGCTTCTCTACTTCCTAGCAGATGGTTTAAAAATGTTCCAGAACAAAGTTAAGGAGATATGCCTAATATTCCAGGAATGGAAACTGGACTAAATCTAGTGGGAAAATAAATGTAGGAAAAGGGAACTGAGATGTAATGAATTCTCATCAAATGCTCAGTACTTAACTCAGTTAATGATGTATACCCATTTCTCACTTTTTTAAACCCCTGTTGTCTGTTTCCCTTGGTTTATTTCTCACTATACTATGGGATCATACCACAGTAAGCACCACTGTCATAAATAACTGATTTAGTTTCTATGTGTGTGTGTAAATCTTGGAGAAACTCTTAAGGATTTTTTAAAAGTTTAGTTGAGGACACAGAGCATATGCTATGAAAGTATAAATGCACAGAAATGCATGATCATACTTAATCATACTTTAACTGTTTGCAGCTAACCACTTGGTGCCCACTACTCGACAGGCACTTGTCATATGCTGACATACATTTTTAAACTTTCCAACTTCTCTGAGGTGAAATTTTTATCATCCCTATTTTGCCAATGAGGAAATGGATAATGAGAGAATATAATTGACTTCTTTGAAGCCATACAACTAACAAGGCTCTAAGAACTATTAGAAAATGCTGCTATACAGCACTGCATCAGATTTATTTTTCTTTAATTTCACTCAGATCACTGGTGAAATGAAAATGCCTAAATGGGTCTGTCTAGCAGACACTAATTGATGATCATCTCTATGATAGTGCTATTTTTTTAATTAATTAAATTTATTGGTACATTTCAGGTATACATAATGGTCACGTTCATCATGAGTAATTTGTACCTGTATGTGACATATTGTGATTCATTTTTTTTCCCATTACCCTCTCGTCCCTTATTTGATGTCCTCAGTTTGCACTAAAAGGATAAGGAATTGTCACATCTTTATATCCACTATACCAACACTGAAAATTATCTTTCTTATTTTGCTTTCAGGTTTTTGAAGGAAATGGCAATGTCAAAGGACATGTGAAGAACTTTTTCAATCCACCAATCATTTCCAGGTTTATCCGCATCATTCCTAAAACATGGACTCAGAATATTGCACTTCGCCTGGAACTGTACGGCTGTGATATTTACTAGAACTGAATATTCAACAAAACAGAAAAGAGTCTTTAAGACCTCAAAGTCTCTAGGGTTGGCAGTGTGTTTTGTGGTTATTTTAAATGTTAACATTTTTCTATTACTGCCTTTTTTTCTATTTGAAATTTTATTTTATATAACAAACTTTTATAATGTAACTCACTGATGCCATTAAGTGAGATGGTGGCTACTACTTCTACAATAATTTGAATATTAGATGAAAAATATCAAGAAGCAGTAAAAATGGCTTATTTTTCACAATGATTAAAATGCTATATAGAATAATATCCATGCAGCATTTAATACACTTCGTTACACTCTTTTAAATTCTATATACATTAATAAAAAAGATATTACCTTTGCAAACCATTTATAGACCTGGAAAACTTTCATTCCTCCATTTTTCTTTAAAAGAACTATGATTTAAGAAAAAAGGAAGCAAAGACAATTTGTAATGATTTGTTTCTCTTGATAGCAGAGAGAAAAAACAATCTTGCCATATGAAATGATAAATGCTTACAATGCCACATGTTTTCTACAAGATTATGAATTCTGTGACTCTCTATGAGCAAGGAAACAAGCAAGCACATTCTCAGTAGTACACCTGGACTTGTGAGTCTATCCTGGGTTCCCTATATTGGCTATACATATCGACGTTCAACAAAACCAAAGTGACCACAGAAGAATAGAAAATGTAGCTTTGGCTTCATTCTAGCTGCCACCACACTAGTGTGCTGTTGCAAAGCATGTTCACATAAAGGAAAGTTCATAGGCGTAAAGCAGAACATTGGAACTGCTGGCCCAAATGCAGCTACTCCCACTGTAACTGGCTCCAGGCGAAACTGGCAAGCAATTTAGGTTTTCTTTCAGTGCCCTTCTCTTTGTGGCCTCAACCTTTTCCTGTCTCTTCCTTCCTATTTTATCACTCCCTTCTCTATGTTGGCATCCAATGATCCTGTAGTTTTTATAACTGGGAGGCTTTTAGCATACTTGACAGGCTGGACAGCCATCAAAAACTTAGCGCTTAAAATAACAACAAGAAGGAGAAATGGTGGAGTGGTGATCAGTAGCAAAAGTAAGCCTCTCTGAGATCCAGAATCCAGACACTGGAAAATAACAACTTGGCCAAGAAAAAAAAAAGTGAAATAGTTCAGGGGGAATCAGGAAAGAAGAAACAGGAAAAACAGAAGCTACAGAGGAGTTGAACACATGACCTGCATTTCAGAGAAATAACTAAATAATCTGGATGCTCTCCCTGGCTCATGGATCATGAGGAGGGGAACCTGGCTCCACAAAAGCAAGGTAAGCACCCAGGGCTAGCAGATCCAGGAATAAACACTGGTAGACTAGGTGGTGGCATGAGCCCATGGATATTGTGAACTGCAAAAGAAGTATGTGGTTTTGCTCTGAGAGGACTCTTTCTCCATGGCAGGTAACAGTAAGAGAGGGATTCCAGCAGGGGCACCTGCCATATCGCCAGAGAGTGTTCAATCAGGTACCATTTTGGGAAGAGGTTGATTATTTAAATCTGGAATTAAGAACAACTAAAAAACAACTTCATAATCAGGTTTCCAAGTGTTACCTTCCCACAGTGACTGGGTGAGAGATAGCCACAGCAGAAAACCCGCAGACAGACAGGAAACTAGAAAGAGATTCCCCTATGAAGTTTAAGCTCAGGCCAGGAAGGACACAGCCCCTATCCTCAGTGGTGAGAAGCCAGTTCTAACTGAGTTGTGCTCAGAGATGTGTGGGTTTGAAAATGCCAGCATTAAGTACTTGAATGATGCTGCCTACATCCAGCACAGGTCTGAGGTCTTATTGCCTTCCCTATCCATCAACATGTGCAAGGACATTGATACAGGCTGGGGTAAACAGAGAGGCCTCTGGAATGGGGAGGCACACAAACCCACAGGATGTAAGGCTAGGCAAAGAAAACTATGACTTGCTAGACCCCAAAAATGCAGAACTTGAAGGAAACCATTCATTCAAAAATACAGAGAAAAATTTTTTTCTGTTTTTAGACTCATTTCTCTCTCTCTTTCATCCTTCCCCCCGCCCTTCAATGGTTATTGAAGGTTAGGAAATTTTTGGTTTTTTTCTTCTTTTTCTTTTAATATTTTTCCTTTTAACTTTTTCAATTTTTTTATTCTCCAGATTTTTCTTCAATTTTTTATCTGCTATTTCTCATATGTTTTTATTCTATTATCTTAATCTAATTCTATAAATATCATTACACTACTTAATAGAATCCTCTGTCTCATTTTTTCTCCTCCTTTTCATCTCTCATTGTTTAATTTTTCAAATTTTTTTCTTGCATTCTCCCATTTCCAACCCCTTTTATCTTTAACTATATAACCATTAAGATGTATTAATCTTTAGATAGCTAGTTAACATTAAGTTACTACTGTTGAATTATTTTCTATCATTAGTGGAGGTATAGTTATTGTATTTAGTAGATATTTGCTGTATGTCAATATTTGGCTTGTCTTATTTTTTATACTATAATTATAGATTTCTTTTCTAAGGTTAAGGGTATTATATTATTGGTTCTTATGGTATGTCAATATCCAGTTTGTCTCAGACAACATTACTGTTGCTGATTTATTTGATACTGCTAGGGTCTCATAGTTGTTGCTATTAATAGGTTTTCTCTGTATGCCAATACCCAGAGTGCCTTTGTGACATTAACAATACTGTGATCCATCCCCGAAGAAATGGATACCAGGTTAACTACACTGCATCTTCTCTTCCCAAATTAACAGAGGTGGTCAGATCTTGGAACGCAGGCAAAGGATTCTAGTTGTCCATGTCCTGAGTTCATCACTAAAAACCACACTAACTAAAGAGGTCTCCACACTAGCAATAAAGTCTTTCTACTGTAAGCAACCACAAACCTAAACACAAAGCATTAAACATACAGATAAATGAGGCATATATAACCCTAAATAGCCATGACCAAAAGAGAACCTCTCCATACACATCATAGTCAAAATCTCAGAAGTCCAATACAGGGACAGAATCTTAAAAGCTATTAGAGAAAAGCAATGAATCACTTATAAAGGTAAGCCTATTAAAATTACAGCAGACTTCTCAACACAAAGCTTAAAGGCTAGGAGAGGTTGGAGTGAAGTTTTTCAAGCCCTAAATGATAACAACTTCCATCCCAGAATTATATATCCTGCAAGTTTCTTTAAAAATTGATAGAGAAACAAGATAGTCCCATGACAAAGAGCATCTCACAAAATTCATGGCCACCAAGCCAGCATTACAAAAAAAAATTCTCAAGGATATCCTAGAAAGAGACAATGAAGCCAAAAAAAAAAAAAAAAAAAAAAAAAAAACAAAACCCTAAAGCATGAATACACCAGGCAGGGTGAGCAGTAAAGCAGAAAAGAGAGGGGGGGAAAGGAAATCAGTGACAGGAAAATAACACAATGATAGGAAAAAGTCAATACCTATCAGTAATAAGTGTCAATGCGAATGGTCTCACTTCCCCCAGTAAAAAGACATGAATTGACAGAATAGATCAAGAAAGAAAACCAATTATATGCAGTATGCAAGAAACATATTTAATCAAAAAAGGAATACACAGATTTAAAATAAAAACATTAAAGGCAATATTCCATTCAATAGGAACCCAGAAAAAAGCACGAAAAGCTATCCTAATTTCTAACAAAGTGGATTTCAAGCCAGAACTGATCAGAAGAGACAGAGGTCACTACAAATTGGCTAAGAGAATAATTAAGAGGTAATAATCATAAAAATATATGCAACAAACATTGGTGTGCCCAACTTCATAAAACAAACACTACTGGACATAAAAGACTAGAATAATATCAATACAATTATAGTGTGTTATAATACCAACACAATTATAGTTATAATTGTATCAAAACCCTACTGTTACAAATAGACAAGTCAACTAGACAAAAAAAATCAACAAAGAAATATCAGAATTGAATCAAACCTTCTAACAAATGGACATCTAAATAGCATTCCACCCAACAACAACAGAATACACATACAGCTCAGCAGCACATGGGACTTTTTTCAAAATAATACACAGTAGCTCATAAAGCATGCTGAAGTAAATGAAAAGGAATCAAAATCATTGCATGCATACTATCAGATTTAGGTGCAATTAAACTAGAAATCAATAGGAAAAGAAACCACAAAAAATTTGCAAACACATGGAACTAAAACAATGCCCTCTAGAATAATCAGTGGGCCACAGAAGAAATCAAGGAAGAATTTAGTTCCTCAAATCAAATGATAATGCCAGTACAGCATTCCAAAACATATGGGACACAGTGAAAGTATTCCTAAGAGAGAAGTCTAATAGCTGTGATTGCTCATATTAGAAAGACAGAGGGAATCCAAATAAATAACTTAAAAATTCACCTCTAGGTCCTAAAAACACAAGAATAATCCAAACACAAGGCAGGAAATTATAAATATCAGAGCAGAAATTAATGAAATTGAGACAAAAAAGAAAACCAACAAAGAATCAAAGAGCTGGTTCACTGAAAGGATAAACAAAATAAACAAACCCCTAGTCAATTTTATCAGAAAAGGAAGGAAGAAAGGAATGAAGGAAGGAAGGAAGGAAGGAAAGAAGGAAGGAAGGAAGGAAGGAAGGAGGGAGGGAGGGAAAGAAGGAAGGAAAAAAGGAAAGAAAGAAAGAAAGAAAGAAAGAAAGAAAGAAAGAAAGAAAGAAAGAAAGAAGGAAAGAAAGAAAGAAAGAAAGAAAGAAGGAAAGAAAGAAAGAAAAAGAAAGGAAGGAAGGAAGGAAGGAAGAAATCAAGCAAGTAGAAATGAAAAATGTGAGATCACAACAGATTCTGCTGAACTCCAGACTATTAGTAACTACTCTGAGAACCAGTTCTCTAATGAAATGGAGAATTCCAAAGAAATGAACAGATTCCTAGACACATATTAACTACCAAAGGTAAACCAAGAAGATATAAAAACTCTGAATAATCCAATACCAGGCAATGTGATTGAAGAAATAATTTTTAAAACTACCAACTACGAATATCTCACTTCCCGATGTGCTCACTGCTGAATTCTACAATGCTGATACCCCTCAAACTCTTTAACAAAATTGAATGGGAAGGAAAATGTCCAAGGTCATTCCTGGATGCTGTTACCCTAATTCCAAAACAAAAACAAAAAACAAACAAACAAACAAAGAAGTATAGGTCAGTCTCTTTAATTAACATAACCAGAAAAGTCTTCAACAAGATACTGGCCAACAGAATGCAAGATATCACCAAAAAGATCATATACCATGACCAAGTAGGATTTATCCCAGACATGCAAAACTGGTTCAATATATGCAAATCACTAAATGTAATACATCACATAAAAACAATGACAAAAATTACATAATCATCTCAACTGATAGAGAAAAAGCCTTTGACAAAATTTAACATCCATTTGTTTTTTAAAAACCTGAAGAATATAGGTACAAAAGGTCCTTATCTCAATCTGATAAAAGCCATTTATGACAAACCAGTGGCCAACATCATATTAAACAGGGAGAACCTAAAAATTTTCCTTCTAAAATCAGGAACAAGTCAAGGATGTCCGCTATCACTACTACTATTCAATATAGTTATTGAAACATTAGCCAGAGTGATCAGACAAGAGAAAGAAATAAAAAGGATATGTGCAGGAAAAGAAAAAAATCAAATTATCATTATTGCAGATGACATGATCCTCTACAAAGAAGACCCAAAAAAATTCCACTGAAGGACTCCTAGACTTAATAACTATATTCAGTAGCATAGCAGGATACAAAATGAACACACAAAAAACAATAGCATTGTTATTAACACATGAGAAAAAATTAAGGAAATAATACCTTTCACAATAGCATCAAGAATTAACCTATGCAAGGAAGTGGAAGACCACTACAGTGAATACTACAGTGTTGTGGAAAACCAGATATCAGACTTTTTCAGACAGCCTAAGGAACAAAGCATGCTCTCCCGGTGAAGCAGAGAAAGCCTTTCATTTGGCTAGCCTGGCTCAGAGAACCTCAGTCTTTGTAACTTCTGAGCTTCAAAGACAGTGTTACAAAGGTTTTTATAGCATTTCTGGTGGGGAAAAACAAGCTCAAACAAAGACAGTTACTCAAAAATGATAGGTTTATAACTTTAGTCATCTCGTCCACGTCAATCAGGTAGGGAATCTAACCTAAAATGGAGGAGGTGGGGATAGGCACCATAAGTTAGGGAGTGAAGTCCCAGGGGAGGGGAGAAGAGGAAGCGGAAAAAGAGAAGCTCCCTTCGCCTGCAGATTTAGAGAACTGTGAACTGCTTCCCCCCAATTAGCACATAGCACATCAGAGTGGGGTGGCAGAGAATTGCTGGGGAGGGCAGAAACTGCTGTGATCTGCGAAGGCAGAGGATCACCTTTTAAAATGGACTAATTTCTTCTTCAATAGTACTTTTAAAAAGATAATTGAAGAGTACATCAGAAATGGAAAGATGTCCCCTACTCCTGGATAGGCAGAAGAATACAGTCAAAATGGCCACGCTTCTAAAATTGATATACAGATTTAATGCAATCCCAATCTAAATAAGCACCAATAGCATTCCTCACAGAACTAGAGAAAAAAATCCTAAAATTCATATGGAACCAAGAAAGACAGAATAGCAAAAGCAATCTTGGGCAACAAGAGCAAGGGAGGAGGAATCACAATTCTATACTTCAAAGTTACAATGAAAAAAAAAAAAAACAGCATGGTATTAGCAAAAACAACAACAACAACAAAAACCAAACATGTGGCTCAATAGAATAGAATAGAGGATGCAGAAACAATTCCAAGCACATTCAGCTGCCTGATCTTTGACAAAGAGACTAAAAACCTATACATAAATACCACATTTTCTTTATCCATTCATCTATTAATGGACATATAGGCCACTTCCAAGATAAAGCTATCATGAATTGTTGCTGGCTATGCATGTGTCACTGCAATTTAATGACTTTAACTCTTTTGGGAAGATAACTAAGAGGGTAATAGCTGGATTAAATGGAATTTCTTATTTTAGTTTTCTGAGGAATCTCCACACTGATTTCCATAACGGTTGTATTAGTTCACATTCCCACCAGCAATGAAAAAGGGTGTCAATCCCCTAGGCAGCATTTGTTGTTATTTGATTTCTTGATGATAAACATTCTTTCTGAAGTAAGATGGAATCTCAGTATTGTTTTAATTTGCATCTCTAATGGCCAGAAGTATCAAATATTTTTTCATGTATTTATTGGCTATTTATATTCTTTTCTTCTGAGAAGTATCTGTTCATTTTTGTCACCCATTGTTTGGACTGAGTCTTTTATTTGGGAGGGGGTCTAATTTTTTGAGTTCTTTATGTATTCTAAATACTAATCCCCTGTCTAATAACTAGCTGGCAAAAATTGTCTCCTGTTCTGTATGTTGTCTCCTCATTTGGATGGTTGTTTCCTTTGCCCTGCAGAAGCTTTTTAATTTGGTATGATCCCATTTGTTGATTCTTGATATTATTTCTTAGGCAATCAGAAAGCCTTTGCCTACACTATATTTTCTAGAGTTTATCAGGCTGGGGATGTAGCTCAGTGGCACAAGTGCCTGCCTGGCAAGCACAAGGTCCTGAGTTCAATTCCTGGTACCAAAAAAAAAAAGTTTATCTACTGTATCTTCCAGAATATACAGCCTATCTGTATATTCTGTATATCCAGAAGATCAAGTGTTTTCATTTTAATATATAGATATCTAACCCATTTTAGTTTAGTGCATAGTGAGAGACACAGGTCTAGATTCAATCTCCTGCATGCTGACAGCCAGTTTTCCTAGCACCACTACTAAAGAAAGAGGCTATCTTTCCTCCAGCATAAGCTTTTGGTCCCCTTATGGAAAATCAGGTAAGTGAATATGCTTGGAGTTGTTTCCACACCCTCTATTCTGTTTCATTGATCTACATGTCTGGTGTTTATTGTTTGTTCATTTGTTTGTTTCTTTGTTTGCCAATTCCATACTGTTTTTATCACTGTAGCTTTGTAGTATAACTTAAAGTCTAGGATTCTGATTCCTCCTACCTTGTTCTTGTTGTCCAGGGCCGGCTTCGTAAATGTACTATCTATCCAGGTGAAAGGACTCCATGCTCAGAAAGACTCCATGAATAGGTTAATGCTCTAATAACATCCTTCTGAAATCCTTAAAATTCTTGATAAGTAATATAATATTTTTCTTTTGCAATGAGCCTCACAAATTATGAAGTTAGTCCTGAGTCTTTCTGCTACAGAATTGGGCAGAACTCTCTTGATCTAGAATCTACAGAGGTACAACAGGGAATGATGTGGTATATTAGATCAGGGAAGAGATAGCAATGAAGCATAAGATTTGAATTTGTTATTCTATACGGATAAAACTAAGACCAGTCCAAAATAATAAAGTTTGCCCAAAGCTATTGCTTGTCAGGGGCACAGCTGAAAACAGAAAACAGATGATAATATTCCCAACTTCTCTCTCATTCTGGTTTCTCTTCCATAAAATAGAAGAGAAATAGAATGGATTCATCCACTAAAACAGACAGACATAAATATGAACACTAACTACTATTGATCTGGAAAATATTGCTTTGATATCAACAAAATATTTGAACTATAACTGATTTTGAAGAAAAGACATTCCACTTTTTATTACTCTCTTTGAAGTAATTTAAAGGAACTTACAGCTTTGGCTGCACAGCCTATCCTCCACTGACATAACATAGGGCACTGTTGTATAACTGGTTGCTATGGGAAGGAATTTAATGACTCACAGAAGAACCATAATTTGGAAAGAGAAACTGAAAGATAAAACACTAAACATCATTAGTCATTCTAACCAAAAATTGGAAAAGAACGTATTGTGCAAATTTCCTAGAGAGCTGTAAAAGAATTCTGAGAGGGGGTTGTCCTAACTTGGAGAAGTCAAGATTGGCAAGGAAATGAGTTTATTAGGGCTTACTTACAGAGCAGTGGTCAACTTATGGCTGCAGCATGTCGCCAATTCCCCTTGGTAAGCTACTGGTTTCATAGGGTTCTACTAGCAAAAGCAGGATCAAAAGGAACAAGCATCTTTGAGGAAAGTTGTGTGTACTCTGTTTCCATTCCATCCTTACCAGGAAACTCCACAGGTCTCCGCAAGCTCCACCTGGCCAAAGTGGTGGAGACCTTGTGCTAGAGTCTGGCACAGAGCCTCAGCACCTTTAGGGGTGGGGTTGTCAGTGCCCCCACTGGACAGCTACATAGAAGGGGCATCACAAACTACAGTTATGCTGCCTAGGGTTCAGAGGACAAATCTCTGTACAGAATGTGAGTGGATCACAAATACAAAAGGGCCTCAAGAAACACCAATATTTCTTCAGGACTACTTCAAATTGTTAAAGAAGATAACAAATATGCTGCTGTTTTCTAGAATAACTTAGAGTAAGAACTGTATTTTGAGTTCAGAACCATTTTAGCAAACTCAGGGGAGAAGCATCAGCTACAGAGTATGAATCCTCAAAAGGGCAGGAATATTCAACCATTTACTTCTCTGGATGGACCAAAAAGGAGCAATTTATGTGGCAGTAGCTTCTGCACATGCCCTAAAACAGTGGACCTAACACAGACTTTGAAATATCTAAGAGTTCCATATTGCTATTTTTTCACATTTTCCCCAACACACATTTTATAGAAAATTCTGAATGGCAAATTTTTCAAAGTTCTTATGCTCTTATAGCCTAGAGCTAGGGCAAGAAGTGGATAGGTACAATGACTATGTATTGAGTAACATTTTCATAGTCAATGTCTAGGTAACTGGAAGATTTTTTTATATCCAGGTATAGTGCTAGGAGACATTACAGAACTTTAAGATTTTTATAGCTTTAGCTTATATGAATGTGCTACATCAAAAAATGTATACATATATATGTTGCATTTGGTTTAGGTAAAGAAAACAATAATATTAACTTCCTTAATA
This sequence comes from Chinchilla lanigera, assembly GCF_000276665.1. Classification (NCBI taxonomy): domain Eukaryota; kingdom Metazoa; phylum Chordata; class Mammalia; order Rodentia; family Chinchillidae; genus Chinchilla; species Chinchilla lanigera. Next base: position 7,767,458 of record NW_004955462.1, read on the forward strand.
TATTAACCTACTTAGTAATATTAACCACCTGAATATTAAAATGATATATAATAATTTTAATTTGTTTTTATTGTGCTAATTTATTGCTTTTTTAAAACTATTACATATATTTTATCTGTACAACAAAGCACTATAATAGACATTGTAGAAGAGAATATATAAAGAAAATTTAAAAGTGGATCTTCGAAGACATCATCCAGTTGGAGAGAGAAAAACATTAGAAGAGAATGTATATTATAGACCTATTAAACCTGACAGATTATACCTGAGTAGTTAGAAGACAGAGGAGTAGCCCATGTGGGATGATGAAAGTTTTTGGAGAAGATTTGGCCTAGGTGATCCGAAGAGGATAACGGATATGTAGCAAGCAATCTGTACAGAACTCCAAATGGAGCAAATAAGAATAGAAGTCTGGAGAATGACACTAGGATGAGGAGAAGATGGGTAAAACTGTATCATATATGAGAAACTGACTAAATAGGATATGAAACAACTAAGGGATATTTGGACAATGACAAAAGTTTAAAGTACTTGTATGATGGTTTTATTTTGCTTTGCCACTGGTCCACATTTGAGCCACCTCCAATTCACTTAAAGGCAGCTTTCTCAATGTCTTAGGAATGCTGTGCAGATAAATTCATATCCCCTGCTTTTTTATTGCCATTAAATCTAGCATTTTATTTAAAGCTACTAGTTTTATTGGCATAAAAAATAGTAGTAGATTTACTATTCTATTTATCTTGGTTGCCTTGTACTACTGTTCCTCCTTGTATGAAATACATTTTCATACTTTTGCAACCATCCTCCACTCTTCCCTTTTTATTGCTGGTCTATTTTCTACCTGAGAAAACCCCGGAAGTGGTGTTCAACTGTACTGAGAGAGTTCTAGAGACTTTTACACAGAGGTCAAGCCTTAACTATCTCAGTAAAACAAATAACTGCACAGACTTTCTTAGGTGGATTGAACTGATCTAATTATGCTTATCTTCAAAGTAGGGATGATTAACATCAGTTTATATAAATATTCCACAGACCCTGTATGCTACTCAAAACAGTTACTGTGTTACTTTTCTTGTTGCTGAGACAAAATACCCAACACTCAAAGTTAAAGGACGAGAGATTTATTTGGCTCACAGTTTGTAGAGGTTTCAGTCCATAGTTGTCTGACTCTAAGAGAGGCATAGCAGAGGGGTCTTACAGAGGAGAAATAGTTCATGGCAAACAGGAAGGCAAGAGTTCATTAGCCCTCCTCATTCTACCCCTTATATTCTAGGCAGGCTACTTGCCCTAGGGCAGGTGTAGCACTCACACCCTTAATCCTACCCAGAGCTATCCCAAACCTATTAACAGACTGATTTAGCAATCACACACTCTAGATCCAGCCACCTCTGAAATGAAGCTTTGGAGGGAGTAAATCTAGACACAAGCCACAACAGTTATCCACACACAAATTGGAAAATTTGAACAGAATTAAGTAAACTGTTTCTCTATGAAAAATTAGTTGGTGGTCAATGGAGGAGGTGAAGCATAGACAAGTAGGTAAGTTCACCACAGGCTAAAACAGCAAGAATGGTTAGCATGCTACACTACTATGTATTATGAAACTTCACTTTTTACAAAGCACCACATAGGTCATTAAAAATTACTGGCTGGTGATGATAATATGGTTTCATATTTGCCAGATATCATAAAGAATCCTTTTTGCCTCGCTAGTAGCCAACATTCTAAATTAAAATTTCTCATATTCATGTGGCAAGCTAATTGGAAAACCAGTGCTCTTAGTTAAAAATAAAATTCCAAACGATTAAACACACATAATTTTATGTCTGTACGAATAAATGATCAGATTTGGCTCTCATTTTTGTCCCCCCAAGGCTGCAATTTACTTAAAAGAAACCATAAAGGGGCTGGGGATTTAGCTCAGCGGCAAAGCGCCTGCCTGGCAAGTGCAAGGTCGTGAGTTCAGTTCCTGGTACCGGAGAAAAAAACCAAAAAAAAAAAAAAAAAAAGAAACCATAAAATGCTACTAGGTAACATATGTTAAAAATAAGAGAGAAAGCCAAACTAGGGGAAAGAACATAGACAGCGGAAACACACTAACATGAAAACGCATTTCATAAAGCCCTTGACCTTGCTATGAGTAAGCCTGGATTTAGTAGGAGCTTCCTACTAACTAATGAAAACAGAACCTTAGCAGTTATAAAATGCAGTGTCCCCAAAAAATGTTCAAAAGAAGCATACTTTTCTTGAGACCAGTATTAAAAATAAATTTCTCCCAAAGGTCTATAGAAAGAGGCCACCATGTAACGTGCACAATGCCTTTAACAAGAGCAGTTTTATTTGGCTGCTTCCGTGTAGTTCTCAGACAATGAAGGGTTCCCGCCAAAGTGCAGTTCCGTAAAAAACAAGCAGAGGTCCATGTGCACGGCTCCCTACCAGCCTGGCTAAGACAAAGGTAGACTGTGTGGAGAAAACTAAAACTAGTTTTCTTTCAGACCATGACTTGTATCATAAATAGTAATTCTGTAAGTCAGGATTTTGATAAGTAAAATTCTGATGATGAGGCTGAAGTCTACATTCTGTAAGATGTAACAATTAATTGCATTTTTGTGAAGTGGCTATATTCTTGTCTCAGATTCTTATCACAAAACAGATGTCAGTAGAAAAATGTTTGATAGCAATTAATGAAAATAAGTAAATTGAGAAAATTATTTTCATTAATCTAACTTCTTTGTTGCTACTTAGGCAAAAAGTACCATCCTATTTTGGTGGTAGAAGATCTTAATTGTTTACTTCTGGTAAAGATATTAACATGCAAACATTGTATGTACAGACATAATCTGATTTTTCTATATACTTCATTTAGTATAGGTTAACCCTTTCCAATAATTATCTTTCCTGAAAGCGAATATAACACATTTAAAGTCTTTCAACTCAATTAAACAAATATTGATAGTTAATCATTTACAGAAAAGGAAGTTTTAGATACCACAGACAGTAGTCCTCAAAGAATTCACAAACTCATAAACAAATTCCTAATTATTAAGGTCTGGCCTGTGTAATTACACATTATTTTCTTCTTAATAGATAACTTCTTAATATTTTGTGGTTTATTGTCATACACTCAGAACAGGAGACTAAACAGTTTCTCCCAGATTTGAAATCGTTTGGACTATAACCTAGATTTTGAAACATAGATATGAGCTCTCTAAAGAAGGTACTATTTATCAAGATCAAAGCTCTGTAAATATAGCCAGGTTTATATTTTACTACCTTCTCCTCCCTAATACATCCATTTCCTTAACACTTTACTTACTATACATTTTCAGTACTCACAGGATGAAAGTTTTTTCTTTTTTCATATTAATAGTACTTTTGAAGTAATCATTTTTGTTACTTATTTTACCAAAACACATTCTGTTCCCCAGTCTTTAGCCTCCTCCAAAGCACTGATCTTCTTAAAACTAAATCACACTTCTTTTGTTTTTTTTTTTTTTGTTTTGTTTTTCTGGTACTGGGAATCGAACTCATGACCTTGCACTTGCCAGGCAGGCACTGTGCTGCTGAGCTAAATCCCCAGCCCAACACTTTTTAAAATACTCTTTCTCATGATGTTTTGTAGTTTCTTACCATCTAAATGTATATGGATGCAGAGGGATGTTAAATTAATGGTGTGTTCTAAATGATTCTATCTTTATCAATTGTTAACAGATAGCCTTTTGTATTCTGCTCTACTTCAGCAGCCAATTCCTGTGCGCATAACCTGAGCCCCATCACCCTCAGAACAGGCTCCCATGGAATGCTAGACCCACCTGGCTGGAAACTCCTTGTGCATCTCAACTCTTGTCAGCTTCTACCCAACCCACTCTGAGATTTCACCAAGGCCTCCAATACACCCATTCCCTCCATTGGATCACATCCCTGGGCCTCCCAAGCAGCATACCCCATGATTCACAACACAGTTTACAAAGCCCTGTCCCCAGCCCTGAACCTTGGGTGAGTCAGCCTGCATTCTCCGGCCTACACGCAGGCTGTAGCACCAAGTAGGCTTCAGAGAAGTCTCCTCATGTGTCCCTTATCAGTCACTCCCCACATCAGCTATTTAAACTTTCATATTGTCTAGTAGAACCTGTCCCATCCTTGTTCACCTTTTTCTCAGTACCTTGCCTCTTACCACATAGCCAAAATTAATAACACTAGGGAATACTCCTCACCTCCACTCAGGGCCTATTTATGTACAGGTTCATCTACCTTACCTTTTTCCCTGAGGTGGAAAAAAAAAAAAAAAGGTCCTGAGATCATGTCTCAAAAAAAAAAAAAAAAAAAAAAAAAAAAAAACACCTCACGTTCTTTTTTTTCATTTTAAAGAAAGAAAAATAAATAAGAATAACAACAGCAATAGAAGCCAGGGATATACTCAGCAACACAAGCGCCTGCCTGGAAAGTGCAAGGTTCTGAGTTTGATTCTTGGTACAAAAAAATAAAAAGTAAATAAAACAGAGCTCAAAACAGGCTGGTGGGACAGTAACAATAATTAATACATTGCACATTGTTATCTTCATAGGAGTTATTCAGAGTATAAGATATTAATCAAAACCAAACTTTGAATTTCAGCTCCAGACTCTATCAGCTCCCATACTTTGGATACCTATTTCAAAAACCTCTGAATTTCACAGTGGTAATTATATAATTATATATTACTGTGACAATGCATCCTCATGTTTACAGAAACACAATTCATAACAGCTAAATCTTTGTATGTATATATATATATATATATATGTCTATCAACACTTACTGAACTATACACCTAAAATGGGTGATATTCACTGTATAAAAACTAAACCTCAGTAAGACATTAAAATTTCTTTTAAAAAATTCTGACTCTCTTCTGCTCCTTTTCTCTCTGCTCATGAATACACTCTAGCCTCTGCCAAAACAAATAAAAGCTAAATTGGAAAATGTACTCTGTACTTGCTGTCTATACAAGCTTCCATCTTTGTGCCCAGTGGGTCTGCTGAAGGTCTTAAATAAAATAATAAAACTCATGTTTTTAAAGATCAATTTTGTGTCAGGCACTACTACGCAGGGCATGTACAATCTTATTTAACCCTCCTATCTAACCAAACAAATAGATATTACCTCTGTCTTACACATGAAAAACAGCCTTTGGGCCGGGGATACAGCTCAGCAGCATAAGTGTCTGCCTGGCAAGCACAGGTCCTGAGTTCAATTCCCAGTACCAAGAAAAAAAAAAGAAAAACAGCCTCCAAGAGGCCTCATGCCTTGACCACAGGGTTGCCCAAATCTGCAGTGGTGACTGGGAACTAAATTCAGTTCTGTTCTATGATAAGCTTACCAAGAAGGCCTTTATAACTCAGCCCATCAAGGGTGCCTTAGGTGGGGGATGAGTAGAAAGGTAATCAGTTGCGCACAAGTTTCATGGACCTCTCTTATGTGAAGACCATGTCCTCACTGCTGGGAGCCCATGATATCCCTTGCCAGAATAAGAAATGGAGGTCAAAGGGCAGTTGGTGCACCACCAGACACAATGTTATCGACCCATAGATCCTCTCTTATATTTCAAGACAGGGAGAGCTTCTGCCCTGGAATGTTGGTGGACAGAGAAAGTGAGGCTGTAATCACCAAATGGCATGGGTTTCAGGAAGAAGCATAAATGAAAAACTGTCCTTGAGGGATACTTATACTCAAATACAGAGATAGACCTTTTTCATTCCTGTTGATTGCAACAGACTTTAAAGCTGGTTTCACCAAAATATCTTTAAGATAAAAACTAGGCTATGAACATAGAATGCTATATCTAAGCTCTCTTTGATGTACAAAACCCATAAATAAGCTGCAAAAGAAGTATCATGTAGGTTGCAAGTGTAACTCATGACCACTTAGAAATCTGTCAACCAAAAATGTAATTAGACAATTTTTATGCTTAAAACACCACAGGAGACAAGGAAAAGATAAAGAACACTCTTGGTTCCTAATATAAAAAATCCCTATATTTCCTACAGGCATGTGTACAAGAACCAGAAATTATTTACTAAGAGGATATGACTAGGGCCAAGCATGAGTACATGTGGCTTGTGTAGTCATGTCCTCTAATACCTGAATGCCTGGTGCAGAACTAAAAATGGCTCTGTCTGTTAGTAGGAATTCCAGCCAAGAACCCTCATGTTCAGAATCAGGGTTGAGAAGAATATATACAATGGAAGTTTTCAGTTATGAGAACCTGAAAAGGGGGTCCTGAATCAGTATTCAGATTAAGATCTAGGGACAGTATGTCCTTACTAATCTCTTCTATCTAGGAGGACTTTACATAAAATGTTCTGAACCATTTATCCATGGAGGAGTATTTTAGACATGTCAAACCATACAGAGAATACATAACTAAATGAAAGGAGAGAAAATAGGTGTGTGATTGTATTTGAATGTATTTATACACGGAAAGAGGGGAGTGACATAGCAGAAACTATTTCTTCCAGTCCTGGAGATCCTCAGCACCGCTTCTCTTTTTACAATTTTTAAATTTTGAGACAGGGTCTTGTTAAGTTGCCCAGGCTGGGCTTAAACTTTTCATCATCCTGCCCCAGCCTCCCAGAATGCTAGGAACATTTTAACAGATCTGGCCTGTCTCTGTGGTTTTGAGACTATCAAAGCACTTCAGATCTGTTCCTTGGGTCGATTATGTTGCCACAAATGAATATTTAATGAGAGAAATCATTCAGGATTTCTTAACTTATGACTCATTCACATGTGATTGTGAGTGACACTTTTAGAAACTATCACAAGAGGTTTCATGCTTTTAGAAAACAATACTTAACATGTTTCCTCACAAAGTTTGGATGCATTTTTTAAAAAGATAAAGTATATCAGGAAGTACACTTTCGCATCGCCTGTCTTGGCTAAACAGTCCCGTCAGTTCTGGCCTCCTGTGAAATCCGTCCTGTTTGATTGAAGGACCTGAGGCAGCTGCACCAGCTGAGTCACAGACAGTATTCCAGGCCACCATCTCACAGGTGACGCTCTGCTGCCAGTATAGCTCTGGCAACCTTCAGAACTACTCCACTCTTGCCCTGGGGACTTCCAAAGGACACATCCTGAATCCTGGCCACATTAGTTCTAGTTCTCAGAGAAAACCCTGACAGCAGAGCTGAGACAATCAGCCCAATGCTTGAAGGTTTTCAGGCTCCTGGCTAGGTCCTTCTCAGCTACACACACCTCTCACACCTGCCTAGAAGTGTGCCCTGATCTCTCCACCCTTCTTTTCTTTGATCTTGGTGGGAGCTCAACTGCTGTATGACTGAGGGAGGGAACTGCCTCCACAGGAACAGGGATATAAGTGTCATCTCATGCCAGAGTCCAGGCTCTGCCAAGTGTCACATTCTGTTACCATACCCTCACCATTAAGGTCACTGCTGCTGAGACAGAGCGCATTCTTCTTCCAGGACTCAGTCTGTTTCTGACACCTGGTTGCAATCTCTCAGCTGAATCAATAGTCAGAGACCTTTACGGCTGGAGACTTGGAGAATTCATCTAGTCCCAATCCCTATGTCAGAGGAACCTGGGCTGCAAGGTAAACTACTTACCCAAAGGCACTTAGCTCATCTGTAGAAAAACAGGAGAAGGAACCTGTGGTTCCCCCACTCCTAATCCAGTGCTCTTCTTGACTGCAATAAATTTTCTCTATATACTGTTTGTAAGGTCTTTTGAGGTCTATGGATTCATGCCATCCAGCCGGATGATGGGTCTATGTCTTGCTCCTAAGGATGTCAATTTTACTGTCAGATTGAATTCCTTGGGTTCTTAGTAGTTTTTGTGATAAGGCCTTTATATCACAGCTGTGACACAATAAATTGTTTTTAAACTTTCAGGTAGAATTTCCACCCAAGTGAGTCCCGATGCTCAGAAAGGCCAAAAATCCTTAGGAAAGAAAATTTGGGAAATGATAGAATGGAAAAGCATGGTTTTAACCTTGAGCATCTTTATTGAAAAATGCAAGAATTCAGTAGCAACTTAGCCTTCTGAAGATGGGGTTAATAAAGGCCTCACAAGTGTCCACCATAGAATCTCTAATGTGACTGTATCATTCTGATTTTCCCACCTTAATTCATTCAACTCATTTTGACCAAATTTGTGCTAAGTGCCAGGACTGATATAAAGTTGCATAAAATATCTGCTTTTGAGAATGTATATACTGATGAGGGGTAAGAAATGAAAGTTACACTAAAATGTACTAGCTATAATAGAAATATACACAAGTTCCAAAGGAATAGAGAATAGAATAAGTACCCAGGAGGTGTCAGTGGAGCGTGCAGAGAAGTGATCATTCACTAATTCATTCATTCAACAAATATATAAAGAGTGTAAGTGTATCACTAAGCACCATCTAGACCAGCAAACAAAAACAAAGCCACCACTTTTATGGAGTTCTTATTCTACTTCTCATTCTAGGTAATATGAAAGGTAAACAAATATATAATACAGCAACTGGAGGATGAGTGCTAAGATGAATAAAACAGACTAGAAGGACAGAGAGGCCAGCATGGGAACCTGTGCTATTTTAAGTAGGATAAAGTGATAATTAGGCAGAAATCTGAAAGTAGTGAGGAAGAACATGATGCAAACATCTAGGAAAGGCATTCTAGTCAGAGGGCACAAGTGCAAAGGTCCTAAGGTGGGAGGGTGCTTAGTGCATACAAAGAATAATGAGGACTCCAGTGTGGCTGACCCAGAATGGGAGGAAGTAGAGCTGCAGGAGAGATCATAAATATACTGCCATAGAGTAGATCAGGCAGGGCCTTCCTGGCTGCTATGGTATGAATGTTCCCACAAAACTCATGCTGAAATTTAATATCCATTGAGAAGTTAAGGGGTATGCCCTTGTGAATGAATTAACCCACTCATGAACTAATGGCTAAATGAACCAGTGGGGTATTTCAAGTGTCGGTGGTGATAGAAGCCAGTTTGGCTTTGGCTCTTTTTTGTGCCCCCTTACTGTACGGCCCCCTATTGAGGTATCAAAGGATGCCAGAAAACAAATAAAGTCAATAGAGATGAATGATGCCACAAAATGTATGCTGGGCATGTTCCAGAGCACTTCCACCCTTGTGGGGGTGGCAATGCCTTGCTTGTGGGGAGCCGCATTCCCAGCCCACACACGCTGAGCGGCTTTTGAGCAGGCAGCCTTTGGTTGGGCTGCTGCATGACAGAGCTCAGCTGCGGGGCAATACCTTGATGAATAAATACACAATTCTGGGTCAAGTATTTAACAAACAGGGAAGAGAGAGAGAGAGAGAGAGAGAGAGAGAGAGAGAGAGAGAGAGAGATACTTGTGTGCTGAGTTGGCATTTTACTGGAGAGCACAGCACAGTCATTCTGTCTGTGATGATTGTCAGGACAAAACTTGTTTCTGCTTGTGAAATATCTCCAGAATTTGGAGATATTTCAGGAACACAGCTTTGTGTGGGACTTAGGTGACTGATTCAAAACTGATTTATCCAATGAGTTCTGAGATTAGGGGTATCATATCTTTTTTTCCCTATGCCATGAAATGCAATTACCTTAAACATCTGGCTGTCAATAAATTCATGTTGAGAAAATTAATGGAACCTTGAAGGACTGAGGTTCTTTATCTCTCCATGTTCCCATTTACAAACTAAAGAAAATGTGAATTTCTTCCCTTATCACACTTATGAGACTGTAGTATGAATCCAAATTCTAATAAGTGCCTTTGAAAGACATTACAATGGTTTTCCAGGAGAAGTGCTTTGTAGTACAGTACCACAGGCCCTATATATTCATGGAGAATTTGTTCCAAGACTCCCTCACAAATGGATACCAAAATCTGGAAATTCTCAAGTCCATGGTGTAATATTTACCCATTACCTACACATACCCTTTCATCTCTAGATTACTTATACTAGCTAATACAAAAATAATGTTATGTGAACAGCTACTGTACTATATAGTCTAGCGAAATGGCAAGAAAAAAGTGTGTATGTGTTCAGTATAGACATAATCTTTTCTTAAATATTTTAGTTTCTTTTATTTTGGTTTTGAGATAGGGTCTTGCTATACAGCCCAAATTGGCCTTGCCTTGAACCTATGGCACTTCTGTCCCAGTCTTCCAAGTGCTGGGATTGAAATCATACACCATGATGCCTGGCATTTTCCAGATATTTTTAATCCACAACTGGTGGAATCTGTGGATGCAGAACTCATGAGTAGGGAGGGCACACTGTATACCAAAAGTACAGAAACATTAACTAGGATACAGAAAATAAGGGGTTGGATGACAAAGGAGTAGTGTTGATGTGCAACTCTGCACAACCAAAGACTTCAATTTGTGGCTAATTCTGTAAGCTATTGGATAAATTGATTTATATTTCTTGGCTTCAACTTCAATGTTCATTCCAAAATGAACAGTCTATGATTATTATTTTTACTGAATTCCATCATTTCTACTGTATAATAAAGTACAAACTGGGTGAACAAGCTTTTTCCAAATTTTATCATATCACATGTCCCTAAACTCCTCTGTAATTTACCTTCTTCCTTTAGAAGTAATGCAATGGACAAGCTGATTTTAATTCTTGTTTTTGATCTAGAATTCTATTACCCACACAATGGATATGAATCAATACACCTTTCTAGCCTGCACTAAAATTCAATATTCCCCACAATGTATTTAATATGTACCATAAACATATATTAATAAAAAATATTTGGGTCACTTAGCTGGGCACGATGTAGCTAGCATGCCTGTAATCCCAGCAGTCTGGGAGGCTGAGGATCACAAGTTTAAGCCCAGCCCAGGGAAATGAGTGACTTAGCAAGACCCTGTATCAAAATAAACTATAATAAAAAGGTCTGGGGATATGGCTCAATGCAAAAGGCCCTGGGTTCAATCTCCAGTGCCATACATACACAAAAAACATTTGACTGGCTCATGTCTTTTAAGTCACTAGTAGCTTATAAAGCTTCCCTGAGATTTTGTGATGAGTCACTTAAGGAATTAGAATCACTGGTCTACAGAGGAATGATTCATTCACCAAGATTCATTAAAGTCCATCAGCTTACCTGATACTATGCTAGAGAAATAAGAGACATTAAAAAAGATTTCTAGCATCAATTCAGCAATTTTGTCAGCAAGCGTAAATCAATAAATATGATTATTTTATCATTCTCTTTATTTTTTATTTTATTTATGTAATGAGTTTTCTTTTGTAGTTAAGGTGTTTCCTTGTCTGTTAAAGCATACATCTAGCTTTCTGAATTTTGGTGAATATTATGTATACTTAAGTCATTTATAGTTCTGGAATTTGTTTTTACATGTAACATAAAACTATTTAAAATTCAATTGCTTTCATATGGGCAGACAGTTTTATAGGGCCATTTCTTAAATTACCCATCACTTTACATTTAGCTGAACAAAATATTTGTCATCTATTAAATTTTCATACATATTTAAGATCTATTTCTGGATTCAGTATACTTTTTCACTTATGTATATGTCTATTCTAATGATACTGCCAAACTGATTTGATTCCAGGGTCTTTAAACTATGTCCTGATATCCAGTGAGGCAAGTACCCTCTCACTAATCTCCCTTTGCACAATTTTACTGGCTATCCTTGGGCATTTTTTATCATCCCATATAAATTTTAAAGTACTTTTGGATTGTTCACTGAATACTGTTTGAGCTCCAATTGAAACTTTATTAAAGTTACAGATTAACTTTCAAGAAAAGAACATTTTTATGATGCTGTTTTCCTATCCAAGGACACAGTTTACCTGACCATTTGTTCAGACTTTGTTTTATGATGTACAGTAAGATTTATTATTTGGCAAAGGATACTGTAAAATTTAATAAAAAGTACATTTGAAATATAATGTTTTCATCATAATGTTTCAATATAATATAGTGCAATAAAGGGCCAATAAATATAACAAGCTCTTATAAATCAATGAGAAGGTAATAAAACTAAAGGAAAAAGGGCAAAGAAAATGAGTATCCAATTTACAGAACAGTAAATCCAAGAGCCTACAAACATATGCTCAAGCTCACTCATAAATGTTTTTCAAATCTTACACCATGATTTCTTAACCTGTTTATATGCGTTTTCATTTTTCTCATTACTCACATTCTGAGCAGGATAACTGTTGTGGGGGCTGTGTTGAATACTGTATTGTATTTAGCAGACTCCCTAGCTCTGCCCAGTAAGCATTAGTATACCTGTCCCTTAGCAAGGAAAGTCAGAAATGTATACAGACATTGACAAATGCTCCCTATGGGACAAAATGATTATAGTTTGAGAACCACTGATTTACACCTGATTTTGACAAGCAAAAAATATAAAAGCAACACATAAAATCCTTCTCATCCTCCATATGTCTCTGACTTCTCCTACCAGCAAGAGAAAATTCTGCTTTTAAAGGGCCTGTGTAATTACACCTATAGTCAGGGATGAGGTGCAAAACAAATACTTTCATATGTTTCCAGTGAAAATGTAAGTTACTGCAGGTTTGATGGAAAATGACTGAATAATATCTATTAAAAATACACATATTCTTTCACCCAGCAATCCCACTCTTGGGAATAAATGCCATTAAAACGAAATTAAAAAGACAAAAACATGTACTGGGCAGTGATGGTAACTGCAGCATTATTGGCCATGATGAAAAACTAGAAATACAATGAAAGACTTCAAATAGGAAAAGTGTGAATAAATTACACTTCACCTAAACAAGAGGACATTAAGTAGCCATCCAAAAGAATTAAAGGTATGCCTGAACTCTTCTTCATGAATCATTACTTAGTGAAAAAGCAGAAACCAAAAGAATGTATAATTATATAATATAAATACTACTTTTAAAACAACATATACACCTATATATTAATAGAGAAAAATATCCATTAAAATCTCATTTATCCTTGTAGAATGGGAAAACACAGTATCTAGAACATATAAATAACCCCTACTATACAATGACAAAAAGACAAACAACCTGATTAAAAATTGGGCAAAAAAACTTACACATTTCTCCAAAAGAAGAAATAATAATAGCAAAAAACATGAAAAGATGCTTAACATTATCAGTCATTAAAGGAAATGAAAATCAAAATCATAACAAGATACCACTTTATACCTACTAGCATTTTTTTAAAGGAAAAAGAGCCAGACCTGTGGTGTGTGCCTATAATTCCTGTATTCTCAGAGACTGAGGCAGGAGAATCACACATTTGAGCCCAGGCTAGCCAATTCTGTGACTTAGTGATGCTTTGTCTCAGTATGAATGTCCTGGGTTCGATACCCAGTACTGCCAAAAAAAAAAAAAAATGTTGACATGCATGTGGAAAATATAGAACCATTCTACATTTTGTGTAGAAAAGTGGAATGTTGTAGTTTCTGTGGAAAAAAAGTTTGGCAGTTCCTTAAACAGTTAAACATAGACTTACCAAATGGTACAGCAGCATTTCTCCTAGATATGTACCCCTAAAGAACTCAAAACAGGCATTCAAACACTTGCACACAAATGTTCACAGTAGCACTATTCACTATAGTCAAAAGATGAAAACAATTCAAAACTCCATCAACTGATGAACATCCAAATAAGATATAGTATATACACATATTACTATCTATAAAAAGAAATGAATTGATACATTCTACAATGTGGATGAACCTTTAGAAACATGCTAAAGGAAAGAAATCAGACAACGGAGATCACATATTAGATGAGACTTCTAGAATACATAAGTGCATTGAGACAAACACATGAGCATTTGTTAGGGGTTGGGGATAGAGAGAGGAAAGAGTAATAACTTGCTAGGTGTATTAGCCACATTCCAGTCACTGGGACAAATACCCATAACCCCCAACTTAAGAAGGAGAGATTTATTTTGCTCACAGTGTTAGGGAGTTAAGTCTGTGTTGGCTGGTTTCAAAATAGAGACATCATGGCAGAAGGGCATAGTAGAGGAAAGCTGCTTAAACCATGATAGCCAGGAAGAGGGAGGAACAGAGAACAAGAATACACCCTTCCAGGTCACGGTCCCTCTGACCCACCTCCTAACAGTACATTCTGCCATAAACTCATCAGTGGGTTAACCTATCAATGAATATGGCTCCCCTATGATCCAACTGCCTTCCAAAAGCCCCATGTCCAAACACATGAAAAGTTTGAGGGACATTTTAGAATACAACTGTAAGATTCCCCTCAACCTTCATTATATAAAATTAATCTAGTCTGTTTTCAAGAGTCTTTAAAGTTTTAACACTTCCAGCATTGCTGAAAAGTCCAAGCCCAAGCCCTCCTCTGAGACTCTAGGAAAATTCAAATCAAAAAGTTAAATACTTCCAACATATAGTGGCAGAAGGCATTATTCCTATTCCAAAATGAAGAAATAGGCAAATAAAAAGGAATCGGACCAAAGCGAGACCAAAAACTAGCAAGGCAAACATAAAACCCTGAAGCTCTGTGTCCAGGACCTGAGGTAGGTGGTGGTGAGATGTGAACTCCAAAGGGATTGGGTAGCCTCGCTGCTATGACCTTGCTGGTTAGCAGTCCTCCTGATCTCTCTCTTGGGCCGGCTCCAGTCACTTGCTGCATCTTTCCTCTGGAGATGTTCCATGTTCCAGGCATCTCCAACTCCCTAGGGTCTCCATTCTCATAACTTCATGTATTGCCCTTTTTAACTAATATCTTTATAAATGTTATAAAAAAATACAGTGAATACTGCTGCTGAGTATCTTCCAAAAGAGGCAGGTTCATAGAAACATTACAGTGTTCCTTCATCTACTATATTCACCAGATCTGGCACCATGTGACTTCTGACTCTTCCCCAAAGTCAAAACAACCAGGAAAGGTAAACATTTTGAACCAATTCATCAAGGAAACCATGATAGTACAACTAAAGACACAAAAGAGGATTTCATTAAGTGGCAAAAGTGATGTGTGTTTGAAGTGAGAAGCATTCTGAGGAAGATTAATGGTAATGTATCTTTTACTGTAATACTTTAAAAAATTTCTTTAAATGAAAACACTCACTTTTTTCTTTTTCATCATGCTTTGTAGCTTTCAGGCTGTGCTTTGTTCTGGGTGACTCCATCTAATAAAGCAGCACCCTGCTCTACTGTGAGGGGAGCTTCCAAATGCTGAGGGAGAATGACTCTGTAACCCATCAGTGCAAACAGACAACCCTCAGATATTGGATACAACACACTTATCAATAAAAACAACTCCAGACTGCATGGCACAAATGTAAAGCCTACACTAATAAACAAATTAATCTTGCTGATAAAAAAATTGCCACTTGTAAATTTATCATATTAAACTGCGGACACGTGAACATATGATTCATCTAAGTTATATCAGAAAAATACAGACCCATGAGCTTATTGGACACACCAGATGAACAAACAATAGAACTTCCTCATCTGGATCATATGAAAAGAGGGACACCCAACACTAGGGTGTGGTGGTACCTCACTCAGCAGATCACCTGGTGAGTGCATCACGAGGTTGACAGACCATTAGCTCCAATTCTCTGTCCCCCATCTTCAGCTTATCTTGACCATCCCACTTAACATGGCTCACTCAACTGTCTGCTTTCTAGACTCAAGCTTTCACAAGTTCTGCACTCTTGACAAGCCCTGAACCTCCTGGCGAAGCAATGGCTGGTCTGTAATCTTATCTAGTCACCTGTGATGACTTCTTACATCTCTGTAGACTCTCTGCCTTGGTTTCCTGTTCTTCCTCTTAGAATCTTGAAGTTACTGTTAATAACTTCTTAGAACTATAAATTTTTGTGTGAAATGTGATGTGTGACTTAAAGGTAATATCCACTAGTAATTACACTTGAAATTTAAGAAAATCCTTTGACTGCCTGGCTTATTTGGCTACAAAATGAACACACAGGACCCATGCCATTACCTAGACAATAAGCTGCTTTGAAATTTCCCCTGCTGGATTAACTAGTCCACCACCTTTAAATTCAGCCTCCCACAAGTCTTAGTGTATGGGCAAAATGAAGGCAAATTTTTCCCAGAATGTAGCATGCATGGACCCTAGTCAATTCCCCACAGAGTTCTCATTCCCAACTGAAACTTCTTGAGCCTGGTCTTTACTGTCCACATTCTAATCAGCATTCAGTTCTTCTGAACTATTACCAATACTACCCATTAAACTCTGTTTACAACATTGTACGGCTTCTCCAGCTGCATTTTCAAACTTTTCTAAATTTTTCCCACAAACCAGTTCCAAAGGCTTCCAAACCACATGGTCAGGTACAGTCACAGCAATAACCCTACTCTTGGTACCAATTTTCTGCATTACTCACTTTCCCGTCACTGGCACAAAATATTCAGCATCTACAATTTGAAAAGGAAAAATGATTATGCAGCTCATAGAAGGTTCAATCCACAGTTGGGTATCTCCAAGACAGAGCCATCATGGCAGAGGAAAGCTACTCAAACCATGGCATCCAGGAAGCAGAACAGTGAAGGGAAGCACAGGGAGAAGAATACACTTTACCAGGTCATTCCCTCTGTGACCCACCTCTTCTGACAAGGCTCCACCTACTAACAGAACATTCAGCTATGAACTTGTCAATAGATTAACCCACTGATGAGTATAGTGCCCTAAGGAGCCAATCATCTTCCAAAAGCCTGGCCTCTTAACATATGATAATTTGGGGGAACATTTTTGTTCTAAACTATACCAATGGGTATGAGTCGCCTTTCAAGAGTGGGGAAAATCTCTTAGAACTAATTCTACATAATTCTACAATGTTGTGAATGTACTTATGACCTTAAGTTGTACCCTCAGTACAACACTAATTTTATGTTATATAAATATTACATCAATTTAAAAACATACTGTATTTATATCTGTGTTAGCTTCCTATTGTTGCACAATAAATTATCACAAATTTAGCATTTTAAGAAAATTATAATAGCTTAGCTCACAGTTCTGTAGCTCAGAAGTCCAGGTGTTCTTGGGTGGGTTCTCCGCTTAGGGTTTCACACACCAAAACAAAGATGTTGACACGGCTGGGCTCTTCTTTGGGCTCTTCTTTGGCTCTTCTATTCTTCCTTGCTTTAAGCAAGAATCCATTTCCAAGTTTATTGCTGGTTTTAGCAGAATTCATTTTCCTCTTTAAGAATAAGATCCCTCCTTCTTTGCTGTTAGCCAAGAGTTAGTCTCAGGTTACATGCATTCCTTGGCATATAGTCCCCTCCAGCACAGCACATCAAATCCTTTTTATCTTTCAAATCTGACCACCTCTTCTGCTACTGTAGAAGTAGGAAAAAATTCTGTTTTTGAAAGGTTCACATGATTAGACTGAGCCCAGCTTAATAACCCCACTTTTACCATAAAATTTTACATAGTCACAGTTGATGAGTATGATCTCACTAAATTTACAAGTTCCACCCCACAGGCAAATGGATAGAGCTTATAAAAGGGCAAGGGTCATTTTGGGTCCTTCCAATTCTGCCTGTCATGACCAGAACAGAAATAATAAGAAAACATTTTGTACTCAATTGAAAAGTAATTGTTGTTTATACCCAGCCTCACTGCAA
This sequence comes from Chinchilla lanigera, assembly GCF_000276665.1. NCBI lineage: Eukaryota > Metazoa > Chordata > Mammalia > Rodentia > Chinchillidae > Chinchilla > Chinchilla lanigera. The sequence goes on from NW_004955462.1 coordinate 7,785,057, forward strand.
AGAGGATTTGAAGTTCCAAAGTAATGTGCACCAAAAAAAAAAAGTTACAGAACTAGTGATTTACAGGTTAATATAGGTCAAGTCTCCAAGCCTCAGGGAAAGAAAGGATGGAAAGCTGCTTTTAATAGGTAAACCTTGAGCTAGGAATATAGCTCAGTGTCATAAGAGCCTGCCTGGCAAGCACAAGGTCCTGAGTTTGATTCCCGGTACCAAAAAAAAAAAAAAACAGGTAAACCTCTTTCTCCTTGTGAGGTGTCCTGTCTTTCTTTTTCTTTCTTCTCTTCTTCTAAAACAGTGAATAGAAAGGCAAAATAAAGGGGCTGGGGATTTAGCTCAGTGGCATAGCGCCTGCCCCCGCAAGCGCAAGGTCCTGAGTTCAATCCCCGGTGCCCGGAGAAAAAAAAAAAAAAAAAGAAATGCAAAACAATTGCCAAGAGGACTACCGGCACTCTCTCTGTGGTCATGGTAAGAAGCAGATATTAGGTATGGTGGGAGCTTAAGGAACTAGATAATTTTATTTTATAGATCCAAAATTCTCAACCTTTTTGGTCTCAAGATTCTGTTACTGAGGCCCCTGAAGATCTTTGGTTTTGGCAGGTTATACTTATTGATAGTTATCACATGATCAATTAAACCTAGAATGTTTTTTAAGCATACGTTCTCTAAGCCTAGAGTGATGATATCATCCCACATTACGTAGCCTCTGTGTGTGAAAGGAAACAAAGCCTTAGTATGATTAAGAAAACAGTTTTGACCTTGTGGAAGCTCAAAAGGTTCCAAGGACCTCCGTGGCTCGACAAGGCTCAGTGAGAGACATAAATTCCACGAATTGTACTTCTTCACAGATTGGTCAACTCACATATTTTGGTGCATTCACTTAGAGACAAATCTTAGCTTTTGTTAGTATCTTGTTCCATCTGCAAACTCATTTTTGTTGCTGAAAGTGTGATTGTTCGTTGCAAAAAAAAGTGCGATTTGCTCTCACAGGTTCAGAACAGAGGTAGGTAGATCACAACATACAGGGCAGATTGCTTTAAATAATGCAGCTTTGTCTGCAGTGGATTAGGACAGAGGCTGGGTGAGCGGAGCAGCAAGGCAGAGAGAGAAGAAAGAAAAGCACTAGGAATTCTTGTAACGCGTTGCCCTTGAAAACTATGCCAAGATGTTGTTATCGTTGTGTTTTGTTTTTAAATGTAGAAATCGATCAAATGAATGTTTTAATGACTCAGGAGTTTGCACTTTTCCTTCTGATCCATAGGCCACACTATAGGTGGTTCGTTGTTCTCTTTATGTCCAGGATATAAAGACGAAATAAAACAAAACCCTTTCATGGGGACTTCACGGTCCTTGTGTTTGGTGACTAGCTTGTTCAGACTTTTCACAATACGCGTTCTACTGTCCTCTATTCCGTCTCTAGGCAAACGCCCCACGGGTCGACATCCTGAGACTCCCGCGGCTTTCTAGGGCACATAAATAAGAGTTTAAAACCTGAAAGCTGAGGAGGAAAGGTTTAGCACTCTCCACGCCAAGGTTAAACTGTCGCCCGGCTTTGGTCACTGCGTCTCTCAGGGAGGAGGGTGGTGACTGAGACTGAAGGGTGACTGTGGGGCAAGCTCGTCAGCGGCTGGGCTCGAGGTCGTGCTCCAAACCAGGGCGATCGCCCGAGAGCCTGCCGGACAAGCACGAGTCTCCAGACAAGCCGCAGCGTCCCCCTGGAGCCCCGCCCCCGCCCCCGCCCCGACGTCAGCCGTCTGGCGCCGCCGCGGCCGCTGGCTCGCCTCTTGACCAATGGGAAAGAAGGCGCCCTTCAAGCGTCCACGGTGATTGGCTTCTAGTCGCTCGGGGGTGGGAGCCCCGTGAGGCTCCGCCCCGGGCGTCTGCGTCCAGCCGCGGGCCGTAGTGGCCGGCGCCCATCCTCGGTCGGACAGCCGGGAGCGAGCAGGGAGAGCTGGGCAGCCTGCCCGCGCCTCTGGTCTCGGATGGATGTGTCGGGCCCGGTGTCCCGGCGGGCGGCGGCGACCGCCGCCGCCATGCTACTACGCACCGCCCGCGTGCCGCGCGAGTGCTGGTTCCTGCCCACCGCGCTGCTCTGCGCCTACGGCTTCTTCGCCAGCCTGCGGCCGTCCGAGCCCTTCCTGACGCCCTACCTGCTGAGGTCGAAGGAGAACCTGACCGAGCGGCAGGTGAGCGGGCGGGGCGGGGCGTCCAGGCGGCGGCGGCGGGATCGGGGAGGGGCGCGTCCTGAGACCCGCGCCGGTGAGCTGCGGGCTGCGTCCGAGGCGCTGCCCGGACTGGTCCCGCGGTTCCTGCAGCGGGAAGGGGGCTATATTTTGATAAAGAAATGAAACCTGTTAGCTGCACTTTAGAGGAGCGAGAAGTTCAGTAAATACTCTTTGCTTGAAAGTCGGTAACCGCTGCTCTTCGGCCAGCGTCTTCCCTCCACCCGCCACACCTCCTGCCTTCCGGTCCTAGCTTTCATGACCTTTTACAAGGTGGGTGTGCTCGTCAAAGAAGGACGGGCCGGGACAGAATCTGACTTCATTTGTCTTTATTCTTAATTAGGTGAGGTTACATCCAAAGATATGCTGCTCCCTAAGCCCCATCTCCTGTGATAAATGCAGATGATATCGCATAATTAGGCCTTAATTACAGTTTTTCTTGTATTGTGGATTGTTATTTCACATGTTTTAAATTTGCTTCTCAACTACACGATGAGCTCTTCAAAGGTTCTGTACCTGCTGTGCTGCCTAGGGTAATTGAAACCATATCGTCCACGATCAAGAACTTTTTGCTGATTGATTTACCCGAGATGAGGGCTTCTAAGTACTTCTTAAGTGTGCAATACTTTAGAAATGCGTTTAACTCTTGAAGTTCATAGTTAATCCCAGTACTTGCTTTCTGCAGAACAAAGACGTTATGTAAATGGACAAGCAAATTAAACCCAAAGCGCTACCACAAAGCCAAAATAAGGCAGAGTCAGTATGCCTTTCCCTACATATTACAAAGGGCGAGAGCTGAGGTCTGGTATCCTTTTCCCTACTCTCAGGTGAATGAGCACAGGTTAACTGTCCCTTTTTTCCTACACCCCTTTTTCCTCTCAGCCTGCCTCCCTGCCCTAGTTGCTATAAAACATTCCTCCCGTTTAAACCATATTCTTTCTGGTTTTGTTAGTATTCACTCATCTCGACTGAGTAGCCGGTCAGTACCCCAGCATAACAGGTCAGAGCAAAAGTTGGCACTACCAGAGTCATTTGCAGACTGGTAGGATATAATTACTCAGTCCCGTTCGTTGGTGCAGTGTGCCTTCATTTCCAAGGGCATTTGAGAGGGAATTGAAAGTCAGTTTTGATTGCTGGATTCATTTGAGTTATGTTGTTTCACTGTAGCAACTTTTACCCAAACCTTAGACCATCTGTTTCTTAGTCTTACCGATAATTACTCAAAGCACTGTTACAGTTATTATCTATTTGAATTTTGATACTTGTTAAAACGAAAGATGAAATTCTTGTGAACAGAATTATTTTACAAGAAAATACTACTGCATTCATAAGAGAACATTTGATTCTGGAGACTCGGAAAAACACTGAATCTGAGGTGGAGTCACTGCTTGTGAGCAAGGTGACAAAGTTTCATATGAACTGCCATGTGATCTGCACAGTTTGTGCACCTTGCTGCACAGAAGAGCACGGAGGGGGGCATGCTGCTCCTGCTGTTTGGAAGCCAACCTGTTATCCCGTGCCCTGGGAATGTGCCCTGGGTAAAGGATCACGTGTGTGCTGTGTGTGGTAAACATGTGCTCTGTCTTAGCAGATAGCTTTCTAGAGTGAGTGAAATACATTCAAGGGGATTGGAAATAAAGCAGAGTTGCCAGGCCCAGTAAATATTTGTTGCTTTTGTGACAAAAGCAAAAGCATGCGTCTGTTATTGCAAATTAGGTGAGGAGAAAGGGGTTTGACGCGAAATCTAGGAGTCTGAGATCTAAAGTGTGTCGTTGGTTTTTAAGATCTTTGAAATCATGGCTGATTCTGTTGACTGTACACGTAGGGCTCTGCTTCCCCTGTGGAGAACCTTGGATTTCTTTTAAGTAACTAATAATTGAAATAAATAGTACAACTTGCACTCTTTGAGTGCTTATTTTCAGCAATGGACAGTTAAGTAAAATATGTTACATGATTTGTTAGCAAAGCAGGTATCAAGTCATGTTCAGTGATGTTTCTGTTGAAATTTTCATTGCCCCCAGAAGGGCCAAATTGGATTATCTTAAACAGAGCTATTATTACCGAAGTGAGGAAGAGTTGCCTCCATATTTCCACTCTCCAAGAATTTCTTTATTAGATTTTAGGAAAAGCGTTAATTTAAAAGTTACCTCCTTCTACATTTTACCTGGTTAAAATTTGTATTCCAGTTGTTGAAAACCAAACTTTGAATAATGCTTTTTGATATTTACCCATTTTTCTTTTTTTAACCATTCCACATTCTACCTGATATTCAGAGCCTTACAGGGTTTGATTTTTACCTCCTTGATAGTGTTCTCTCTCACTACATCCTTTCTCCCTTCCCCACTTTCCATATAGCAAAGCTTCATTCCTAAAATTATAATCATAAATTTGGTATAGCTGCAAACTCTGATCTATTGCCCTGTACTTAAAGATGTGACATCTGCTTAGAATTTTCCCTTGCATATCTGTTGACATCATTTTTTTTTTTTTTGGTTTTTGTCCGGTACCGGGAACCGAACTCACGACCTTGCGCTTGCCAGGCAGGCGCTTTGCCACTGAGCTAAATCCCCAGCCCTGTTGACATCATTCTGTTAGCCCCTTTCTTGTCCTTCAATGTCTATCTCAAAGAAAAAACCCATATTTCCTATTTCTGCAGTAAATAATTGTGTGTATGTACTCCTCACACAGTTCAGAACTCCTGGAGAGCTGGCATTTCATTCTTAATTTTTATCTCTGTGCACGTTGAGGACAGTGTTGTCCAAATAAAAGTTTAATTGAAACACAATTCTAAAATAAAGTCTAAGTCTGAATTAGAGCTTAAGATTAAACATTGTTTTCCTTGACTTTTTGCATCTCAGAAGGAACCACAAACAAGCTTTGATCCAAAGAGTTGTAAAAGATACTTTGAAGAGAATAAAATCAGTTCCCTTTGAACACATGGCAGATTTTACCCAAGGTGAGATGTTAGATCTGGATAATGTCTGGTAAATGTCTGGACAGTGTCTAGGACTAGTATACTGTCTGTAATATGAACATTCTTGCTGCCAGGAAGTTCCCCTTTCAAAATGAAAGTGTCTGTCAAAGAATTGTTTTCTAGGGGCTGGGGATTTAGCTCAGCGGCACATCTCCTGCCTGGCAAGCTCAAGGTCGTGAGTTCAATTCCCAGTACCAGGAAAAAAACCAAAACCAAAAAAAAGAATTGTTTTCTAGTGTAATCACTTTGCTTTGTTGGAGACCCAGTAGCAAGCTCTGGAGATTGTACGATCTTTATCACTTGATAAATACCCTGTAAAAGCACCTCCATGCAGACTGAGAAAGCTAACATAGTTATCAGAAGTAACCTTGAAACATAATAGATCAATAACAGTCTTCTGATGGAAGAAATAGGCGTTTTAGTTGCCGATTCAGAATACTTGATTCTGAGTGTTGGTTTCAGATCCTTCCTCTGCCAATCCATTCTGTGGTAACTTTGGATAATTTACTTAATCTTTCTGTAAGGCCAGTGTCATTCATGGTAAAGTAGAGATGATAAAATCATTACCTTTTAGGACAGTTGTTGGATTAGTTGGGTGTAAGTAGATAGTGTTTTAGTGTAGTGTGTAGCACATCCATAGAGATTTTCTGTCATGATACTGATAATAATGGTGGAGGAACATTTACCTTGGGTTGATGTCTTTTACAGTAGAAAATAACTGGTCTCTCAATACGAGTAAGTTAGAGAGTCCATCTGGACTCCCCTGAAGCCCCACCCCACTACTCCCTGCTGTTATTTTTCACTTGGCATTGGAAAGCTAGCAGTGTTGCCTCCCTCATCTTCATGATCTAACTTGTGGTTCTGTAGTAAGAGCAGAATTAGGCTTGTGCATATGAGATACTTTAAATTGAATTAAAGGATGGGATTTATAGAATGAAACTTGGCAGTTAATTACTTAGGGACAACTGTTCTGAAAATTGTATAACCTGTCTAAGCAGAGACAGTATTACTGGAGTGAAGAGTCAACCAAAGACCTGAACCAAAATAAGATGGGGTATTGAAGAGAGCAATAGAGAAAAATTTTTAATATTTCATTTAATTTTTTAGTAACAATTTTACGTATTTATGCAGTGTGATATTTCAACATGTGCATATAGCATGCACTAATCAAAACAGAATAACTAGCATTCCCCTCTCTATCATTTCATTATTTGGAACCTTTGAGCTCCTCTCTTACAGTTATTCATAAAATATGTAATAGGTTGTTACGAGCTATAGTCACACTGTGCTGTGGACACCAAAACTTCTGTCTTCTTCTTTTTTTTTTTTTTGGTCTTTTTGAGACAGGGTCTCACTGTGCAGTTCTGGCTGGTCTTGAGCTCACTTATGTAGCCTAGGCTGGTCTTGAACTCACAAAGACCCTCCGGCCTCAGCCTCCCGAGTGCTGGGATTACAAGCATGTGCCACTGTGCCCGGCTATCTTCTTTCGTAACTATGTTTTGGTGCCCGATATCCAGCTTCCCATTACCCACCCTCTGTCCCTCACCCTGGAGCAATCACTCTCTTAAACATTTGTATCTACTTTTTTAGTTCCCACATGTGGGAGAGAATATGTAGTATTTGTCTTTCTGTGCCTGGCTTATTTCATGTAATATAATTGTCTCCTGTTCCATCTGTTTTGCTGCAGATGATAGGATGTCATTCTTCTTTATGAATGAGTAACCCCCATCATGTATACATGGCACATTTTTATTTCTTTTTTAATTTTATTGGTACACTTGATATACATAATGATCACATTTGTCATAGGGAATTTGTACCTGTACTAGTATATCTTGATTCTTCTTTTTCTCCATTCCCCTTCCCTCCCTTGTTTTTTGTTTTGTTTTGTTTTGTTTTTCTTCTGGTACCAGGAATCAAACTCACTACCTTGTGCTTGCCAGGCAGACACTTCACTGCTGAGCTAAATCCCCAGCCCCTCCCCTTCCCTCCCTTTAATCCTTCTTCCTCTCCTTATCTACAGAAGCTTTATTTGCATTTTTTACTTCTTTTTTTTCTATTTGCCTTCCTTGCACTCTCCCTCCTTTCTCTCTTGTTCCCCTTCCCATGTGAACATTTTCTTCCTACTTCCCAGTATCATTCTTGTTGGTCCTTATTTACAGTTTCCATTTTTCACACAAGAGAAACAAAGTCATATTTAAACACATATGTTCAATTTCTTTCACTTAAAAGTGTGTTCTCAAGTTGCATCCATTTACCTAAAAATGTCTCAAGTTTATCCTTTATGACAAAAGTTGCACTCCATGGTATACACAAACCACATTTTATTTATCCATTCATCTGTTGATGAGCATTTGGGTTGTTTCCGAGTTACAGCTATTATAGACTGTGCTGCTATAAATGCAGTACCACATTTTTAGTAGAGATAATTTTTAAAGGTTTATTGGCCAGTAGCTTTGTGTCACTGTGTTCAGAGAAACATATTAGGGAACATGTAAAGGTTAAGAAATATCCTAAGTCCAACAGCAGGCACTTTCAAATTTTAGAAAACTGGAGGAGAGTGGTATCTGTAAAAGCACAGGCAGAAAAGGGAGTGGGAAGTTGTTCATTGGAACACAACTGTGAAAAGTATGCACATCTTCCATCTCAAAGTTATGCTTACCCTGGTGTACTTTCTACTGAGAGGTACATTCTGCTGTGGTCACACCAGCCACAGACACTTTGTTCCTCATTTCCTAACGTTTGCACATTTTGGAGTAAGAATAATTTCTATAGTTCTTGATTATCCTTTCATACATGCATAGAGATGCAACAGTTTCCTGATCAAGTGATTAATGCTGATTTCTAAGCCCAAATTAACCAACATTCATGAAACCAAGACCATTAAATAGGTCACTTGTGATTCAAGGTCAGTCATAAATCAAGTCTGGAATATATATCTGAAAATGAGGATTATGTTTTACTTTTATAGTTGTCCTCAGTACTGGCAAGAGATTTTACAGTATTTGTTTAATTTATTGTTTTTCTAAAACCTAAAAAAAAAAAAATTAGCTCATTAAATTAGCTCATTTCACACTTGGGTGAATTGAGATATATGTGACAGTTAAATGGAACACTACCCTCAGACTCAGTGTCCCAGTCTAGCTTTGGATTGCTCTTTTACAAATTATTCAGTTTCTTACCAAGACTACTTTCCAGAAAGCACTTAAAAATTGAAGCTGCTAATGTGCACTTCAAAATTATCATTTAAAAACGGACTTATTTATACCTTCAGGACCTCGCTAGACCGTGGGTTCAGGGTAAAAAGAAGGAAAAGTCATCTACAGTGACTGCTATTGAAAGAGTAGGAATGATAGTCCATAATTATTGATTCACATTGCTACAGGTGTTTTATATTTCAGCTATAATCTCCTACTTTGTGAAAAAAAGTGGATTCTCTCATTTAATCTTTGCAACAAACAATCCTGTCAAAATAAGTTTTATCCGGGGGGCTGGGGATTTAGCTCAGCAGCAAAAGCGCCTGCCTGGCAAGCGCAAGGTCGTGAGTTCGGTTCCCGGTACCGGAGAAAAACCAAAAAAAAAAAAAAGTTTTATCCGTCTTTTATTGATAGTGGACAGTAAAACTGAGGAAAACTAAAGAACCTTAACTATACAGTTTCTGATTGACAGCAGTTTAGTTCAGCAGCATTTCAACTTTAGGACAGAACAAAAGGGCTGGTGATATAGCTCAGTGGTGTAAGCAACTGCCTGGCAAGTGCAGGATCCTGAGTTCAATTCCCAGTACCAAAAAAAAAAGATAGAACAAAGGCAATACAATACAATACAATCAGTAGGAATCATACTCCAGATTTTGAATTTTTATTTCTTTCCTGGGCTAGCAACATGTGATTCTGTGCTCTTCTCATGATGTGGGATATGGGATAAGCTGTAGCTCCCAGCTAGCCGTGCATCCACAAGGGGAAGTAACACATACTCCTGTGTACTGTGTTGCTAATCTGTGATATATGGTAGACTATGTGTATTAAATGCATTTTTTACTCATACATTTTCACCTTACATGAGTGCAGCAGGACTTACCTGTTGTAAGTCAAGAAGCATCTCTAATCACACAGCAAGAAGCAACTGAAATTCTTTCTGATTTGAAACTGATTTTAAAAATTATTTCCACTGTTCCCCAATTTAAAATTTACATTAGAGTGAAAATAGCAGTAAATTCTGGTGTACTTATTACCATGTACGGAAGGGTGATTGTCCTTAACATTGTATCATATAAATCCAAATAGCCAGAAGGATTTTGAATGTTCTCATCACAAAGAAATGATGAGAACCTAAATGTTTTGAGCTGATCATTACACAGTATATATGTGTGTGTATATATATATATATATATATATATATATATATATATATATAGTAGTATGTACCGTACCCCATAAATATGTAGTTATCAGTTAAAAATGAATTTTTAAAAAGAAAAAAACTTCTTTTATATTACAAATAAATAAAATGTCATAAAAATTGCCTACATTTAGAGAAAATCATAATGACAATATGTCAGAACAGATTTGCCTTTTTTACCTATTCCTCTGTCCCCTCAAAAATGTAATTTAAAACCAGAAAAACTTAACCAAACAGTAATGTTAAAACTCCCTGACCTGTACCTAAAAGAACTGACAATGATTCGATTTCAAAAGCATTGCTTGTCCCATATCTTCTAAACAGTATGCTATTAGGTTGTACAGATAAATGTTGGGTCTGTCTTTTTAACCTTATAAGGCAATGGTTGAGAACCATTGCCCTGGAAATCTCCTGGGAGGTTTTTAGAAATTTGGCATGGCATCGAAGTTTTCACAGCTTCTTGAGACATGTGCAGCCACTATTGTGAAACAGTCTGATGAGTTAACTGGGGACACTGGCACCTACCAAGCATATCAAGAGAACCTTGAATATTGTCATAGAAATACGATGAGCTCCAACAAAACCTTTCTGGATAAGGAAGTGTTTGAACTAAGCTTTATTAGGAAAAAGATGGAGTAGAGATAGGGAAGAGTATCCGTATAATTAGCTGAACTATTACTGAAATTTCCTTGGTTGATAAGGATGAGATCTTGAAAGTGTGAGTACATTGTTTTCTAAAAATAAACTCTTTGTGAATAGTCAGGTCTTTGATCATTAATGGGTTTTTATTCTCTCTTTGCCAGGTCTTCAATGAAATTTATCCAGTATGGACTTATTCTTACCTGGTGCTGCTGTTTCCTGTGTTCCTCGCCACAGACTACCTCCGTTATAAACCTGTTGTTCTGCTGCAGGGATTCAGCCTTATTGTTACATGGTTCATGTTGCTTTATGCCCAGGGACTGCTGGCCATGCAGTTCCTGGAATTCTTTTATGGCATCGCCACAGCCACGGAAATTGCCTATTACTCTTATATCTACAGTGTAGTAGACTTGGGCATGTACCAGAAGGTCACAAGTTACTGTCGAAGTGCCACGTTAGTGGGCTTCACAGTGGGCTCCGTCCTGGGACAAATCCTTGTTTCAGTGGCAGGCTGGTCCCTGTTCAGCCTGAATGTTGTCTCGCTCACCTGTGTTTCTGTGGCATTTGCTGTGGCCTGGTTTCTGCCTATGCCACAGAAGAGCCTCTTCTTCCACCATGTTCCTTCATCTTGCCAGGGAATGAATGGGGTCAAGGTACAAAACGGCGGCATTGGTACTGACACATCTGCTTCTAACCACCTTCCTGGGTGGGAAGACATTGAGTCAAAAATCCCTTTAAATCTGGAGGAGCCTCCCTTGGAGGAACCGGTAAGCTCAGCGTTAAATTTTTCTTGTAACTAGAGTTTTGCGGGGTGACTAATAGTGGTAACAGACAGGAAACCCCTTCTTGCTAGATCTTGTATTCATTTGGATTCAGTTTTATCTTGAGTTGGTTACTAGTTCATTCATTTATTAATTCAGATGAAATGGATTTGTGTTAAGGACAACAAACTTCTTTTCCCTAAATTGCTTGAAACTCAGACTGGCACAGCATTATATATTCATGTCAGTGGTATCTTGAGTTTTAGGAGCTGCATCCCCATGTTTCTATCTGCACTGCTTAATGTACAGAGAAAGCACTCAAATTTTTTGCTAGTAGTTGGATGTGGCAGTACACATCTGTAATTCCAGCACTTGGGAAGCTGAGGTATAGAGAGCCCTCCCAGTCCTTGTCATGGCCCAGGAAGATTATATTGGCAATCCCACGGAAAAGTTATTGGAATTGTAATGAGTTAATTCCAATCTGCCCCTTCCAGTGCAACCCATGGCATAAATAAAAACACAATAATGTGTCCAAAATGGTGGGGAATCAAGGGGGTCCTGAGTCCAGCCACAATAATGGCTATCTGGAACAAAAGCTTCGACCCAAAGCCAAATCTGGGTTTTATTTGTGAAGAAAGGAGTGACTTGAGAATTAGTGGCTGTGAGAATGGTAGGAAGTAGGTGAGTGCTGCGAGCTGGGCTAGGTAGGAGGCAGAAATCACCTTTGCGATATGCAGAAAGCATAATCTGCATAACACAGTTGAGATAGTATCTAATGTTTTGGGGTCAGTGCTTCAGCTCTGATACGTAGTCTTTCATAGCCTCTATCTCGGAGGCTGCAGCCAACAGGGAGAAGCATTGGCTCTTCATCCCACCTCTCCTGGCTCACACAAGGGAACTTGAGGGGTGCGGGTCCAGGGGAAACACCAAATTTTTTACTTAAGGAGTAGATAAAAATGTTTCATCTGTACTTCTAGATTCTGAACCAAAGTCAAAAGTATTTGAAGATAGAAGCTCACTTTCCTTTCCTTTGCTAAAAATGATATGTTATTTACCTTTCCAAGGTGAAGTACTAATGAATAATACAGAGGTAGAAAAATCACAAGGGAAAAATATAAGCTGATAATGTAATAAATAGTAAAAGTGTAATTGTAAAGTTACTTCTTGGAGGAGAGGAATATGGCATTTAAAATATTTACATTTATTTTTTGTGGCCAGGAAGATGAATTGCTTCCCTAGTCACTCACCTTTTTGTATTATTTTTTGATAAAAGTTTCTTTGTTTTTCCATACTATGTTATAAACTCCGAGGGGCAAAGCTCGTTCCAAGAACAATGAATTCGTTTGAGTTTTTCTGAAACATGTTTAGAAATTCACACTTGGCCTATGGGCTCTGTCAGACATAATACCACGCTCCATGAGTTTTGTGGACCCAGTGAGAATGAAGACCCACTGTGAGCAGAGTCATGGTTCCTATGTGGAGTTCACCCAGTGGTTTCAACCTGGCCCTCAGTGAAAACTTCTCTTTTGCCTACTTCCTTTCTTTACCATAGGTTACTAGTTGAAATTTAGGTTATTGTTCCCCCCAGGAGTCTGTTTAACACACATGACACTCACTCTTGACTACCAGAGCACCTGTGGGCAGCATTAGCCAGCATGACCAGGAGTATGAGTGAAATGCTTGCTGATCATTTCATCTATTAATGAAACGCTCATTCCATTTTAGTTTGCTAGGTGATATTGGAAGGTCATAAAAGGACTGTTAGGCGAGGGAAGAAATACAATTTTTCGATCTATTAACACTAACCATAGTTTTACAGATTCTTATAGACCAGTGAATTTCAAACTTTAATGTTTATATCAGGTCACTGCCTACTAAATCAATTTTATTAATCATATGTTATGACGTATAGTGTAAAAAACTCTCCTAGACCAATTTGAAATTTATCATTTATAAATACACAAGATGTCAGGTTTTTTTTACATACTGAAGAATTATAAAGTGTTAGAAAGTTTAAAATTATTCTAACCACAAGTCATAGAACAATCCAAGCATCTTAAAAGGTATCAGGGGGGTCATCAAACCTCTCACCCTAATAAGGATTAGGATCAGAGATTAGCAATTTATGCAGTATTGTGCAGGTAATAGTCCTAAACATGTTAAGAGCATATATAAGGTCCACTTCTCACAACACTTTGCTCTGTAAAATCTTTCACTAGGCTGGCAACTTTGTCAGAACCGTTCAAGTGGCTATGGTGTAGTCAGAATTAGGTTTAAAGTCAGTTCCATGATGTCCTGGGCTCAGCAAGTGGATGGTGCTGCTTAGTACCTGGATCCACTGGCCCTAAAATACTGCTGCTTTTCTTTGGCAAGCTCAAAATAAAGTCAGACTATGGATATTGGGGATCAAAGCCATTTTAAATTGACAAGACCCATAATTAAACCACAAATACAGTTGTGATTATTCAAGAGTAGGTAAGTGGTTAGTTTTATCTTCATTTTTTAGAAAGGGAAAATGAAGTAGGTGGAGTCAAAGTGATAATCCTGCCCACAAGTTACCTTAGAGTATTTAAGTTCTTTTCAGAGAAAACCGCTTCCTTTGGAGCATAGCTTGCTGACACTGCAGGAAGAAGAGCAATCAGGAATTTTCTTTCACGATTGGAACTAGACTCATGCTTGTTATAACTGGACCTGACATATTTTGAGTTCTTCATCCATTAAAAATGATTCAGGGTGCTGGGGGTGAAGCTCAGTATGAGATTACTTGGCTAGCATATGTGATGCTTTAAGTTTGATCCTCAGCACCACACGCAGAGATTCAAATTAAACTCTTTAGCGTAGGGGCTGGTGTGCCATTAGTACTTAATAGATGTTCTCTTAATGTTGCCATGCTTTTATTTGTAGACTGAACATCTTTTGGTAACCATCCTTGTGTGTATGCATGTTTGAGTTCTATAAAACAATGAGATCAGCACAATTAGTACTTCTCTGGAGTTTAATAATGTCATTTCTAGCAGCAAAATATAATAGATTTTAAAGAAAAGGAAGTTCAAGTTCCACTTCTAAAACTTCTTGGGCAAGTTATTTAATTCTGTGGAGTTAGTGTTCTTATTCATATATCTATTGTTTTGAATATTAAATGAGACAATATAAAGCTTTCAAATGAGTATGCATAGTAAGTTCTTAACACATGGTAATTGGTGTTATTAATATTATTATTAGACATGAATAATTAATAATTTTGTACCTTTACTGTAGATTATCATTTATAAGGTTGCAAAGAGAATAATCTCCCCCCCCAGGATTAAATATAATTTACTAGTGAGTTTATATTTTATTTATATGAAATAAGCAGTTAGTTTATAAAAGGTAAAAGAAAACTGGGTCCGTACACTAAGTGCTGTCTGCACAGTTAGCATCCTGGGTTTCTGCTGTATTCCCTTTGCTGTGTAGGAACCCAAGCCAGACCGCCTCCGTGTGCTGAAGGTGCTGTGGAATGATTTCCTGATATGCTACTCCTCCCGTCCTCTGCTCTGCTGGTCTGTGTGGTGGGCCCTCTCCACCTGTGGCTATTTCCAAGTCATCAACTACACGCAGGGCCTGTGGGAGACCGTGATGCCTTCTCGCCATGCTGCTATCTACAATGGTGGGGTGGAGGCCGTTTCAACCTTACTGGGTAAGTGAAGCAGGATGGTAGCCAGTAGTGCAGGGAGAGTCCTGGTAGTTACACTAACCATGAGTAACTCTTCCTCCCAAACATGATGCAGCTGCAAAGATTAATTTATTTCTTTTAAATTCTGTAATTTAGGAAAATTTAGAACTACTCATGTGGAGGATGTTGATAGGAAAATTTGAATTATTTTAAGTTTTGGAGAAACCTAACATAATTTTCAAAATTTTTTTTTTGCTTGTCCAAGTTTCTCTTACCAGTGTATTTATTGAATAATTTTGTCACTTGATATGAAATGTTAAGTAGCAATATATTACAGTTTTTAACAGTAAAAACTAGCATCTGTTAAATGTTAAGATGTGGTAGACAGTCATGAGATAGGTGCACTTATTATTGCTTTTTTTTTTAATAAACAGAAACTTGGGGCAAGTAGCTTAATAATTTGCCTAATGTCATGTAGGTGGGAAGTGATGAAGTCAAGATTTAAACTTGGGCAGGGTGGCTTCAGAGCCTGTGTCCTTGACATTGTACCAGATTGTCCCTTTCTGATCTGTTGCCTTGCCTTGTAAGGTTATTGGAAGGTTTTATATGATGCCTATAAATACTAACTGTGTCTGGCATCCAGGAAATACTCCATATAGTTTAGCTCTCATCATTTTATCAAAGGGCTGAGAAACCATAGATTGCTCTTAGGTCTCAAAGAGAGATGACTCACCCTGCCGTATTGCCAGTTAGAAGCAGTGGTTTTTTTTGACTCCTGCCTGTGTATCAGCCCTGGAGTCTTTTCCTTAGCAGTACATCTGGGGCTCTATCCTCCCTTTCCATCTCACTGCCACCTGCCCTAGTTCAGTCTCTCACCATCTCTCAGTGGCTCCATATCACTTACTCTATCAAACATGGAATTTTCTGCCAGAGTTTCAAGGTCCACCATAATCTTGAGCTATCCAATTGATAAGTTTAAAGATTGAAAATTTTAATAATAATGAATTTTTATTGAAATAGATCTATTTAGTAAAATAACTAGATCACTTTTTGTTTTGTAGGTGCAATTGCTGTGTGTGCGATTGGTTACATAAAAATATCTTGGTCAACTTGGGGAGAGATGACGTTATCCCTGTGTTCCCTCCTGATTGCTGCTGCAGTGTACATCATGGACACCGTGGGTAACATTTGGGCGTGCTATGCATCCTATGTCGTCTTCAGAATCATCTACATGTTACTCATCACAATAGCGACGTATGTATTTTGGCTTAGAGAAGCATTGAGAAAAGTCATGGCAGTATGCATTTATTAATTTCTTTACAAACCAAGAAATTAAAATATGTAGGTGAAAGAGGCAAATGGGAGGAGACATTTTATTGTCTGTGCATTATCAGTTCTTCCCTTCTGGAAACATTTAGACAAAGTTGGCCTATTCCCTTGTTTGTCTATTACTGTTCACATGTTGGCATGAAATTGATGGTTAGCAACAATTTTTGCCTCATGTTAGCAAGAAAGTTGACAGTACAAAGAAGGGACTGGGCTTCACATTTAAAGTAAAAATTGTAACTACCCAACAAGCAATTTTAGTCTGTTCGCTCTTTTACTTTTTCAAAAAGGTTTCAGATTGCTGCAAACCTCAGTATGGAACGCTACGCCCTGGTGTTTGGTGTAAATACCTTCATTGCCCTGGCACTACAGACTGTGCTCACTCTGATTGTGGTGGATGCCAGTGGCCTTGGCTTAGAAATCACCATTCAGGTAAGTTTTCTCCCTTGACCTGAAGATAGCTTGATGTGGTCTGGGTAACAGAAGTGGGGCATGATTAATAAAAGGAAATTCACAGCTGGGTGTGGTGCCACATACCTGTAATCCCAGCTACTCATGAGGCCAGGCAGAAAGGTCACAAGTTCAGGGCCCAGGTCCTTACACATGCTAGGCAAGCGCTCTGCCACTGAGCAATAGCCCAGTCATCTTTGATCTATGCCTGGAATACTGTAGTTCATATTTGAGATGCTCTGTTTCATCTCATAGCTTGATCTTCTCCCTTCTTTACTTAAAGCACCCCTCCCTGAATAGCAACGTAAAGACTTGCTGTTGACAAATAGCATCATGATTCTCAACACATGATCTGCTGCTGCAAGAATGGTGGCTTTCAGCAGTGGAAAAATAGGGTTTTGTCACCTGTTCAGACATTAACTGCCGTAAAGCCTTCCTGTAGAAGTGTGTCCAAGTTTGAAAGAACCTGGCTCAGAGATGTAAGGGTACATCCTTACTTGAACCTTTGAACCAGTTTATAAGTGCTGTAAATATGTGAGCTCATAAATATTTAGTAAGTTCTTTTAAGAAGTAGTAAACAATGAAATGTTGATAAAACTATATGGTCACATTTTTAAAAATTGTCTTAGAGAAAATTCTTATTTTTAAAAAAGTAAACCTATAATGGAATACAAGTTGGCCTCTACTGCCCTCTTCTGGGAAAGACTAGAAGTTCTGATCTTCAGAAGTTGCCTGTTGTACCCACCTATTAGTTTAAGGATATGGACTCTGACTCATAACAATAACAGCAACAGCAATTAAAAAACGTTAACAGCATTAGTGTTGTGCTCATCAACATTTACATGCATGATCTCATTGACTCCTTCCAGCAACCTGGTGAGGTGGGAGTTGTTATGAAGTCTGTGTTGTAAATGAAACAGTCAGGCCTAAGAAATTAAGTGTCACAGCGAGATCACAGAGCTAGTAAGGAATGAAGCTACACTTAGTCAGATCTCAGTGCTGCCGTGTTGGATTGCTGCTTTGTGTTTTCAGTGCCTGGCATATAGTGTGTGCGTGGAACTTTCCTTGCTTTTTTATTTTTGAGATGGAGTCCTCCTTTGTTGCTCAGGATTGTCCCAAACTCCTGGGCTCAAACAGTTCTCCTGCCTCAGCTTTTGGAGTTGGTGGAACTGTGGGCATGCCCCGCCACATCTGGTGCAATGTTTCTTGAAGTATATCTGAAAAACTGAGTATATCTTTACTTACACAGTGTATATTCACATACATCATCTCTAATTGACTGTTCTGTTAATTACTACGTCTCTGCCTCTTAGTTCCTGATCTACGCCAGTTATTTTGCACTCATCGCTGTGGTTTTCCTGATTGGTGGTGCAGTCAGTGTTGCAAAGAAGTGTAGAAAGCAGGAAGATCCAGAGTCAAGTTCTCAAGTAACCACTTCCTAAGACACCACTGAAGAGCTGCTTCCTACAGCAAAAACTCTGCGCAGCAACTGCCTGGATGTATTTAATATTTTTAAGGTTCAGACAAATATTTATGAATGTGCATTTCATGGCTTCAAAGCAGCTGCTCAACTAATCCCTCATATTCTTGGGGTATCATGATACTGTTGACACAAGCGAGAAGTGAAGTTTATTTCATGGATTATTTATGAGAGCTAATTCAAGGATGACTTTTCTGATTCAGCGTGAACTTGATTTTGAAAAACAAGTAGTCGAGCAATCAAGCAGCACATAGTGTTGTATACTTGATTAGTGAATGTGTTCGATGTTTTGTAGGTCATGCACATCTGTATCCACTTAGCCAGATTCTTGGCCTGGTGGGACTAGGGCTTCAAAGAGGCCACAGGACGTTATAAGTCATGATAGAAATATGTTCTGTCAGCACAGGCATCTGTTGACCTTCATTCTGATTTCTGTGTTACTCATGTGCATTTGTGTTTCTACAGATGAATGTTGTTCCTGTGACTGGCAATATTTGCTCTGGGTTAATGTCAAGGAGTATGTGTCATTTCTAATTTTAAGTTATTTTTAGAAAATTCATTGTATGAATGTTCCTGGTTTCCATCTTTACCATTATGTATTGTGTAAACTTTCTTTAGAAATACTTTTTTGCATTATTCATATGCTTCCCAGAGAAGCTCATTTAGTAAGAAAAGAAGGCAAGTTTTAAAGCCTGCTTATAATCCAAATTAAGAGACCTAATCAGAAAACTTAGGTTTGTTTGTCTATAATACTTCACTATGGAGGACTGTTAATTCCATGATGAAAAAATCATATGTGGCTAAAGATACAACTAGTCCATTTTGTATTTGCATTCCCTTTTATTTCCAAAATGAAGTGAAACTATTTTTCTTTAAAATAACTTCATTCCCATTTATAGCTTTTGTATTATTTTGATTTTCTTATTCAAGATAAAGATGTCAGTAGCAGTTGGATCCTCCCAAGGCCTTTTTCATAAACTGAGCGTCTTTCTAATTATTTCAGTGGGGTCTTTGATTCCTGCATTTTTGTACCTTAAATCTGCCTTTGTTTGTAAGGGTGGATCATCTTGAATATTTGTTTAAATGAAAAGTTGCTAGCAATTCCATTTCCAAGTTAACTTGAAAAGCATATTGTTCTATATGCGTTTAATTCTGCAGTCAGTCTACCAAGAGACTGCTAATATTTGTGAGATGTGAAAACTATTTCAAAGCCAACTTTATTGCCTTATTTGGAAGAGCATGTAAGTAGGTCTCTTAACTGGGGTGTTAACTTTTTCAGAATGACACAGCTAAACAATGGTAATAATAGTGTCTGGATTGCAGAATTGACATATTCATGTGGTTTAAGCAAGGATCATAGAAGCAGAATAGGTGAGGATAAAAATAAGTCATTCCCATTCACCTTCCTTAAAAGTTACAGGAAAAGAAAAGAACACTAGCTCAGGAAGGGGAGGGAAAGTATGTCATAAATTATCAATCTCCAGTTTTATATTGTCTCATTTTCTGCTGTTTTCTTTTTGCTGTGTAAGAGGTTATCCACAAGTAAGTAGAAAAATCGTGTTTGAAGGATTGTAATTTTTTAAACAATGAAATGGACTGTGGTACAATCGAATTGTTCACATTACAAAAGGAATGTTTCCCTGGAATTTAACCCACATTTTTGTGGCATCCAACCAGAACCTTTACCTATTTAAGACAAGATTATGTTCCCATCCTGGTGGATGGCCACAGAATGCTGAATCCAGTGTGCTAGTTATACTGTATACAGTTTTGCAAAGAAGTGAAAATAATTTGTTGTACTTTATTCAATTCTGTATAGATTATAAAATTATTTTTATGAAATAAATATTTTACAGTATATTTTCCCTTTTAATCAAAAATGTATCTTGTGTTTCAGTAGGAGCTTTATATGATGTGTTTAAATATTTTCATAATTTTTCCTCAAGCCTTCCCCTCAAATACCTTTTAACTTGTAGTGATCCTATTAGTTTTTCCATTCCTTTTGACCATCCACTGGGCTCCCCCCTTACTTCTGTTGTTGCCTCTTTTTCCTAACCCCACACTGCACTGTTGATTTTTCTTGGTCGTCCATCTTGGTATCTCACTTTAGAAACAAAAAAAAATCATCATTCCCTTTAATGTTAACGGAATTTTTTTGTATAAAGATTAAAGCAAGGGCTGAAAGTACTACCTTACTTTGAAACTCCATACCCTCTTTATTCTAGGCCCAGACAGTTTCTTGCCATTAGTTGAAAGTCATTTTACATTATATCCCAGAAACCAAATCAGTCTTTTTGTCATATTATTAGTGCTTTTATTTTAATATTTTAATTTTTTTAAATTTTGTTTCAGTAATAGTGTTCTTTAATATCCCATTCTTAAACCCTCATAATTGGGGCATTTGGTTATTACCAAAGACGTGGAAATTTTTCAATTAAAAACAATTTCAAAACAATTTTCTGTACTTTCTGTTATATCTCCTGTATCTTTACTAGCTTTCAGATTATAAACCTCCTAAGCAGGGACCGTGTTTGTCATTTGTTGCAAAAAACATTCTTGTGCTCTATGAGAATATAAATGGTAATTGATGGACTTAACCAATCTGCCAATGCAATTGCTAAATTCCCACCATTTTTTTTAAAGTACATCATCATGAACATTAAAATGTCTATTGATGATCTCTAGTACCCTGGTATTGTGTTTGATCAAAAGAGATGACTTCAATTTGTTTTACTTATAGTGTCTCCCCCATATTTAATATCTTACATTTGCTTGTACTTTGGGAAGGGCATTTGTGAATGTTCTTGATTCTTGAAAGAGATCTTATACTAATTCCTCTACTTTTCTTTGTAATACTGTCAGAAGAGATTTCAAATTATTAGGTTTGCTGTTAAAAGCTGGGGTATGGGTTAGGAAAGCCATTCCATTGAGCATCAGTTTCCTCATCTGTAAAGGAAATACTTCACAGGATTGTTGTGAAGAAACCAGAGAACATATTTGTAAACACCTCTCATCACAGGCACTGAGGAAGAGTTGAGAAATTAATTCCATACCCCTTGATGTCCATTTATGATTTGGAGCCATTGATTTCAAAATTGCCCTTTTGGAAGAAACAATGTTTCAATCAAAATGAAAATCATCAGAGGCTTTTAAACTGGTTCCCTTATTTTTAACTTATATTCAGAGTATGTCCAGGCTTAGGTAGGAATTATGCAAAACATAAAAAACAAGAATCCATAGATACTGCAATCATGGTATAGCTCAACCAGGGAAACTAAAGAAATGGACACCTAGACACACCACAGTAAAATTGCAATTAAGTTAGACTCTAAGCAGCGCCCTCCCTCTGGGTCCTTGTTCTGAGAGCAGCAAAGATTAGTACAACATGGCAAGCAATAGGGACAGGTACCAGGTGTGGTTTGTTAGAATAAAAAAGAAAGCACCTCCTAGTCAGGAGGGGTTCCAAAAGACTGACATTGCAGATGTGTAAGTCCAGGGCCTGCTATGGAGAATTTGACGAAAGGTGTAGGAGAACGAGCAGGTAAGAAATTACTGCTGTTGCTATTGTAAGGTTTTTGATGTCTGGAAAGTGGGCTGTATTACTTCCTTGGTTTTTGCATTTCAGCCCTTTCAGGTTTTTCCTAGTTTACTGAGTGACTCATCCTTTGTCGTTTGTGCTCTATTTTCTTGAGGCTTGTATTTAGCTCCTCTGAATTCCTGGCCTTCAGTTTATTCAATTTACTCAGGCCCTCTTACTCTTATTCAGGTGCTCTTTCCCTGTCTCCTGGTCTCAGGACCAATGGTAGCTCACAAAAACAGCCAGAGAGAAAAGACAAATCATGTACACCCAGCGAGTTTCTCAGAAGCAGTTCTGGGAGCCCGAAGACAATGTAATCAATCAGCTCTCCCAATTATGGAGAGAAGACAACTTCTACCCAGAAGAAACATTTAGATTAAATAAAAATTAATGATTCGTTTTGTGATTTGCATTAAAATACCATTCATAAGGAGTGTGTAAATCAGGCTTATGAGAGCTCCTTAGATGTAGGAACAGTGCCCTCTGGCTCTGTGAAGCCTTCCGCGGTGCTATGGCCTGTGCGTGGCCAGGCAACTGGTCGCCACCACAAGTCACTGCCAAGAAACTTGAGATAAACGCAGGTCAGCTTAAGTGAAAGTAAAACAGGAGCTTAGAGGACATTGGCAAAGTTCCTAGCCGTGTTCTGAAAAACTGGAAATCAAGCTAAAAAGAGTAAGATAAATCTGCCAAAAATTGTAAAGTAAAAAGGAGCAAAAAACAAATGAACTGGAAAGGCTATTCAAAAAGTGAGAGATGACTTTTGTGGAGAAACTGGAAAGTTCGGTCTTCAAACAGGGAAGAAAATGAGCCCAGTATGATCAATATAATTCGTTGAGTCTTAGTGCTTCCTCTTTCTTCCCTACTATCCAAATGTTTTTATAATATGTTTTATAAATGTAAGGTTTCAAATGGCTCTAAAAACAATTTTAAAAGACGATCATAGGCATGGTGGAGCATGCCTGCAATCCCAGCTCTTGGGAGGTTGAGGCAGGAGGATCGCTGTGAGTTCAAGGCCAGCCTGGGCTACATAGTGAGTCCGGGACAGCCTGAACTACAAAGATGAGGATCAGGTAACTGGCTGGGCCTCTGCCCAGACCAGATGAGTGGCAGGAGGACTGAGGGTCACGTGTTGGGTCCCTGGGACACTCCATACTGTACCAGGTCCCCCTACGTGGGCCCTGTGCAGCCCACAGGCCCTCACGCTGGAGAAGTGCAGGAATACCTAAAGTGTACCCAGTTTTGATAAGATGTAGTGCTACAGCATGCTTAATGGGATGCTTGGTCATGACATCCCATCTTGTAAGATCTCTGTGGCAAGGCTTGAAAAGCACAAGAGTTTGTTCTTAAATTATAGGAATTTGCCCTGTTCCCCACTGAAGTTACTGAAAAGTGAAGGGCTGCCATACTTAAAGAGACTCTCTGAAAAGGAACTCCCTGACAACCTTCATACATTCACTCAAATAACATAGTTGTGGCTCCAGAAGCCACTGGATCCCATGTGAAACTCCAGTGTCCGGGTTTCAGCAACAGTGCCTTGGAAAGTGTTTGTCCTAAACTGATGCATCCTGAAACCATAAGGTTAAGTGAATTAAATCAGACACACAAGCTTAAATATCAATGGTGCCTCCATTCTTCTACAGATGACTTAAGTCTGTCCTTCTTTATGGCAGAATGGTATTCCAAGGTATGTAAATACCACATTTGTTTATCCATTCATCTGTTGATGAATATATGGGCTGCTTCTCAGAATTACTTATTCTGAATTATGCTGTTATAAACATGGGTATGCATATGTCTTTAACTCTTTAAGGAAGATACCCAGAAGGGTATAGCTGGGTCAAATCTAGTTTGAGGTTTTGGGGAATCTCCATACTGATTTCCAAAGTGATTGTACTAGTTTATATTCCCAGCAGTGGTATAGAAGTGTTCCTTTACCCTGAGAATGGACCTTGAGACCATAATGTTAAGTAAATCAGACACACAAGCTTAAGTATCGCATTGTTTCTCATATGAGAAACTCAGAGTAAAAATAAGGAACAAATAAAAGATAGTTAATAGAAAGTAGGGAGACGGTTCTCAGAGGAGAACATCGAGAGATGGGTGGGGGAGGGATAACCAATGAAAAGGGGGAGTTGGGGTGTATTACGTACAGGTACCAACCCCCCCACTCAAGGAATGTAAACATTATGTACTGCAAACATGTACCAAAAAAAGGAAGGGGACTAAGGTATAAGTGGAAGGAGAGATAGAGAAGGGAAAGGGGTTGTAAAAGCAATTAAGTTGTGTTATGTACACGTTCCAACTGCCCACAGGAATGCTAACATCATATACTTCAAGAACTGTAACATTTACCCGAAAGGCCTGGTCTCTTCCCTGTAAAGTGAGCACAGTGACTGTGGCCCCATCCAAATGTCTGAGGTAAAGCCACTCTCATCTGGGCTGCTGTCTTCCTCTCAGCCAAGGGGAAGGACACAGGCAGAGAGCAGCTATGTGCTGCTTCTGCCAGAGCATCTTGAGGAGTCTGTGACACCTGTGGCAGCTTTCTCAAAGATTTGAATCTTCCATCTCTAATCTCATGGCCCTTCAGTCTCCGGGAGCTGCTGTGCTGCCCCTGGGGCACTGGCACCAGAGTAGGAAGTCCATCTTTACCATCCTCTCCCCAAGCTGTGTTAGGGCTGCAGCAGGGGAGGACAACTGTTAGCTTTGTGGTTTACGGCTCCTCTACCTAGTGTCTGCTCCACTGATAAACACTCAAGAGCCTCAGGAGTGCTGCCAGCTTGACACTGCAGCTGCATGCATGTTGCACACCGGGCCAGGAGAGTCCAGGCAGGCTAGGACAGGCCCTTCTATCCTGCCCTGTCCTGTCCTGCCAGGCATACAACTCCCTGCAAGGGTCATGATTGTTACAGTCATTTACTAAATACGCCTTAACATTTCAAATTACTCCATGCTCCTAAAAAAAAACTCAGTCTACTATAATTGTTAATATTCTGTTAAAGGCTGGAAAGCTTGGGGTATGGAGTGTATATGACACTAACTTGTGACTTAGTGGAGCTTTAAATCTAAGAATTTATCAATATATGATTTGTACCTTGTATCTTCCCTTAAGGGAAATTTGCCTCCAGATCTTAAGATGAAAAATAACTGGAGTAACTGGTCAGAAAAGAATGGAATAGTTCTTTAGAAAATTTAATTTAAGCCTTGTTTACAAGTTATCCATAATGTGTGTATACTGGTCAAGTAAAATTTCAATTTTGAAATAAAAATATGACAATTTAAACAAAAACATTCAAGCTATGAAATAATCCAAATGTCCACTGACAGGAAAATGAATACAACAGTTTTGTTATATCATAATAATGAGATGGTGGCAAAATAAACATAATTCCATACAACATAATTTATAAATTTTGGGAATTAATTAAACTCAAATAAGAAAAAAAGTAGTAAGCATATCCATGCTGTGTTAAATAATTTCTTTAAAATAAAGCTCAAAAGCAAGAGAATTGAACAGTGTATTTATTAAAGATAAGGTACATAAGTAAAAAACTTGTTTACAGACATATGACAGTCAAAATGTGTAATATAGTTACTTTATTGGTAAGATAGGGAAGTGGGATAGGTAAATCATAAACACTGGTAATACTTTTAATTTGATAGGTGTTTTGTTAATCTATATAGCTTATGTACATATATTCATTTGTACATATCAAATATGATATTTTTAAAAAGAGTAAAGCATTGTGATCATCCCACAAATTTTGATTAGGATTTTTGATTCCTCTGCTTTCTTTGCCCATAATTCAGCCCACGTATGTCTGACCCTGAAGTAAATATTTTCTGCTGACTGAGAGCAATCTAAAAGTTGCCTCTCTTCACTGTAAGCTTTTAATTTCTCTGCAATGGCTGATTAACACCCAAATATAATCCTATACTAATGCATTAATTCTGTGTAATACGTGAACAAATACCAAAATATTAAAACATTGTGTCTTCATATCTTTTTAAGAGTTGATGAAGGGCCGGGGATATAGCTCAGTGGCACAAGCGCCTGCCTGGCAAGTGTAAGGTCCTGAGTTTTATTCCTGGTACCAAAAAAAAAAAAAAAAAAAAAAAAGAGTTGATGAATAATTTTGTGTGGAGTTACCATTAAAGAACATATTATTTAAAGAGGTATGAATAAGGGTACTTTCATTCTTTGGAGTAATCATGACAAAAAGTATCCTTTTTTATAGGTTATCTACATTGTATTCCAATAGTGTTGAAATATAGATTTTATTTTGTCTAACTGAAAAAGATACACAAGGAAAAGGAAGTTATGCTTTTTTCTGACTACTAAAAGTGGCTTTGCTTTCAAATGAAAACAATGAGAAGGCATTCGAGAAGTGGAAGAAATCAGCTGTAGGTTTGAAATTGTCTCAAGAATGCTAATTAGATCCTAAAGGAAAGGGGACACCAAAGCAACAACTTGAGTAGGAACCCTGTTGAGACTCCACCTATTCTATACAGATGTCAGTCTGATGTCTCTGAAAAAGAAACCCACCACCGCAAGGTGGAGGTAATTTTAGAATCGGTTTAGCTAGGGTTTGTCAGCAATATAGCTGTCTTCTCTTCAAGATGTTGTGGCAGTTATGATCCCAGAAATACATTTCCTCCCTGAAACCCACATAGTCTTTTAAATGTATATTGTTAAGTGCCGAAAAGAGGAAAAATAGTTGCGCATAGAGCATGCAAAATGAGAAATGTGAAGCTGGGTGGGACAGGATAAAGTTAAAGGCGAGTGGGCTTGGGGTTGGCGTTCCCAGGATTAGAGGTTCTGATCCATGCTCACTGTCCTGGACCTCCCTGCTGTGTGGTGAAGCAGAGTAAACAGCAAAACTGTGGGCTCCTTGTCAGAGTGGCAGGTTCTGTGTAGCTCGTATTCTTCTAGGCTAGACTGAATGATCATGTATTTGTATATTACAACAGAAAAGGCTGTGTGAAACTAGCAGTTTTATAAAAACTCATCTACTACTATATCTTATGGGGATAGTGGATTGCTACTATTTCTGATTAATATTAACTGAATTACGACTGTCTAGCTAGCTCAGAAAAGTCTAAAAATACTAATGGATATATCCTCTTTACCAATTCTATTGCAATGCTTTTAATAAAGAGGTTTGGCTCTTGGCTATAGTCATTATCTACTGAGAAAGGGTGCTCGTTTTGCTCTTTCTTCTTCCCATTTCATAACGTAGCTTTCCTCTTCTATTTCTTTCCTTTTAAAAAATGCTTCCTTCCTTTTTCAAATTTATTTTGCCTCACATCAATTACCTACTTAAAAGGACCGCAGCCAAGAATAACTACATTAGTTCATAACTTAGCATTCAGAAACCTAATTCTTGGTACTTCCCTTTGCCTAGCACTTTAAATTTATTTTTTCTTAGAATTTCAGGATTTAAGCATGCAGAAAAAATTCTCAATTCAGTGTGGTTATTGTTGTTGTACTTGAAAACAGCTTTTAAATTTAGATCAAGAAAAACACATAAACCTAAATTAAATGTATTCCTAACTGAACTCTTAACTTCGTGAAGTGTCTGCAACCAACAAAAAAGAAGGAATAACTGATGAAGGAAAGTTAGAATGGAAGGAAATGTTAGTTTATTGCAATTAAAATGTTTTATTTTTAAAAGTTTATAAAAACACACTTTTACATGCATAGTTTAGGACCTTCTGTATCTCCCAGGGATATAGAAGGAACATGCATAGATGAGAAGCCCAAAGACTTTATTAGTTGCATGATAAATTCTGCTCCACTTAACTCTTATGCCTTTTCCCCTATTGGCCTATTTCTCCCTTTCAACAAAACTCTTTGAAAAGAGCTGTCAATACTAGCGTTTCTCTGCTCTCATTTTGTTTAGAATCTCCACATACCAGTAACTCTGGTGTGATTCCTGATCCTCCTTACATGTGACTTGGGGGCAGCATCTGACATAGCCCAATATCCCTTCCAGAAGCGTATGTTTCACTTGTCTTCTGAAACCTAACTCTGAGCTCTCCCTTTATATTTCTCCTGGTTACACCTGGATCTCCTTGACTGGTTCTTCCCATTTTTCCTAACAGCTAAAGTTTGAACACTCTGGCCTCAGGTCTCCAAACTCATCTTTTGTTTCCTTCTCATTTATGTACCCTCACCCCTCACCCTGTCCTATAGCTTTGTGAACCATTTATACATTGATCACTCCCAAGTATATGTATATGTAAATGTATATGTATATGTATTTCTTTCTTCTCTGGCTGTCTAGTTCTATCTTTACATAACTGTGTAGCTAATCGTAACAACCAAAAATCAAGCTTTTAATTCCTAACCACCACCCACCCTGCTTCTCTTGGATCTCAGTATATGGCCATTTCATCCTCCCATTTGTGAAAACTAAAAGATGTAAGTCATCCTTGCGTGTACTCTCCTTTTACCGGCATCCTGTGAACAAATCCTATGACCATTTTTCTCCATGTCTCATTCCATCTTCCTTATTGCATCAGCTTGAGTATTGTGTAATTCTTTGTGAAGTCATTCATCTATACTTGTTGCCTAGAAGTTGTTTGGCCTAGAGCCAGGAAATGGGGCAGATTCTGAGAAAGAACTGATTTGTTCTGCTCTGCATTTCCTCTACCCCCTCAGAAAGAAGGAAGAGAGGAGGGGCAACCTCTATAATATCTCTTTCTTTATTGGTTGATTTACCGCTGCTTTAAGCCAGATAAAAATGGGCATAACAATAGTTATGGACTTCACATGCTTAGCTGGTAGGATTTCTACTTATGTGCCACCCTCAATAATGCTATTTACTAATAGTGCTAATAAAATTGTTTATCTTTGTGTTTTTCAATTATCATAAAAGCAAAATTTATACTAATTTTTACTTTTAAAATTAATTTTTTTACCTTGTTTTTTTAAAAAAGGTACTTGTCAATATTCTTGAGTCTATGGAGTAGGCAAGTGGGAAACAACTTTATGTTTGCCCTCAAGAGCTGGGGACTAATTCTGCTGCCTTTTAACACCTCAAGTAGATGATTTTTACATTAAGATATGTTTGAATTTCAGCACTTAAAATTTTTTGTCGTTGTTGAAAACTGTTGTAAATATTAAGTGTCTGCTTTTACAGTGAACAAATGCCCCAATGGTAACTCACACTAAAACAAAACATACCTAGCAAGCCATTACTATCTAGGACTTTTTCCAAATTGTCTTTCCCCCAAAACAGAAATTTACTTATAAAAATCTCAAAATATGTCATCTTTTTAAATAAAACTAATGATTCACAAGGCTATAGATATAGCCTGCAACTAGTTGATACAAAATCTAATAGGATTTGTTCAGATACTTTATACAAGACATCTAATGTCTTTCTGAATAAAAGAAATATTATCAATGTCTAAAATTAAAGTGAGGTTTCATAGATAATCTGAAAAGTTATCAAAAATGTTTAAAATTTTGCACTAGAACTTTAAACAATTTTAAAACTTTAAAACTTACAAATAAGTGGAAAAAATTGTTTAAACATAGTTACACATTTGCAGTCAGCGAATTCAGAACAGAGAAACTGACTGTAGACAGAAGTAATGACAACAAAGGGAACAATTTTCCAGAAAGCTATGATAATCCATAACGTGAATGTTCATAATAGCAGAATGTCAAAGTACATGAGACAGAAACTTATAGAACTGTGAAGGAAAATATGTAAATCTACTATTATGGTTAGAGAACTCAACGTTATCTTTCAATAACTGATAGATCAAGCAGGGAAACATAGTTGACCTGAATAACACGATCAAGTTGAGTTAGATCAGTTAGATCAAGATATGATGTATCAATTAATCTAATAGACATGCATAGAATACGCCATCTAAAAACTCCAGAATACACATTTTTCTCAAACTTCAATATTTCCCAAAGTAAGGTACATTCTAGACTATAAAATATTTGTGTAAATTTGTAAATATAGAAATCATACAAATTGTATTCTCAGACCACAAATAAAACCAAACCACCATCTGTTAAAAACACAGCACATTGAATCCAACAGTGTATAAACACAATTTTACACCATTGCCAAGTGGATTAGTAACAAAAAGCTGAAAAATCATCAAATATTTGGTAACTAAGCGATATAACACATATGTCAAAGAAATCTCAAGAGAAATTTGAAAATACTTCAAAATAATTGAAAATAAAATTCAAAATTTGTGGGACATAACAAAAGTAGTGTTTAGAGGAAAATATAGCAGTTCATATGTCAGAAAATAAATGAGTCAATACTAAAAGTCTAAGCTTTCACCTTACAAAACTAAAGAGAGGAGGACAATTTGTGAAATAAGAAGGAAATGTTCAAATGGGAAGAGGAACGGGGGAGGGGGGCCGGGAAATAAGGAAGGGAAAAAACAATGCAAAAAGAAGGGAAAATTGGAAACAAGGCGTTTATAAATAAGGAGAGGAGGAGGGTTGAAGGGAAGGTGGGGGAGGGGAGAAAACAAGAATCATGATATATCATGTACAGGTACAAATTCCCTATGATGAATGTGATCATTATATATACTTAAAATGTACCAGTAAACTTAATTAATTTTTTAAAAAAGAGGACAACTTAAATTTAAAGCAAACAGAACAAATAATAAAAATTGGAGAAGAAATCAATGAAATTTAAAACAGGAAAATGAGAGAAAAACCAAAGAGAGAATTCTTTGAAAATATCAGTAACATCAATAAAATTCTAGGCAAGTGAACTGAGGGAAAAAACAGAGAAGACACAAACTGTCATTATCAGAAATGAAAGAGGAATCATTTCTACTAATCCCATAGACATTTAAGGTTAATGAATAATATGAGCACGTCTATCCCCATAAATTTCATAACTCAGATGAAAGAACTCACTGAAAGACACAATCTGAATAGATCTCATCTATTAAATAAATTGAATCACTAACTAGTAATTTTCCCAAAAACGAAACATCAAGCCCACATGGTTTCACTGTTGAATTACATCAAATATTTAAGAAGGAAATGCTGTTAACTCTCTACAGTACCTTCTAGAAAATAGAAGCAGAGGGAACACTTCCTAATTCTATGATGCCAGCATTGTCCTAATTCCAAGGACAAATTTCACAAGAAAGAAAATCAACAGACCAAGAAAATCTACAAATCACTCTTAAACACATGGATTTTTTGTTAATAAGTTAACATGTAAATTGTTTGTTCCTTTCTTAAAGGCTAAATTCGGTTTCATTTTGTTTCCTTCACATGATGATGTATTCTTCTCAAGCCAGTTAAGACTTAAGAGTTAAGCACAGGAGTTTTTCATTTAATAGTTAAGTATAGAACTCCTAATCATGTACTATGTGAACCAGAATCTTACAGCAGGGAATCCCTCTAAACTTCTGTCCTATAATGCCTGGAAAAACACTGAAAAGGCTGACCATTTTACTGAACATATGAAAATAATGAAGTCTGTAAATACTTTTTTTTTTTTTTTTACTGAGATCATTTGTTCTAAAGAACCTATTGCTGGAATACAAACTTGAAGTGGGTCTCTCCTGCTGCTAAGGGTCAGAGGCAAATTCAAGCCCTCCAGCCTTCAAGGTGACTCATTTATAAGGATAAATCATAAAAAGAATATCCTGGGATATTTATAATTAGGAATAGTTTCAGTATAACTCCATCCATGAATGAGACACATGTATGATTTGCATATAATCACTTTTTAGCATATCATATCATATATTTTAGCATGTTTATTAATTATTGTTTTCTTTCCCTATTAGAAAGTGAGTTCCTTTCACTGAAGACAAAAATTTCTGAGTTTTTAAAGATAATATTCCTCATATTATCAAACAGTTGTTTAATTTCCAAAATATCTCAATGTTAATGTATCTGTTTCAAATACATTCAAATACAGTCCCTGTGTTCTATTTTTTTGTTGTTGTTTTTGTTTTTGTTTTTTTTTGTTTTTTCTCCGGTACCAGGAACCGAACTCACGACCTTGCGCTTACCAGGCAGGCGCTTTTTGCCGCTGAGCTAAATCCCCAGCCCCTAGTCCCTGTGTTCTATAAATAATGAGCATTAAAGGTAGAATGCATAAGTGTAAAAAATCAGAAAAACAACCCACTTAAATATCACATCTATTTTATTTCTGCTCCTTTTAAATTATCATATTCTAATTTCTGGACTGGGAACTAAGAAATCTGAGTTTATTAGAATAATGTAAAACAAAAAGAGACTCACAAATTTTGTAATAGATTTGTATTATTGTTTTGAAGTCTTGTATGGTTTTTGTTTGGTTTTTGCAATGAGGTTGTAGGTGATTGACTTCCAGGTAATACACCAGTGCACTGATAAATTTTAAGTACATAGAACAGTATCTGACACATAAGTGCTGAATAACTATTTGTTGAGTGATTTAAAATGTTTTTTAACTATGTGAAATCTAAATATTTTCTGTAAACCATATTTGAACAGTGTTTTAGGAGGCATATATGGCCATATCTTCCAAATTCTTAGCACTTTATTTAATCTTTCTACTTGGTCACTAAAATTGAATATTGGCTTTTCTAAGTTAAACCATTCAAAACACATGTATAGAGTTGCTCAACTTTACATCACTTTTCCTTGTATTGTGTACTTATTTTACATAGTGTATAATGAAAATGACAAAATTGGGGGTGTATTTCTGGGCTCTTATTTTAGGATATACACATTTTAAATTTGTCACTATAATTAATATCAAGTTGTAGAGAAGGAAAACAGTGTTTGCACATAATTATATATATACACACATATATATAGTAAATTTATTTGCTCTAACACTGAAATAGTCATTTACTTATAATTAGCATAATAGACTTTAAAAATCATAAATGTAAGTGAAAGATATTGTACAGCAAACAACTTCCTTTTCTTTATGTAATTGGTTCTTCCTAGATCAACTTGTTCCTTATTTTTTGGTACCAGGAATCAAACTCAGGACCTTGTGCTTGCCAGGCAGGCGCTTGTGCCACTGGACTATATCCCCGGCCCTAAATCATCTTATTTTTACATTTCCTTAATTTTCTCTTTTTGATCAGTCACTGTCAGCCCAAGGACACTCACATCAGAGGGGAGAGAGATGATCCTGAACAGCATGTGTATGGAGAGGGAATGGGTGCCTTGCCCTACAAGGCGTGTCATTAGCATCCTCCATTATTTCTTCCTTGTCTACATGCAAATCTTGTGATTTCATGATACTTATGATTATATTTATTTACCGAAGTTCTGCACTTTCAAACATTTTAGAAATTTATTCCTTTCTTCTCTTTGACTATTAAAACACCAATTCCTTCTGTAATCTCCACTATCCTGATTAGAAGGAAATTATGAAGTTAATTACATATATGTAATTTAATTACAATAAAATTAGTTTATTATCTTTAAAATTAACCCACTTAAAAATATATTAGTCATGTGAACTTAGCAGGACTTCATTAAATGCTTACACGCCTGTACTGAGACATGTACAGAAATTTCTAAAACTCAGTCTTTGCTTTTAAGGAACTCGTAATTTAGTAGAAATGCATGATATACTTAACTTTACTAAGGACAATATTAATTTTGATGATAATTCATATATTTTATTACACTGGTTTTTAGAGTATGTTTGCAACACCTAAGAGGCTGCCACGAGTAGTGAGACATACATTTCATTTTATACCACACCCATCTTTCAAGTCAGCAATTCTCAATTACCCAAACATCCAAGAGTAAATAGGTTGGTGCCTCCACAACTTTGCATGTGCTATAATGTCTGTATACAAAACCCTACCCTTCTTGCATAATTCCTTTCATTCTTCAAAAGTCAATTCTGCAGTGTGCACTTGGTTGTCCCTCTTAATTGATCTCTGCATTTAAAAAAAGGTAAATCTCCATTTTGTGCCATGTAGCACTCTTCCTTTTATCAATCTCTGAGCTCCCACATGTCAAGGGTAGGAATTACTTCCAAGTGAGCTCAATAAACAAAATCAAACTAAATTACTGAAAACCAAATAGTCTTTGCCTTTTTAAATTAAAAAAAAAAGAGTGAAATAAACCTTTTTAGTATCTTGGGCTTATTTTTGTGGTTTGTAAATGACTGTACAATATTGCAATTTAGTATTTGTCTCAGTTTGCCTTTATTCTAGGTTGTCTCTGCTTTTAATTCTTTTTGTCATTTCTTCTTCTTACATGTCATTCTGTCAGAATTCTCGGTTTTCTTCTGGTGTCATTGCACTTACTATTAACAATCCCCTTGTTTCTATTCCTTCAAGTGATCACATTATAATTTCTGTGCTAGGAATATAGAGATCCGAGTTTATGAGAATAACGTAAGCAAAAGGTCTGTGAAAGTCCTACAAACTGGTCAAGCTTAGATCACAAAGGGTAAGTTTTGCATTATTGCTTCCAAGCCTTTTTCACTTGTTTTTGTTCACAACGAGGTGGTTGAGAGAACTGGAACTCCACCATTTTAGTGAGATCTTTTTTCTGAATGTAATGCTACTCATTTCACCTTTAATGCTAGGTTATATAAACAAGAAATCTATTTTAATGCTTAATATATGTTCTCTGAAACTGGTTAACATATAGATATTTACAAATTAAAATACTGATACAGGCAATAGTTTTCTTGTAGAATACTCACATAAGCATTATCAAGATTTTAGAACCTGCTTTTGAAAAATTATGTAATGATAACAGTCAACTTTTGTTCAACAGTTTATACGTATCATGCAAGAGCTAAACACATGGATCAGCTCAGTCCTCACAACCTTAAAGACAAATATTCTCTATGTTATAGAGGAGAAACTAGATTTAGAAATTAAAATATTTCATGAGTTAGTTAAACATAGGAGATAGGAAAATATTTTCCAAATATTTTCAACTTTCTAGTTATGGCTTGCCTACTATTCAATTACTCTTTTGTAACATCTTTTTTGATATATAATTCATATACGATACAAATCACCCCTTCCAGTAGTCATACCTCTACAGTAGTTCCTTCTAACCACTCCCCTGCCTCAGCCTGCGGCAGTTACTAATCTACTTTGTGTCCCTCTTCTGGACATTTCATATAAATGGAATTTACATTTGCAATCTTTTGTGTTTACCTTATTTCATATGACGTATTTGTTTTCAGGTTCATTGTGTTATGCCATCTATCATTATTTACGAAAACATATTTACACCTCTGAGGTGTGGTCAGAGGAAAAAACACTAAAAGTTTTGAAACCGACGGGCTACTTCTAGCTTTAGTCGTAATTCTACATTCACTGAAGCGGATGTGACAACATTTCCTTTAAGTCAATAATCTTTTTTTGTCTTCTTCAGGTGTCTAGCCTCGGTGGATCCTGAAGCAGTAGAAACAGCTGGTCATTACATTTATAAATTCTACACCTGAGCTAAGAAGTACACTCTGTATTTAATTAATTTTAACGTTCACATTTTTTATAAACTTAACTTACTCTACAATTTGGACTATTCAAAAATTTATTGGTACGTTGCTTGTCTTTGGAGAAGAGCCTGCCGGCGCGGACCAAAGTGTCATCTGACACCTCAGTTTGTCGTCTGCGCCTGCGCAAGCAAAAAAAAAAAAAAAAAAAAAAAGCCCGGATGGAGGACGCGGTGACGCCGTTGTCATGGTAACGCTGGGGTCTCCTTTGCCTGCTGGTCAGAGCTTAGAAAGACAAGGGGAGGAGAACTCCCCCGGCCATCTCTGTGACCCCAGCCGTCGCATCTAACACAGGCAGGAGTGGGTCTAGAGGGAGAGAAGGGAAGGATGTTGCGGAAATGGTTGTGGGGGGGAGAGGGTCGAGGTACGCGTGTCTGGTGTGAGGATCAGATCCAGGATCTACAGAACCCAGTTTTCTCCTTTGCCCCCGGGCTTCGCTTTGTATCAGGGAAACCCCTCCGAGGACAGCGTAGATGCCCCGAATATTTATCAAATTCTTTCCCCTCTCAAAGTTCTCGAACATGAAAGGTAATAATTTCATCCGTGAGGGGAAAAAGTCACTCCAGAAACATTAGCTTCCACCAGGAGGCTATAATACTCATTTAGTCAACAATACCTTGGGACGCTAATGCAAATTCACATCACCCAGTGCTTGTATAATGTAGCTTATCGTGATAATTCGTGATATTTAAAAATGTACTCATGGGATCACAGTCTTGGTGGGTTGCGTCAGGACAACTGGGGATGATGGTTTCATAATGTTAGAGATTTTTCCTTAAGTAATGCACTTTTTTTTGCTTAACTACTTAATTTATAAGACATTTTGCTTCAATGTTCTTTGAGTTCTTGATTTTTAAATATACATTTAGAAGGCTATAGGGTAAGACGGGAGTCAATAAATTAGATGAAAATATTTTTGAATATTCTATTGGGTGAAAGTTATCAAAATTATGTATACATATGGACTTGGCTGTGACTCGCACTAAAAGATCTGCAGTCACCTATTCACACAGGATATGTCGACGCTTAGGAGGAAGGAATTAATTTCAGTGTCGTACTACAGGTGCTTGTGCAGAGGGTGGATCTGGTCTAAGCTACTTACCCAGGTTTTTACAGATGATAAATGTCGGGATTTAAATGTGTGAAACTCACAGTGGAAAGAAGTGCCAAGTAATTTGGTTTATTTAAGAAGTGTTTTTGTTCTAGCATGTTGACTATGTACCATATGGACAGTCTCCTGGGGATGAAGATTAAAAGAATTGAAGGGGTTTAATATCCTGTGACGCATTTGAAAAGGCTTAAGGGACTTGGTAACAAGAATTTATGATTTATGTTTTTTGTTTACTTAGAATCAGTCATGAGTTTTTTTAAATTCAGGCATATAATAACTTCATATATGATGCAGCTTTATTTACCCCTCATAGTTACTTCAACAATGTTTTGTCTCTTAAATTATCATGGTACTACTTAATAACACTTATGTTTAATTTGTAATCATTATATTTTTTACTGTTGATTGCATGTTTTAGTTTTATACTTGGGTTTTCACCTGGGTGGGATTCTTTGTAAATAATGAAGCATGTTTACCGCAGTCCTCAGGAAATCATTTACTTATTAGTTTAGGACTGTATTTACTATAAACTTTAGGTAAAACATTAAGGACTTTGTTTCAATAGTACTTTAACTATTTACTGTTTTATTTTTTTTCTTTTTGTGGTATTGGGAATTGAACAGGGCCTTCGCACTGAGCTACACATCTCCAGCCCTTTTTGTTTTCTGTTTTAAGACAGAGTCTGCTGTCACCAAGTTGCCCACTGGGTTCTGACGTACCATCTTCCTCCCTCAGTCTTACACATCTTAAAATAATAAATCTCAAGATCTTTGGTCTGAAAAGAAAGTATCCCAAGACATTGTGAGTGTGAAAAATTGTATTATATATGTAAGTATTTTAGGTTAGAATGAGTTTTAGTGTGTTGCACATTATTTATGGTGTCTTTATTTTTAACTGGTGTGTTGGTAGGCGTAGAGCCTACCTTGCAGCTAGGGAGTAGTAAGTAAACTAACTCAGAAATACTGATTTAGCTTGTCCGGTTTAGCTCAAAGTACTATTGCCCTTGCTGAATGAGATAGTGCACACTTGGAATGCCAGCTGCTTGGGAGTCGGAGGCAAAAAGATCACAAATGAAAGGCCAGCCTTGATATCTTAGACTCTGACTCAAAAAACAAAAACCAAAACAAAGCAAATCAAACAACCACAACAAAAAGGCCAGGGCATAACTTCGCAGTAGAGAACTTGCCTGCAATTCACAACACCCTGGATTCAATCAGTAGCAGTGCCAAAAATTTTTAAAAATTAAAAAATGATTGCTTCACCCTCTAATTTGGAAACTATAGAAGCATTACTTTTGAGTCCCTTAAGAAGATCCATTTTGTTTTTTGTTTTTTGTTTTTTGGGTTTTTTTTTTTTGGTTTTTCTCCGGTACCGGGAACTGAACTCACGACCTTGCGCTTGCTAGGCAGGTGCTTTGCCGCTGAGCTAAATCCCCAGCCCCTAAGAAGATCCATTTTGTAATTTTAGTTTAAAATAATCCGAGAGGAATTATAGTCCGAATAATTTGCCTTATAATATAATCCAAATAAGTATACTATAATCCAGATAATTATAATTATTAATTATATTATTAATTATATTGTTGTATATAATTATTCTAATTTGAATTATCCAAATAATTTGGATTATAATATAATGCAAATAATTATAATCTAAATAATTTGTTTTAGAAATAATGATCCAGTTGAATAATGAAGTTAAATAATTAATAATTTTTATGGAATTAATCACTTTGTATACATTTTAGTCTCATGTATTTTGATTTCAGCTATTTATATTTTTTTATTTAGCTTTGTCTTTTCTGGAGACTGCAGGCCCCACTGCAAAAGCATAGGTCCATTTTATAAATTGTTAAAGGAGTATATGTGGGACTATAATAAATGTTCTCTCACTCGGGAGGCTGAAGCAGGAGGATCGTTGCGAGTTCGAGACCAGCCTGGGCTACAGTGTGAGCTCAAGGCCAGCCTGAACTGCACAGTGAGACCCTGTCTCAAAAAGACAAAAAAAAAAGTGTTCTCAAATGTTTATCAGAGTTATCCTATATGTACATATGTAAGCTAATACACAGGTATAGATACAGACATTGTAGTTGAAGATTTTTATACTTCATTTGCTTGAAAAGTTGGCAGGGCTTGCAACTGACCTCCATTTAATGACTGAATTTATATAATATTTTAACAAACATTATCATTCATTTGACATTTCTATTTATTACTGTGTTCTTGATAGTGTTAGGTATTAAAGAATTTTTCTTTAAGAAGAAGTGTATGTAGGGTTGACTGACAATTCATTGTGGTTAAGAATCAGTTATTACATACTTACTAAAAGTCATGAGATCACACAGTATGATTACAATATACAAATTATGAGAAAGATTGAGAAGCTGAAGATGGGAAATGGTATACTCATTTTTATTTGAACATTGCAAATGTAAATAAGTAAACCTTAAAAAACTGAGTCATTTGATCTGATAGGGTCAGTTTTGATAATTGGCAACAGATGTGAGAAATCCTTTTCTAAACCTCATTCCTATTTCCCTTTTTAAGTCTCCTTGTAGACGAGCAATTTGGGAGTTGGGGAGGAGGTGGACGGGTTGTTAGAAATATCCACTTATGGAAGTGTCTTGCCATTGTAAGTGTATTTTAGGATGTATATGAATATGTGGTTATTTTGAAAGTTATATGTTGTTACTATGTGTTAATTAC
This sequence comes from Chinchilla lanigera, assembly GCF_000276665.1. Classification (NCBI taxonomy): domain Eukaryota; kingdom Metazoa; phylum Chordata; class Mammalia; order Rodentia; family Chinchillidae; genus Chinchilla; species Chinchilla lanigera. The sequence goes on from NW_004955462.1 coordinate 7,823,836, forward strand.
CTTCAACATTAATCTCCATACTCTATTCTACCTCTAGCAGGGATTTAATGTGTACCTTATCTTTTAAAATCTTGTAGCAGTCATTCTTTAACAAACTGAAAATGAATGAAAATAAAGACACCGATTCAAAAGAAAGTGGAGAATATGAAGATGACTTTGAAAAGGACCTTGAGTGGTTAATTAATGAAAAAGAAATTGATGCCAGCATAATAGAGGTATATATGAATTGCCGCGACATTTATAATAATTATATTAGGAAAGTGCTTTGTGGTACTGAAGTTCTCACATGTGTTATCTAATTCTCACAAATTTTTTTGGTGTACGTTGGTGTACAAATACCATCATCCTTATGTTAGAGGTGAGAAAATTGAGGCATAGAGAGTTTAGATGTATTCTAAGACATGGGGCTAGTGCAAGAACAAGGATTAAATTAGCATTTAGAGCTAAACTGATAAGTATAATCTAAATAATATAAAGAAATAATAAAATCATGATTTGCTGGTCAAAAATTAAAAATTATGGTGAATTCCTACTGTCTTTGAACTTGAGTAAAATCATGGGGTAATATTTTAATACAAATGGAAAATAAAAAAAATCCTTGAAAAACAATCTTTAGCAGGTAGTTGAAACTTTAAGGTTAAATAAGTTCTTCAGAGGAATGAATATAGAGGTAAAGTAAAAGGTCAAAGACTAAGCCATAAGACACTTCCAGGAAAATGTGACCCATTAAACATAATCATTTACTGTTTATCAGAGATATAGAAGGGCAATCCAGGAAAATGAACCAGTTCCTGGATAATGGTTATTTTAGTGTCAATAAGTGGGGAAATCATGAAAAACACTAAGACCGGATTGTGAATAGGTGGCCCTAGAAGGATAGTGATCTGCAGTAATAGCAGAGGACAGGTTTTACAAACTTCTCTTATGTCTGTTTTGCTTTTTTATGCAATGCAGAAGACAAATGGGCTAAATAATATCTGAAAGAGGCAACAGACTCAAAAGTGAAAGATTTTTAAGATGGCTTTTAAAAGGAAATTTTATGCCTCTTCATAGAAAATAATGAGTAGAGGCAGAAATACCCAGTGTGAAAGGCAGAACCCAGATCTCATGATGGGAGTGGTATGAGATCCACGGCACGGAGATAGAATTAGAGAGGCAGAGATTGCCATGTCAGACTGTGCGCATAGAGAGAACCACTGACCATGAACTGTGTAACGAGTTTACCTACAGACAAAGAATATAGGAAAGAAAAGAGTTCATGCAGATCACTGGGCACACTGTCAAGAGGGACAGTGAGTGAGTTTCCAAGAGAGGATCAGCACACTTAGGGAGAGAGATTTGTGTTTTTTTAATTAGGGATTTTAATAAGGGATTAAAGAAATAGGAAAGGATCTGAGTTGGCAAATGTAACTATTTTAGAAATGCATTTTCCAGGGCATCCTATTCCTTGCTAATTTTTTAGGACCACCTATGTTGTAACTAAAGTTGCAAATGCTTAAGGTCTGGCTCAGGCTTCACAAAAGTTCCCTCAGATGTTAGATAAGGACAGCTGGTGTTTGGGAAAGATACGACATTAGCTCTGGGGAGGAAAGGATGCTTTTGTATTTACTTTTACCTTATGCTGCTTTAGTCCTCCCTCATTACTGCAGCACCTCATGACTGTATGGTTCGTGCTGGGCAGAAGTGTGCTACCAAAGAAGTTTGGATGCTGACAGCTCTTGTCACCATAATAACACTGATTCTTAGTTTGACTTTTTAATTCACTCAATGAATGTAATGAGCCCCTACTGTATGTCAGAGTTTATTCTAGGTGCTGAGGATAAGCTAGGAATCCATAAACAAAGTACTTGGGCCAGGGATATAGCTCAGAAGCTCAGTGCCTGCCTGACAAGTATGAGGCCCTGAGTTCAATTCCTGGTACAAAACAAAACAAAACAAAACACCCAAAACAAACAAACAAACAAAAACCAAACTGCTTTCTTGAATCTTATACATTCCAATGCATGAGTATAATAACCACTTCCTTTGAAGCTGGAGAGAAAAAAAAAATGACAAAACTTGAAACAGGTAAGAGAACCAGGAGAAGATTTCTTTGTAAAAGGTGAGTTTCAAAAAGAAAAGAAAAGAAAACCAAAGGAGAATTCATAGATAGATACTGTAGAAATGAACCAGAGAATCAAGGCTTTGAAAAAAGAGCAATGCAGAGATCATACTTAAATTGTAGTTATTTGGCAATCATTTTAATGGGCCAAGTTTATTGGTAGGCTAGATATCTAGCATGTTTTGCAGGTTAGGAAGTAAAGGCTGTCAGAAAAGATAACCTGAGAGCAAGTAAAGGAGAAAATCAATTTCAAGGAGTTGAAATAAGCAGCATATGGTATCTCTTAGAACTGCATTAGGAGGGAGAGAATTGAAAAAGAGAAAAAAATTACATATTGCAGGAATAAAGTGTAATGTGAATGAAGTGTGTATATGGGAGCAATGCTAGGGAAGGATCCTTTAGTTAGAATCAACAGATGTGGAGCAGAGTTTTTTGATGCATAGGGTTTGCAGAATTAAAATTTTTTAATGTAAGGTTAAGTTATTTGATGATGGTTAGTATGGATTATTGAAGCCTCTGAGAATAGTTGAGGAAGGACGATCTGATCAAGACATAACAGTTTACCTGGAATTTGGATATAGGTCTTGCAGATGTTAGCAACAATACTAGTCTGAATAATTCTTTTAATCATTTTTAACCTCAAATGATTAGGACTTGACCAAAAGACCTGACCTTGTAATGATCTGGGGAGGAAGATGTCTTTTAGAAGAATGCAGATGTTACAAGGAGGAAACATTTTATAAAACTGCTCTGAAAATGTAAATGGAGAAACATTTCATAGGCAGAGATATTAAAACAATATTGTATTATTTATAGTTACCTTTTTATGCATTAGCACAAAATTGTTTTTTTTTTTTATATCAGTGTAGCACTTAGCAACATCAAATTCATATCAAATTCATAGGTAGAATTATATTTTCCCTGATGGTTGTCATATATGTTACCCTTAGAATACTAATAAATATAAATCAGAATATTACAAGTGCAGTATGAGCAAGAAGTACTTAAAATATTTCCATCTATAAACTACATGAATAAGAAAGTTCTACTTGGGATTGTGTATTAAATGAACAGTCTCAATTTTGCTGAAAAATAGAACCTCATCTTTTTTTAGATGGCTTATGAGAAGGAAGAGAATATTAATCAGGAATTAAAAGAAAATGAAACAGAAATAGAACACATGAAACAGCTTTCTGATCTGGATAAATCTTTGAAGGATGAAATGTCACCAAGAAGAAATGACTTTATTTCTGTCCCAAGTATTCAGTGTTTGGATCGCATATCAGATTCAGATAGTGAGAACTCTTCTCAGGAATCCAAACTAGAAAGTCAGAAAGACTTGGAGGAGGAAGAAGATGAGGAAGTAAGCAGATATATTAAGGAGAAAATTATACAAGCTAACAAGCTTCTACAGACCCAAGAACCCGTGGATGAGAAAAGGGAGCGAAAACTTAAGTTCAAGGACAAATTAGTTGATTTGGAAGTGCCTCCACTAGAAGACAGTGATACTTACAGAACTTATTTTGAAAATGAAAGTAGTATGTCCGGAAAACTGTCACAGTTATGCATTTCAAGTGAGTTAGGGCAAGAAAAGGTACTCCTGTCACTTACTGATGGAAGCTTTGAAGAAAACAAGGATATGAAGATACTGGTAGAGAGAGATGGAAAGTTTGAACTTCTGAATTTACAAGACATTGAGAGCCAGGGGTTTTTGCCCCCCATTATTAATGCTAATAGTACAGAACATGAACCTCAGCAGTTGGTACTCAGATCTCCCAACTCATCTGTCAACGGCATCAAGAAAGAGGAGCCCAGTGCAAAGATACACATTACTCAGTTATCAACAGGAGAGCCATCATTGGCTTATGTCCCTCAGCCACCACTCAACCCCAAGACTCATCCTCGCTCTGCTGCCACCTCAGATCGAAATAAAGCAAATGGGAAATCTCATCATCGGACACAGTCTGCCAATATATCGCCAGTGACCTCAACATACTATCTTTCCCTTCAACAGAAAGAACTCCAGAAACAGCTAGAAAAGAAGAGAGAAAAGCTTAAGAGAGAGGTAAGAACGCAAGTGGGCACTGTAGTGAAAGTAGAGTATAAGTTGGGTGCGGGGTCATGGGGGCATCCATCTTGATTTCAGAAGAAAGCCTCGGAGGCCAGGCCGTGTCCTCTGAGAGGGCATGTGTGAGGCTGTGAGGGTAAAGCTGACAGCAGAATGGGACCCCAGGAAGTGGAGAAGCCAGCTGCAAGTGTGAGCCAGCATAAGCCTTTCTTCCTTTCAGCCGTGTCAGGCAGTGTGTCTCTGTGGCAAGAAAGAAACTAAGACAACTTACCTTTTAAAAATTGTTTCTCCCTCCTAAGCACATTAGAGGTCCTGCTATAGCAGGCGGGGGCTGGGGATTGTACCCAGAGCCTTCTCACTGAGCTACATCCCCAGCCTTTTTCTTTTATTTTGAAATAGTTTCTCACTAAGTCACTGAGTTGCCCAGTCTTGGGCTACAACCTGCAGTCCTCCTGTCTCAGCCTCCCAGAATGCTGGAATCACAAACCTGTGCCACCACGCCTGACTCTGAGTCCTATTTTCTAAAGAGAAAATATTTTCAGGTGGGAAAGTTTCAGGACAGGAAGTCTTAATTTTGTGTCTTATGTCTATTCTGATAGCTCATGCACTATATTATATAATTTTTCACTCATACCTTTTCATACTCTTCCCTCTAGGAACAACAACGAAAAATAGAAGAAGAGAAACAAAAGAAAAAAGAGAACGACATGGTCTTCAAAGCATGGTTGCAAAAAAAGAGAGAAAAGGTTGTAGAAATGAGGAGAATCCAGCGAGCTAAGCAAATTGAGGATATGAGCAACAGAGTGAGTATAACTTTTCCATGGAGAAGAAGTCCATATAGTTCTTAAACTAATCTTATTCATAGAAGGGAGTCTGGATGTAGCAGACTGAGAGCTGGTGGAAGAAGTAGAAAAAACTTCGAGGATATTCCTGGCAGATGACTTTAATATCAGCTTCTAAGAAGCTCTGTCAAAATCAAACGATTCCTATTTTATTCAGGTTTTCATAGCCCAGAAAATAGAAAACTACCAATTCATTTTTTTTCAAGATAACAACTTTGATGTTCAGGTAGGACAAAAATATGCACACACATACACACATTTTAGAGTAAACATACAGAAATCTTACATAAAAGCTAGCAAATTAAGGTACCAAATTAATTTTTAAGCATTTGAAATAAAATCCAAGAGAGAATAAAAAATCATCTATATCAACACTAGTTCACTATGTATGTATAGAGTAAAAATGGAAAATTCAGTCTGCTCTACAGACTCATCCCAGGGATAACCAGTTTTAATGGTATAATGCAAATCCATTCATACCTTTTATCTATTTATATGCCCCAAATTTTATTATGGAGTTTTTTTTTTCACTTCATCATGGGCATCCTTCTAAGCTATTATGTTTCAGTCTCTTTTTTCTTTTGAAAAAGATACATGGTACACCATTATTAATTTACTAAACAATTCCCCACTTATGGATAGTTAGATAGGTTCCAATATTATGCTGTTAACAGTGCAGCAATGAAGATGTATGCCTTGGGGGAACATCAGTAATCTGTAGGAGTTTCTTAAGAGTAAACTTTATGATTTTTGAATGTTTAGAGGCAAATTTTTAGTTAAATCAGCAAAATTTATTATACCAATTGTAGTCCCTCCAAAAATGTGTGAGAGTATGTTTGCTATACTCTACCTAACACTGTGATTTGTCTCATTTTTTTCTTCAAATTAATAATACACATGATTATATACGAGTGTGGATTTGCATATGTTTGTAAAATAATAAGAAATACACACTTATTGGTCTCTGCCTCTGGTACTAGAGAACTCTTAAGTTCCTGTAATTTTTCAGCAATAAGGATGCTAGGTGTATCTATGAATATTTTATCTTTGACTCTTGTCCTGACATGAAACTCTGAATCTCTTAGAATTTCTCAATGATGAGAAGGTGTTTTTTGTTCAAATGAAGTGACTCTTGGTGGACTTCTGAATGGAGCAGCAGAAGGACTAAGCCATGATTAGAATCTTGGAACCTTCAGCTTAGCCCCCATCACCTGGGAAGGGGAGAGAAGGTAGATGAAGTGGTGGTGAACCTGTCACACACAAACTGCGGCTGGCCATTTGTTACTGAAAGCTCTGAAAGGTTCACCATCACTGGGCTAGAGACTGAGTTACTAACTGACCGTGACTATACTATGAAGCCTTCATAGGAATCCCTGAGCTGTGGGTTTAGGGTGCTGAACACATGAAGGTGCTTCTAGAGTGGTGTGACCCAGGGAGGGCAGCGAAGCCTTGAGCCTCTTCCCCTGTACATCTACACATCTGACTGTTCATCTGTGACTTTTGCTATATTCTTTGTTGCTATAATAAAGTTGCTTCCAAGTTCTAGCAATTGCTTTACAAAATTAATTGAATCTAAGGAGAGGATCATGGTGGTGTGCACCTGTAATCTCAGCACGTGGGGGACAGACAAGAGAATCATGAGCTCACACCCTTTGCCCATTTATTTAAATTGGGATACTGAAAAATTTTGTTCTAATAATATAAACAGTAAAAATAATGCTCACAATTATAACAGTTTAAAACATCCTAATCAGCTTCTCTTTTAGACAGGATCTCATTGTATAGTCCAGATTAGCCTTGAACATGCTAATAGAATGTTGAAGTGATTTTATGAGCTTCATTTTTACCGAAGCTTTGGAATTTGATTAATTTGGCTTTTAATATACTATGCTAATAAATATATTTTGTTAATGTTTTGTGTTGGACATTGTGTATAATGAGTCATAGTTTCCAGAAAATATCTTCTCTATATACAGATTATAGAATGACCTGTTTTACTTGAGTGAAAGAAAGATGTTAGGTGATGGAATTTTTATTACTTTTTTTAGGAGAATAGCTAAAAATGTCTTTCCTTTCTTTTTGTGATACTAGGGATTGAACTCAGGGCTCTTTCTATTGAGCTATGAGGTGTAATCAAGCACTATGGTAAATGTCAAAATTTTAAAGATTATTACAGTAAAAGACAATATTGCCATGAATCCCTCTCAAAATACTCCTCATTTTGAACACCCTTATTTTATCATTCTTGCCACTCTCTGAAGCAGTTCTGGAAGTCTTTTGTGGGTGTCTTTAGAGGCATTGTCATGACTGCCTGGATGTCCTCAGTTGATTAAAAAACATTTACCTGTCATAATTATTTTGACTTTGGGGAACAAACAGAAGTCACATTGTGTCAGATCCAGTGAATAAAATGCATGAGGACACACTAACTTATTTATGAGCCTGCTTTTCCTTTGGACGAGAGAATACCCTAATGTTTTTATGAGCCTGCCTTTCCATTGGATGGAGCTTGGTAACAGCATTTTCTGTATTTTTGATCAGACCTTATAATGACACAAAGGGGGACTTTCAGTACTACTTTAAAAAGTGTCAAGAAAGATAGATAGGCGTGTTCAAAGCAAAGGAGAGTATTTTGAGTGGGACTGATGGCAATGTGTCTTTTGTAATACATTTTGAAACTTAAATATTTGATGTGTATTTTGATTACCACTGTGGATACCTAGACCTTTTGTTATTTTTTATTTTGAGAGAGGTTCTTTGCTAAGTCGTTTAGTTCCCCAGGCTGTGTTTATATTTGCAATCCTCCTTCCTCAGCATCCAAGAGTGTTGGGATTGCAGTTGCAGCCTATCACACCTGGTTGTCTTTCCATTTTGTGATGAAATTTGCTCTTCTTGCTCTGTGGTGTATATGTTACATGTGTGGTACATGTATGTATATGTAAATATATGTGTATATATGGTTTATCTAGGTAAACCTTCCATGAGCACTTATACTCCTTGTGTATTCTGTATTTGAATGGAGAGCTATAATAATGTCCATATGATTGAGTTTGTTGATGGTAGTGTTTAGATATTCTGTGTTCTTACTGTTACCACAGTTTATTTTATAAATTACTGAGAAAGTGTAATTAACATCTCCAGCTATCACTGTATACTCACCTGTAGCTCTTAAAGTTTTGTTTAGTTTTCCTTCATGTATTTTAAAGTGTCATGTATATGCATTTAGGATTTTATGTTTCCTTTTTCATATAACAAAATGCCCTTCTTATTTTGAAGTCTATTTTGTCAGATGTTAATGAAGTCAACCAACTTTCTTATGCTTACCAATTACATAGTATATATATTTTCTCATAGTTTCAGTTTATCTGTGGCTTTATATTTAAGAGTAGCGTGGAATGTGGCACACACCTGTGATCCCAGCACTCAGGAGGCTGAGGCAGGAGGAGCGCCACAAGGTTGAGGCCAGCCTGGGCTACATAGTGAGTTTAAGGCCAGCCTGGACTACATAGTGATCCTGTCTCAACAAAAATAAAGTAACAAACACAGATTGTATTTGGATCATCTAGTTCTGCAATCTGCTCCTTTTGTTGAGTTCATTTGTATTTAGTTCATAAGGTAGGCTTTATGTCTATCATCTTGATATTAGATATTTGTCACATATCTCTAATGCCATTGTTTATACTGTCGTGCCTTCTTATAAGTTAACCATGTGTTTTAAAATTATTCCATTTTCTTTTCTTATAAACTTTAAAGCAAAGAATGATCTCTTAGCATTATTTTAAAATCATTGCTCTATGGCTTATAATATATCACATGTATTGTTTTTAAAGGTGTTTTCAGTACATATGAAATTTTGGGCTGATCGTTTTTTCTCCCAGCACTTTAAACATGATGTTCAGTTGTTTTATAACTCCCTTGCTTTTAATCTAAAGTCATCCATCATTCTTAACATAGGTCTTGTGTACAGAGTGTGTCTATTTTCTCTTGTTCCTTTAAAATTTGTCTAGTATTGGTTTTTAAAAGTTCATTGTTTGTGATTTCTTAGAATTTACCTCACTAAGTTTTACTGAGCTTCTTGGATCTGTATGCTAATGCTGTACACCAAATCTGAAAAATTTGGAGCACGATATCTTCCAGTCTTCCCCCATCTTTCTCTTCTTCTTCCAGAAATTTAATTTCATATATTAGGATATTGCTTTTATTTCACATATCACTAAAATTCTGTCTACACAAAATTAATTACTTAGTTTGTGTAATTTCTGTTTGTCTTCAGGCATTGCTACTTCTATAATTTTCTGTCTTCTATTGAAATTTAAGGAATTTAGGTTTCTGATTTTCTTGTTTCTTTTAGCTTATATTTCTTCACTAAAATTCCCTATCTGTATATTTATTATTATTATTTTTTATATTTTAAAAATAAAAGGAGGAAAACATTAATGGACAGAGAACCTTTTACAAAATAGCAAAAGAACAGTACAGACAATATCTACTTTTTCTTTAATTTCATGAAAATATTAGACCTATTTTAAACTCCTTGTTTGTAAATTTCAGTACCTATGTTATCTCAATGTCTTGGTTATTTTTCTCTCTTTGCTGAGACAAAATATCCAATGCCCAAAATTAGGAAAGAAAGGGTTTATTTAGCTCAGAGTTTTTGGAGGTTTCAGTCCATACTCAGCTGGCTCCAAGGCAGAGTGGCACATGGTAGAAGGCAATAGTTTATGGCTGTGGAAAACAGCAAAAGCAACAAGAGCAAATATGTTGGTTTTTTTTTTTTTTTTTTTTTCCAGTACTGGGAATTGAACTCATGACCTTGTGCTCGCCAGGCAGGCGCTGTGTCACTGAGCTAAATCCCTAGCCCCAACAAGAGCAAATATGGAGGAGTTGCTGAGAGCAAGGCTCTTTCCCTCCCTTATATTGTATGCAAACTACCCACCCCAGGGCATGTATAATACTCATGCCCATAATCCCAGCATTGGACCATGGATCAGTCAAAAACTCTGGAAGCCTGCCCCATGACTGCATGAGGCTTTGGAGGTACATTCAGACACAAACCAAGTTCTGATTCTATTGCTAGCCTCTTCTCTGGATTATGTGCCACATTTTCCTGTTTCTTCACATGTCTGGTGATTTTTTTTTATTATGTATTAGACTATGGATCTTTGCTTGTAGAGAGTCTATACATTATTCTTTTTAAAGAGTATTAATTTTGGGGCCAGGGATATATCTCAGCAGCATGGCAAGCACAAGGTTCTGAGTTCAATTCCTGGTACCAAAAAAAAAAAAAAAAAAACAGCCCAAAAAAGAGTATTAATTTTGTGCTGGCAGGCAGTTAAATTAGTGTTGAATTTCTTGATCCCATTAGATATGGTATATAACCCTTATTCCCAAAGTAAGGCCCTTATGGGATCATAAATAGATGACCAATGTACTCAGTGATCTATCCCCACTTCTGGTGTTAAATATATCATATAATACTGCAATTATCTATATTTATGTTATTTTTATAAAGATAAAAGTTTAAAGAAAGAATACTTTTGAGGAGATAGAATTGCTGGGTATTCCTTTTTGAAATTTTGACAGATATTGGCAAATAGCTTCCCAAAGATAAGCTGCTTAATACTATCATCAAGAGTGTGTACAAGTTCCTACACACCTCTACTGTCATTAAAGAGCATATTTTGAAATGTGTTTACCTTTACCAACCTGGTAGGTAGGAAATGCTGTTTAATTAAAGTATTACGCTGAACGAGATGGACATTGGTGAGCTGTTTAAACTTTCTTTTATACAAAAAAATCCTTTGCTTACTTTTTGTTAGTAATATTAATCCCTTTTGACATTTAGGAACTCTATATGAACTAGTTCTTTGGGAAATTAACTGTACTTTGCCCTTTTTTTTTCTTGTGGTGCAGAAATGTTTGGTTTTATATTGTTGCTATTCCAGTTTGAACCATCATTTCCTGTTAGTTGGACTGTTACAGAAATCTAGTAACCAATTCCCCTTTTTCTACCTTAATTCTACCTTGCTCAGTGTATTTTGGACACAGCAGTCAGAATGATCCTTCTAAAATGTGGAATGAATTGTACCACATGTTCAGAAACTTCCAGTGGCTTCTCATCTTGACATAAAGTCCAGAGTTTCTACCATGGCCTACAAGCTGAACATTACTGACCAATGTTACTCCTCTGACTTTGTCTTCTGCTACTCTATAGCTACTTTGCTGCAGCTTCATTTTGATTTCTTTGCTTTTTTTCTGAACATGCCAAATACAATTCCTTCTGCAGTCTATTCCTCTTACTGTTACAACTGCCTGAAGTACTTCTTATCTAGATATCCCAAAACTACTTCTCTTGTTTTCTATTTAAATGCCATCCTTTCCCCCTTTTTCTTTTATCACTCTCTCCTGCCCCTATTTTTTTGAATGTGATATATCTGTTGATCTTACCTGATTTTTTTTTACTCTTCCTGTAGAACAATGCTACCCAAGAGAACATTATATAATGAAAATGTTCTATATCTGTACTGCTAGACACTTGAAATTCAGCTAATGTGACTGCGGTGCCGAATTTTAAGGAGATTGTGTGTGTGTGTGTGTGTGTGTGTGTGTGTGTGTGTGTGTGTGTGTGAGAAAGAGAGAGGGAGAGATACAGACAGAGACAGAGATAGAGACAGAGAAGAGAGAGATAGGGACTTATCATGTTGCCTAGGCTGGGTTTAAAGGATCTTCTTGTCTCAGCCTCAAGCAATTGGGACTACAGGTTTGTGCCACCACATCTGGTGTAAATTTTGAATTTAATTTAAATATTCTTATGTGACTAGTGGCTACTATAGTAGAGAGTGCAGGCATAGGAGGTATGAGAGATGGAACCCTGTTCTTGTTCACTGATGCAAGACAGTACCTATATAGTTGCTATGTATAAACACTAAGTTTCTGTTGAATAATTGACATATCATTCCAGTTCCTCCCTGTATCCTTTACTCGTTCAGTCTATAATTCCAGACTTTGTACTTTGCAGTCATCTCCATTTAGTCTCAAATTCATCAATGACACTTTAAGTCCAGAGGTCCTCTCCCTAAAGTTCATTGTGTACCAAAGATCCTGAATTACATAGATTATATAAATTAGACTTGGAAATGTGGGTTGTAGATGGAAAAAGCTACAAGGTGGAATCTCTATCATAGGGCTTATATTTGAAGCAAATATTTAATGAATGCATCCTTTCCTTTTGTGACCTAGTTAAGTATCCACATAAGTCATACTTTCCTTAAGGCTAAACAGCCTCAACTCTGTCCTTTTTCTCTTCCTTGTTCCCTTAAATGAGAGTTAAGCTTTTGAAAACTCTGGAGGATTCTATCCATTGTGAATTTTGAGGGGTCCTGAAATAAGCTACACCTACTAGTTCATTCTTATATCAGAATACCCATGGTTGTGACCATTGAGACCATTTTTATTGCTGAAAACCCTTATCCCTATTCTCTATAATAGCAATTAAATTTTTTTGAATAGGCTTAGCAGTTAAGTAGTTTCTGACATACTTTTAAACTTTAAAAAATTAGTTTTTTAAAAAGTATGAATAACATAAGTGTTGGAGCCTATATTTGTAAACTGTATTCCATGGAGCTCCGTTGTGAACTGCTCCAAAGACCTCAACTCCATTCGTACAACCTATGCTCAGCCTTTATTCAGTTCCTTATTTTATATATTTATACCTTCCTGTGGGGAAACTCTGGCTGGAGGAGTGATTGAAATAAATGTAAAGAGATGAGGGGACCTTGGAGCAATACCACTAGGCTCCTGGAATGCACGGTTAAAGATTATAGCAAAATCTGCAACAGCCAAGCAGAATCAACAAATTATTCTTAGAGTTTGCTCCAGTCATTGTGTTCCTCTTGCCCAGATGAGCTTTCTTCTATTGAGCTGATGTGCATTGGGTAGAAGTCCATCCTTTTCCTTCCTTGTCCCCTGGCCAACACTCCTACACAAATTTTTTTCTTCTGCATCTTTGTTCTCATATCCTTGGGTCAGAAGTAAAAGCCCGTGAATTTCTCAGCTTTGTTCTGTTTTCCTGAGACTTTCTCATACTGATGGGTCTTGATGGAGTAGTCCCTCTGGGCCTCAGAGTTTAAACTAAATTTTGACTCCAGGTAATTTTTCATCCTCTGCACTGCCATGATCCTATACTACAATACTTAGTGAAAATTGTCTTGTCAGAGGGCGCAGCTTCGAAAGTCACAGGTTTTAAACTGTTTTCATTTACTGATTATTCAGTAAATTTTTTTTTCAAACTCAGGGGCCTCACACACAATAGGTAAGCAGTTTACCACTCTACCAAAGTCCTCTCAATAAGATTTTTGAAAGAAACCAGAATTTCCTAATGGAAGGATAATCAGTGTTTATGATTCAGGGTGCTTTTGATTTGTTTATCAAATCACATGATAAACAGGTAATGAGCTTGGCATTTTTATGAAAAATGGATGAGTGGGATATGTATTCTTGTAGAGTTCCACAGTCAACCTAAATTAAGCAAAGCTTGCTTTTCTAATCAGCAAGAAGAAAGAGATCCACAAGAAGCTTTTCGATTATGGCTTAAGAAAAAGCATGAAGAGCAGATGAAAGAAAGAAAGACAGAAGAACTGAGAAAGCAAGAGGAATGCTTATTTTTCCTCAAAGGAACAGAAGGCCGGGAAAAGGCTTTTAAACAGTAAGTTAAAGGCAGGGCTTGTTTTGTTTTGTTTTTTAAAGGCTCACCTGATCTCTTTTCAGTTGGCTAAGTGAGACTCTACATTACTTCATTAATTCTGCAAACACAGGCCTGGCTTCATGATTTTGTTAATAAGCCTTAAGGAGAGTGGGAAGACTGAGTGCTGAGTCTACTTATTTGAACTAACTTCTGTCACTCCTTCTTCCCTCTCTACCCCGTCTCTCCTCTCCTTCCTCTTTTCTCACACCTTTTATTATAACAAATGGTAAATGTACATTGAGGAAGTGGAAACTGTCATGACCGTTAGCTCTAGGAAGGATATCTTCTAGGTATTTCTCTGTATATCTGTATTTACAACTTTAAAATATCAATTAAAACCATGCTAGATACACTTTCTGTGGTCTGTTTATTTTATGGTGATCTCATTTAATATCCAGCCCATATCCACCTTTTTTATCTAGTTAACCTGTAAATGACTTAGAGATAATTTGCTTAAACTGGGATCCAGTTAAAGACCATACAAAATTATGACTTTTTGGTCTTTTTTTTATAGTTATTTAGCCTTATTTCTAAAAAACTCCTACATATATATTTACATACACACACCCCACATAAACACTTATATACCAGGTATATGTCTGTGTAGTAATTTTCTACTATCTTAACTAATCAAGCTTACTTGCTTTTTTAGAATATGGACTCTTCCTTTATGTCTTTTGATGCTTTCATGCTTAGGTTTATTTTTTCATTTTAAGGAAGAACTAGTTTATGCGTTGAAAAATCAAGAGCTATATAATTTTCCTACTAAGAAGAATAAGGCAAGATTTCTGTATCATGTTAGTATTTTTAATCTAAGTTAACCTGTTTTAAAATATAGCTAATTAAAAATTAAATTATGTGGAATATATCAAATAGTTATTTGCTTAGAAAACCATGTTTCTAAAAAAGGATTGGACTTTTAACATCATAAGACAAATTTAACTTTACATAATTGATCCAAAATGTAATTATACTTTGTTGAATGAGCTCATGTATAAGCCTGGAGATTCTCACTTAATTATTTAATAATTTGTATTATGACACTATTTCAAGATAAAAAAAGGTCAATTTCCTAACTTTAAGCCATGTTAAGTGTGTTTAAGTGATATTCACCAAGTCAAAACCTGCCTCTTTCTGCAGATGGCTAAGAAGGAAACGAATAGAAAAAATAGCAGAGCAACAAGCTGTCGAAGAGAGGGCTAGACAGCTCCGATTAGAAGCAAGACGTTCCAAATACTTACAGAACCACCTGTGGAATATGTCAGAAGCCAAGGCTTTTCGTTTTACTGATTATTATAACTGAAAGTATCCATTAAACATCTGGCAGCTACTATGATCAAAATCTTGATTTTTTATGGCTCCTGTGTCTTGGTAATACTCTAAATTATGAAAATAGTATTTATCTTTTGGTGATACTGATATTTTTAACACAGTAAGAAAATAGTGTCTCACAGTTTTGGAATATGCTGTGCCATCTCTTAGTCTGTGCAACAAATTAAGAATCAAACTCTTCATATTCTTCTACTTCTAAAGTATTTTAACAGCCCTACCTAAAGTGGACACAAGGAAGGGACAGAGTCCAAGACACTTTTTCTACTATCATTTAAAAAAATTGTAATAGAACATTTCATACAGCAAGATTAATTCCTTTCTTCTCCCATACTGGGGATTGAACTCAGGGATTTCACGCTGAGCTGTATCTCTGTCCCTTTTTTATTTTTTACTTTGAGATAGGATCTCACTAAATCACTAAATTGCCCAGGTTGGGTTTGAACTTTCCATTGTCTTGCTTCAGCTTCCCAGAGTGCTGGGATTACAGGTGTGTGCCATCATCACACCTGCCTAAGGAATGACTTCTTAAGCTTTTTTCAATGCCTATACAAACTCTTATTTATGTCAACTTTGGATTTAAATAATTGTGGTAACCTACATAATAGGTTAAGTATAATTTCATCTGTTAGTACTTTTTTTAAAAAAAGATAGTAACAGTTATGCATAGTACAATTTAGGTATGTTGCAAAATTAGCCAGTTTTATTGAGAGTTTATAACATACCTAGTACTGTATGTTGTAAATGCTTTACATAAATACTGCAATTGTATGACAACTCCATTACTTTCCTGGTCTGGGAACTAAACTACATAGATGGGAGCAGTTCATTGCACACAGACTCTACTTGTATGGTTACAAGTTAGAAAACACAGAGAACTTATTCAAAAATTCATTCCTGACTCAAATTTTAAGCAGTTTTGCATATAACATGCATTACATATTTCATTATAACTGGTCTTATGTTATGTTATTTACAGTTATCCATAAGAGCCAATATGACATTAAAACACATTCCACAACACTCAGTATAGAATCAAGCGTTCTCTTTGTTACTCTGTTTCCAGAAAGCTTGTAGGCAGCAGAACTTAACATGTAATAAGTATAGCACTTGACTGCTGAGTAAGAATGTAAGTGAAGAAGTCCTCACCTATCTGCATCTGAAGTAAATGTTTCGCTTAATTTTCTTTCTTCTTCTTCTTTTTTTTTTTTTTTTGTCTTTTTGAGACACGGTCTTGCTGTGCAGTTCAAGCTGGCCTTGAGCTCACTTTGTAGCCCAGGCTGGTCTCGAAATTGCAACTATCTTCCTGCCTCAGCCTCCCGAGTTCTGGGATTACAGGCATGTGCCACCATGCCCGGCAATTTTCTAAGGAAGTAAAATATTATGTCTTAAAAAGAGATGGGAAAAATCCAGTCTTGGGCAATATTTGGGTGAAGCAGGATGTTAGAATGCACAATGAAGTAATATTTCTAAATGATAAAAGTGTTAGTGTATGTTTGATATGATATAAAAATATAGTGGAGAAAGAAAACTGTAAAAAGAATGACTGACAGAAATTTTGCTTCAGTAGACCAAGCTTTTTTTGTCTCTTTTTTTATTGGAGTGAAATTTATAGAATTTAAAGCTAATCATTTTAAAGCTATTACCCAGTAGCATTTTGTACATTTATGATATTATGCAACTACTGCTAATTCCTCAACATGTTATTGCCTCCAAGGACCCCTCCAGAACTACTAAGCAGTCACCCCCTGATCCCTTCTCTCAATCCCCTGGAAAACACTGTGCTTTCTTTATGGATGTGCATATTCTAGATACTTCATGTAAATGAACTTATTCAATATGTGACTTTTTGTGTCTAGCTTTTTTCATGTAACATATTTTGGAGGTTTATCCACACTGTAACGTGTCTATACTTAAGCCCTTTGTATGGAATAAAGTAATATATGCATATGTAACACACATATACCATATTTTATGTACCCATTTGTCAACTGATAGACATTGGAGCTATTTTCAGCTTTTGGCTATGGTGAATTGTGCTGTCATGAACATTTCTGTACAAGTATTTGTCTTAGTATCTGTTTTAATTCTCTTGAATATGCACCTACTGAGACAAAAAATAAAGGGACAAAAGGCAAAGGCCTGAGCAAAATTAAGTACGTTAATTAAGAGCAAGTGAGATAGAGCTCAAGAGAAGGTAGAGCTGCGAAAGATGAAGGACTGTTAACATCTGCTGGCCATGGGAAGCTTGGAAGAGCAGCCACTGCTGTATTCTACCCCACTGCCCTCCACAGAGCTGTATATAAATTTCTGGATTCTAGTGCTTCCTTGGTGTCCTCTTGCCCTCTTCATCTAGTAAGGTCTTTTCTGTTCTTTCTAATAAACCACACATACACTCAGGTATTCCCCACCATGTCCTGTTGCTTCAGTCTTCACCACCCCAGAATAAGAACTTAGAGGGGGAGGTTGCTGACTACATCTTTGGCGACCAATATGGGCCTCCATCCTCTCTACACAGGGGTACATGTGGTGGAATGACCAGCCCACATACTCACACTCTTTCTCTGTCCCTTTACAGAACTCTAAGAAATAGGGTATGTTGCTGGCCAGTTAAGAAAGCTCATATATCAGGCTAGCACTCTCAAAGCCACGGACAGTTTCCCTAGCACCTCCTGGTTAGTCTCACACTGAAACCAGTAGGAAGGTTGGCCAGACAGGGAGCTGGATTCCTTTCTGGAGAGAGATCTCTGGTTGTGTGGAACTGGTGAAAGCTAGGATAGCACATGTGAACCCTGGCCCAGGCTACTCCCCGGTTGGTACTCAAGGGCCCTCAGTGGAAGCTGAGTCCCAACAGCTGGACTGAGAAACCAGCATAGAAATCTCCACTTACCTATCACCCCTACCTCCACTGTCCTCCCATGAGGTGAGAGGTAAACCCGCTCAGCATTCTTCAGGGAGACCTAAGATTAACTCCATCCAAGTCCTCTAGTAAGCCTCCATTAAATGTTAAGCTGCAGATTTGGGCTTTTCTCTCTCCAGTAGTATGACAGACCCCCTCTTCAGATATGCCTTGATAAATTTACTGGACCAGAAACAGTTTATGATCCTAGCTCACATTTCAGGCTCACCTAGTCCCCAGTGTTCCTGGTGTTTGGGCCCCTGCTCTAATTTTCTGAGAGGGTGGGAAGTTAGCTTTGGAACTTCCATGACCACTACCTTCCAGCTCAGGGAAAAAGGAAAAGAAAACTCTCTGCTACTTCTTTTGTTGTTATTTTGTTTTTGTTGTTTTTGTACCAGGAATCAAACTTAGGACTTTGCTTTTGCCAGGCAGGCACTCTGCTGTTTCTTTAAATAAAAGCCATTTGGCACCACTGTACCTCTCTCTGGAAGGTCGAGCTTAGGATATTTTTATGAGGGCTTCCTGCTACTCCTGGGGGCCCTCAAAACTTATTGAATCCAAAGCCACCTACCCATCAGGCCCTTACCACCTTCCCAGTAGATGTGCTGACACTGTGATGAAGGCCAACCTGCCCACTGAAAGGGGATCCACTCTCTTGCTGTTGTGGGCAGAGAAAGAGATGGAGAAAGAGAGTAATGAGAGATATAAAGTGATGCCCTTACCTCATAACCTCTCACAGGGGGTGGAAAATAACAGCTAAAACTCAGAGACCCTGGGCTATCTGCTTCTGCTTGCAAAAGCTTTCCATAATGCTTTTTAAATGGGAACAGCTAGCAAATGCAGTTGACTGTAGTAACTCTAATGCAGGGAAACAGCTGTCAGAGCAGTGGTTTACTACAGCAGCTCTGGTCCAAAATTAAGAAAAATACCAGCCTAGTCCTTCTTTAAACACTTCTTGCTTTCACAGTGTAAAGGAGTTTTTCTCACTGTCCTTCTCTTACTGGCATTAGAGAGTTATTATAAGAGAGCTCTGCACTAATTGGTTTCCCTTAAAAAGTTCTGACTAGTCTTTTCATAGTTACAAACTATAACTATAACAAATTATTACAGCTCAATGTGGCCAATGCATCTAAAAGTGTACTCTGATATAAAAGTAATCATGTGTTCTGTGTTTCTTATTTATTTCAAGCAGTTAAAACTGTTTTAGGCACCCAAAACTGCTTTGTGAAAGCATTTTAAGATCATATCAAATTGTATTTTTCTTTTATTTTTTTCTGGCTGTTTTGGGCTTTCCATAAAAAACTGATTAGATTTTTGGAAATAGCCAAATGCACTTAAAACATTACAGAATAAGGGCTAAAGGGTTGGACATTTACATGAGACTTCCAAATACAAGCCTTAAAGTTTCATAGCATAAAGTTTATGTATGGTGTAGGTTAATGTGTATATTTCTATATGTGAGTTTTCAAATATATGTTCTACTTTGTTTGGCTTATAATGAAATAGACACTCATGATATTAGGCCACACGCCTTTTAGTTCACATAGTTTAACAGTGGGCTAATTTAAACCAGTTGGTAAAAACAAAGATGTTTTTAAAGTTGGTGATGTTTCCATTCAGGCTGTTAGCCAATCAAAATAATGTCAAAAATTGGTTATAAATACAAGGCCTATTGTTGGTATACAATAACTTAAGAATTTTCCTTGGTCACAGATATGCATAAATAGCTTTAAAACATGTTAGCTGTTATGATTGATTCTTATGAGTCATCTAAGGTAATTTTTAAGACAACTAAGTGGGAACCTCTTGGGCTGGGAAACTTCTGGGCAAGACTTCCTAGTGTGGATGAAAGAGCAGCTTCCTAGACCAACTTGTTCAGTTTTAGCCACTGATGAGACTTCAGGTCTTTTTCAGTCTTACAGTAACTTACATATGCTCAGTAAGTCTGAGCATATGTCATTAAATGTCTTATTATATATATATAATTTTTGTTTTTTTGTTTTTCTTTCGGTACCGGGAATCAAACTCATGACCCTGCGCTTGCTAGACAGGCACTGTGCCACTGAGCTAAATCCCCAGCCCCTAAACATCTTATTATAATGTACTGAAGTTGGTTATAATTAAAAGTTGAAGTTTTCTGTATCTAAAACAGAAGTTTTCTTAAGATATTAAGATGCTCTTGGTTAAAGTTACAAAACTATATTTAAAAACAAAGGTTCTATGTTGCAATTAGTTTCTTGTGTTTTCCGTTAAACCTTTGATTACTAAAATCTAGTATTAAAAGAAATAAAATATTGCCTTATAAAATGTTTTTAATAATCATTTTGTGATTGGTTAAATAAACACCATTATCCCAGTCTAACATATATTTAGATATATATGTATATGATATGCTATAAATCTAAGCTTTATAGTTAAGCAAATAGGGTTAAAACTACCTGAGTTTATAGCATGCAAAGCAACATAATGGGTATGCTCTTTTATACAATATATATCCAGTCTTTTTTTTTTTTTTTCCGGTACCGGGAATCGAACTCAACCTCATGCTTGCCAGGCAGGCGCTGTGCCGCTGAGTTAAATCCTCAGCCCCTATATCCAGTCCTTAAACATAGAAAATGATCAAAATTTGACATCTTTCTCTAAGTTTGATCTGACATTTAAAACGCTCTATATTTATTGGCTTTGACTAAATAAATATTCGTTATTATATAAATTAGACACGTATATTGTGTAGTAAGTCCATTTGTGGCCAGCAGCACTGTTTCCTAAACTTTTAAGACCTCTAAAGATGTTCCTTGATTCTTGTCAGTGAGATTACACCCTATGAACCTGTTAAAGAAATCTTAATTCTGCCCCAAGTGTAAGAGCTAAGTAAATATGTACAAAAATCTCTATGTATAGTTGTGATGCTAACTATTGTTAGCCTTGCAGTGTATTAAATATATTTGTATTTCCTAAGTATACAGGTCTTGAAACATTCAAAGCTAAAATATATCTTATTGGTGAATTCCTAACTAAAGTTGTTTGTGGTGGTAAAACTTTTTGTAATTGTTATAGGATTGTTATAATGGTATGTGATTTATAGTTGCTAAGTGACATCTCCAAACTTTTTAAACCCTCTGTGAATATGTTACATATGACACAGCTCCCTAGACATAAACACTTTAAGTTAAACTTTTGAGTGAAAGTCCAGCTGTTGTGTATGTCTTTTTTCCTCCCTTGCTAATTGTGGAGGACCATGTGGGCAACTCTCCACGAAAGAGGAGCAGTTGCCTTCATTTTGGCTGAGCCTGACCGTATTTCCATGTATTGATATATTCAGATCTGGTTAGGACCCTTTCCTTATCCCTTCAATTGGCTTTAAGCAATGCATATCAGTCTAACCAAGATGTTGATGGTAGTCTTTCAAGATGGCAGGTATGCTTCCCCAGACCCCTGTTGTTCCCAAGAGTGAGCCCACATGAGGCAGGATGTGTGTACCAATGCTCCATGCTGTGGGCTGGGATCAAGCCTCAATAGAGGCTATGACTTCCTGGGGTTTGAAAGATTATACATCAGAGCTGAAGCAAAACATTAGATACTATCTCAGTGGTGATATGCAGATTACTCTTTCTGCATATCCTTCTCTCTGCATTTGCAGAAGTGATTTCAGGCCTCCTACCTAGCCTAGCTCCTGACATTCACCTGCTTCCCCCAATTCCCACAGTCACTCATCCTCAAGCCACTCCCTTCTTCATGAATGAATAAAACCTAGGTTTGGCCTGGGGTTGATCCTTTGTCCCGGATGGCCATCACTGTGGCTGAACTTAGGACCCCTTGACTCTCCATAACTACAAATATGCCTTAGTGTCTTTATTCTCACCATGGGTTTCACTGGAAGTGATAGATTGGAATTAACCTACTTGGATTCCAATAACTTTTCATGAGATTACAAATATAAACTTCCTGGGCCCCAACAAGGACTGGGAAGGGCTCTCTATACTAATCTGTAGATAAAAATTAAAATAGCTGCATACGAGGAACAAGGATGCTTGTTCTAGATATAAACAACAGATCCCTATATGACTGGCAAAGATACCTAAACTAGTCATGACAAAAAGTGAAACAGGCTACAGCCTAACCTCTGGTTAGCCTGGCCTTGGGTCACATAAACAGAATCCTGTCTTTTCATCTTCTTTCAGTATTTATTTCTCCCCAAAAGTACACAAACTACATCTTAAAGACATACAGTACATCTTAAGTGCTTATGAGTAGTTCAATGTTTGTTCCCCAAACATCACCTTTAAGGTTTATTTTGTAGACTCAGGGGCAACTTAAAGGATTTTAAATTGTTAATTTTTCTCCAAATATAAGTTAAAAAAATTTAAGTTAAGAGGAGAAAAAGACAGGGCTTCAAACTTGGTTTTTAATAAGGAGAAATAGTGCACAAATAGCCCGTCTAACAATCTACAGTTCTTCTCTGTGATAAAGTGTTCTACACTAACATTTAAATGTACTTTCAGAGCTAAAACTCAGTATGTCAACATACCATTAATTGTTATGCTAAAATGTTACATTTGCTCTTGATTTCAAATTTACCCTATGAAACCTTATAACTATTATCTGGTAATATTCTATGGAAGTTTGATTTCTAAGACAGTCATGGTTTTTAAAAATATCTAGCAATTCTCTGCACACACGTTCTATTTCAAGGTGCTTATATTTAGTTTTTTTTTGTTTTGTTTTGTTTTTTTTCTCCGGTACCAGGAATCAAACTCACGACCTTGCGCTTGCCGGGCAGGCGCTTTTGCCACTGAGCTAAATCCCCAGCAAGGTGCTTATATTTAGATAAGCCTATAATAGTTAAACCTACTGAGCCCACTTCAATGCTGGTGTTACTGACCTCCTGGGTATTCAACAACTGAGGATTAGAAACCAAAGTTTAAAAAAAAAAGATAACTGGGCTAAGAGAACTGCAAATATTTTGGCCTTTGCTCTCCAAGGTCAAGAAGGGCCCAGGACATGAGGAGACTTCAAAAGATTCTACCACCAGGATGAGTCACCCAGCAGCCTGAGCCGGAAAATTGGTAAACCCCAGAAGGCAGGAGTCAATTAATGTACATTTTGCTAAAAGGAGGGTCACGGAGAAAAAGCGTCTCCCATGCTTCCGAGAGAAGCCATGTGGGTCTCAAGGAAGACTGTGACTCCTCCTGGCAGATGACACTGGCAAAAGAGCTGAGAAGCTCTAAACATAGCCCCAAATGCAACCTGTGAGGAGACTTGACTGACCTTATTTTAAAATATGAGGTTAATTTTAATTGTCACATGTCTCACTTTTACTTGGTCTTAAAAACCCAACAGAAAAGGATAACCAAAAAAATATAAAAATTAATAATTTAAACCATTCAAAGGGGTTCTAAGTCCTACATACTGGCCCCTGCTGACAGTCTGCAGCTACGCTTGTAGCTTGTCATAAAAGCCTCAGCATGGCTCAATGAGGCTAAAAACACACAGAAACTGTTATAAAATTTCAACAAAAGTCTTTTAATTCCTCGGCTAAAATTGTATTTCAAAAGCCCAGGATGCCCGCTTTTCTTACACTTAAACCTAAAAAAAAAATTGCATGCTTGTAAATAAGACTTGTCTTGAAATAAATTCACATCAGAGAAAAAGATCTCAAAAAATCAGTTATAGATACCCTCCTAACTGCCAAAAGGGGAGGCTGTGTCTGTTCCTAAAGTTAAAAGGTGGTGCTTTTATGCCAGCCAGCCTAAAACAGAGACACAGCACATGGACATAAAACTCTAAAATCACACTGCCTCAGTTAACATCTGAGCCTCACTCTGCGGTAACTGTACAGCTCCTGGCAAGTTTTAACTACAGTGGCCCCTTGTTGTCCAAGGGCAACGAGTTCCCGAAGCCCTGCAGTACTAAAACCCACAGGTGCTCAAGTCCCTCACATAAAATTGTGTAGTGTTTACACATCACCTCTATACTTCTTCCTGTATATTTTAAGTCACCACTAGATTACTTGTGACACCTGAGAAAATATAAATGCTATGTAAAATATTTTATACTATATTGTTTAGACAGCAATAACAAAAGCAAGTTTGTATATGTTTACTACAGAGAAAATTGTTTTTCAAATGTTTTCAGTCTGCGGTTGTTCAAATCTGGGATGTGGAACTTGTAAATATACAGCTTTAGCTCATTCTCCAAGGGACACTCCTCCTGACTTCTAGACCTCACGACGGTGGGCCCTGACTGCTGCACTGCCAGCGCCCACTCTGCTCAGCAAGAAGCAGCTCAGCTGAATGCTGGCCTGTCCTACCCCTGAAAGCAGTCAGGGACCACCACTGCAGAGCGGGGAGTGAGACCAGAAAATTAAAGGACAGAGGGTAAAGGCCTGAGCAAAACGAAACTAAGTAACAGCCAGATGAGAGAAAGGCTCAAGGGAAGCTAGAGCTGCAAAAGACAACTGTTAAAATTTGCTGGCCACAAAGAAGGCAAGCAGGAGCAAAGGAGCCGCCGGTGATTTTGCATATGCTCTGCCCCTTTGTCTGCCTCCCAGAGACCTTTATATAAACTTCTAAGTTCAGGTACTTTCCTTTGCATGCTCTGTCCCCATCATGCATTGAGGGCTGGGCTCTATCCTAATAAAGTATGCATGTGTTATGCGTGGTACACACATGCGCGCACGCACACACACACACACACAGACCATTTTTCCCTGTGTCCTGTCACTTCAAACTTAGTTGCCTCAGAAGAACCCAGAGTGTGAGGGAGCTGAATTGGAACTGCTGAGTAATACTGATGTGGAAATGATATTGAAGCACAAATCCTGACCTAATTGCAGCCATTTTGTTAAACAAAGCTGCAGTCATTCTGTTCTCTGCCAGTGAACTTGTCTAAATCATAGGACTTGTCATCAAACTGAAAGTTCTGTGAATGTGCAAAAAGCAACTTTGCTACATCTCACCACAAAATACCCATGTACCATAACCTTAAAAAGCTTATCTCACTCCTGTAACTTCTGTTTACCACCTTATAAATAAGATGAAGTCTCTGTAATCAACACCACAGACGTTGGAGGTTACTTCTCTAGGGCCCTCTAGCATCAATAAAATTTCCTTTCTTCTCCTGAGCTCCTTTCTACTATTGATTCAATTTTTCCTGCAACAGTATAGGACCTCCAAATGATACTACAGAATATTATAACTCCCTACATGCTAGATGTCAGATATGCTGAATTCATGTTTCCTAAAATTGAAGAATGAGTTTTAAGGAACAATGCAGGTTAAGAGTAAGAAATATTTAAAAGACACAGACTAGCAAAATAGATCAAGAAGGCCAATCTCCCTAATGAACATAAATGCAAAAATCCTTAATAAGATACCGGCAAATAGAATGTAGCAAATCATCAAGAAGATTATATACCATGACCAAGTGGGATTCAACCCAAGGATGCATCTGAGATGAATACACCCTTCTCAGATGAAGAGATACAAACAGCAAGTAAATACATGGAAATGCTCATCATTAGTCATTTGAGAGGTGCAAATTAAAACAACACTGAGATTCCATCTCATCCCAGAAAGAATCATTATTATCAAGAAATCAACCAATAACAAATGCTGCCAGGCCATGGGGAAAATGGAACCCTTCTCCACTGTTGGTGGCACAACCACTGTGGAAATCAGTGTGGAGTTTTCTCAAAAAACTAGGACTAAAGATTCAATTTGATTCAGCCATTCCCCTCTTGGGTGTCTTCCCAAAAGAATTAAAAGCATTGTACCACACTGATATATGCACACTTATGGTTATAGTGGCACAGTTTGTAATAGCCAAATCTTGGGAACAACCCAAGAGCCCATCAACTGGTAAATGGATAAAGAAGATGTGTTTTTTTATACAATGGAGTACTACTGTACCATAAAGAAGCATACACTTAAGACATTTCTAGGAAGATGGATGCATCTTGAGTCTATACTCTTAAGTGAAATAAATTAGACATACATGTATGAATACTGCATTGTTTTTCTGGTGTGAGAAATTGAAAGTGTAAATAAGGGCCAAAATGTATAAGAGGCATTGTAAAATAGGAGGAAAATGTTCAAATGAGGAGGGGAAGGAGAAAGAAAAGAAAAAGTAAAAAATGAGAAAAGAAGGAAAGCATGAAACAAAGATTTGTAAGTGTGGAGGGGAGGGCTTGAAAGGAGGGTGGGGGGATGCAGGAAAAAGTGATACAGGTCTGAATTCTCTATGATGAATGTGATCCTATGTATATCTAAAATATACCAATACAACCTAATTTTAAAAAAACAAAGAATAGGAAATATTTACTGAGGGGAGAGATATAGCTCCTGAGAGACAGGAGGGATCCACAGTGTGTTTCCAAGGACCCCATTTTTCAGGGAAAGTTTTATAGAGTACAATCACATGGATGCAATGTGGATTAAAGCTATGAACAATAAGATTATATCTGTTTAGGTAACATTGACCCAATAGTGAAGCAAGTCATGTAGCAAGTGTACATGGAAAGAACAAAGAACTTTTGAGGCAGGATGAGTCCGAGGGTCTTGGTCACCCACCGAGATGACTGATGTCTACCTAGACTTAATTAGGCCATGTGTTACCGCTTATCCCTTGGGGACAGGTGTAGGCCTTCTGTCTTTATCTTGAGGGTTGGTCTCCAAGAGATGTGCTTCCAGCCACAGTTGTAATGTTTTTATCGTTTGCATTGGCTCCCAAGGGCCTAGCCTTGTCTGATTGCCTATAGTATTTTTACCTAATGTGGCTGTCTATAATACTATGATAATTCTGTGATAAACTTTTGATAAATTGCCAACATGTTTGTTTCCCACAAGGGTGAAACCATTTTATAAGCTCACTAATAATACACAGAAGTTCCTCCACATTCTTACAAATACTTAATTTTCTTATGTGTTATTATAGCTACCTTAATGTGTATAAAATGCTATCACACTGTAGTTCTGATTTCCTCTTGCGTAGTTACTGATCTTATATGCTTGTTGGCCATCTGTATATCTTCTTTGGAGAAATGTCTAAGTCCCCTTTTAAAAATCCGAAGTCATCTATTGTGCCTCTAGAAGTTCTCTTTATACCGTATTCTGTATTCTACACCCTTGTTGCATATATAATTTGTAAATAAATTTTCTCCATTTTGTATGTTGTCTTTTCATTTTGATAATGTCCTTTGATACAGAAAATGTTTTAATTTTGATTATATCTAATTTATCTCATTTGGTGGTCATTCTATTGGTGTGATAACTAAGAGTTCATTGCTCAGTTACAGCTTATGAAAACTTTTTATTTTTTTCCTTCTAGTAGTATTATAGTTTACGCTTTTATATTTAGCTTGTTGATACATTGGGATCTAATTTTTTGTACATGGTGGGAGGTAAAACAAACACCAATAAGGAAAAAGTTTTGCCTTCTGTGCTGACTCTCAACACTCAGTTTTTCACTTTTGACACCAGATGTTTGTTTTTTCCCTATGAAGTAATTTTCTAGTTCTTTGCAGATACCACTTAGGGTGTCCTATAATTCAATTCAATTCTGACACTAACTGGAGTTCATGCACACTCTACAGGTTACGTGCTCAGTCTCATGAAACTGCTCCCCACTGAAGATCCAATCACAAATAGTCTCCAAGCAATAGTCCCCGCAGTCACATGCTAGAATGGCTGATAGAACTCAGTGAAACACTTCAGTGTTTACCTGTTTTCAAAAATGATACAGCTGAGGAATAGTCAGACAGGAGAGATGCATAAAAAAGCATGAAGGAAAGGAAGAAGAGCTTCTACGACCTTTCTGGGTGATTCATTTCCCATGCACCTCCAAGTATTCAGCAATCTGGAAAGATTTCCAAACTTGTCCTTTTGGATTTTTATGGAGGAAGGCTACTGGAGATCAGCTCAACTTTTAAGTCTTTAGGTCAGAAGGTGGGGTGAAAGTTCAGTTGCTCTGATCTTTTGGTTAGTTCTCTTGGTAGCTAGCTCTCATTCCGAGCTCCCAAATAAAATTCATCTCATTAGTAAACAAAATGACAGATACTACCTGGGAGATTGGGATGGTTTTAAAAGCTGCATGCCAACCAGGAAGCGGAAATAAAACCAAAATATTTATGTCTTACTTTATCACAGTGTCACACATGGGCTCAACTTCACTGTTTTGTATATGCACATCCAGTTATTCTTTCTTGTGGAAGAAACTATTCTTTCCCTATTGAATGGACTCAGTACCCTTGTTGAAAATTAACTGGCCATCACCAATTCTATTGCATTTACCTACATGTCTACTCTTGTTCCAGCAGCCCACTGTTTAGATCACTGTAGCTTTGTACTAAATTTAAAATGGAAAATTGTGAGTTCTCTACCTTCCTTTTTAAACCATTATTTTACTTACTCAGGACCCTTAGAATTCCATATTAATTTGATGATATGCTTTTCCACTCTTGCAAGAAAGGAATTTTAGTAGAGCTTTGTAGTGGATCTGTAGATTGCTTTGAGTAGTATTGACATCTTAATAATACTGCCCAGTGTATGAATACAGAAGTGTTTTTAGTGCAGCAATCTTTTCAGTGTAAGTCTTTCACTTTTTTCTTTAAACTTATTCATGGGTATTTTATTCTTTAAGACACTATTATAAATAGAATAGAATAGAATAGAAATAGAATCTTTTTGGGTTATATAGAAATACTAATCATTTTAAGAATTAATTTTATTGGTACATTTTAGATATACATAATGGTCACATTCATAGGAGATTTGTACCTTTATATGATAATCTTAATTTTTTTTACCATTCTCCTCCTTTCCTTTTGACACCTCTTCCTCTCCTTATTTACAGAAGCTTTTCTGCCATTTTTTCCTTCTATCTTTTCCCTTTCTTCCCTTCCCCTTCCTACCCTCCCTAGTTCCCATTCACCTTTGAACACTTTCTTCCTATTTCACTATATCTGTTGTAGACTTTGGTCCTTATTTACCCTTTAGTTTCTCACATTAGAGAAACAATGTGATATTTAAACATGTGTCTGATTTGTTTCACTTAAGAGTACAGTCTCAAGGTGCATCCATTTATCTAGAAAAGTCTCAAGTTTATCCTTCTTTGTGGTAGAGCAGTACTCCATTATATAAACAAACTATCTTCTCTTTATCCGTTCCTTGGTTGATGGTCATTTAGGCCATTTCTAAGGTTTAACTATTACAAACTGCTGCCATATACATGGGTTTGGATATATTACTGTGGTATGATGCTTTTAACTCTTTTGGGAAGATACCAAGAAGGGGAATAACTGGGTCAAACCTCTGGTTTTAGTTTTCTGAGAAATCTCCACACTGACTTCCACAGTGGTTGCAACAGCGAATACTCCCATCAGTAGAGGAGAAGGGTTCCTTTTTCCCATGGCCCCACCAACATTTCTCATTGGTTGATTTCTGAGTGAGATAAAATCTCAGTGTTGTTCTAATTTGTATCTCTTGAATGACAAGTGATGTTGAACATTTTTTTCATATATTTGTTTCGCTCTTTCTACTTTTTGTTTACTTTTGTCTGTTCATTTCAGATGCCCATTTCTGGATTGGGCCTTTAAATTTGGAGGTCCTGATTTTTTTTAGTATATCCTAGACATCATTCTTTTGTCTGAGGAATAGCTGGCCCAAATCTTTTCCCACACTGGGTTGTCCTTTTTCTCCACTGGTGGTTTCTTTTGCTGTGCAAAAGCTTTTTACTGAGATCCCAGTTGAAGGAACATTAATTTTTGTGCATTCATTATACCCTACAACTTTGCCACACTTATTGCTAGATTGCTTCTCATTCTTTGTAATTTTCCATATATAAGATTGTGTCATCTTCAGATGGTTTTACCTCTTGCTTTCCAAACTGGATGCTTTCTTTCCTTGCAATTATTCTGGCTGAAACTTTCACTATTGTATTGAATAGTGTGGTAAAACTAGGAATCCTTGATCCCATTCCGATCTTCACAGGAAAGGTTTTATTCTTTCATACTTGAGTAGGATGTTGTTTTCCTTTAGTACTTTTTATAAGGTTAAGGAAGTTCTATTTCTATTTCTCTATTTTTATGAATTTTTTATAATCTAGAAAGGCTGTTGGATTTTGTCATACTCTTTTTGTGACAAGTCAGATAACCATGTTTTTGCCTTTGTTCTTTTTTTTTTCTCCGGTACCGGGAATCGAACTTACGACCTTGCGCTTGCCAGGCAGGCGCTGTGCCGCTAAGCTAAATCCCCAGCCCCTGCCTTTTTTCTTAAAGTGGTATACAATGGTACCGTGGTTTACAAAGTTAATGTATGATTTTTGGGGAAGATGGCCGCATTTGTGTTTGTGTTGAGAAGATGGCCATGGTCGTGCTTGTCACCTGATGTGTAGTTAGTGAACGGAGGCAAAATTTTGCTGAATATTTTTGTTTGTGAATCAAATTATTTGCAAACAGAAGCATTCATGAACCAAGGTATTACTGTATTACCTTGATTTTCATATGTTGACCCATCTACCTTTGGATGCTTGAGATAAATCCCACTTGCTCATTGTGCGAAATCCCTTTAATATGTTGTTGCATTTGGTTTACTGCTATTTTGTGGAGGATGGTTTTCATTTGTAAGAGACACTAGTCTGTAGTATTCTTTTCTTGTGGTCCTTTTCTGGCTATAGTCTTAGGGTAGCACTGATCTCTACAATGAATTAGGAAATAGTTATCTGTTCCCTTTTTTTTCTATTTTTTTTGAAAGAAATTGGTATTAATTGCTATTTAAATGTTTGGTACAATTGACCAGTGAAACTATCTGCTCTTAGACTTTTCTTTATTGGGAGTTTTTTTGTTTTGTTTTGTTTTGTTTTAATAGACTTAAGTTTTTAAAGCAGTTTTGGGTTTACAGCAAAACTGAACAGAACTCCCATATACTTCCTGCACCCTCAGCTTCCTCCACTGTTAACATCCTGCACCAAAGCAGTATATTTGTTAGAACGGATGAACGTACACCAACACATCACTATCACTCCAAATTCATAGTTCGTCTTGGGAATCATTCTTGCGGTTTGGAAGTTTTTGATTACTGATCTAATGTCTTTATTTTTTCAGTCCTTTCAGATTTTTCGTTTTGTGAATCAGTTTTGGTAATCAGTATCATTCTAGGAATTTTCCCATTTCATCCAGACTATCTTAATATGCTGATGTACAGTTCTTTTTTTGTATGCACTTGGCTTTAATGTTTTCACTTTCATCTCTGATTTTAGTTACTCATCTTGCTTCGGGGCTGTGGACTACACTGCTGCTCCGCAGCCAATTGGGATAGTAAACTCAGCACCAGTGACAAATTAAAGGAATTAAAGGAAGGAAGCTTAAGAGGGAAGACACTTTATTTGTAAGAAGGACAAATCAGAAGACAGAAAGCTGCACTGAGAGATGGGCAGGGAGCCCTGGACCAGAGAGCCACAAGTCTTTGTCCTCAGCTTCCTTTTATCAGGTGATGAAGACCCTCCCTCCCAGGTCAACTCCTGGAACTTGTGACAACTTGATTAGTTCCCTGGACTTAGATCTTACGCCACAGGACCTTAACCCGGGTGCCTCGCCTATGTGCACATTCCTAGGTGGGCTTTGACTTTTTCCGCTGCCCATTAGTCCTTGTCAGGACCTTTTCTCTGGGATTTATAGGAGGAGGTTAGGAGCCTTAAATACAAGGTACCTTGGAGTTAAGTGATTTAAGAGGATATGGGTGAATACATCCCTAGAGTGAGAATATATGTGTACAGATGCATAGGCGTGTCTTATATACTTAGTAAGTTTTCTTGTAAGTGGTTGTACCTTGTCTCCTTCGCATTTTTTTGGAGGTGGGGAGCAGCTGCTAATTAGGCTCCTGACTTCCTCCTCGCTCTCCTTATTTCTCCAGCTTAACCCCTTAATTGCTCTCTTCAGCCAAGTCTTAACTCTTTCTAATCAGGACTTGCCAGAAAGCCTGAGACCCTTATTTTATTCTTTCCTTGCTTAGAGACCCCTTTTCCCTACATTCACAAAGAATCAATTTTGATTTCCCTGATTCTCTGTTGTTTTTTTCTTTTCTGTTTTTTTTTTTTTTTTTTTTTTTACAGACTTATCTTTGAGTTTGGTGATTCAGTCTTCTGCCTGTTCACATTTGCTGTTAAAGCTGGCCTTGAACTTGCAACGATCCTCTTGCCTCAGCCACCTGAGTGTTGGGATCACAGGTGTGTGCCACCATGTCCAGCTGATTTTTCTTTAAGATTTGGTCTTATGGATTTGTTCAGGATAGCCTGACTGCATAATCTTCCTGCCTTAGCCTTCTGAGTAGCTGCGATTAAAGACGTGAGCCACTGGGCACAGCTGTATTATATTTCCTTAATGATGAGTGATGTTGACAATCTTTGGACATGTTTACTGGCTATCTGTGTGGCTTTTCTATGGTGTGTGTATCTTGTAAAGAGAATTGTCTATTCAAATTCGATGCCCATTTATTAGGTTGTCTGACTTTGGTTATTGAGTTGTTGGAGTTCTCTATATATTCCAGACCCTTATCAGTTATGTGATTCCCAAGTATTTTCTTTCATTCTTTGGGTTGCCTTTTTACTACATCCTCTGATACACAAGGGTTTTACATTTTAATGAAATCAATTTATATATTTTTTCCTTTGTCATCTATGCTTCAGTGTCATGTCCAAGAAATCATTCCCAAATTCAAGATCATGAAGATTTTTGTACTACATAAACCTAAAGGAAAAGGTAAAGAAATAACTGTGAATATTAAAAGCTAGATAGAAGACTGGAACCAAATCACAAATTGTGAAGAGGGGAAAGAAGTATTCACGATAAAGAAAGTAGAGAAATTTATTGTATGATTCAGTCCACAAAATACCTTCAGGATAACATTAAAATATATTAGTATTTGACCTGATTTGTCTTTTGAAGATTTCTCTGGTAGCCACTTCAAATAATTTGTATAATTCAGCATAAATAGTTTATGAATATTTTAAAAAGCCAATAAAAGGGCATTTTACAATGGTTCATCATATAAATACATATTACATAATATATATTGATGGATTGGAGTTCTGAGTTTATACAATATTCCTGATTCTACCTTCTCTACCATACATGGCAAGTATTAAGTTTGATATTCTTGTTTTGAGTTGTTTGCCATAATGAATCAATAGTTAAGAATTTGTTTCTTTTATATATGTTAGATTGTACCCATTCAAAATACAGACTCCCTTGAAAGAAGCAACTTGAGAACATGTTTTGTTGAAGTACTTACTAATTTAGCTCTAAAATACTTATTTTCTTTATAGCATTTAGTTTCACAAGATTAGCCCCTTCACCCTTAGTATTTTTGTAGGCCTATTTTGTAGCCTGAAAAACTGCCATAAAGGAAACACAATCTATTGCTTACCCTCTCAGCTACTCAATTTAAGAGTGGGGAGTAGGCCTCAGAGAACTTTTGCATGGCTTCACAGGCTAAAAAAAGCTCTGGTGTAATTAGTCAACTCTGCTGTTGCAATGCAGAAGCAGACTGGACAGTAGTGTTGGTGTGGCCACATCTGACTCATGCCTGTTTTTCCTTTAGTGTAGCAAAATGACACTAGTCCATATAAAATATCTAACATGATAAATACCAATTTAGGGTCTCAAAGAAAGTTATAAAAATGTTTTAGTCTTTTGGCATAAACACTATGTACTGCCTGCAAAGTACTCTCTGGTCTAAACAGATGAACGTAAGTTTCATTCTTTTCTTACCTGAGATATTTATTAAGACAGGGTAATGTGGAGTCTATAAAATAGCTCTGTGGATACACATTATGTAAAGAGGACATGATATTACCTCTAGCATCATAAGAACCCCAGCTCCCAAATAATAATGACTCTTCGGTAATAAATATGTCTCCAACATGTTGAATGTCAAAGGGCAATAAGTTCTCCCTGGCAGTGATTACAACAATTGAAAGTTATATTCTCATATCTAGTATAGGGATGAAATCGTCCAATATTTTTCTTTGCAGCAAGTAATGTGGTTGTTGAAGACTCAGCAAACGGACTGTCAGCTGAGCTTTCTGTACAGGTAACTGGATCCAGAATGCGCAGAACCTAAGGAAAACGAGAAGTAGTATCAGATGTATGCCGTATGAATTATAAATGCCTTTGGTTTCACTGACATAAAACTTCATTTCATTTCATTGTTATGGACCTGCCCTGCCATAAATGATAATATTTGAATGATGAATTTGAGAAGTTATTTCCTTTCTTTTTTTGGGAGGATTGGGGAGGTTGAGACAGGGTCTCACACTGTAGTGTAGGTTGGCCTTAAACTCACTATGTAGCCCGAGCTGGCCTTGAACTCATGGCAGTTCTCCTGCTTCAGCCTCCTAAGTGCTGGGACTACATGCATGTACCACCATACCTGGCAATATTCCCTTTTTCATAAAGCTATTAATTTAACAGTGATGTCCAGTTTATTACATTACCCTAGGTTATCTATTTTTTAAGTAATGATGAAATTATTGCTGTTTTATGGATACTGATGAAAAGGAATAAAAATGTAGAAGTTATATCAATTCTACCTTAAGTGATACCAATTTTTTATCTTTAACCAAAAAACATCCATTGTCCTTCTTCAATCTTTCATTCAACTGCTTAGAGTCAACATTCTGCCTTTATTCTTCTATTGAAATGCTATTTCAAAATCTTTGGTTACTTATTTATAAAACAAATGGCTTTTCATTTCTTTTTACAATTTGTATACAATATTTTATGCTAATAACTATGTTCTTATTTCTTGGGTCCCACAACACTAAACTCTTCCAATTCTGCTGACTTTTCCTGCTCTTTTTTTCCTTTACTGAGATTTAAAGTGGAAGATTTCTTGGACTGCAAAAAGTTCTCCAATTAAGAGGAAGGCTAACATATCTGGACCCCAGGTGTTATATCATGTTCATTTTCTCCCAATAATCATCACATGATGATGAATTATGTTTCAAAGCAGTAGGCAATGGAAAGAAACTGTAAAAGGAACCAGGGAAAGTCTTTGAACTCAATTTGTAGCCCAGGATGGATTTAACTCATGATCATCCTTCCTCAGTTTCCACATTGCTGGAATTACTGGCTTGTGCTACTATGCCTCGTTATTTTCTTCTCTTCTCCCTTTTTTAAGGTAAGGTCTTACTGTGTTGATCATATGGTCTCTTAACTCCTAGACTCAAGTGATCCTCCTGTCTCAGCCTACCAATTATCTGGGACTACAGGTGTGAACCACTCATCTGTCTTGGACCTCTATTTTTGAAGTAGACTTTGCTTGTTCAGTTTTGTCTTTGAGATCCATTTTTATGGAAGTTCGTTAAGCGTTCAAGGACCAGCAAAGATGAAAAGCTTACCTTAGTTACTAATAAATTTGTAGGCAAAATAAGTTTTTAAATATACATGTTTACTGCATTAAGGTTCTTCAAAGAGAGAAACAGTACAATTCAGTAGAAGGAAATAGAGTGATACACTACTATGGATAAAAAGACTTCTGAATTTGGACCAAACGTGATGGGGAGGGATTTTATGTAGAGTGCCGTTCAAGAAGATCTATACAAAGTGTGGAAAGTGGGAAAAGGTGTGGACTTAAAGCAGAACAGAAGATAGGTTATTGTAATTATCCAAGATATGGTGGCACTTTGCAGAAACGGGGCTGAAAGGTTCAATGGACACTAAGGAAGGGAGGCAGTGGAAGCCTAGAGAAGGAATAGGTAGATCTGCCGATGAGACTTAGGGGGTGCTGCCTCACACAGGTGGTACAGAGGCCAGGCAACAGGAGATGTGTGAAAAGAGTAGTCTATGTAGAAAGACATATATGTTCAGGGGATTGAGGGTACAACAGTCTCCATGTGGAATAAGGAACAGAGACACTAGGAAATGATCCTTGAGAAGGAATGGAAAAAGATTATGAAAAGCCTTCTACACTGTATGAAACAATGCAGCTCAATAATGAGAAAAATATGGTGACAGAGCTAGCATTTCTGGAGTAACCGAGTAGAGGACTGGGCTAGGAACAGCTAAGAAGTGAGGCAGGAGTGTCAGTGAGAGGACTGTTGCACTAAGCCAGGCTGGTGATTTGAGCTAGGGAGAGGAAGTAAATCTGGAGGAACTAATAAAATCTATAGGATTAGGGGGATTAAGAAAATAAAAATGACAGTGATTATTTACTGTGAAATTGCTACATATTAGAAATTGCTACAGGTTTTGTAGGTATTATTTCATCAAATCCTGAAAATACCATATACAGTAGATACAGTTCACTAAGATAGGGAGTGTATGAGAAGGTTAGTGTTATGGTTTATGTCTGGATGTCCCCCCAAAGCCTCGTGCAGTCATGGGGTAGGCTTCTAGATATTGGGAGCTGCTGGAGCTGGATACTGGTCAGATGTGTGAGAGCAGGACACAGCTAGAGTACCTCAAGCAGTCAAGCTACATCAGTATTGAAAAAAGTTGGGCTGGGGATATAGCTCAGCAGCACAAGCGCCTGCCTAGCAAACTCAAGTTTCTGAGTTCAATTCCCAGCACCAAAAAAAAAAAAAAAAGAAAGAAAAAGAAAAAGAAAAAGAAAAAAGCATCCTGCCTGGATAATTACAGTCCTTGGTCTCTAGGCAACATTACTGCCTCCCCCGCCCCCCCCACATGATACTAACTTCAAAAGTGTGTAAAATAAATGCCTCTACTGTTGAAGTTAGCCCTCTTCCTATCAGGTAAGAGGTAACTCCACTGGACCCAGCTCTTGTCTCTTGTCTTTATTTTTCTCATACCCACCACCATTTTTCTCCAGGGTACAATGAGAGACCAGTGAGGTTCCCTACATCTAGAGTTTATGATTGACTCATGGTCCAATGTTGGGATTATGGGTGTGAGTGCTACACCCACCCTGGGGCAGGTAGTTTGCATACAGTGTAAGGGAGGGAAAGAGGTTGCTTGCTGCCACTTCTCCCTTTTTGCTCCTGTTGCTTTTGCTATTTTCGCTGCCATGAACTGTTGCCCTCTGCCATGTGCCACTCTGCCTTGGAGCCAGCTGATTATAGACTGAAACTTCCACAAACTGAAAGCTAAATAAACCTTTTCTTCCTTAATTTTAGGCATCAGGTATTCTGTCTCAGCAACAAGAGAGAAGTAACCAAGACAATTTGTTTTTTCTCTTTGGGAGATGGGTATACTAATGCAAAATCTAGAAGGAAAGAGGGTATTCTATTTTTAGTTGTAGGTAGAACTAAATAGAAACATGCAGCTAGATATAAATCTCTTAAAATCAGAAAATATATCTCAGAGAACTCACAAGCATAGAGCTTAGGTAATAAGATAGTCCTCAAGAGAATGCACGTGTGATTTGAGGAAGGTCTCAAGTGTGGTCACAGGAAGAGGATGTCCCCTCCCTCTCAAGTACTGAGAAAGAATGGGCACAAAAGTAGTGAAGATCTGGGGAATATGGTGTTTCAGAAATGAAGGACGTCTAGCACAGTGGGAAACAGGTTCTGATGGAACATCATTTAAAGGCAGAAGAAAGTTTGTAATGAAGAACTCAGAGTTAGCATGAAGGCCAAGAGATAGTAACAGACGAGAGTTTCAAGGAAGAAATACCTGATAAAAAATGTAATATAATCATAAAGTAAATATTCTTCACCTTCATATGAGTGCTCTGTGAGAACTGTGGGGCTGGAAGTGCTCTTCACTGTTAAGTGGTGTCAGAACTAAGGAACAGATGGTATGCAAGAACAAGTATGTGTCCAGGGTTGTTCTCTGTGAGGGGAAGGTGATAAGGCCACATCCAGGAAACTTATGATACAAGCAATTTTGTTTATTAGATGGATGACACTTGGGCATGTTCTTAACCCAAAAGAGGGACTAAAAATTTGAGAAAGAATGGATGGCAATGGGGTGGGGGGTAGCACTGATAAACCTGTGTGTTAACTATGATTTGGGTCTACGAGGGACTCCTTTTTCTGGGAGCAAAATGTTCATAATGCTCCTTATCATAGATATACAGGCTTCTGGACATCAAGCAAAACCACAAGGACCTGTGCCAGCTTTTTCTTTGTGAATTAGGAATGAAAATTCTCTACTGACTGTAAGGTAGTAGTTTGGTGGGTAGCAAAATAAAGAAGGCAATCAGCTGAACTGACAAAGGACTACTGGGGTTCTCAGGGTACTAGGGTAGAAGGATCAAGGAAGTAATGTACTTAAGAATGCAGTCTAAAAAAAGGAATGAGGTCTAGGCAAGATAGGAAGGGAGAGAGGCAGGGAATGAGCTGTTGAGATGAAAGACATAAAGAAATCAAGGAATTAAAAATGACGACATGATCAAGGAAGAGGGGCAGTCAGAGTGAATCAAGGATAGCTAGATAGAAAAGAAAGTGATAATAGACTACAGAGAGATAAATATTGTAATAGTGAAATAGTTGTACTGAATGAAAAGGCCTAAGAGGAGGACATGGGTGCTAAAGTTTTTTGAGGGGTGTGGGGGTGGGGTGGGGGTGGATTTGAGACAAAGTCTCACTATGTACCCCAGGCTGGCCTTGAACTCTTAATTCTCCTGCCTCAGCCTCCCAAGTTGTGGGATTATAGACATGCACCATCACATCCTGGTAGTGTTAAAATTTTTAAGGGGTGAACTTGGTTATTATCATGAAACTTTAAGACCACAGTATTTAATGTTGCCTGCATGGACCTTGAATTTTTTCAGGACTGTCTGTACTTGGTGTATATTTTTTTTTTTCCCAGTACCGGGAATCGAACTCTCGACCTCATGCTTGCCAGGCAGGCGCTGTGCCTCTGAGCTAAATCCCCAGCCCCTTTGGTGTACATTATTTAATTGTGCATTATTTGGCGCATTACCATCTACCTGCAGGAATTAAACAGTTTTCTTAGATGGGAAGTACCTATTTAATTTACTAATGATTACTAAATTAAAAATTTTACAATGTTTTTTTCTCAAAATTATTATCAAAAAGTACTATCAATGATTTGTTAGCTTAAAAAATAGGACCTCTTTTAAAACATATTTTTCTTCTTAGAATAGAACAGTAATGTTAAAGAAAACTAACAAGAGGAAATAATTTTCTCCAAGATCACAAGTTACTAGATGAACATTATGGGCAGAGCTAATGTTTCCCAATTCCAAATGCCAAACACCTTCCATTAGAACATGTCATTTTTCATTGAAGGGAGAGTAAAATTCCACAGATCATAAAAGCAGCTCTATGGATTAGGAAAGAGACAATCTTTTACCTTTTCAGCCATCTTCTCTGCTGGGGTGCTGCAGAATTCAACTGTTGATGGAATCTTCTTTTGATTGCTGATGCCAACATTTCCCAGAAGATGAGAATGTACTGCTTTTGCCAGTTTGTGATTGGTTAATGCCAGTTCTGCTGTGCTGTGGGGCTGGGCACTAGGGGAGTAAGTCTGCTCTCTTCCCCACTGCAAGGAAACCAAGAGCTCCTCCAAAAATCTGCACAGAACATACACGAGCACAAACATTAATGAGGACAAAATGTAGAAATCCGTAATAGCACATACACATACATCTGAGGTTATTTACTACCTTTTTCTCTCAGAGTTCAGGAAATCTGGTAAACAACTTATTCTATAAAAAGTACCAGCCAGTCTAGTAGGAGGTTATCTGGAAATCATTCAATAAATATTATTTTTAGATGTTATTCTATTTTAGTATAGGAACTAGTGATTTATGTACATCTATGATTTTTCTTTTTTGGTGAATTACATTTACTGATTTTTGAATGTTCAACCAACCTACAATACCTGAGATTAACCTTACTAAGTCATAATATGTAAGCTTTTTTCTGTCACTTGATTTGAATCATTAAAATTCTCTTCAACATTTCTGCATCTATATTTGTAAGAGATACTGGCCTGCAGTTGTCTTAAAGTGTCTCTGGTTTTGGTACCATGAAAATACGGGCCTCAAAAAAATGAACTGGAAATTGTTTCTTCTTTTTCCATACTCTAAAATAATTTGGTTTTTTATTTAAGAGGTTTACTAGTATGTACTAGTGAATCCATCAAGGTCTTAAATTCCTTATACTGGATGGTTCTTAACTACAAATTCAATTACTTTAGTAAGTCAGGGCTATTCATGTTATATGCTTGTTCTTGACTACCTCTGGTAAGTTTATTGTTTAAGGAGTTTGCCTATTTCACCTATATTATATTTACTGCTGTAGAGTTGTGAATAACATTCTCGCATTGCCTTTTCTATGTCTATACAATTGGCAGTGTAAACTTTCTTTCATTCCTGATAGTGGGAATATTCTAGTTTTCCTAATTAGACTGCTGGTGGTTTCTTTTCTTCCAAAGAACTAGCATTTAGCTTTCTTTTATTTAGCTCTTACCCTTGTTCTCTTTCTTCTGCTTATTTTGGGTTTAATTTGCTTTTTGGGTTTATTGAAGAAGTTTAAGTAACAAATGAGATCTTTCTTTTCTAAATAAACATTTAAAGCAATGAATTTCCCTCTAAATACTGCTGGTTTCCTTTCACAGATTTTGTCCTTTGTTTTCCTAATTTCCCATATAATTTACTCTTTGACCCTTACTGATTATCTTGGTAATAAATTATATAAAAGTACAAGATGCTCTTAAGGAAGACTGCTCATTTTTTTGGGAATACTATCAGTTTTGATAATTTGGAGTGTATATTTATGAAAACAAATATTAATACTACAGAAAGTCTTCAAAATGATCTTCTTACACAAGACAGGTGCATTCCTTTGCTTCTACCAGAAACTGTACGAAACTACTATAACAATAACCAAAAGCTGTATTTAAGTTCAGACATTAATTCTATTATAAGTAATTCTCTCCCCAATTTAGAATGTGAAAAGAAGCATACTTTTTTTATTTTTTTAGGCCTCCTCCCTTCCAGGAAGGGAGGATTTGAAGTACTATTTTAAAGTACTACTCAAAGTATACATTCAGTAAGTTACTAAATGTAGACACATATACAAACACATACACACACAACAAAGCAAAAAACCAAACAAAAAAGACTTAAGAAAAACCTTTCACAATAAAAAAAATTGCAAGAGAAACCAGAAAAGTTTAGACTGTCAACCAGTGCCATACTTCTGGGTAGCTATCATTTCCTGGCGAAACTGCTCCCGTTCACTCAGGAGATCTTGGATAGCACTTTGTGCATCACGGTTTTGACGCTGTAAAGCTGCTTTGGAGTTGGTTAGCTCATCTGCCATTACCCTGAAAAAGATCAAAATATTACCTACAAATTCCCCAACAATAACCATGTACGGAAGTTAATATATTAACGAAGATTTAACAGTCAAATTGCTTTGTAGTTTTAAAATTTTCACTAAAAATTATTTTAAAATGTTTATGACTTTAGGCTCATTATAGGCATCCAGTTAAAATACTTAGTTACAAAATGACCAATTAAATATTTTATTTTTCTATATAATGACTTCTGAATTTACCCCAATTTTACTACAGCTTGATTATACTGTGAAAAAATTAAATGTTTTGAAATACAGAAATGTTTTAAGAGGAAAACAAAAATGAGTTCTTTTCCTGCTACTGAACTACACTTGCTTTTAGGAAAACATTAATATAGGATGGCTGCTCTAAAAGGAAGGCTTAGTCTTGCCTCCTGCCCAGCATGCCCATTCTCTATGTGTAACCATATATTTCCCCCAAATTATATGTATTTCAATATAAATATTTAAAATATATATGCAATTTATTTATAAAAAGGGATTATTTAATGCAAGTTTTCTACACACTTCCTTTTTCACTTATCTTTAAAAATTTTCCATCTTAGCACATGTAGAGCTATCTCATTTCCCAGTTTAAAAAATGAGTCTCATGCTTTCTTTTTGTTATTTAACAAAATAGTTCTCTATTGATAGAACTGAAGCAAAAATTTAAAGAATAGTCAGCTGAATAGTACCATCAATATTGATCAGTGTGTCCAGAATGTTAATCTGTGTAGCATACACTGGCACCTTGGTTCACGAACTCAATTCTCTCCAAGATTCTGGTCACAAACCAAACTGGATAAGACCAGAATCAAATTTCCCCATAAGGTCAACATTAAACCTAACCATTGAATTTGATTCAGTTCTCCTCCAATTTGGTTTGCAAAATGAATCTGGAAAGATTTGTGAACTGAGGTAGCTGTATATGCATGATTTGCCTTTTAAAGTGTTCAATAAGAACTAACTTTGATTCTAAGTCAATAAATAGTGATTTGCTTCAAATAGCATACTATATTGGCACAACTAGAAACCAAATGAAGCACTTTCAGAGAAAAATCAATTACTAAAAAATATCCTGAAACTATGAAAAAAGATTTCCTGAAAATGTATAAATCACAATCAGTGATTCTCTGGTGTCATACACATAAGGCAAGTGGTCTAAAACTGAGCTATATTCCCAACCCCAGTGTGTGCTTTTTAACCTGTGTTAGAAAGTAGTCTCATTCAGAATGCTATGAAAATGTTATAATTCCTATTTCTGCATGGAGAGAAAAAGGTTGGGAAGAGCTATGACAATAGAGTGGGGAGTGCGAATATATTATCTCAGGGACTGAGAACAATATTTGAGTTCTCCAGATAGGAGATAGGGGAAAAATAATCTAGTGTTGCCTTCTGTGATTTTAATATTTACCAAATGTTTGAGTTTACCATTTTGTTTTGGTATTAAACATTGCAGTGGGAGAGATTTCTAGAATGAGAGAGGATTCTTATTTCTCTACTTAGGGAGACCGTGTGACCTTTCAGAGGAGAAAATGCTACACGTTAAATAATACATAAAGTACTCTGGCAACCTTGGTTAGACATTTTAACACTTAATCAATCTACTTTCTTGTATTTTAGGTCGAAAAACTGATAGAAGGAAAACTAAGAAATAAGCCAGGCTCAGATGTATATACCTATAATCCCAGTGGCTTGGGAGCCTGAGAAAGGAGGATGGCAAATTCAAGCTGACTCTCCAAAATATAAAGGGCTGGGGATGTAGCTCAGTGTGAAGGCCCTGGGTTTAATTCCCAGTATTATAAACAAACAGACAAACAAACAAAACCTAGGAAATAGTTTCTATAGATGAGTTCTATCTAAAGTATTCCCCTAAAGCCTCCTGTGTTCGGAAGGTGACTGGAGCATGGGGGCACTAATGCCACAGTGGATGAATGCATTGATGGGTTCCTAGCTGACTGTGGGCCTGGCTGAAAGTGGGTCCCGAGAGGCATGACCTGGAAGAGGACGTGTTCTTTTCTCTGGCTCATCATTTCTCTCTCTGCTTCCTGGCTGCCGTGAGGCGAGCACCTTTTCCTTCACCATAGCTCTCTGCCACGCTCTTTCTGCCTTGCAGGTAGCCTACCATGGACTGAAATCATGAGCCCAAATCAAACCTTTCTCCTTTAAATTATGGGTGCCAGGTATTTGTCCCAGTGAAGGAAAGATTACTAAGACATTAGTACTATTTACAATAGATAGTACCTGCTTGCAAGGAATTTACTTCGCCACACATCACACTGTATTGACATACGTTCTAACTGTTCAGAGAGCTGAGCTGTGTTTCGACTTAGGGCTTCATTTTCTAAAATAAGTTGATTCTTCTCACGGGCTAGACGTTCAAAGTGATACTGAAGATCATCCCCAACAGAAGCCACCAGCAACTTTTTTAACTCGCGATTTACCTAGAAGAGAAGACCATAACTAACAGAAGCTCAAAGTAATGTCACTGACTTTAATGGAAGAAAATTAATGAAAGGGAAACTATGTTTTTGTGTAACTTGGATCTCCATTATATAAAGTGAGTATAAAAATGTAATATTAAATATTTAAATTATATAACACATATAATC
The DNA here is from genome assembly GCF_000276665.1 of Chinchilla lanigera. NCBI lineage: Eukaryota > Metazoa > Chordata > Mammalia > Rodentia > Chinchillidae > Chinchilla > Chinchilla lanigera. The sequence continues at coordinate 7,867,695 of NW_004955462.1, forward strand.
TATATCTATAGACAATGTGGTTATAAACTAAGTCTTTGTAGTAATGAAGTACAAATCACTATCATGAAAATAAACAACTTCCATTCAACACATAAAGGGAAAAGAATCAGAAAGCAAAACCTGTACATTTTGCTAAAAAAAGAGAGAATGTTTTATACGGTTTTTCTTTTAACATTTTTAAATTAATCTCTTTGTGTCCTAGGAGTTTTACCTTTAGGAATTTAAGAAAAGGAAGTAATCCAAGGTATCTGTAAATAATTCTTTGCACTGTTATTGAAAAGAGTAAGAAAATTAAAGCAAATGTCAATGATATTGCTGTAGACACTGTATCACTAGTGCTACCAATAATTATAGAAGAACATTATAATGTAGGAAAACGTTAACAACTGAAAAATGTAGATTATAAGATGTAATAAATTCCATACATAGAATACACTGTTATACCTGGATGGTATAATTATAGACAGTACCATTTTCAACAGTATTTTTTATATTTTCTAAAATGTTTAGGAATACATATGTATTACATATGTATTAAAAAATTAGTTAAAGATATACAAAATTATATTATTAAATACATTAAAAATATATATGGACAAGAATCACTAACCACAATGTTACAAAAATGATACAAAATCCACCATCTAGCAAAAAAAATATATAGTCTAACAGATAAACAAGGGAGGGTTGAGTCAATTTTACTGAGACATAAAGATTAAAGCAACACAATCAAGCACTGTAGGTTTTGTTTTCATTTATAATGAAGACACAATAACTTATTCTACCATTATTTTTATTCCATGTACTGTATAATGTATACATGGGCAAAGATACTTGGAATTTGTGAACTCTTGAAATAAGGACTACTAAATTCATCAGCTTTAATGCCTGACTTAGTATATGTTCGGGTTGGCAGTTTATAATGATAATCTACTTGTACAACTTATAGGTGGTCTTGTCTAAAGCATCTCACACCTCCTCCATCTTTGACCATATTTAAGTATATGTTCTCAAAATAATTGGGAAGAGCAGTGAGAGAGGCATAAGAAATTTAAGAAGCATTTTAGACAAACAACAGCCTAACTTAAGTGACATTTAAATGAAGAAATGCAGTTTTCTAATGTGCAACCTTAGAAGGCTGAGGTGTAAGAGTACTCATTAAAGCCAATTAGACAATTCTTACCTCTGTCTGTACTCGGAGCTGGTTTGAAAGACCTTCTTTGTCCTGTAGTAACCTCCTTTCAGAGTTCTTGAGCTTTTCCAATGTGTTCTTTACCTCTGAGAGTTCCTTTCTAGGCTCTATAACTCCCTCTGAATGACCAAGGAATTCTCCTTTATGATATCCCAGAGACTTAATTTTTGCATTTTTGTTAGGGATATCGTGGGTTATAGCAGCTTTAGGAACAAATATTCGTACAGCTTCAACTTCCACTGCTTTTTCAGTGAGAATCTTCCCTAGTTGAAGAACTCCTGGGCTCTCTGAGGGAACTGCTTTCTTTCGTGGACTCTGAAGGATACGGTGTTTTATGGGTTGGACTCCAGAGGTGACTTCAACAGACTTAGGTGGCTCCTCAGTTTCCATTCCATCTCCTGCTCCTCGGACTGGGGTTGAAGTAAGGGTGACTAACAAATGGAAAACAAAACATGAACTACTTACTAAAAAGTAATGTTAAGAAAATGCCAAGACTACTTTGCCAAGTGTTGAGAATTACTGGCACTGGAAAAAATTTATAGTAAACAATAATTTTCAAAACAATCATGTGTCAACAAAAGATGAATTAATACTCACAAGCTCAAACTTTAAGTTAATGGCTTATGTCTTGGTAGAAAATGCAAGACAATAGGAATCACAGTATTAGGTTCTGACTTCTATTTATCAATATGACCCTAGGTAAACAATTTTTTTTGTAGTGTTGAAGATCTAGGAAAATAATTTAATCCTCCATTAATCTTTATGTCGTGATATGTAAAACGGAGACAGTAAGACCAATGATAAGGTTAAATATGTGACATATGGCAGACATTCAATAATGCCAATTAAATATAAAAATAGCAGTAGATATGAGACATGATCAAAAATACAGAGAATATTTACATTTAAAAAAATTATTATAGTAAAAGATACACTGTCATTGATTCTCCTCAAAATACTCCTCTCTTTGCAGACACTTATCCCATTGTTCTTGCCACTTTGGGAAGCAGTTCTAGAAGACCTCTTTTGTAAGTGTCTTTAGGTGCACTGTGATAACTACCCTGACATTCTAAAGTGATTCAAAAACATTTACCTTTCATTGTCATTTTGACTTTGGCGAAGAGCTAGAAGTTACATAGTACTAGAGCACGTGAATCAAGTGGATAACGACACACTGTCATGCCTTTACAAGCCTGCCATTCTGTTGGATGGGACTTGCATTCACCATATTTTTGATCATACTTTATAAAGACACTGAAGCAGAGGCTCCGCTGGCACTTTGTTTCTTGGATTCTGACTCTAGAAATGGAATTCTCCAGCCAAAGCACTGTAGAAATCGTAAGCTTGGTTGAAGTAATGTTAAGAAAGTTGTTTTACTACAAAGAATATATCTAACAAGAATTCCTTCCTGAGGTTTGTTAGGCTTCTACTTTTCACTGAACTTATTTTTCTTCATATTTTAAATTTTATTACACAAATACAAAAATTACAGAATAGAATAGGGCATGTTCACATATAATTACATACCCTCTGGTTTTTATTATTATAATTTTCAAAGACAATATTATTAAAATACATTAATAAGACATTTTACCTGTATTCTCATCACTCAGTTCTCATTACTTCAACTGTCCTCAATATTTTAAGTACTTGTAATCATAATAAATTTTTAAACTCAATGTACTGTGTTTTGCAATAATTTCATATTTTTATTTTATGACTGTCATTTCTTGCTTTTGGTCAATATTGCATAACATATTGTTTTGTTGGATATTTAGACCATTTCCAATTCTCTCCACAATAATACTGTTTATTGAATACTTCTACACCTACAGATTTTTCTCAACTTCTCAATTTTTTTTTTTTTTTTTTTTGAGATATGGTCTTGCTATGTTCCCAACAGCTAACCACAAACTTCTGGACTAAGGGATACTCCCATTTCACCCTCCCATGTAGCTGTGTCTATGGGCTTATGCTACTATGCCTGACTTTAAATATTTGTTTCATATAAAAAAAAAATTCCAAGGCACAGAATTAGAGGGTATGGTAAAGATCTGTACTGTCAAATTGCCTTCCAAAATCATTCTATAATATATCAGTAGATCTATTCCTTATGTCCTTATGTAGTTTTATTTTTTTTTTTTGCATGTTCAATTCCTATGATTTCATACAATAACTAACAGTAAATTAGAATACATCTAAAATGTTTAGAACAGTGTTTGGCACAGTAAACACTCACTATAATGTTAGCACCTATTGTCTTTATTATTACTAGTCTTTCAAAAATTTCCTAGCAAACTCTAGATGCTGATAAAAGGGTAAAAGTGTACTTAACGTTATAAAATATAATTCTGACTTTTACTCCTTTACACAAATCTTAAAATTATATCACTAGATCATAAGGTTATGTTTTCATTTAATAAATTGTTTTGTTCAAAATTTCCCTATGTACATAGCAATGTACTGGGAATACTGAATTATATTGGGGGGAAGCTATTGGGGGTGGAATTAACATGCTTTATTTAACAAGATATTTTAATATTATAATAAAAGTATCACTTCCACATGAAATGTAAACTAAAATACATTTGGGGCTGACTGACTCTACTTTCAAAAAGATAAACAAAGATAAGCAAAGGAACACAGTATTTCAGAATGTCAGATAAAGGATTTGGTATATTAATTACAACATGCACTAAACCATTTTAAAAAGAATTCATGTTCTTAAAATTTGGTTTTAAGTCTGTCTAACTTTATGTAGTATAGATTTCATCTTGTTAATAAGACATTATGGCTTATAAGAAATAATCATGTATTAACAATAGATTAATAAAAATATTAAACCGTAATAAAAAAATCACTACAGCCATGAAAACCAGGCCACGTGAGTCTGAGGAAATAAGAAAAGGGTGTGTTATTCCATCATGATTAAGCAGGATTTCCAAGTAAGTCATCACAATTCTGAGTTGAAATTTTAAATATCACAAAATGGTTAATGTTAACTTTAAAAGGCAAAGACATTTTAATGGGAATTTAACAGAAATCTCTTTATAAACAAAATATGTGGCAAAAATTTCAACCAACAAGTTCAACCAACATGTTTTAATCCAAATTTACTATTTATTTTATTTACACTGTTCTACTTACTCAAGCGTTCATGAAAATCTAAGTATATCATATATTATATGGCAGCTCCTGCTCAGTAACAACTATGATTCTAGCTCATGTGCACAGGTAAGCAGGCAGTGAGAGCCAAGGCTGTACATTTTCTCTCCTAGTAGCTCACATTTCCTAATTCTATTTTTCCCTGTGACACACATAGAAACCTTTATTACTCAGGTACTAGACACAACCTGGGGCACACTCATGAGCAATGACTTTCTCTCAAGTGGGAAGACAAAAATCTAGGGTACCAGTTCCATAATTATGGGTAATGTTTGAGCAAAGCAAAACGCCAATACTTACTCTTCTCCACACTTTAAATGGAATCACTACAACAATACTTATATTACTCATTAACATTACTTCTACTTGTGATCACTTCTTTTTTTTTTTTTTTCTATCTTTCTGAGACAGAGTCTCACTATGCAGTTCAGGCTGGCCTTGAACTCACTTTGTAGCCCAGGCTGGCCTCTAACTCACCATGATCCTCCTGTCTCAGCCTCCCAAGTGCTGCGATTACAGGCGTGCGCCACCATGCTCAGTGTGATCACTTCTCAATGGAGTAAAACATATCTAATGTTTATGAGTCATTCTTTTTTCTTTTCCTTGTGGTATAGGTGATTGAACCCAGGACTCGGGCACTGAGCTACATCCTCAGCCCTTTCTTATGTTTTATTTAGAGACAAGGTCTCGTGAAGTAATGAGGTTTCCCAGGCAGGATTTGAGCTTGTGATTCTTGTGCCTCAGTTTACCAGGCCTGTGCTACTACGGTTGGTTTATGGCTCATTCTTACTGCATTCCCTGGAGATAGATGAATGTAAGGAATAACAAATAAGGTCACTAGTCTAACATTCCAGAATAAGGGCTGGCAAACTATTTCTGTATAGGGTCAGATAGTAAGTATTGTAGGCTTTGTGGATCAAGGTGAAAAGTCAAGTATTCTATTTAGGTACTTAAGTAAGAAGTAAAAAAACCGTATTTTTATTGATGACATTAAAACGATAATACTGAGTAAAGTTTTTAGCAATATAGATCTAATGAGTAGGACAGAATTCTATTTCACTGTATTTGGGATAACACTTGATGTGTATGGGATCCAATGTTACTGTTCCCTATCATCAAACTGACTGAAGACATTTTCAGGAGATGTGAGGGCCACACCTTGCCAATTTTTGTTCTAGAATACAGAGGCAAATGAGTATGCTTTCACAGTCTGTCACTGAGCAAATATTTTTCCTTCATTGGTAACAATGTAAGCTTATAGAGATGCGTTCTCTCCACCAGCAAGACGGGGTAGAGGAAAGACCATCAGACGCTCAGTTAAAATAATGTAAGCTGCTATTGCCATGCATTGTGAACCTTGGACAAATCACTTTGTCTTCCTCTAGTCCCTTGGAGCTTTCCGAATAAAGCAAATACTATGATATTTTAAAATAACTTCCCTCTCTTGCAGACCACACTACTGGCAGCTCCTCAGGGTGACGACACTTCCAACCCTTTGCATCATCAGCTAAGGAAATGTGCTTGGTAGAGAAAAGAAAGGATTAACCTTTATGAAGTTCATCAATCAGTGAATACATACCCAGAAGATTTCACTGAAACATCCAATAACTATGTCTCTTAAAAACTATTCATTTTCTCCCTCTACACTAAATCATTAATTCCTAACTCAGTTATATCGTCTGACACACTTTTCAGAATATATGCAAATTCAGCAATAATATAGATGTTATTTGGTAATTTTAAATCAGTAATTTTTTAAAAGTCATCAATATAACCTAATGAACCTTCGTTATTTTTAAATTAGAAAAATGCTATAGACAATGGACTTATGAGTTAATTCAACATTTTGTAAAGTAGTATCCAGACACGCTTCTTGGTACATACTCTGTCAAACAAGTGTAAGCAATTCTGCATACTGCATCTCCTTGCAGTTTCACAGTGCATATCAGCATGGCTGATCTGGCTAAAAGATCCAAACAGTAGCTATGCCACTATTTCAACATTAGATTGACTTGAAATTTCTTCAGCCAGATTAATTAGTCTGCCGCCCTTAATTCAGTCTCAGGCAAAGTCTCTAAACTAGAGCAAAATGCAGACAGATTTTGTGCCAAAGCATAACATACATGTTCAGGAGTCCAACAGTCAATGCAGTCCTTGTTCCTAACTGATATCTCCTGCGTATTATCTTTTTTTTTTTTTTTTTTGGTTTTTCTCCGGTACCGGGAACTGAACTCACGACCTTGCGCTTGCCAGGCAGGCGCTTTGCCGCTGAGCTAAATCCCCAGCCCCTACTGCTTCTTATCTTTACCAGAAGCTTTTCTATCAGCTTTCCGGTCGTCTGAGCTCTGACTAGAATCTCCCATCAAGTTCAGCTCAAAGCATTCCAGGGCCTGCTTATTCACCCAGCATCTCCAAACCCTTCCAAACTCTTCCCACAAGCCAGTTCCAAAGGCTCCTGAACCACATGGCCAGATAATGCCACAGAAACAACCCTACTTCTCTGGTACCAAAATCTGTCTTAGTTACTTTCTCATTGCTGAGACAATAATACCTGACACCCACAAGTTAAAGGAGGAAGGTTTATTTTGGCTCACAGTTTATGGAGGTTGCAGTCCATAGTGAACTGGTTCCAAAGCAGGGTAGGATGGCAGAGGGACATTTCAGAGGAGAAATAGTCTATAGTGTGGCAAGCAGAAGGCAGCTAGTAGCAGCAGCAGCAGCCTTCTTTCTTTCTGTCTCTTTATACAGTGATATTTTGGTTCATGAACTCAATTCTCTCCACAATTCTGGTCACAAACCAAACTGGATGAGAACTTAATCAAATTTCCTCATAAGGTCAATATTGAACCTAACCACTAAATTTAATTCGGTTCTTGTCCAACTTGATTTGTGACCAGAACTGTGTAAAGAATCAAGTTTGTCAACCAAGCTACCACTGTATTCCATCCAGGCTATAAGCCTATTGATTGCTATCACCCATGCCCAAGGGAAGGCTTTCATTATCCACACTCTTAATCCACTTTCACACACCCCAATCCAGCCACCTTTGAAACTCCCCACCTATGAACACACAAGGGTGGGGGACATCTACGTACAAGCCATAACACCAGACAATACAAGTAACTTTTATTCACTAACAATAGTTAACATTGTGGTAAGTAAGACCAGAATAATTGGGTTATCTTCCTTGTTAGGGATAATTAAGATCAAATGAAGTAATGTACAGGAAAGTGCTTTATAACTCTGGCACTTATTAGAACAATAACAAATAATTTTAATCTCAGAGACTTTACAATACTAAATCTTCAATCACTAATTATACTATATTTAGATTTTGCTTTCTGCCAAGCATCAAGCTACTTGCTTTCACATTAGTTACCATTTACTTGTTCTTATTGCCCACTCACCCTTAGTTTATTGCTTTCACTGGACTCTGATTTGACACTATAAAACCTTTCTAATAGCTTAATACTGCTACACAATTGTATCAAATTCAATTAAGTGTTTATTAACATGATCTTGCTTTCTTATTTTCTAAATATTTTTCAACCTCTTTTTTTTTGAAAGATCCACAGGCTTTTATTGTCAGGATAGCATCTTTTTTTTTATTTTAAAAATAAAAGGAGGAAAATATTAACAGACAGACAACCTTTTAAAAAAGTTTGCCACCTGAGGTCTGCTTACTGCAAAGTTCACTGCTGGAAAATAGTTTCCTATCTCTCACTGAAGGGTCCAGCATGCAGAACTCATTCTACTCAAGGCATAAAGTAGGCCAGGAGGAGTTCACTTTGAGACAAGTTAAGACTTGAAGATGATACAAGGGTCTGAATTATAGAGAAGAGATCTAGGCTATTGCTAGATTTGGAAGTTGCTCCCATAGTTAATCAATTATTGAAGCTCTGTGTGATGGTAAATCTTGAATGTCAACTTGAATGATTAGCTTGAGAGATGCCCAGGAGGATAATAAAGCACACTTCTGGGTGTCTGAGTGGGTCAATGGGGGCATAATCATGGGGACCATATCTCGCTCTTTTTGTGTCTCCTATGCTTCCTGGTAGTCATGAAGTGAGCAGCTTTCTTCCATCACACTTTCTAACATGATGTTTTTATGTTGGAGTCAGCCAACCATGGACTGAAACCTCTAAAATCATGAGATAAAATAAACTTCTTTAAATTGTCTATGTCAGGTATTTTGTCCCAGTAAAGAAAGCTGACTAGTACAGTAGTACCTCAGTTTGCAAACTTGCTTTATGATTTTGGGGAAAATGGCTACATTTGTGTTTGTGTAAGGAAGATGGCTGTGACAGTGTTTATCAATTGATGGGAAATTTACAAATGGAAGCAAACTTTTGCCAAATGCTTTTTGTTTGTGAACTGAATGTTTGCCAACAGGTATTTGTGAACAGAAGTATTACTGTATAATATGAAAGCAGAAGAGAAAGAGGCTGAAAAACATTGATATTTAAAAGACAAAACAGAAGAAGCTGATGAAGAAAGAAGATATAGTGGGGCTGAGAATGTAGCTCAGTGCTAACACAAGTGCACAGGATGTACATGGCCTGGGGTTCAATATCCACCACTATAAAAAAAAAAACAAACCAAAAAGATATAGTTAGAGCAGCACTATCCAAAATAATTTTTCTGCGCCTGCCTGGCAAGTGCAAGGTCGTGAGTTCGGTTCCCGGTACTGGAGAAAAACCAAAAAAAAAAAAACAAAAAGAAAAAAAAAAAAAAAACAAAATAATTTTTCTGAAATTATTTTGTGTCATCAGCCACATTTGGTTACTTGAGACTGAGAATTGAATTTCTAATTTAAAAAATGTTAATTTAAATAGCAAATAGCCAGATGTGATTATTGCACTGTACAATGAAGAGGTACAGAGTAGAGAGAGAAGAAAAGTAACGCTGCTGGGTGTGGTGGCGCATGCCTGTAATCCCAGCGCTCTGGAGGCTGAGGCAGGAGGATCCTTTAGAGTTCGAGACCAGCCTGGGCTACAAAGTGAGCTCAAGGCCATCCTGAACTGCATAGCAAGACCCTGTCTCAAAAAGACAAAAACAAAACAAAACAAAAACCAATAAAAGTAATGTCATGGATATCATGAAAAGAAAGTATTTCAAAAGATAGGGAATGACTAATAACATTAAATATTACAGAGAAGAGAAGCAAGCAGTACTAAAAAAAGTGAGTACTTATATAGTTAATTGCTAAAGGTTAAATTGTATCCCCCAAATATTCTTATGTTGAAGTCTATTATAACCTCCATTCATACAGAGTAGAGTGATTCTATTATCTAATATAACTGCTGTCCTTATAAAGTGGAGAAGACAATACAGAGACAGGCACATAGTAAGATGCCATGTGAACAAGAGGATAGAGATCAGAGTGGTACACCTATTAGTCAAAGAGCACCAAAGACTGCTAGCAAACCAGAAGTTAGAAGAGTGGCTAAATCTTTTCCTAATCCTTTCAGAGACAGTATGGCCTTCCTCTCACTAACACTGATATTGGACTTCTAACTTTCAGAAACATGGGGCAATAAATTTTTGTTGTTTAAGCCACACAGTTTGTAGCACATTGTTAAAGCAGCCCTAGCAAACTGACAACAAAAGACACGTCTTTGATACTTACTAGTTATTTATCTATCCATCTATCTATTTATCTATTTATTTATTGTCTTTTTGAGACAGGGTCTCACCTATCTATTTATTTACTGTCTTTTTGAGACAGGGTCTCACTGTGGAGTTTAGGCTGGCCTTCAACTCACTTATATAGCCCAGGCTGGCCCTAAACTTGCAATGATCCTCCTGCCTCAGCCCCCAGAGTGCTGGGATTACAGGTGTGTACCACTGCTGCTCCCCCATCTATTTAAATCTTTAAAAAGTTTATTCTATATTTAATTTTCTAATCTTCCAGTAGACAGGAAATATAGGTATAAAAATATTCTTACACCAAATGCTTAAAAATGAGTACTTATCTAATAAAAACCATGTAAAGATGATAACATTGAATTGTATGTCTGAGTTACTAAAACAAACACTGTACTACAGAAAAAACATGAAGCAGTCTGAACACAAATGACTTCCAAAAAATCAATGAGATTTAGTTAGGCTCAAATATTCCTTCTTGATATCATCATAAATCTCATGCTTTAAAAACAATTACCATCAAAATAAGAACACTTACCTTTGGTTTCTAAACTTGTAAGAGTAGTCATTTTTTTCTTAATAAAAATGTACACCAAGACTTCCAAAGAAAAACCTAGAAATGTATAATGAAAGAATTAACACAGTATCATATAAGCACCTTCAATGAACGCCTCTATTTCAAAAATATTATTATATTTTATATTTCCTCCTTTAGTATGTATGCATTTAGAAAGGGAAGTGTCCTTTATATTCTCTTCTCACAGGTGGTGCTCTTAACTCTACCAAGTGTCTCAAAAAATTAGACATAAAAAATTAGACAGGATTTACTTTTAAATATTCTGTTTCACTACCCTTACCATTACATGCTAAGTTGTCAGAGGTGTACCTTAAATTTTAGTTCAGAAATAATACTGAAGTTACTGTAGGTGCTTACCTATCATTGCTCTGACAAGAAGAAATTAAAAGTAATAACTCTTAGGAAACACTGACACAATTTGCTCTCTGTATTTATATCAGAGAAGAGCTCCTGTTTAAATGTTTACCAAGAGACAAAAATGCTACTGGAGACAAATTAATTTGTACTTTATTTTGATGATGAAATTAAAATGGTAAATGAGGAGTAAAGAGATTGAAGGAGGGGTTAAAGAGGGGAAAAGGAGGTAAAAAAAATTAACACGTGTTATGTACATGTGCCAACTCTCCACGACGAATGTAACCACTGTGTATTGCAAACATGTACTAATAAAAATTTTAAAAACTAAAATGGTGTAGCTCCTAAGAGTGAAAAGTGTAACACACATTGAACATACGCTTTCAGAAATGTATGCACGATCTTACAGGGCTGACTCAAGATTTCCGGAGGACTAGGGAGGAAGGCGATACTGTACTACGATGGATTGTCCACTTCAGGAGAACTGGCTTCACCACGAAACAGTGATCGCTCTGGGTCTCTACACGGTTCAGCACTGAGTCCCGATGATTCACTTCCCTAAGGGACACAAATCCTGCATCACCTGTGGTTTCTAGCTTTGAAAACAGGCGTCCTCTCCAAAGACACGCCTACCGGGTTGGAGGATGCTGGCGCCACGTCCGAGCACAGTGAAGTCCGCCCCAAATTTCCGAGTAAAGGGGAGAGATAGGGTGGGTTTAGCGTGTGACAGCCACAGGCAGACAGCGACCAGCCGTCAACCTTCGCCGTCCTGGGAAGCGAGATCTTAAGTTCTGTCTGTGTCTGAGGAAGCTTTCCCCGAATAATCTTTCCCTAAACCCAAAGATAATGGCCAAAGAGCTCCAGCCCAGACCTTCGTCCACTCCTTCCCAACACCACCACCCCTAAGTTTCAAAAACCTGTTCAAGATTTACCTGTAAGATTCTTAACCTCCCTGTTTCCGTAGGCTTCCTTCACAGCCTCTGCGACTCGTCGTCACTGGGTTGACTCCGCCTAGTTCTCCACTATCCCGACGCACCCAGGGTTTCCGGACACGAGCAGCTCTCTCTCTCTCTCTATGGTCACTTCCGGTTTCTCAGGGGTTCGTTTCCGGAACGCTGTTCCCAAACCAGAAGACACACGTTCTGTAGTGCGTTTAATCTCGAATAACACAGAACACACGGTGTAGTGAGTGGACAAGTACCTATTTACACATTTAAAAACCAGCAACACTGGGAGGCTTCCAGCCTATTCGCTTACATTTCCGGGTCACCTGTCAACCGAGCGGAAGTGGAGAGGATGGTACGGGAAGGCGGTGTCCTGTAGCCCCAGGCGACAGCGAGACGAGGCGTGTCTGCAGTTTGAATGGGCGGATCTGAAGTGACTCTCAACCACTAGAGAGCAAGGGGTGGTGAGACTGCGTGGCCCGCAGTGTGCAGCAGCCGGCGGAGCTCGGTTGCCATAGTAACCGAAGGAAGGTGTTGGCGGCGTGGTCCTGGTACTTCGGTCCCAGTGTCTAGATCGTGAAACCATGGTGAGTGCTGGTGGGGAGGCCGGCAGGGCGCTCTGGGGCCCAGGTTACGCCGTGTTCTCGGTCTCGGGGCTGTGGGCACCCGGAGGCTCCAGGGTCCTTCTGCCAGTCATCCTCCCCGCTGTGATCTTGCTCTCTCTGGCTCTGACGGCACCCGAGAGTCCACTTTGGTGTTACTCAGCCTCGAGCGCAGTGTAACAGAAAGTAAAGGGGTAAGACTTCGAGCCTGAGAACCTAAAACGACACATTATTTTGAATAAGCCTAATGTTTGCATTGTTCATATTTTGAATTTTTTTGGTGATTAAGACCGAATGGCAGTGTGTGTATACGACTGTCTCCGCACTAGATCTTGGGATCTTTGCTCCCCTCAGTGTGGAGGGTTCTGTTACCCCGTATAGGGACTATTTGTCAACAGAGGCATATTGGCTCAACTCACTTCTAGTTACCTCCCTACCTTCTAGGTCCATGCTCTACACTCCTTACCCCGACCTCAGTACTAAGGATAGAATTTAGGGGCGCTTTATCACTGAAGTACTTCTCCAGGCCTCTTTGTTTTATGTTTTGATACAGGGTCTACCGAAGTTGCTCTGGTGGGACTTAAACTTGGAATGCTCTTGCCTCACCCTCAGAGTAGCAGCCAGTGCCTGCTTTTTAACAGGAATGTCTCAGTATTACAGAGCTTCTAGAATTCACTTGCTGGAGCAATCATGGCCAGAAATTCTGAAGGAATGGAAGTGGGGCTCTTTGTTTATATTTTTAATAAGTCTTTTAAGGGATTTTAATTCACTCACTGAGAACACCAAGGTTCTAAATTCGTAGAATCACGTCATCTTTTCAACGCTAAGGATAATAGACTGGAGGATAGCAAGATCAGTTTTCTCAGATGGGTAGAGCTATTAATTTAACAGTAGAGCTTCTACCCACCACCCTTTCATTCGCGTTACTGCTTGATAATTTTTTGGCGTTGTTGTTGTTACCTTAGTGTGCCCCTATCCATTTCCTGTAGCGGTCTTTTCAAACCTCACTATACAAACCCTATCCCTTCCCCTGTTCTTTCTCTTTTTCCAAGCAGATGACAGAGTCTAATAGGCAGTTTCTTCAGCTTCATGTCCCAGTTACACAATGATCAATATTTTTACATTCTTTAGTCTCATGTATCTAATTCAGGGAGTTGTTGAAAGATACTCCATCCATCTTTACTCTTGATCTCATTTTTTTCTTTCCTGTGCTTTCAGCCTTTTCCTCTCTGTTTCCTCAGTGCTCAAGCCATACATTTTATGAAAATTAAATAGAACAAAAGCATGTCATCATATTGTATTTATTCAGTTTTTGCCCCATACTCCAAACTTTCAGTAAACTGCTTGAAATCATATTTTTTTTACATGTATTAACTTCTACTACTCCTTTTTTTTAATCTTCAAATGTCTGTTATCTGGCTTTCTCTCAGTGGTACAGTACTTGCCTAGCACGTGAGGCACCCTGGGTTCAATCCCCAATACTGAAGACAACAAAACAACAAAAAGCTAATATCTTCAGTGAAGCTGCTTGTAAATTTCTGAGGGCTTTCTAAGTGCCTGAGGTTTATGGTCATACATTTCTTTTTTCGCTGGCTTTGCCTGAGTTTTAAGTGGCCATCGAACTCCAGGGACTTATCTCATTGATGACTTTATTTTATTTAATTATAGTTTTTAGCACATGTTAATTGTACAAGATAATGGGTCTCACTGTGATATTATCATATATGCATATAGTGTGCTTTGATCCCCGCTCCTCCCTATTACCTTCTTTTAGCTATCTTCTCTCCTTCCCTTCTTCACTTCTTCTTTGCTAAGTCTCCTTTCTACTTTCATGTGTCTCTTCTTTTATAATCCTACCCCTTTCTCAAAGAGGACTGTGCACTTTTTTTGGTCACCACTTCATATAGCAGACATCTTTCATACCATACTTGCTTCATTCAGTTGAAATTATTTGCTTATAGATTGTTAGCCTTACTAAATTGTGAACTTTAGAGGAATGTTTGTTGTGTACACTGCTACTGCTTAGATCATGTTAGGAATTTAACTATTTGCTGAATGAGTAGAAAAATAAGAAAAAAATGTGGTAAATGGCCCGAGAGAATTCAAGATATCTGAGGAGACTGGAAGGCAGAGTGCTCACGTATTAATCAGAGTCATAAAAAAGTCATCATAAAGTAAATGGGATAGAATTGCAATAGTTAGAAATTACTGACCTGTGCAATGGTGTAAGGAGGTGAATTCATATTTGATAAATGCTGATTGTGTGTGTGTGTTGTGTGTATGTGTATCTGCCATATAATTGCCACTCAGACTTCCCAGCAGTGCTAAATACAGTGAACTCCTGCCCTGTCCCCTTTACTTTTTTTTTAATGTTCCGTTCCTACCCCCTTTTAGCACTTTGTCTGGCTAGTATTTCTGTTGGTGACTCTTTCAAATTGGACAGTCCTTGAAGGTTCTTCTGAGTGAGGGGCTTTTGTATCAAGACCTTAGTGATAGAAAGTACAAAGATCTGAGAGACTGTTTCAGGCAGGATGATCAACATCAAAAGCCCTGAGACAGAAAAGAGCTTGGCCTGCTTCAGAAATTCATTGTCCAATGTAGGAAAGGAGAGAATCTGAATGGCGTGGTGGTAAGGGGTGTCTTTAGTGGGGAAGCTGTGGTTTGGAAAGGCAGCAGAGGCCAGACCACACGTACATACATATATAGCAGTGTTTCTCAGTCTGGATTGTGACCCATTACTGTGCTCTGTCATGAAATCAGTTTGTGGTATGTAGCTAGCATCAGAAAAGAAGACATAAAACAGAAAGTTAGTATATTTTATTAACAATAGTGAGGATAAAGTTTTGTTTTAAATTCCATTTATGAAATTCAAGACACTGTAATTTTTTTTAACAAAGAAAAGCGATTTATTTAACTTACAATTTTGGAGGCTGAAAGTCTGAACAGCATAGTGCTGGCTCTGGCAGTGGACCATTGGCAGACGTTAGGAATGAGAGCTAATGTGTAAGAAAGTGATCACTTCAAGCTAGGAAGACAGTCTGGGATCCCAGTCTCACACTCCTAAACCCCACCTCTTAAAGATTCCACACAATCACTTAAAATTTTTTTATTTTTATTGATGGGTATAAAAGGATAAACTTTTTTTCCTTTTTGTGGTATTTGGGCCCAGGGACCTCTATGACTTAGCTGCATCCCCAGTTTTTATTTTTATTTTGAGACAAAGTCTTGTTAAGTTGCCATGGTCATCTTGAATTTGTGATCCTCTTGCCTTAACCTTACAAAGTGCTAAAATTACAGGAATCTGCCTCCATACCCATTAAGGATAAACTCCTTTATAATATTTTGTTTTAAAAAGAGAGCCTAAGGGTACCCTGCTCACTCTGTGTTGCCCAGGCAATGTGTCCCTGAGTTAGGCAACCAGAAGTCACTGCAGTCATGTTCCATAAGGTCCCAGCTACTGCTCAGACAGACCTTGTTGTCAGCCATGTGGTGCTGGTTTTCTAGGCATGAACAATGTAAGAATTGTAGGACCAGAGAAACTTCCACTCTGATTTCATAAGATGGCCTAAGAGTTTAGGCAGTGTGCCCCTAAGAGTACAGTGCCAGAAGCTGTGAGAGTGAAGCCTAAAGTGCAGTGGAGATCCTGGAAAGTTCAAGATAACCAAAAACACAGCATCTGCTGGATAAAACCATAGGCAGCAAGTGGAGCTGGAGCCAGTCAAAGAAAAACTGGGCTACAACTGTGAACTCTGTAGTGATGGGGCTGCTCAGTCCATTTGGAGCTCACATCTCACCAGAACTTTCCCTAGATGCTGAACACGAAGCCACAAGATTTAGTGTTTGCCCTGCTGGGTTTTTGTCTTGCTTTGATTCAATTCCATTATATTCCCCCAGTCTTTCCTTTTGGAATGTGAATGTTTACCCTGTGCTATCATATGTTGGAAGTTGTTAACTTTCTTTGTGAGTTTTACAGGGTCTCACAGCTAAGAATTTGCCTTGAGTAACAGAAGAGTGTTTGAAATTGCAATTTTTAGCAGTGCTGGAAGTGTTAAGATTTTGGTGACTCTCATAAATAGACTAAATACATTTTACATGATGAGATGGACATGAACCATTTGGGGGCCAGAGGTAAAATATTATAGTTTAAATTTAAAATGCCACTCCTAAGTCTCATGTGTTCTGAGATGGGGCTTGTAAAAGGGGCTGTACTCATCAATGGATTGCTGTTAGGAAGTGGGGTCTGGTCATATGAGGTGGATCACTGGGGACATGACCTGGAATAGTGTATTCTTTTCCTGGCTCCTCTTTTCTTTGTCTCTACTGTCTGGCTGCCACGTGTTGAGCAGCTTTCACCTGCCATGCCCTTCCACTGTGCTATTTCTGCCTTGGAGGCAGCGAGGCATGGACTGAAATTATGAGCAAAAGTAAACATTTTCATCTTTTAAGTTGTCAGTGTGAAATATTTTGTCCCAGTGACAAAAAGGTGACTGATAAAATTACTTAGTCACTTTGTAGGTATGAACATACAGAAGTATAACAAATTATATTCATGTATACTAAAACCGCCTGTATAAAATCACTACTAATCTTTTGGTAAAATATTTTAGTCAAATATGTATCTTTTTATTTTAGTGTGAGCCTACTGTATAGAGAGTTTACAGATCTGCTGTTTTTCCCCACTGAATATGTCTGTACATTTTTCCAGATAAATTTTAAGAATTGTGTGTAATTTTTCAAATACTCTAATTTAACCAACCCATTCATTAATTTATCAACACTACAAATGACACATTTTTACATACATCTATAGTTATTTTCTTAGGATAAATTACAAAGATAATAATTGGGTGAGATACCTTTTGGATTTTTAAGGTTTTGATATGCACTGCCAAATTACCACCAGAAAAGTTTTACCAATTTATACTCTGTTGGCAGTGTGATAGGGTACTTGTTTCTCCTAAACTCTAAGATTACATTGATATATCTAACAACACATTTGAACTTGTAATAAAAATGTCACTTGCTTTTCTGCGAATACTGAGAAGGATTATGAATCATTGTATGCAATATAGGTAAAATGGCACTATTAGTGCTTAAACCCTCACCGTTTCTCTGTGATTATTTCACACCTCATAAATCATTAAAATTTAAAACTTATTTTCTATTTATAATGAAGAAGCTAAAACTGGCCTTTCTTTATTATTCATAGATAAATTATAGTGTCTTCTCTTGTCTACCTGCTTTGAAGAAGCAGGCTTTTGTAGTAGAAAAGGGACTTACACAAATCTAAAATTTTCAATCTTTATTTCAGTCCTAGCATTAGCACTTAGGAATCATGTATTATATTTATATATTTATTTATTTAGTTTTTGTTCCGGTACCGGGAATTGAACTCACGACCTTGCGCTTGCCAGGTAGGCACTGGGCTACTGAGCTAAATGCCCAGCCCCAGGAATCATATATTATATAATCTTTCTGGGTAATTGTTTTCTCATCCATAAAGTGGGAATAGTGTTTTTTGCTCAGATTACCTTAAGACATTTTTGTGAAGATAAAATAAGGTAATGTATATGAAAGTGATTTATAAACTGCAATGTATTATACACATGAAATATATTATGTTCATATTTACCATATTGCTGCAAAATAGTTGAGACAAATGGAAAGATATTAAAATCTAAAAACAAGCTCCAGAAATAAGTGTTTGAGATTAGTTGTGTTTTTATTTGATTTGTGACTATTGAAAAAATTTACTTTTATATGTTAAATTTATTTTTCCTCAGTTTCTCCTATAGATTTATTTTACTAATGGAAACAATAAAAACCCAGAGAAAAAGGAGAAGAGGATGGGAAATGGCAGGAATAGCTCTTGAGTTCAATTTCTACAACTCTCTTACACTTTTTGGGAGAGCTACACAAGCCACATATGTGTTTAGGCATTACATTTTAGATCCATGAATTTGTACTCAATTTAAATAGATTAGTTGTGAACACTTACTTTTGTTATGGGTAGTCTTGAGATTTTGTTATTTAATAATTAGTGAAAGGGCAATGAGAATGTTCAGACACAATCTATTTCTTGCTGCTTAGGTTTAGAAATATGGCTTTGGAAAAAGTGAGAATTCCTCCAGCTAGTGACAAGTACAGTTCTATTATTTATGTCATCCATCTTGTTTTTTAAGTAACCTGTTGCATTTTACTGTACATACCCACATTTCTAAAATGTGGATATTTATATATTTTAAATATCTGAATATTTCCAATAATTAAAAAAAAGTAAACTAGGTGTGATGTTCACCCCTATAACCCTGGGACTCTGAGGGGCAGAGGTAGGAGCATGGTACGTTTGAGCCTGGCCTGGGCAGTTTAGCCACTTAGAAAGATCCTGTGTCAAACAAAAACAAAAACAAAAAAGTACTGCTTGGAATATAACTCAGTGGGAAGGCTCTGGCTTCAATCCTCAATACTTCCCCTCCGCAAAAGTTAAGTTTTATGTCTAAGGGAGGGTGACTTCTAATAATAGGGTCACTTTTCCTAGAATTTCTATGTTTCAAGCTAGTAATGGCCTTAAGACTTTTGTCTTTCAGTACTCTTCACACAGTTGTCGAGGTGTGCATCACTGGAACACAGAATTAAACTTGAAATACTAAGCATCTGGATTAGGGCAGAGGCTCCTGAACTCATGTTTCTGTTTTGCTATTGGATTCTTCCAACATGCCATACTCTGAGATGCAAATGTGAATCTCTCTTTAAAGAGCTCAGAGTTGAAAGAAGAAAGGGGAGGAAGAGAGATATGTTTCATTGTAACATTATAAGATGTAACTTAGATAATAAATCCAATTTCCTCATTTGTAAAATTTATAGAATATGTAAAATTTCATTTATAGAAAGGAGAGATGTGTGGAATAAGGGTACAGAGAAGAGAGACTAATTACCATGAGGAAATATTAATTTAAAACCACAAGGTTAGTTGACTTTACAGCTTTTTCTGTGCTATTTTTCAATCACTGAACTTCGGGTTTTCTTTGATGTATGACTGTATAAACCTAAAATTAAACTTATGCATATGAATGTCAACATCGATTCCAGAAATTTACCAGAAGGCATTTGGATGCAGTAGGAAACCATATCTCTGCAGTTCTTCCTTCAGGGTTCTGCCTAGTGCCCTACACAATAGAGTGCTTAACAGAACCATTTTCTCTTTTCCTGTAAAAATTTTTTACTCATTGACCCAGACAGATGTCCCTTTAGGTAAGTTTTGCTAGGGTACAAAAAGATACTATTGGGAAGATACAGTAGAAGGTACAAAAAGATACTATTGTGTCTATTGGGAAGTACTTGTGCTTTTATTATTCCTGTTTTGTTTTTGTTTTTGTTTTGAATGGGGTCCCACTGTCTTGGTTACTTTTCTCTCATTGCTGGGACAAAATACCCGACATCCAAAATTAAAGAAGGAAAGGTTTATTTAGCTTACAGTTTGTGGAGGTTTCAGTCCATACTCAGCTGGCTCCATGGTAGGGTGGCACATGGCACAGGGCAACTGTTCATGGTGGCAGAAAACAGCAAGAGCAAGAGCAAAAGGGAGGAGCAGCAGAGGGAAGATCAAGCCTCTTTCCCTCCTTATATTGTATGCAAGCTACCCACCCTAGGGCGGGTGTAGCACTCACACCCACAGTTCCAGCATTGGATCATGGATCAATCATAAACTCTAGAAGCCGACCCCATGACTGCATGAAGCTTTGGGGGGACATCCAGACACAAACCATAACACCCACTATATTACCTTCATTGGTCTCAGATTTCTGAGCTCAGGTGATCTTCCTGCCTTAGGCTCCCAAGTACCTGGGACTACAAGCACATCACCACACTTGGCTAATTTAACCACTAAGAAGGTTTTTTTGGTTTAGTATTCTGAGATGCACATTTTACAAGTTTACATTTTGTTTTCATGTTTACATGTACATCAACCACACTTGCTGTTCCCTTTGCCAGAAATGCTTCTTTACTTCCTTTAGACCTATGCTCAAATGACATCTCTTTAGAGAAGACTTCTAAAGTAGTACCTCCAGCTGCTTTGTCCCCTTACCCTTTCTACCGTCATTTTTTTAACTTTAGTGCCTCACATAAGAATTGTAAAGCTGTGTTTTCTTGTAATGGTAGTGTTTGGCATTCATATAGTGTTTTCCGTTTTTAAAAGACATTTAAGAGGCTTAACTAATCCACAGTGCTCTTTGGTGGTGGCATGTAGGAAAGAAAGATAGCCAAAGTGAAGAGAGAGAGGGAGAAAGAAATCCAGGACAGAGAGGAAGATAGACAGGTATCCACATTCTAGGATAGAAAAGAGAGAAACATCCAAAGCTATGACTGTGACTTCCCCTCCTGAGATTCCTGTCCTCTTCAGGATCCCTTCTGCCCTTTCTGTAGGTCCGGTCTTGTATGAGTACTGAGATATACTCATGTCCAACCTATAGATCTCAGAAGTTGGACCCAGTATTACACCAAGGACAGTGAGCACCCTGAGAGCAGGATTTGTTGCTTATTATTCTTTGTTTCCTAGACTGGCTTATGGATAGCCTTAGTCATAGTTTGTCTAAAAGACTATTCCAATTAATGTTCCTATGTGTTGGTAGCTAAATTCTTATGAATACTAACAAAAATATCTGTAACCTTAAAATAATTTAAATGAAAAGAAACTTAATTTTAGAGGATTTTTAGTTAAGGAGCTTGATGAATTAACCCAAGAATAAAAAGGTTTCTTTTTTATATATATAACACACTCCCCAGATTAAGCCTTTTTCTATGTTATAAGGAAAATATTCTTGAAATAGTTTAATAGCATTTAGAAATCATTGTCTTTAATAGTTTAAAACTCTTTTATGTAATTTATTAAGTGTTAGAAAGCAGATGAAGAGAAGTCTTCAAATAACACTTGTCTTCCATGACAGTGGACCTGATAATTTTATCAGTGGCTAAAAAACAAAGCTTTAAAATTATTGGGGCTCACTAGGCGAATGGGCAAAAAAGAATTCAGCTTAGGTCTTTTTATTTTAATTTTATGTGCTGTTGGGGATTGAATTCAGGTCCTCATATGCCCTAGCTACATCCTCAGCTGTAGGTCTTTTGCTTTTTTTGTTTTATGCAAGGGAATGTAGAGAAATGAAATTGTTGACTTGGCACATGCTGCCTTTTCATTAAAATATTTTAAATTCTGGTGAATGGAGGGGATATATTAAAGTCAAATGAAACTTACTAATCAGTATGGGAGATCTTTTTTCTTAGTAATTAATATCTGTTACCCATTAAATGCTTACTGTATATCATGTTACACAAGGAAACTATCTCAGTTTTAGAAACACATAACACTGTACTGCTAGACAGTGCTAAGGCCTGGATTTTAACCACTTTAGCAGAGAAGACCGTGCTCTTCCTAGGCCATGAATTGGGACCAAGATTTTTTATAATTTTTAAAAAAGTTTTTAGGAGTAACTATTCTGCTTTCATTGTAGCTATAGAGAGTAGAGTTTTAATTTCCTTCCTGAAAGCCTTCATTTTTAGGGAATGTAAGTGACACAGTTTTCTTTCAGAAAAATTCATAATTCATGTTGTACTGCTCACTAGGGCCTTTACAAAATTATTGTGGAGTTACACGCAAATAGAGACCTAAACTTAATGGGTATTTATAAAATGGCCGGGGAGCCTGAATATGTTGAAGTCCACATTGAACATTAGGTGGCACTCTTTCACACTGAATGCATCTTTTCAAGACACTATTCTTTATGGGCTTTTTTAGTTGCTTATTAGTTTTAATGACATTGGTGTGTTATTCAGATGTTATTCACCTGAGAATCATAGATGGGTATAAGTATGTATGACCATACCTGGCTTCTCAGGTGTGTGCTTTTAAAGTGGTAGTCAGAGAAGTCATACTTATCCAAAAAGAAAGAAAATAAAGTACTCTGTCATATTTTTTTCTGGAAAGACAAATAAACAGATACAAATAAACAAATATTAGGACTTTTGAATACTGAAGAGTGGGTTTTTGTAATTTTAGTAAGGTTAACCACTGCGCACATTTATTCTTTTAGATCTTTATTTTGGTATTTATTATTTTTTTAAAGGTTCCAGGACTAGAAACATCACTAAGGTATTTCATAAGAAATAAATGATGTACCTACTACCTTCCAGAAGCTTGTAACTTGGTTCAAGACAGAATTTGTATTGCAAAAGCCTACAGATAACGATTCAGTGTTCTACTGTGGGAACATCAGTCTGACTTGTGAGGAAACAAAGGTCCTTGTTAGACTGTGCTACCTAACAAGTCATGTAACTTATGTCAAGTCCCCCAAATTATCATGGCTTCTATTTCCTTGTTCTGAATGTCCCTTTGATCTCAGACTTCTGTGAAAATCACATTGCAAGTACAGAATATTAACTGGGTAGGATTGGCCTGGGAGGACTACACAATAATTGTGTTTGCTTTTCGTAAAGCAAAGTTCAACTTTGCTTTTCAGATAGATGTTTCCCATAATACAGAATGTGTGACGTTTTTGCACCTGGCAATGATCCATGGAAGTCAGGAGGGATTTTTTAAGGATCTATGGGACCAACGCTGAAAAAGTTTTAAAAAGCCTTTTCTGAATGGATGGAACTGGAGGTCATTGTGTTGAGCAAAATAAGCCATGCTCAGGAAAACAAATATTGCAGGTTCTCCCTAATATGTGGAATCTTAAAAAAAAGCGTAAAAGTAGAGGAAGACTATTATTAGATAAGGGAGCGCTTAAGGGTGCCAGTGGGGGAATTCGTATGATCAAAATATATTAATATATATGAATGAAAATACCATATCAAAACCTAATACTTTGTAAAATTAATAAGCACTAATAAAATACATTTTAAAAGCCCTTGTTTGATATACTGCCTGATTTACACTTATACTGTGGAAATGGTTCTTTGGCATTTTATGGTCTTCCCTTTCAAAAAATTAAGCAAGACATAAGTTGAAAGTACATTATTAAGCATCACTGTTGGGGAAACACATGAGTTTGTGTTCTCTTATTGCAGCCTTGAGTCTTTTCTCTGAAGATCAGTATTGTATTCTAATTCAGAGATAGTGTCTTGAAATAACATCTTTACAAAGAAAATAATATCTTGTAGACATGTGGAATCATCATTTTCAGCACTGTATTTTTCCAGGAGCTGTAAGACATGGTTTTTGAACATTTGAGTATATATGCTGCTGAAATGAGCACTCCTTAGACATTTTTTAGTACCAGGGATTGAACTCACGACCTCGTACTCCCCAGGCAGGCGCTGTGCGCTGAGCTACATCTCAGATCTATTTTTAAAGCTAAAAATGATTGCAACAATTTCACCTGCTTGTTAAGGAATTCAAGTAGAACAGGATAGTTACATTTAGTAAGTTGCCTACCTTTTCCTCATGTACTTTGTCTTTGTTACTGAGAAATGCTAAGCCGGAGTTGGCAAATGAGATTTTCCACATGAAGACCTTTTCTTGTCGTTCTAACCAGGGTAACAGGTCCCGAGAATGAGGTACCAATGGATAAAAAGGAAAAGAAAGAGACAAGAAAAGCAAGAGAGGCAAAAGTCTGGGATTAGGGGGCTTACAGCCTCTTGGACTACAGCCCTGATTACCCATCTCAGTCACCTTTTATTGAGCAAGAACCAAGGCTGTAGCTAGTACAAATGGGCAGATACCAAACATTTTAGTAATTAAAGCATTAGCCTTCTCAAATTCTGCCTCTTATCCAGCTGGCAACAATTCCCTGGCGGGCCTCCCACACCAAGAACCATGCTCACTCAGTTCAGCTGGGGGTTATAAGTTGGCCACCAGTTATCAATCCACTACAATCACAGCCCTTACTTCCCATTAATTTTTACAATGCATGGCAAGACTGAAAAATAGTAATCTCCTGCAATTCAAATACACTGTTATCTCCAGGTGAAAGGTTTCAGTTCATTTTTACAACAATAAACAAATCATTGTGTGTCCTCAGTGCTTCCTAATCAAAGAATGCCCTTTTCCACATTTTCTACTTGAACTCGTCTTCTATTTGCCTTTACCAAGTAGATTTAGGAAGATGGAATAACCCTTTGGGAAAAATCTTGCCAGCCCCAAACTGGTTTTGGCCATACTAAAGTAGGGTAATATTTGACCCAATTCAATATAAGAAAATACTAGGTCTTTGAAAAAAGCCCAGGTAGAAGTCTCTCTGTAAAGGATAAATGTGACAAGCTACTGCTTAAAATCTAGTCTGAGATAGTGGGGAAACTATAAACCTTTGGCTGTTGTAATTTCCATTCTATTATATGTATCAAGGGAATGTTTAAAGCAGTAGGAATTTGCTGTACTTTTTGCCTATTATGTCTGGTAATACATTTTTAATGATTTACTATATTCTCGGAATGTTCAAGGCAAAATAAAGTTTGTTCTTTGGAAACCACTTTTCACTTGCTCTTCCTGGAAGCAGCTGGCTCAAAGTGGCAAGTTCTCAGCTACAGGTTACTTCTGTTGCAGTTTGATATTATTCAGGGTGATTGTAGGTACATGGAGACTCAGACTAAATTTTAGAAACCTGCTAACTGTAATCTTTTCCATCCATGTAATTCACTCCAAAATGTCCATGAAGTCACACAGAAGCAGATAATTGACTTAAAATAGATTTAGTACAGTTTTTGCCTCTTTATGAAAAAATAATAAACATTTAATAAGAATAAGAGAATAATCATAGTTAATGTACTATGTATCATAATCTTAAAAGTAGTTGCTCAGAGTATAAGACATAGACAAAAAAGACTCTTCCAAAGAAGACACAGATAATAGTACGGAACTTTCTTTTCAATGAACTAAAAGAAACTAGTAGTATCAATGAAACAAATTTATAAATTCTGAAAATTGGATTTTGAGGAGATCAAGACATTTCCTCATGATGTATAAATCCTTTTTAGTACGAGTTAACCAAGGGAGTACTCATACATGAGCAAAAATGTTTTGTTGCATACTGTGAGGTAGATTTTCTTGAAATAGACATTACAAAATACAATGTATGCTTTTCAGTGCATTGTTAGATTGACAAGTCTGACAGCTGTGGCCTGACTTCCATTGTCACGTTGCTTTTTATGATCTGATTTGTTTTAATGGAAGATTAAGTTAAAAGGATTTAGTTGCCAGTTCTGGATATCAACCAAATGTCAGGACATGTAGCCTGCTTTGCCCTATTTCTCCTAGAGGTGCCTTTTTACCATTGCTAAGGAGGAGGACTAGGAGCATGAGATCTGGAGTGGAACTGCCTGGATTCACCCCTGACTATAGGCTGTATAAATGTTGGGCAAGTTTCTTAACTTCTCTGAACCTCAGTTTCATCATGTGAAAAATGGAACGAGGGCTGGGAATATAGCTCAGTGGCACAAGTGTCTGCCTGGCAAATGCAAGGTCCTGAGTTCGATTCCTGGTACCAAAGAAAGGAAAAATGGAACAAATACCACCATCTCCCCCTTAGCATTCTTTAGATAAAATACAAAAATGTTTGTGTTTAGCAAATAGCAAATGCTTGATAGAAAGTGTTAGTTCTTAACCTTTACTTTCCTTGTAATATTAGACTGGATTGTAATGAATTATTTCTATGTTGGGGCTATTTGTTACTGAATTCCTAGTTGGACATTGCTTCTTAGTTTGTGCAGAATCTATCACAGAGCTGGGCACAAGATAAGCAGTTGAAAAATACTTTTAGAATGAATAAATGAGTAGATGAATGGAATATCTGATCAGATGTAGTGTGTTTTTGAACTAAAAAGATAAAACTGACATTGAGTTCTTATAGAAAAGAAAGATGGACAGAAAGTAAATATGTAAATCAATCTTTAAAACTGTTATAATCTCACATTCTTATTAAAAAATAGAATATCTTTCCCACACCCATAAATGTGTGCTTAGCTATAATTTATAAATACTATATTAATATATTACATGTTATAAATAAAATATAACAATAGAAACTCTAATAGTTAAGATAAAAATAAAGAAACATCAAAGTATTGATTCTCTGCCTGCCTTCCAGAGGTCCAGTACTTCAGAGACTGTTGGTATCAGAAAAGGTCTTTTTGTCAGACTTGAGTTTAAGTCTTCGTTCTGGAACTTAATGAGTTACTTATGTAATTTAATCTCCCAGTGACTTACTTTCTCATTGTGGAAAATAACAGCCTACTAAGGTTGTTGTTAAAAAGATTTCTGCAGTAATATATGGTAAAGAATTTATCAGGGTACTTGGTACACAATAAGGGCTCAATAAATGTTAGATGCTATAACAGTGCTACTACTAATCAATTATAGTTATTATTATTACTATTTTTGGGAAATACCTTTTTTGGGAATTTTTTCTTGAAAGTACTGTCTTTTCATTTTAATACATTTTTTATTCATAAATCATCAGTTTTGTTCAATTACTTAAATTCTAGTCTCAGAGCCCTCAATGTTACTGTAATCATTGTGCCTTAACACAGGCTCAGTTATAAGAAGTTGTGTCTACAAAGTCCATAAGCTTAGCTGTAACATCATTTTTATGCTTAAAAAGATCTTCCATTTTTTTTTAGTCACTTTGTCTTGAAACCTTGAATATACCTCCCCCACATAGCTTTTCTCTGTCTATCATTGGCTTATTACTACTTACTTAAAAGTCTTTTTTACCCATCATTCTTACTGTTTTCCCTTTTAGGCCTGAATTAAAACAGTTGCTTGGTCTCCTACTTGGACTCCCTCTTTTGGACTCTTTCTTGTCGCATCCTGCTGTCTATCACCCATCTATCTATTCATTATATTAGTGTACTGGATTATCTAATGGGCAGCTTGTAACACCCAGCTGAACTGAATCAGGTGTGCTGTATGTGGAAGGCCCACATGAAGATTGTTGCCAATAGCATAAAAGGAGAACTGGAGGGGAAGATGGTGCACTGTTGCTTCTCCTGGAGAAGCTTGTTGTGCTGGTTTTCCTGATATGAACTCAGCTGTTCTCATTGTTGGAGGAGCTCGGGTCCTCTCTGTCACTGAGGATGGCTCTGGTTCTTTTTGGGGCAGCTCTGGTCCTTACCTTGAGAGTTGCTTCCTGGCTCCAGTGCAGATCCCTCAGCCTGCTACCACAGATCCTTCATCCCACTGGCACAGACTTTCTAGCTTCCACTACTGACCCTTGGGCTTTCCAGTGCAGATCCTTGATATAGACTTGCATGAGACGTTGTCATGGGCTCTGGGCCTCCAGCTGGACTCACAGAAGACATTGCCATGGGCTCTAGGTCTTCAGCTGGACTCGTGGAGGACATTGACATGGGATCCAGGCCCTCAGCTGGATTCTTTAGGTCTCTGATGCATGGATAGATCTCTTGCACTCTTCTGCATTTGACTGGGTGAATATTATAATATAATCCTATAAATTGTGTGTCTTACATTAAGTCTATTCCCTTGCAAACCCTAACTACTGCAGTTGGAGAGCAGTTACTGAACACCTAGTATTCCAGATTCTTTTCTGGACCCTGGAAAAGAATATGCCATTCCATATATATATATATATATATATATGTGTGTGTGTGTGTGTGTGTGTATATGTATATATATATATATGCTCCCTGCCCTCAAGGGCTCGCATACCTATTAAGATGAATATCATTTAAGTATTATGATCATATTGAACTTAGAATGTTCAGTGACACAGTGATGCACTATTTTCATTTTGGTTTTAGAATTTTTTTTTTTGGTTTTAGAATTTAAACATATGTTTTATTGAGCTCTCTCTGTTCTTTTAAAGCTCTATTCTTTCAGGGTTCCAGGAACACCCATGTTTAGTCCCCGTGCTGGGATCTTATGGCTGTTGTCACGAGGAGCATGGAGATGTTCTTTTTCACATGTGCCTGGCCTTGGGTCACACAGCCTACCTCTGACTTATTTTTGTAATGTGTTTTTGCTGTTGAATTGTGAATATTGGCTTTTTATTGGTTCATTTGGAATATGTGCATAGCTCCTCAGGATTGAGATCATTATTTTGACTTCTGCATATCTTCCTTTTCCCTCCCAAAACCCAGAATCAAACCTGAAAGGGTGCTTTTTTGTCAATTATCTCTAACTAGACTCAAATGAAGGTCATCCCCAGTGAAGAGGACCCTCATGGTCAGCATATTTTATAGGCTTTTGATCATGTCATTAAAAACAGGAAATCTGATGTTGAATTTTTAATAATTAGAAAGGAGGAGTAAGATGCAATACTCTCTGGCATGCATGCTCTTTCCCTCTACCAGTGCTGCCCTTAAAGGTCAAGGGAATGGTGCCCTGCTTTTATCCTAAAGGGGTGGACTGAATAGGAACTGAATAGGAACTTAAGTGGACTGAATAGAAAGTACTGTTTTGTTTATACATTGGTTATACTCATTTGAATATAAAAAAGAAAAGAGTGTGATAGAAAAAAGAGGTGTGATAGAATATAGTGAATGTTTAAATTTTTAAAATTACAGTAAAAAGCATATTACCATGGATCCTCTTGAGAATACGCTCCCTCACTTCAAGCATACTTAATCCCATCATTCCTACCACTTTCTGAGGCAGTTCTGGAAGTCCTTTTTCATGCATGTCTTTAGGTGCACTGTCCTGGCTGCCTTCATGGCCTGGATAAATTCTAAACATGTACCTTTCATAGTCTTTTTGACTTTGGGGATGAGCCAAAGTCACACTGCCAAATTTGGTGAATAAGTGGATGAGGAAACACTGTAATGTTTTTATGAGTCTGCCTTTCTGTTGGCCTGCACTTGGAAGCAGTGTTCGCCATATTTTTTATCATTCCTTGTAAAAACACTTAGGAAAGAGGACTTCCACAATGCTTCAGAAAGTGTCAAGAATGATGGGATAAAGGCAGGGCGTGGTGGCTCATGCCTATAATCCCAGCACTCGGAAGGCTGAGGCAGGAGGATTGCCATGAGTTGGAGGCCAGCCTGGGCTACATAGTGAGAATGATGGACTAACCATTTGAAGTAAAGGGGCGTATCTGGAGGGAGATTAATGGCAATGTGTCTTTTACTATAGGCATTTTAAATTTTTTTATATTCACTGTATATTTTGATCACCCTTTGTATGTGATTTGGTTGATGCATGTTAAAATAATTCTTAAACATGTTAGTGATGAGTGATGAATAAACACCCACATTAGAATCTTAAGAAGTGGAAGCAAAGCAAGGAGATATATAAATACTTAAACTGAAATTATAAAAAGACTTTCAGGAATAGATAAAATAGGTATGTAAAAGTACTTAAAGATACTGTGCTAGGTGTTGTGTTAATAATTTTCAATAGGAGTTATTAGATGACTCTAAGATTGATGCGTTGAACAGATATTGATTGTGTGTGAATGTATATAAGGCACTTTGGGGATACAAAGATGGATGACTTTCATTTTTGTTTTCAGGAACTTTCATTTTAGAAAAAGGTAAGATCTGTATACATGAACAACTATAAATATGCTTCCAAAGGCTCAAATCAAGTGCAGGAGGATTTTAGAGTACTGAAAAATGTCTTTCATCTGGGAGACTTGTGGAGAATTTTATTGAACAGGTAAAATTTGACAAGAAGATGCTGTATGTGAAGATTTTCAGGGAACTGAGAGAGTGTTTACAAATACTATAAAGAACATACTATATGGAACCTTTCATTGGTGCAGATCTGGAGTATATTTAAGAGTATTTCACCAGCTTTCAGGACTGAGGCATGACGCTTTTTGGTTTGTTCTAAGAAAATTAAATATATCAGTTATGTGGTATCATTTTAGAATCTTTACCTACATTCATTTTTATTCATCATCCAGAAAAAGCCAGCCAGCTCTTCCTAAGATATGATGATGGGTAAGGACTAATTCTTGATTTATTCCCCCCTCTCAAGTAGCAATATGTATTAAAAGGGCTGTTTTCCCCATCAGTGGTAATCTTGCAGAGAAAAATGGGTATAAAGATACAGATTTTCATATGTGGAAATTAAAATTTATTCCCAATAGTACTACTAGTACTCTCGTATAACTATTCTAATACTTTTCTTCCCCATCTTGTTCTCTAATAACACCCACCGTTTATTAAGCAGACTTCCCACATGTGGAGACTGTCAAATAGATTAATTCATTTAATCCTAATGGCAACCTTATAGAGCAAATCTTAGAAAGGGTAAATAACCTTGGTATACAATCGACCGGAGTGAGGCTAAAGCCCGGGCATTTGACCTCAGCATGGTACTGACTGTAAAGGCAAAAAGTTTAGTCAGTTAGAAGGGCCACAATTTCCTAAGTGGATGGGCTTCATTTTGACCAATTTGTGTGTGAGGTCATCTTCCTCCTCCTCTTCCTCATTCTGTTCCTCTTCTTCCTTCTTTTCCTTTTTTCTTTCCCATAACTTTTACTTAATTAGAAAAATAAATCCTTTGAAGACATTTTATTTTGTATCAAAATTAAATATTTTAAGATTTGTAATTATAGAGAAAAAGTGAAAGTAGAAGGACTTGAGTAAGATGAACAGTCTAAATGGCTTTATAGTTGCTTAGACCCTGAGCATTTCTTTGTATTCAGTAATAAGTTGAAGTACAGTAGAGTTGTCTACTGCTGTCCAGTCATGAAGAATACTACTTTTTAAAAGTTCAACCAAGATATCCTATTTTCTTAGAGTCCATTAAGTTTTTATATAATAATGAAAATATTTTATTAAACTCAATTGACTTGTAGAAGATGGCTGAATTATGACATGCCATACAAAATGAGGGACACTGAAAAATTTTTTTCTCAATTCTTGGGCAAATGGGAAAGTATAATGAAAAATAAACCTGTAGGAAATTTGATTTTTTTATTAACAATTCCCATAGACTTCATTGCTTCATGAAAGAGATAAAAACTATGTGGCATTGAGTTATGACTCATAGTTTTAAACAATATGTTTGGATAAGTATTCAAATAATATACATTTGAAACTTGGTGTTTAGTTACTAAATAGTCCTGTATAATTGATTATTCTTGGTGGTTAGGATATAATTGCTTAATTTTGGTGAAGTATATTAGTTCTTTAATGGGACCATGTTTGAGTGATTTCAGAAATAGAACTTTTTTGTCTGCTTCACTTTTCTTTAAAATTTTTAAACAAAACTCCGTTCCACAAAGTTCTAGACCATAGTACCATAGAGTTTCCTTGAATATTTAAGTGGGAGGCTCAGTTGATGTGCTTATTGAAAAGGAGTCACAGTTTCTTTTCTTCTGAGGCAATGGCTTAGTCTTGGGGGCTACTATAACAGAGTAGTTCATTAACAAAGGATGTTTGCTTCTTACAGTTCTGGAGGGTGGGAGTTCCAAGAGAAGGTACTGGTAGACTTGGTGTCTGATGAGAGACTAGTTCCTTCTTCACAGAGGACACCTTCTTCTCATGGTGGAAGGGGCAAGGGAGCTGTATGGGGTTCTTCTATGGTACTAATCCCATTCAAAAGCTAGACTTCCTGAAAATGTCACATTACGATTAGGTTTTCAACATGAATTTTAGGACAATACAAACATTCAGACTATAGGATGTAAGGATGGGTCAGCAACCAAGATGGATTAAAATATACCTTAGAAATGATTTCTTCCAGCTTGTTGAATATACAGTTATTTACTATTATAGTCTGTTTTTAATTCAGCACATGTATTTTAGTGACAGGCGTCTTACTTGGTTCACATAGAGAAAATCATTTTTTGGTGGTGGCCATGGTGGGGAGCAGGTGAATGTGCTTTGGAGGAAGGGAAAGATGGCAGTGCAGTGTTTTTGAAAGGCTTTTGGCCTTGTAGATCATGAAGTGTAGTGGGTTCTTCATCAGTGTGTTTTTTTAAAGAATAGAACAAATAATACGTTAGTGCACAATAAGTAATACAAATGCTGAGAGAAAATGTTCGGTAATATATTTGTAGTGTATGTGGATTGGATCACGATGTGACTTATATAGTCAAAAGTTCTGAGCCAAAATTGTCATGGATTTTTCAAGATATGGAAAAAATGACATCATCATTGTAATAATAACTGCTACTAAATTGTAACTACCTTCTTTTATTTTAAAAAATAACTAATATTAACGAATCTTTTCAGTTACTTCTAAGCTCCTTCTGTTATTCAGGTTTTCAAACATTTTCTATTCCTATCCTCTGTGCTTAAGGTACTATATTTTGTGCATAAATGGTTATCAGTATTTCTCTTTTAACAATAACTCTTAAAAGTAAAATGTGTGAGTAGTACCCATTAAAAAGTTCACCCTCCACAATTTTGGAAACTAAAAATATAGTACTATTTCACGTGTATATTAATTAGCATATAATTTTATTAAGTTTTAAAAAATACCTTTTTAAAAAATTGACATTCCTTAGGATAGTGTTCTCAGTGGTGGTCTTGGTCTGAAGAATACAAAGCACTGTTCAAGATGTGTTCTTGAACGACTATTGGTGTTGTAGTACAGAATTCTTTAGCATAAGTACTTGTCAGTTTTCTGAAAATGAAATAAAGACATTTCCAAGCATCTACTGTGGTCATGAATTCACACCATCACATCATGCTACAGTTGCCACTGCATTATTTTCCTTCTCTCAATGTCTGTTTATTCCACGCACTGCTTTGCATTTCCTATGTCCATATCATCTCATATTGAATCTGGATAACTCTTCTTTCTTGATCTCACTGTTATACTTCATTGTGAGTTAAACTGGCAGAAACCATTAAAGGGGGTTTTGGTTGGAGCTGTTCCTAGGATTGAGGCCAAACTGACTTTCCTTTGTCTGTGATGTTGTTTGATTTCTTATTATCACTGTCTACTTTTCTGCTCGGGCAGAATGTCTCCATCTCCATTGCTCTGCTGGGTGAGTCAGAGCTCTTGATGTCTGGATGTGGACAATTACTTTTTGCATCATGCAAACCTTTGATTGAACCCAGTCTCTGACCCTGAGCACCTGTTTGATCTGTGAAGTATGTAGATAATCTCTCAGAATCTCTGTTTTCCCGCTGTAGAGAATACCTTCATTACAGGTTTGTTGTGAGGCTTAACTGAGATGTATATTAAAAACCCAGACACAATATTAGCTTGTCTCCATTTCCCTCCCTGCCTCCCTCCCTCCCTACTTCATTCAATATTTGGTTCTAATTATTGTGAGAGATAACTTAAGATTTTTGAAGGGTAACTCAAAAGCACCTTAGAGAAAACTAAATACAAACAATCAAATGTAAGTAAACAGTGTATCCTACTGACTCATACAATCTAGTGATAGTTACCTCAAAAGACAAACACAAAACAGTGATGACCCTTCTTTCCTCTCTTCCTCCCCTTCATACAGGGTCCCACTACTTGCCCAGGCTGGCCCGGAACTTGCAATCCTCCTGCCTCCGCACCTCCCGCTGCCCTCTTGTCCTCAGCAGCTAGGATTACAGGCCTGTGATGCTGAGGGGCAGCGTGGGCTTCACTGCTTTTGAGATTGGGACCTCTTTCCCAAGGCTGCTCCCAGACAGTGACAGAGGTGGGCAGAGGTAGTAGAGCTGACCCCTAGCTGGGACTTGAGCTGCTCCTCTGGTAGCTAAGGGGCAGGAGCCCTTCCTGATGGGCTTCTTGAATCTTCCTTAGACTACACAGCAGTCCAGGATGGTTCCATGCGCTCTGCCTTGCCTCTCTTCCACTCAGTTACCCTTGCCTGTGGGCTTTCCCAGTCTTCCCTGACTCGCTCCCCATTTTCTCTGGTAAGAATTTTCCTTAATGAGATTATTATATGTTCACACCCATCTTGGCTTCTGTTTTTCAGAAGTCCTAGAAACATTCTTCTACTATTTCTATTAAAAGATGCTATGATGAAATCACTAAGGCAAGAAAGGTTGTTTATAATATTTTAATGCTAATATCCTTAAGTTTAGGAAAGTTAAAACTCCTGCTTTGCAGCCTTTTGGAAACTTTTTCTCATATTAATTTATTGATAGTCTGTACATAAATTTGCCTTCAGATGGATTTTAAATTGTTATACCAGTAAGATCAGGGGCTTATATTCTGAAAAAAGATTAATTTACTTCAGATGATCAGATGGATGTGAAACATTAAACTGTTCATAACTTATCTTTGAAATGTCTAAGGGTATTAAATGAGAAATTAGCAGGAAATATTTCTGAGATTGCTATCTTATTTTTCTTGGAAATATTTGGAAATTCTCATTTGTATGACGTATACAAAAGTGCTTACATTTTATACATTAGTGTTAAAATTACTCTATTTTTCTTTACAGAATCATAGTGAGAGATTCGTTTTCATTGCAGAGTGGTATGATCCAAATGCTTCACTCCTTCGACGTTATGAGCTTTTATTTTACCCAGAAGATGGATCTGTTGAAATGGTAAATGAACCTTCTGTTGCTTGAAAGTTGGTAAAGAGGTTGAAGGTAGGACAGGGTATGAATAGAATTACCTTTTATATAGTTGCTTTAAAAATACATTCATATGTATTTTCTGAAAATTTTGTGGGGGGTATCCATTATAATGCCAATGTAAAATTATAACTTTTATATTTTTAATGCCTAAATTTGTAATATTTTGAAAACTGAAGCGGGATTATTCACATTTTAGATAAGGCAGTAATCAATAAGTAATTATAGGTAAAAGTTATTATGGTCATAAATGTAAGCATTATTGAAAAATATCTGTACAAAACATGAGATTGAAGAGATTTGGAGGAAGAGGGTCCTTTTCTTTGTGTCCTTTCATAGGCAGCACTGTTAACAAGTGAGTCTGTTTGTTAATGTAATGCACATACAAGAAAGCAGAAATTTGGACATATGACTATCTTCCTGTGCAATTTCATAGGCTTTAATTTGCTGAAATAATTTAACTATAAACAAATATTTCTATTCACAATGTTTTGAGTGTTATATTTGTAATAACCAGCTTTTATATATGTGTGTATATCACTGGATTAGATTAGGAAATACAGAATTTATAATATAAATTGTATTTGTAGCACAAAAGAAACAGAACATAATGTATCTTTGATAAGCCAGAACTAAGAACTATGTCTGTCTCATAATAAGTGAAGATGCTTTATTGATACTTATATTTTTTAATTGTGTTGTTGTTTTGGGTTATAGCATGATGTAAAGAATCATCGCACCTTTTTAAAACGGACCAAGTATGATGACCTGCGCTTGGAAGATTTATTTATAGGCAACAAAGTGAATGTCTTTTCTCGACAACTGGTGTTAATTGACTATGGAGATCCATACACAGCTCGCCAACTGGGGAGCAGGAAAGAAAAGTAAGCAAACAATTACATAGTCTTTTTTCAGTCTTAAGACACTATGTATGAATCTTGGTATCAAATTCTAATTTCCTGTTTCTATGTTGTGTTTCATAATGTAGACATTTTTCAGTAATCCAATTCAAGGATATGACATTTTTAGAATATTTTGGAGCAGATTTTGTGATTTTTTTCTTCAATCACAACAATAAAACAGTATCCATAGTCTTCAATAGAGATTATTCTTTTGAGAGAAAAAAAATACAAATATAAAAATATGTCTCATAATTTTTTGTTACATGTATCTAACTGGGAGTAAGAGCATTTGAATAAAAAAATCTTGTTCAGGATAAACATGGGTTATGGGGAGAGAAGCAGTGACAAAAGCTGTAAGTTCAGTGGAAACTCAAATGTAAATTTATTTCTTGTGGAATTGCAAGGAAAGTTTATGAAGATGTTTAGACTGGATAGTGAAATATAGATTGGAATTTTTTCCCAGGCAGATGTACTAGGGGAAATGCTGGTTAAAAGCAGAAGTAAAGCAAAGGTACAAAGGCAGGAATCTGATTTAGGATGGTAGCAAGACATATGAAAAGGAAGGGAATGTGTGAGCCTCGTAGAATAATAATAGCCCTATGATAAACATGCAGTGACTGTTAGCTACAGTATTATTATAGAAGACTCAATGTTAAATGATGTGCATGCATCATCTATTTCAACCCCACAGTGATGTTTCAGAAAATGCACTGTTACTATCTCTACTTCACAGATTAAAGAGTTGAAGCTTACAGATGTTAGGTAACTTGCAAAGGTCCCACAGTATAGAAAGATTAAAGCCCGAAGTCAGTAGAATCAGGAACAGGAACAAGCACAAGGCAATGGATAGGACCTAGAAAATGATTGCCTTTATTCTGTCTTAATTCATTTTTATGTCTCCTGTGGCACATAGTATATTTCTTCACACATTGTAAGTACCTAATCTGTGTTAGCTGAATAAATTAATAAATACCAATTTAAACTTTATTCTTTCTTTTTTCAATTTCCTCCCTATTCTCAAATTAGGACCTTGAGTCTAATTGGGAAGTTTTTGTCACTGATATATTTGTTACCAGTATTGCCTATTCTTGAGCTTTATTCACAGAAATAATATATGTCCAATAAATTTTGACCACCTGACCAATTGAGAAAAGACAGTATGAGTGTTGTAAAAAAAGAGGACAAAAATATAAACCATATAAAAGAATTGCAATACAGGGAAACTAATTTATCTTTTTGTTCACAACTGTATACCTAAAGACCATTGTGGCAAAGCCTCCAATAGTAAAAATTACTCATGGGGCGTGTCCTATAACAATCTGTTAAATGAATGAGATTACATCATTGAAAAAGCTGGTATGTGAGGAGGAAGAGTTTCTAGCTGGCATGGCTTTTGCTCCCTTCTCTCTTTCTCCTTCCCATTGCATGTTGCTTGTGTTAGTCAGCTTTCCTTTATTTTGATAAATACCTGGAATAAATCTGTTTATAAAGAGAAAACGTTTAGTCTGACTCACAGTTTTGGAGATCTCAGTCCATGACTGATGGGCCTCACTGCTCTGGGCTAAAGTGATGGCACAGCATGTCATGGCAGGAATGAAGGTAGACGAGCCCATTCATGTCATAGCAGTGAAGCAAAAGAGAAAATCCTAACCTGCCTTTGACCCCTACCTAAAGACCTCCCATTAGGCTCCACTTTTTAAAGGCTGCACCATCTCCCAGTAGTGCCAGCAGGCTGTGGGGGTTGCTTTCCAGACTATAGCATGGCTTTTTCTGCAGCACTGTGCCTTTCATGTGTCTCTTTCTTCTTTATTTAATGTCTGTCAAAGCTACATTTGCCATTCTCATTTTCCAGTTTTGACTTAGAAGAAACACGGAATAAGAACTGGGCTTTAGAAGAAGTAAACACTTTTTAAAAATTTTTTTTGGGGGAGAAGGTACTGAAAATTGAATTCAGGACCTCATACTTGCCAGGCAGTTGCTGTGCCGCTGAGCCACATCCCTGGCCAATGAAGACCTTTGATAACATTTTTCTATGAATATTGATTTTTCACTATTATTAAATTGATATTTTATTTTTCAACCTGTGCATTTATAAGTTGTAACTTTCTGAAACTAGAATTAAATATATTTGAAATGAATTTTTAATTCATCATCTTTCATGTCTGTGATTTTTGTTGCTTATATTTTGTGTTGTTTTGAGTTTTTTTTTTGCATTTGGGAAGTGACTCACAGTAACTAAAAATAGGGATCAACAGGGCAAGTTAAGACTATTTGTATAAAAAGCTCCAGAAACTATTTAATTAATAGGGAAAGAATTAGCCAAACTGTTTTTCGAGTTCTGTGACTTTCTTACTTTCAAACCTTTTATAATTCTTAAGGTGATTTAATGTTCAGGATGGGGATTAGTACACAGATAGCAAAGGATTGGAGGCAGTGAGTAC
Organism: Chinchilla lanigera; assembly: GCF_000276665.1. Classification (NCBI taxonomy): domain Eukaryota; kingdom Metazoa; phylum Chordata; class Mammalia; order Rodentia; family Chinchillidae; genus Chinchilla; species Chinchilla lanigera. Next base: position 7,905,951 of record NW_004955462.1, read on the forward strand.
TTCATAAAAAGACTACAGATTCCCAGAATAACTGTAAAATAGGGGAGGAAAGGGTATTAGATAAACAGGAATTTTATTCTTATTAGATCTCATGGTAAGAGTCAGTGCAATTAAGGAAATGACAGCCATAAGTCCTTTATTCATTACTAATAAGTACCTCTAGCTTTCACTTACTGAGCACGTGATATATGCCTGTCACTGTGATAGGTACTTTATATACTCATCTTGGCTCAGGACTACCTTAAATTTTCATTTAAACTGTAAAATAAATGAGTTAAGGAGTCGAGGTTAATAATCTGACCCAATCAAAATAAAATCATAACCACCATAAAGATAGTAATTTATATATCTTGACTTATCTGAAGTGAATATTGGTAATTGTCTTTTACAGAATGGTTAAATAATTTGGCTGTAGTCATACAGCTAGAAACTAAAGGAAAAAGAGTAAACTCTGTTGTGTTTTGCTCTAAAATTTATTCTTAGCTTGGCGTGATGGTGCATGCTTGTAATCCCAGCAATGTGGGAAGCTGAGAGGAAAATCACAGGCCAGCCTGAGCAATTTAAGGTCAAGATGCAATATGTATACATGGCAATACCTCATGAATATATTCATTATGTATCACATATACTAATAAAAAATTAAAAGTAAATAAATAAATAAAAATAGAATAAAAGGGCTGGAGATACAGCGCATTGTGAAGGCTCTAGGTTCAATCTCCAGTTCGACAAGAACAAACAAACAAACACACAAAGCAAACAAAACATTCATTTTCTGCTGGGCTTGTAACTAATATGCTGGTATCTTAGTTACTTTTCTCTCCTTGCTGAGACAAAATACTGGACACCCCAAATTAAGGGAGGAAAGGTTTATTTAGCTCACAGTATATGGAGGTTTCAGTCTATAATCAGCTGGCTCCAAGGCAGGATGGCAAGGCATAGGGGCAACAGTTCAAGGTAGGAGAAGACAACAAAAGCAACAAGAACAAAAGGGTGAGGGGAGAGCAAGCCTCTTTTCCTCCCTTATATTGTAAGCAGGCTCCTCCCAACCCCAGGGCCGGTGTAGCATTCACACCATCTCCATGCCCTCCTCTCCCACAAGATGAGGATGTTTACAAGTGAGGACCCTGCTGCTGAGTTAAACTTCTAAATTTCTTCAGTTGACAAGATGTATTAACCATTACATCTGGTAAATACAATTAAATGGTACTAATTTTAAAACTGGGACTATTTTAATGTGAGAACAAATTTGAAACAGTTGGGCTTTATAAATATAGTTAATAAAAATATATGCAGTATTGTGTATTTTACTAACAAATCATTTCACCATTTTCTTTTTGAGTATTTCCTAACTGCATATGGGTAGTAAATACTGTAATCATTTGAATGATTAAAATAAACTTCTTCCAAATCCCAGAGTTTCAAAAGTATATTATTTCATTTATATAACAAAAACGCACACATATGGAAACACATATGAGTGTTTGCCAGGCACCTACATAAACAGCTTCTATGTAATAATTGTGAATTAGTCTGGTTTTTGATCTAATATAATGTCAAGGAAAATTAAGGAATTAGCTACATACTTCTCTCCATTCTTTCTGGAGGACAACCTGCAACTTGATTGAAGGTGAAGTTGATCTCCGTGGAGCCAGTCAGCTCAGCTAATTGTGAGGCAGTTATCCAGATAATTCAATAGAATTTGTTTTAGCTCACAGATCATCCTTCAGGTTTCAGTTCCCTCTGACCGTAGAAATGTGACATTTGAGTCATAGCTCTATTCTTTCTTTTGAAGACCTCTAATTAAATGGAAAGGTTATTAGCCCAAGTTATTTGAGGCTCCATCATAGCAAAAACAAAAACACAATATGGAGTGTTGCATCAGCATGGACATGCACTGATTCAATAAGAGTGTATTGCCCTGAAATGGAATGTCGGTAAACAGCAAGCTAGTTTCAGATGTGACCTGTGCTTAGAGAAGGTTTGAGAATACTTTCCTTGGAGGCATGGGGATTGACCTAAATTACCTTTGAATTGTTTCATACAGCCCAGTAATTCCAAGTATTTGCTTAAACCACAAAGGCTTTATTGATAAGACTTTTTTCAAGTACAGAAATTTTCAGTACTTTCAGTACTTTACAGTTTCTAGAATTACATAGTTATACTTACGAATGAACATATATTTTCTGAGATTAGAATTTGATGCATATGAACTATATACTTTTTATGTTTGAAGATTCAGAAATGTCATCAGATATACAAATGAAGAAATGTTATTGGGAGAAAAATATGATGAAACCTTGGTTATTTAAACTTTGAACCAGCCTTGAGGGCCAGGTATTGTATACTTAACCTATTTACCATTTTCCCCAAGAATACTTGCTAGAAGTGCTGGTGTTTAACTTGTGATGATTTATAGGTTATAATCCTAGCCTTATTCCCCAAACTTGCCATGAGCTGTCTTAATTTTATTGTTATTTTTGTATTACTCTAGTATATCCACAGTCTTTGGAAACAAAAGACATCATCAATTTATGGCATTTTGTTTTTAGTAGTGGTATTTCTGTTTACAAAGTACAGTAATTCTTAATCATTAAAAATTAAGTGAACACTAGCAAAGAGCTGTTATTTTTTTTCCTAATGGAAATGAAGCAAAATTATAGTACTGACATATAATCATTTGTGTTTGAATAAATTAAAAGACATTAAAAGTAATAAATGCTATAAAGTTACCTCATCTCTTCCCTCATTCCAACTGAAATGAATGAAGATTTAGAACAATGTAAAAGTATTCCTTTCCCTTCCCTTGGTTCCTCTAGCAGTGCACCCCTTGCTTCTCTTCTACTCTCTCAACAGGTATGTGGGTGCATGCCTGTAATCCCAGTACTCTGGGAGACTGACGCGGGAGGATCACAGGTTTGAGAGCCTGGGCAGTTTAGCGACTTAGTGAGACTCTATCTCAAAAACAAAACAGAACAAAATAAAACAAAACCTACAAAGCATTAAAAAGGCTGGAGAGGTAGCTCAGTGTGAAGGCCTTAGTTTGAATCCCCAGTACTCCCAGTACTGGATAAGGGGTGAAAGAGGGGACACAGAGATAGAGACAGAGACTGACTGACTGACTGCTGGTGATCCCCAAGCTTCTGTCCATGGACTTTTCCCCATCTGTACATTGTACCAGGGGACTGTCTTTACTCTTATGACTTCAACTGTACGTTATTTTCTAAGTTTATATCATCCGCCTAGCTGCAAAACCATATGTTCATCTCCTTTTGGATTCTTTCCACCTGTATTTCTCATAAGCATTTAAAAATTAACAAAATCAAAAAAGAACTGTTTTTCATTGAAAAACCTGCTTCTTGTGAATTTTTGAGCACCATCTCCACTAATCACAGAATCAGAAAATTGAAGCTCCTGGAGTCCTATCTTTTGTATCCCCACATCCAAATGGGGACCAAGTCCTATGAATTTATTTACCTCCTTTAAAAATCTTCTCTTCTCTTCTTCATTCTTATCCCTTGTACCCTAAACCATCTTCTTGCTGTCTTTTGAGCTCAGTGCATTTCCATTTTACCTCCAAATTATTAACTGATTTAGAACTGGTAATTCCACCATCTAACATTTGTAGGTCTCTCTCTCTCTCTCCCCATTCTATGTTGTTTCTTCTCTTTGCCCCTCATGTTAGTCTTTCCCCCACATGTGTGTATAATTATGTGCTTTTCTTTATCTGTTGGTGATTATTGTGTGTGTATGTGCGGGTGTATTGTATATGAGGTAAAAATATGGAGAATGTTTAAAAATGTATTAGAATAAAAGACACATTGCCATTAATTCCCCTCAAAATACCTCACCACTTCCAACACACCTATTCCATTGTTGTTGCCACTTGCTGAAACAGTCCCCAAAGTTTTCTTTTGTGAGTGTCCTTAATTGTATTGGCATGATTTCCTTGATGTCCTGAATTGTGATTAAAAAATACAGCAAATACTGATGCCAGGTACCACCCAATGGATAGACAGGCTCATAAAAATGTAGCACTGTATCCTCATCCACCTTATCCACTGGTATGGTACCATGCAACTTCTGGGTCTTCCCCAAAGTCAAAGTGATCATGAAAGGTAAATATTTTCAATTAATTGAAGACACAGAAGGAGCCATGACAGCACAATTAAAAACACTCATAAAAGTGGACTTCCAGAACTGCTTCAGAAAATGGCAAGAATGATAGGATAAGTGTGTTTGAAGCAAGGGGGAGTGTTTTGGGGGGGCGATTAAAAGTAACATGTCTTTTACTGTAATAAATTTAAAAACTTAAGTATTCAGTGTATATTTTGATTACACCTCAAATATGTTTACTGTACATTTATATATGAAATATTTGAGGTAAAAATGAAATAATTTTGCTACTAGAGAGATGCTTCTCTGCCTATTTCCTGGCGGTATTAGTAATTTGTAGGATCATTATCCAACTTCAAAAGTTGTAGTTTCCAAAATTTACGTAGGTCTTTGATGTAAAGATATACTTTCCAGTTCATTCCACAGGGGTATTTCACTTTTTTGGATGCTGTTGTGAAGGGTGTTGTTTTCCTAATTTCTCAATGAGTTTGTTATTTGTGTACAATAATGTTATTGATTTTTTAGTGATAATTTTGTATCCAGCTATACTACTGAATTTGATTACTAAATGTACAAGTCTTTTGGTAGAGTTTTTGGGGTCTTCTATCTAGGTATCATGTCATCTTCAAATAATGATAATTTAACTTCTTCCTTTCTTATCTTTCTTTTTTTCTTTCTTTCTCTTGTCTAATTGCGCTGACTAATGTTTCCAGAACTATACTGAGTAGGAGTGGTGATAGTAGACATCCTTGCCTTGTTCCTGATTTTAAGGTAAAAGCTTTTAGTTTTTGACCATTTAGTATGATGTTAGCTGTTGATTTGTCAACCTAATAGATGATAGGCTTTTATCAGGTTGAGGTAAAGACCATCTATTCCAATTTTCTGTAGGGTTTTTATCATAAAAGGGTGTTGGACTTTGTCAAAAGCTTTTTCTGCATCTATTGAAATGATCATGTGATTTTTGTCTTTGGTTCTGTTAATATGGTGTATTACATTTATTGATTTGCATATGTTGAACCATCCCTGCACCCATGGGATGAATCCCTCTTAGTCATGCTGTATAATCTTCTTGATGATTTGCTGCATTCTGTTTGCCAGTATCTTATTGAGGATTTTTGTGTGTATGTTCATTAGGGAGATTGGTCTGTAGTTGTCTTTTTTGGTTGGGTGCAAATTCTCAAAGTAGGTATTGATGATCTTCTAGATTTCTGCAGGATACATTGTAATTTACCTGTTTTCATCCCTAATTGCTTGAATTTGAGGCTTTTCTTTTCTCTTTTTTTTTTCTTTTTGAGACAGGGTCTCACTCTGCAGTTCAGGCTGGCCTTGAGCTCACTTTGTAGCCCCGGCTGGCCTTGAACTCACAACCATCCTCTTGCCTCAGCCTCCTGAGTGCTGGGATTACAGGAGTGCACCACCATGCCTGGTTTCTTTCCTCTTTTTGATAAGATTGGCTAGGACTTTGTCAATTTTATTTAATCTTTTGAAGAACAACTTCTTTGATTCATTATATTGTTTTCTTAGTCTCAATTGAATTAATTTCTCCTCTAATGTTTATTATTTCCTCTTTTATATGAGCTTTGGGTTTGATTTTTTTCTGCTTTTTCTAGAAGTTTTAGGTTCAACATTAAGTTGTTTATTTGAGCTTATTCTCTTGTCCTGATGTGAGAATTCACTTCTATAAATTTCCCTTGTAGGACTGCATCCATTGAGTCTCATAAGTTCCAGTGTGTTGTATCAGCATTATCATTTAATTGTGGAAAATGTTTAATTTCTTCTCTAATTTCCTGTGTGACCCAGTGGTTGTTCAGGAGGGTGTTGTTTAATTTCTATGTGTTTATGCAGTTTTTGTGATTTCTTTTGCCATTGATTTTCAATTTTATTGCACTATGGTCAGATAATATGCATGGCATTTACTTTAAAAATGTTCTATGGGCTAATATGTGATCTACTTTGGAGAATGTCCCATGTGCAGCTCAGAAGAATGTATATTCTGATATTGTGAGGTGTAGACATTTACTAAGTCCATTTGTTCACAGGTTTGTTTTAATTCTAATATTTCATTGTTGATTTTTTTTTTGGTCTGGTTGAGCTATCTAATTGTGAGAGTGGGGTATTAAGGTTTCCCATTACAATTGTGTTAGTGCTTATTTGATTTTTCATGTCTATTAATATTTGCTTTATGTAGTTGGGTACACTGGTATTTGTGCATATGTATTTATGATTTTTATCTATTTTCTTTGAAGTCCTTCCTTAACAAGCATGTAGTGACCTTCTTTGTCTTTTTTGATCAGTAGTGCCTTGAAGTTCATATTGTCTGCAAATACAGTAGGTACTCCTGCTTTTCTCTGGAATCCTATTGCATGGACTATTGTTTTCTATCGTTTCATTTTTGGTCTGTGAATTTCTTTTTGAGTTAAATATGTTTCTTGAATGCAGCATATTGGTTAGTCTTGCTTCTTGATCCATTCTGCTAGTCTGTCTCTTTTGATTGGTAAATCCAGACCATTTACATTGATGGTTAAAATAGATATATATTGGCTTATTTTTGTCATCTTATTTTCCTGTTGTTGGTTCTCTGTCTTTTCCCCCTGTTTAATTGCTTGGCCTGCCTGGTGGCTTCTTTCTATTGGTGTTCTTGTGCTTGTGGTCTACATTTTCTCTTTCTATTATTTTCTCTAGAACATTTTGAAGAGCTAATTTGGAGGTCATAAATTTCTTCAGTTGTTCTTTGTCATGGAAGTATCTTGTTTCTCCATTGATTTTGAAAGATACTTTGGTGGGGTACATTAATATGGGTTGGAGGTTGTTTCCTTTTAGGGCTCGAAAGACATCCCTTCAAGATCTTTGCTTTGAAGGTTTGTATTGAGAAGCCTGCTGTGATTCGGATGAGCTTTCCTTTATAGATGATTTGTTTCTTTTCTCTAACTGCTTTTAATATTCTGTTCTTGTGCTCAGTCTCTGGAATCTTGATTATTATATGCTTGGTGTAGATTTATTGTGGTTATGGCTGTTTGGAATTCTATATGTTTTATTTATTTGTATGTGAAATTCTTTGTCCATGTTTGGGAAGTTTTCTGCCATTATTTCTGTGAAGAGATTTTTTTTTTTTTTTTTTTTTTTTTTTTTTTTTCCGGTACCGGGAACCGAACTCACGACCTTGTGCTTGCCAGGCAGGTGCTTTGCCGCTGAGCTAAATCCCCAGCCCCTTGTGAAGAGGTTTTTTAATGGCATTTGTGCTGTCTTCAGCTTTCTCATTGACTCTAGTCAATATATGTGGTTGTTCTTTGCTTCATCTTGCAGCTGTTGGATTGACTTTTTTTTTATGGTCTCTTTAATTATAGGAGCAAATTCTACAGTTATATAACAAAATTTAACTTACATGCAATGATTTTCCCCTCAGTGGGGTGATTTTACCCTGTTGTGGGGTGAGGGGTTTAAGAGGAATAGGGGACTAAGATAAATGGATGAGGTCAAATATTGTAGAAGCAAGGCTAGAGGGCAAAGGATGATCACCCCAATTTGGAGAAACTGGAGGACACAGGAAAGAAAGAATGAAAGACAAAGTAAAGGAGTATTGAAGTAAACCAAAAAGAGAAGAGACAACGTTCACTTATATGAAAGTATAAAATCAAAAGATATTTGAGGAAAAAAAGAGGAGTGGAAGAAAACAAAACTAAATGTAAGAAACACAAATAGTGAAAAAAAAGACAAAAAAAGAAAAGGAAAAAAATGAAAAACAAAAATAAAAGCAAAACAAAAAGAATAAAAAAACCCCAAAACATCCCTCAACCATACAGAAAAAGAATGACCAATCAGAGAAACAAAGAAAAATAAAAGTAGTAAAATTCTTCTGCTGTCCACAGTTCTGTCATAGTGTCCAAGTCAGATCTCAGAAATGTGCTGTATATTCCAGCCAAGTTTGCCATGGGATTTGTACTGTGTGTGTGGGGGATGATTTTGGCCTCTGAATATGGGAGCTGGGACTGGTTTTCTGCTGCTCAAGTTCTCCCAGAGCCCTATTGACATGGCGGCACATCCTGCCTGCTTCTGTTCCACATGTCTGCACCAGAGCACAACAGTGGTTCACCTAACTTAACTGCTGGTTTGTAGTCTCACTGCTGCTTCAGACTTTTCCACACTGCTGGTCCCACCTGCTGGCATGAGCACCCATGCTTGGGCCTGCTCTCTCTGGTCCTCCTGCTGACATGTGCCCATCTTTGCTTTTAAAAACAGATTTTAATAAATTTCCATATCGTTTAGTATTTAGTAAGATGATTGCTCTGAATAAATTTGCCATTGTTGCTAATCAAAACCCTTAACTCAGTGTATCATCTCCTGAGCCTGATGTAAGACTATCCTCCAATATCCTGATGTAAGACTGTCTTCCAATATCCATGGGGTAAGCACACATTTAATGCTTGCAAAGAAGACATAAACAGAATCATAAATTTAGCTTTCAGTTGATTTCAGAATGGGTATTTCTATATGTAAGGCCAAAATGAATCTTTAGAAATATTTCATAAATTAGTATAAATTTCATAAATTAGTATTCTTTTAGGTGTATAGAATGCAAATAGCCATGAGCATTGCATTAAGATATTTATTGTATGGCATTAGCACTGTGCTGTGTAGGATATTTATTGTACAGCAGTCAACTAGTTATCTTTCGCATAGACATATTTGCTGCAGATTTTGGTCAGAACTTGATGACATGAAGAACGTGTTTTTGCATGGCTCTATGAGAATTGTTTTCATAATATTTTACTTTCTCTTGAGAGTATCCCATGCTGCATTGTCTGGTGTTTGATGTAATACAGTGACAGGATGCCTATATGGTAGATTGTTAACTGTAACAGCAAATCAATGGCATCCATGTTGTTTTCTGGTTCCCTCTCATGGTGACCTGGGCTTGACTGTGTGACTTTCATTGGCTGTGCTTCAAGGGAAAGCTTGATAAGTCCTTGTCCGTGGGTTCCTCCGTGGCGGTGTATGAAGAACCTGATATGGCCTCTTCATGGATAGAAAGACCCCTGGCAGTAGAAGCCTCACTCTTTTAGTTCAGTACTGCACCCCCACTGGCCCACTAGCTGAACATAGCTGCATGAATGGTCCCAGGGGAGCGATTTGTTGTTTGAAGCAGCAACATAATTGTTTGACTTTGTTATGTAGCATTACATAACAGAGGCACTTACTATACTCATGTGTCCTTCTTGTTTTTTGCACATCATTTGTAATTTTAAATAACACACATGATTCTTAATGCCTGTCTTATTTTCCTTCCAAAATGCATTTTAATTATTACCTACTGAACAATTAAGCAGCAAAGGCATGGCAGAGGAATTTATTTAATCTATCATGTAATCATTGAATCAATTCTGTGGGAATTTAATGGAAAATAAAGTTACATTTTAAGCTAAGCTAACTTCTGTCAGTTTTAGACTCTATTTTAATGATGCTGAGATGAGACTTGTGACCTTGCACATGTCTTGGGGCCCTGTGCATGCTAGGCACATGTTCTACCACTAAGTTACAGTCCTAGCTCAGTTTTAGAGTTTTTGTATTGCTTCTTATTTACAGAGATTGATGGTTGCTGCTCTGGCTGGCTCTGTGTGTGTGTGTGTGTGTGTGTGTGTGTGTGTGTGTCGTGGTGCTGGAGATTGTGCATGCTAGGCAAAACTCTACTACTGAGCTACACCCCCTGTCCAACTGTAATGTTTTATATGTTCTCTATGAGTTAGGGCTTGTGAAATCCTGTTGCAGAGCTTAGCATAAACAATTTATAGGTCAGTTTGGCTCATAACATTTAAGTAATATAAACTAAAAAGCAGACTTTTAACTGTATTTTTGACAAAGCCATATAATATAAAGTAGTACAAGTGAGTTACTTCAAACTAAAGAAAAAGGTTATATAATATATTCTATTATAGATGGTTTTAAAATTAACAACTTTTGTTTAAGTTTTAAAAATCAAGCTATAATTTGTGTACACTTGTAACTAACAATATTAAAATATTTCATCCTCAGTTGTGTTTGTCTTGTTGGTGGAAAAAGCCAACTCAGAAAAGGCCAACTTCATGGATTTATTGAATTAGTGCCAGTGTTGTCAGAAGGGGAAATAGCAGCAGTTCTCTATTGTATAAATTGAATTACTTCAACTAATCAGGCTTTTATCTTGCATGTGTACATATTATTTTTTGTGGATTTGGTGAGCCTTTTTAGTAATACTAGTAGTCACAGTATTTGTGATATGGAAGGAGCACAGACTTTGGACTCTTACATGTTAGGTGTTCCATCTTGAAGATGCTACTCACCAGTCACTGGCCTTTGCATATTGCTTGTCTAAGCCTAATTTCCTCATCAGTAAAACAGGGGCACTTTGGTGATTTGCATCTTTAAATTCTGTTAATTCAGAGATTTTTGGGTCGGGGATAATATATCACTCTGATGTATCTTGTTTGAGAGAAGCATGATTTTAGAGTTACCACACGGTTCCCTATTTCTATGCATTGTTATACTGTGAAGAATACACTTAGTTCTTGTGCATCACCTACAAATATAAAAATGTATAATTTGCAAATTGATTATGACTGCATGGAGTACCAGCAACAAAATCTCCTAACATATTTAATACAAATTTTAGAGATTAGTGTTTTATATAAAATGTATTACAGGAAATAGAAACAAGCTATGTGATGGTGCATACCTGTTATCTTAGCTATTCAGGAGGCTGAGACAGGAGGACCTCAAGTTTGCAAGTAACTTAACTGAGACCCTGTCTCAAAATAAAATAAAAGGGGCTACCGGATGCAGCTTAGTGGTATAGCACTTTACTTTTAGGCACAATGCTTTGGGTCCCATTATCAGTGCATACTGGGAAGAAAAGAAATCTTTAAGTGTCTGTATTTTCTAACTTAAGTATGTTTAAAATAACAGTTTTAGGGGCTGGGGATTTAGCTCAGCGGCACAATGCCTGCCTGGCAAGTGCGAGGTCGTGAGTTCGATTCCCAGTACTGGAAAAAAAAACAAAAAATAAATAAATAAATAAATAAATAAAAGTTTTAGGTTTTCTTACATAGCATTTTTCTTCTTTCCTCCTTCCCTTTTTTTTTGTTTCTCCTCCTCCTCCCTTTTCTTCACTTCCTTTTTTAACCCTAGGTACCTAATTTTGATTTCCTTGGGAAAATAGTAATCTTACTTATATAAGTTTTTAAGAGACATCTTTGATACATTTCTGTATGTATTTAATTTTGACACTGATATGGAATCATTGTTAAGGATGCTACTACTGCTGGGTATTAGAAATAAAACCTGTAGGACTATTTTTATTTTCAAATTTATTACTTCTTTCTTTACAGAACATTAGCCCTGATTAAACCAGATGCAGTATCAAAGGTTGGAGAAATAATTGAAATCATAAACAAAGCTGGGTTTACTATAACCAAACTCAAAATGATGACACTGTCAAGGTGAGTTGTTGATCATTTTTATGAAATGTTATAAAATGTCCGGTTCTTTTTTAAAAAAGCATCCATCTTTCCATCATTTTTTCCAAAAACAACCTCTCATTAAATAGCATACAATAGTAATCTTATCAATTTGAGCAAAAACGCCACATAGTCATATATAAATCAGTGAAGTCTAAACAGTTAGAAATATCAAATTATACAAGCCTCATTTAACTATTTTCTTCTGTAGCCAGATCTACTTTTATAACACCAATGCTTGGTAGTTGTACTTTCTTCCTCTTTGTAATATATAAGAATAAAATACTGTTTAAAAAGTATAAAAGAAAAATGAATGTCTGAGTATTTCTGTTTGTTCACATTCCCAAAAGTGTTGCATTTGAAAATGTTTATATTAAGCTCCTCTTAGTATATATAAATAGATAGATATTTGTTTGCTACTCTGAAAAGTAATCCAGATATCTAATCAGACATTTTCGAAGTTATTTAGTGAAAACAAGACTTATCTGATTTAACCTTTTTTAATCACAAAGTAACTAACTCTACTCCCATGGTATGATTATGTTTCCACCTTGGGAATTGCATGGAAAATATTCACTATGTTCAAATAAAGAATAGAGAAGTAGGCCTACCTTGTTGTCAGTCTTTTCTCAGAGTGTACAGAGGAAAACATGATCCTTCCATGCTGTTGGGTATTTCTTTTAAAAAATTTCCTATCAAGTAGACAAGGCAATGACTCAGATACTCCAGAGGATGAGGAAGAGAGGTGAAGCATCTATGAGGGCAGAGGCCTCTGTTCCCGGGGATTACGCTGAAGTTGGCCGAGGGTGACACGGTAGCATGGGGTCTGTAAGGCCATGAGTGTTGCACTTAGACTGAGCTGGCTGTGGTAGTATTCTTGTATTTCTTGTCTAGTTTTTTGTTTGGTTTTGATCAGTTGTCTTCTCACTGCTTCAGAAATCATGTCCTCATAGATGTCTATTTCATGAGTTAGTTGCATTTGTGTTTCTGTGAGAACAGAGACAATGAATAGCAGTAGACGTTCAACCTAACTCCTAAGTGTGATCCTAGAAACTTTAGGAAAATACCTTTAACTTTACCTCTATGATGACATATGTTTAATTTGAAATTTTCTCCTGTGTAAGATTTCCCTGTTTCCATACTGTCTTGAGATACAAGAGGCTTACATTTCAGAACAGAGCCTGTAGCCATTTACCTGTAACTGTACCACTCCTGAGGTATGAGTCCAAGCAATTCACCTGTCCTTGTTTCTGCAAAATGCAGATTATAATAGCACTTGTAGCCTAAAATTTTTACAAGGGTTGCATAAGTTTACTGTCTGTATGCCTCTGGTGTTTGATAACTTAGTTTCAAACTTCCCTTGATAGAGATGCTTTTTGTCTATCATATTGGGTCTGTAGCACATAGAAGAAGCTGCTGGAACCGATCACTGCCTCAAGAGCACCATAAAATGTAAATTTGATAGAATTTCTTTGAATCATTGAGGCTTATTACTTCTATCCAGGTCTTGTAAAGCTCTTCATCCGTGGAGTGCCACTAATATAAGCCCATATATTTATTGTCCTTACACACATTCACTCCTTTGTTTTGTGTACCTTTCCTCTTAGTCTGACCACAAATCTATTATCAAACCCTTTTTACTGATGCTTCTGGAAGTCTTGTCATTGTAAACAAACATTCCTGTGTCCACAGTGCTCCTTAGTCCCCCCTACCTCTTTGCTTTAATTTAAATCTGATTCTTCTGCAACAGCATCCCTTTCCTTTTAGGTGGTAGTGTAGGCTGCATATTCATAAGTATTTCTTGTCTCTTAGAGACATACTATAATGTTAATATTTTAGCCCCCTTTGCAATCTCTACTCTCTTCCCTGCAGTGTCATTCCATTTAGCTAATATTGCCAACCGCTGAGCCTCGTTTACATTCATCGATCACAAACTCTGCATTCATGAAGTATTTGAACACTTAGCTTCTAATCTCTCTCCTCCCTGACTTCTTCGGTCAGTAGGAATGTTCAGCATACCTGTGAGTAATCATCCAGGACCCCTTGCTCTGTAGACAGTTTGCCTCCCCATCTCTGTGACTGTTACCATCATTTCAGTAACTGCCATGACTACATCTTTTTTCTTAAAGTAGCTATTCCTCCAAGTTCTATGCATATTCTTTTCTTTATACTTTCTCTGGGGTTAGTCCCATATGTGGCCATATCATCCCCTATATACAGATGAAATTCAAGTACATATCCAGCCCTCACTTCTCTTTACAACCATCAGTCTGAAAGTGATGCTGGATTCATCCTTCCATTCCTCCTATCTGTAATCAATCAATCAATCTATCTATCTATCTATCTCTAATATTTAAGTCTTTTTACTTCCCTTTTCTATACATTTCTGGGACCCTTTTCCTTCTTGCAGTTCTCATTTTTATGGACCCTGTTTAGGTACTCAAAATGTTAAAATAGGCTGCTGGCTGACTTGCCCACTTCTAGACTTCATGTACTGTACTGACACTTGATGGGTTATTTCCTGCCCTAAGATCACTTCGTTCTACTCTCTATATTATTAGCATGAATCTTATAAAATGAAATGTCACCGTCCCCTTCCCTTAAATCTTTCAGCAGTTCCCCATCTGTAGGAAAAAATAGACTAGTTCTTCAGTGAAGAAGACAAGGCCCTTGATCATCTGGCCTCACTTACCTTAATGGACTCACCTCTTGGCACTTGTAGAAGCTGTTTGGGTTTCATTTCCCTGAACAGGCCATGCTTCATCTCACCTCAGTTCTCTTATGCATAATTTTGTTCTGTATCAATGTTCTACTTTTTTTTTTCTAGTCCATTTCTATTCATTATTCAGGCCTAACTCAAATGTTTAATTGGGATTTAATTGTCACAAAACTTCTTCAGTCATTCATAGCATCTTATGCAGTTTATAAATTTAGATGTTGAGTCTGTGATTTTACTCAGCTCCCAGGCTACTAAGGCACTTAGTTTGTCACTCCTCCATGCATGCTAGCAGAGACCAAGAGTCTGCTGGGTTGGAGACAAAGAACTTCAGCCCAGCAGTGTGCACGTCATGTTTGTGTTGGTTCCCCTCACCTCCACGTCTGTGGGGATGATGTGACCTGAATCCAGGTGGATGCCAGGTACACGTTGGACTACATCACAACTGAAGATGTGTGAAGTTGGGTTACCAACTGTGTCATCAGCAAGCAGTAAAGAAGATAGTGTTTGTGCTGAGGAGAGACTACTTCCATCCCTCATGGTTACTCAGGATAGACAACCGTGAGAAATGAGTAGGACAGAGAAGTCAGGGCCTTGCATTCTTGACCTACTCAGTAAGACAAGTTAGGAGCTTGAAAGACCCATGAAAGAGCTTCTCCCAATGCTTAAAGTCTTCTTGCACTTGTGTGCAATCATGCTGGTTTTCAAAAGGCAGGAGCTGAGTTCCCTCTGAATTTGTATTTCTTGCTCTCAAATCCAAGGGTGCCACAAAAATGCCATCAGGTACCACATAGCAACATGTGGGTCCAGGACAGTGATGGGCATATATTCACTGTTGGTTTCGTAAGATTCGAATGCAGCTGAAACATCTCCATCACCTCGTGATGTCAAAGCTGTCATACTGGTATGGCACAGAGCATTATCCACGTTTGTGGTAAAGCCACGGTTAAACAAACCTACAAAGTTGTGCAACAGTTGTATACAGTGCATAATACTTGATAATGATAATAAATGATTATACTTCTGGTTTATGTAGTTATTACACTTTTTAATATTTTAGAATGTATTCCCTGTATTTGTTTAAAAAAGTTAACCATAAAGCATTGTGCTTTGTTAAGACTGGCAGCAGTCTTATACATGTGTTAACCGGGTCTCCTGATTGCATCCTGAAGCCATGTTGAGGGATTGGCTTATACTATTTAGGTTTGTATAAATATGTTGTGATGTTTACTTAAATGAGAAAGTTGCTGAACAGTGTATTTCTTAGAATGATCCCATCATTAAAGTGACATGAAAAAATATATATATATAGTGTCAGTTATTGAACCCAGGGTTCTGGCACCAAGCAACTTCCCAGCACTTTTTAACTGATTTTTTTTTTAAATTTTGAGGCGGGGTCTCGCTTAGTTCCTAAGTTTCCCAGGCTGTGCTTGAACTTATGGTCCTCTTTCCTCAGCCTCCCAGAGTGCCAGTGTTACAGGTGTGTGCTGTTACTTCTAACTGACTGCCTTTCTTAAGATAATTAATATATAGATCCTTGTGAAAGAATGATGAGTTTCTTCATAAGTACATAACAAACCACCAGCAAAAATCTTCTGTAGATAATGATATACTTGTTAAAATCTATGTCTAAGCCTTTTAAGGGGGAATCCAAGAATGATGGGGGAAAATTTCATGAAGGCTCATCCTAGTTTCAAGTTTACACTTGGAATGGGGGTAATTATGGAATCAGGGCCATGTTAGGAGAAAACGTTTTTACTAATGTGGTAAGGTTTTTTTCATTGATATGAATGATTATGGTTGTTGTTTTCTTTTTAGTAGCTCAGTCTTTTTGTGTTGAAAAGGTTAGAGATGGTTATGTTAACACCATTGGGCTAATTCTTCTAGTTTACTCTCCATAGGAGCCTTTTAGACATTCAGTTTTGCTGTGTTACACTAACATAATATAGACATCCCTCGTTTTTGTTACTCTTTTCTGCATTGTCTAGATTTTTTCTTCCTGTGGTTGGTAGTAGAGCATAAACAATCAGATTAACAATCAGAGAGATTTGAGTTTAAATCTTCCTATCTTGCCCTTACTTTCTCTTTGACCTACCATTATATAATCATATTGAACCTAATTCTTCTCATATGTAAAGATGAAGGTGATCATATCTATTTCAATATGCCATTATAAGGAATAAATACAATAATTGAATTGTGACATATAATAAGGTCTAGAAAAATGAGAAGTTTCTTTCCCTCTCCATATCTTGGTGTACATTTTATTTTCTATATTGGCAGAGTATACTTTCATAGTCTGCTTTAGACAAAGGAAATTGAGTGCAGTGGTTAGAATCAGAGTATACTCAGGTATAACATGTTATGTGAATTGATTTTGTAATAGGCCAATAAGATCTTAAAAATATTGCATACCAAATTAATTCTTAAGCCTGAAAAATTGATCCTTTGTTAGCAAAGACTTCAACTTATTTGCTATTTAAAAAACTGATATTGACATATATTTGTCACATACTGTGAACTCAGTTTAAATTTTTAAAGAAACTACACAATTTTAAGAAGATACTGGGTTTGCTTAAAATAGAAAGCAAAAGTTCTTTAGACTTTTCTGTTTATCCATTTGAAGTACATTATCTTTTTATGGGTCTCTATAGATACCTTTTAATGGAAATATAAATTTGAAAAGTAAATCCCTACTAGCATTAATAAAATTAATTACCATTAATTCTGAATTTTTAATTTCTCCATGTTATTTCCTTGATTGTAATTTAAAACATTTCTTTTTAAGTCATTAATAGCCAATAGGAATATATTCTACTATGCATAATTTGTTAAGCACCTTTTAAGACAAAAGTATATAGTTTTCTATAGCTAAGAATGCAACTAAAACTACTAAATTAAAATTGTAGTCAAAACTCTCAAGGTTAGAATGTATAGAAGAAAATGACAAATTTTGAGTTAGGCTTTTAGTTTAACAAATATTCTTATTGATTAAATGTTAAACTTTGTTTCTAGAATTTTAAATATGCTGGTGAAAAGGAAGTCAGATAATATCATAACACAAATTAAAAGAGAAACTACTTATATTACAAATGTGTACTATAAAAAAGATAAATAAAAGAAAAATAAATACTTAGCTGGGCATGGTGGTGTATGCCTGAAATCCAGCACCCTGAGAGACTGAGGCAGGAGTATCACAAGTTTGGGCTCAGCCTGGGCAATTTAGTGACTTAGTGAAGCCATCTAAAAAATAAAACAGTAAAACTAGGTGGGTATATAGCTCAGTGTGAAGGCCTTGTGTTCAAATCCCCAGTTTGGCGTGGGGAGTAAATACTTTTAATTTTTGTTTTCTATTTTGACATAGGAATCACATTTGCAAATCTTTAAAAGGAGGTGGGTTTACCAGACTACTTGGTGAAAAATCATTAGTTAAATAATTTATAGATGAAATCTATATCTATCTATATATATAGAGAGAGGATTTCACCTTTATTTTAATAATGTAAACTCAAATAATTATTTTCTTATGTAATTCTCAACTATTGTTGTTTGCTTGTTTTATAGGAAAGAAGCAGCAGATTTTCATGCAGACCACCAGTCGAGGCCCTTTTACAAGTAGGTACTTAATTGGGAAGCCATAGTAGTCATTAGTGTAGGGTGTCCTAGAAAACTAGGTATATTGTTATAATTAAAAATTTGTTACAGGAGAATATTCTGTCAAAAAGATCAAAATAACATCTTGCAACTTAGAATTAAGCATTTTTTGCTATCCTTGTAGTAGATAAGAATTCTTGTGTCTCATCATTACATATACCAACTCTTCACAATAAATGCAATCATGTACAACAAACATGTACTAATAAAAGTCAAAATAAAAAAGAAACAAATATGTTAAGTTATAAGAACTAGCTTTCTTTTTAGATTATAATTCAAATATAGTGATACACTTTTATTTAATATTTATTGTGCTTTTAAAGTCTGTTTGATACATATTTTGTTACTTGAGATACAGCAGACATGTGTTAGAAAATGAATCTCTATTCTGATTACTTGGGATGTAACTGAAGTGAAGGGACTATTGTGTATACTCATTACTATTGACAGGTAAAGGGGTGTTTGCAATCTAATAAGGAAGAATATTATTTTAACCAAATTGCTACAATAGACATACTAATTAGTATTTTACACAGAATAATGTTTAAAAAATCATTATATAAGAGAATTACTATGTTATAGATTATTAGAAATCAAACATTATAACATATTCCCAAGCCTTGTTAGAATGGATATATAGCAGTGATGGAAATTATTCTGGTTATAGGTTCTTTGCATGTAGTTACAGCAGTGAGTTACAACTCATACTTTAATGTCTTACATGTAATTTATATGCTGTGAATTTTATTAAATGGATAAACTAGTTGTCTAGTTGGTTTTCTGGGGTGGTCTTTGGGCAACTAAGGTCTAGCAGAATATTTCTGAGGAGGTCTTGTGGTCCTCTTAGCGTAGAGGGTAAGAATGCTTCTTTATACATTTTTTTTTTTTATAAATGTTCTTCAGACTGAACTAAAGTGTTTAACTATCAAAGGCTGTTAGCTCATTGAAAATGGGAAGAGAGGGAAGAAAGTATGTGAAACAGTCATGAGTTGACAGTCACAAAAGGACCCAGCACACTATATTCCTTTCTTCAGAAGCATCTTGTCCTCTCTACTTTGGATGAGACAGAAATACGAGTTACCCTGGAGAGCACTTTATTTCTGCTTAACCCAGCAAGGACGGGTCCACTTATTTCACAATTAAATTTGTCATTGCTACCTTGTATGCATTTAGAAGTGGACAAAATAAAAAGAGGTGTCATTTTTTATTTCCTGGTCAACTGGAACTCAGTGCTGGGTTTTTAATCAAGAACCTCTGTGTATGCTTTAATAATTTAATAAGAATGCCCCAGAGTAGTTTTTCTACTAATTATTGAATATTTTTTGAGGGATTATTGATATCATTTTTATCACTAGGTTAACTCAGTGTTTATTAATTGAGAGTTCTTTGTCACTCTTTGAATTTAATAGTTCTACATAAAAAGAATTAAATTCTTACTAAAAATGACACATCATTTTCATTACTTTGTGTATTATGAGATCTTGCTTGAATGCAATGGTGGACCACTTGAAAATAAAAAAGGAATATAATTCTGGATTTTTTCAGAGCAGTGGAAAAAGCAAAGGAAAAAAGGAAGACTATGCATTTTAAATCAGTAAATCAGTCTTAACAAAATAGTGATTTTTCCTCTGTAATTGATCGACATTAGTAATATAGTGATTTATAATGAATTGGATCACTATAGGACCCTCAATGCATGAAAATTTTATCTTGCTTGTGTAAAATTTGCTTATGCGTAGTAGTTCTGCTTCTGTTGAAATGCTCAGATTTACATACATCCTTGTTGTTACAAGAAATGCCTAGGTTGACAGAGAAGCCAGTCAGTCTTTTATCTGTTTTATAGTGAGCTGATCCAGTTTATTACAACTGGACCTGTTATTGCCATGGAGATTCTAAGAGATGATGCTATCTGTGAATGGAAAAGGCTGCTTGGCCCTGCAAACTCTGGACTGGCACGTACAGATGCTCCTGGGAGCATCAGAGCCCTCTTCGGAACAGATGGGATAAGAAATGCAGCTCATGGCCCAGATTCTTTTGCTTCTGCTGCCAGAGTAAGGTGTTTTAAAAATATTTTACTTTTGTTTTAATTTTGTTAAATGTTTTATATCAAAGTAAAACATTTGACCTTTGACCTTTTGCCTAGGATCAAATAGTGTTTTGTGTTTCTTTTATGAATGGGTATCCTGCACATGATCAACGTTAGTTTTCTATAATGAAAATACTTGTTATCCCATGTTTTATTCCAAAAACTTAAGTTACTGAGGCTCATAAATGTTTGAACCATTGAATTCATGTAGGAATACTAGTTTATGGATAGTAGATATTTCTTAAAAGGTGTTGTTGGGTACAGTCTTTCTCCAGTTTGGAACAAATACTGAGTAGGCATCAGAAGAAGTATGTGGCTGGAAAATGCCACATATGTAAAGGAACAAGAACTATGGGTCTTAACAAAACCTTAAAAACATCTATCGGCTCCCAGCAGCCTCCCACTGGCCTTGAGTTCCCCTTAGTTACTGTCTAATCTTTTTCCTTCTCCAGACTTCACCAAACAAAAACTATTCTCGGTATTTTCTGCTTCTCAGCTTCCTTTGACAACTCACTGGGAACAGTTACTACAACTTGCCTTTATCTTCATCATCTTACTGAAACTGTTTTGGCTTTTGGCTAGACTTAATTTTGAAATCTGAGGAGAAACATTCATGTCTTATCTGACTGTATTTCTCTGCTACATTTGAGAATTTGCTTGAGACCTTTCCTCCCTTCCTCTCTCCCTCCCTTCCTCTCTTCCTCCCTTCCTCCCTTCTTCCCTTCTTCCCTTCTTTTGTTCTCTTTCTCCCTTCCTCCTTTGCTCCCCTCCTTCCCTCCTCCCTGAGTCACAGTTGACCAGGAAATAAAAAATGACACCTCATTTTATTTTCCCACTTCTAAATGTATGCAAGGTAGCAAGTTCTGGAATTACAGGTGTATACCACTATGCCCAGCTTACATTTTATTTTGAGACAGGGACTTGCTAAGTCTCTTAAATTGCCAAGACTAGGCATGAACTTGTGATTCCCCTGCCTCAACCCCCCAGAGTATGGGATTATAGGTACATTTTGTCACAACATTTTATATGATTTCATATTTCGTTTTTTAACATTTTAGATTATTTTCTGAGAACAGATTTGGAGTGACTTTTTTTTTTTTTTTTTTGGTTTTTTTCCGGTACCGGGAACCGAACTCACGACCTTGCACTTGCCAGGCAGGCGCTTTTGCCACTGAGCTAAATCCCCAGCCCCTGAGAACAGATTTGGTATTTGGCATTAGGAGAGTGTAGACAGAAACTTAGTTATGGTTTTTGCTGTGTTCATGTGAGAAATTTACAAAAATAATATTTATTTAAAATTACTCTGTACGAGTAAAAAATTTTGGCCAGAAATTTTACTCAGAAACCATTTAACAGTATTTTTATTATTATTATAAAAGATATTAGTGTAGGTTGGTCAGAGGCCCCTTTGAGAGTACCATGATTTATTGGGATAAAAACTTATAAAGCAGTGCAACTGTGTATTTTATAATTTGTTGAAAAAACCACATACTTACAGCTTATCAAATTGAATCTGAAATTTTAATTGTTCAAATGTTATGAATACAGTATTTATCCTTTCACTTAGACAGTGTAAGGAAATACAAAAGGCCAAGAATGATATTGGAACTCAGATCACAAAGACACATAAGCATTTTTTTGGGGTGGCTTTATATTTGTTGTGTGAAGAGTTTTAAATTAGTTGCTATAAGAAAGACCTAATAAAAATGATCTTGCAAGCATCAGCTTCAATTAATAGATGGAACAGGAATAAAAGAAAAAAAGCAAAGAAATAAAGACAAAAATAGAGTTTTTCACTTTTATTAAGAATATTCACTTTTATTAAGAATATATTTAAGTAAAACTTTTATACATGTTGCCTTAAATAGGCATTCATTCAGCATATGCAAATGAGTATTTGGAAAGGTGACATTTCCATTTTTACAAATTAAGCAAGAAAAGAATTTGGACAAGCAAATAGAAATGAAAATAATTGAACAAGTAATTAGTTAAACATTTGATATTTTAGAGGTAGAATAACATAGCATGGCTTTTTACTTTGGAAAAAGATGACAGAAAAAGTTTAGAGCTTTGAATTCATAATTACATGGATTTGAACCCTCACTTTGTCACCTGCTAACTTGTAAAGGGTTGTTACTCTATCTCCACCCTCCCCCGGTACCGGGAATCAAACTCATGACCTTGCACTTGCCAAGCAGGCGCTGTGCAGCTGAGCTAAATCCCCAGTCCTGTTACTCTATCTTAAGTCTCTTTTTTTTCCTCTTTTGTAATGTGTGGATACATTTATTTTATTTAGCACATGCGGTTTCTGAATTTAATTTATTCCAAGAGAAACTAGTAGTGAATAAAACAAAATCCCTGGTCACAGAGTTTATATCAAATAAGAATCAAGTAGACATCTGAATATATTGGGTGGGAAGTGCTCTGATAGAAATAAAAGCATAGAATAGGGATAGAAAAAAAGAGGATTGAAGGACTGTATGTTGGCATAAGTATGAGCAGAGTATGACTAAGTAGAAGATGTTCAAGAAGTCCTCATAATCTCTGATTCAAACAGAGATCTAAAGCAAATAAGGGAGAAAACCATGAGTATATCAAGGTGTACAGAACATTCCTGGGAAAAAGGGAACAGTACATGCAAAGATTCAGAAATGGGCCTATGATTGTTACGTTTAAAAAGCAGTGAGGTGGCGCAGCCAGTAATGCTGGTAGAGACGGGAAGAGATTATATCAGAGGTATAGCCCGCAGGCAGATCATATAAGGCCTTGGGGAACATCTAAGAACTTTGAAATTCATTCCAAACAAGATGGGGAGACCATGGAGCTTCTATATGAACGAATGACAGAATCTAATATATTTACAAGTTTCCTTCTGACTGCTGTTCTGTAGTAAGAATAGATCACACCGGGTCAGTTTCATTCCTGCAGTGATTGTCTGCCATGCCCCTTTAGTTGAATTTAATCTGTACAGTGAGGTTCTCTAAAACTATGTAGCCAAATTGATCAATAAAAGTAAGAAGATCAGCAATACTACAGAGGCAAAGTTGATGTCTAAAGAATTGGACATTTTTATTTTGCTCTAAAATGTCTTATCCTTGGAATAGCTCAAGTACATACATTAGTATTTGAACAATTCCTCTTGTGAGATCTCCCACCTTTTAAAAAAGCATAATCAAGGCTCAGGATGTAACCTAGTGGTGGAACACTTACCTAGCATGCACCAGGCCCTGAGTTTGATCCCAAGCACCACAAAAATAAAACATAAGTAAATATTCATTAGTAGGCCATCTTAACACAGTCTATGACCTTTCAGTTTGAAATTTAATGACAAATTAATATGTAGGTTGAACCAGGCATTATTTTAGTTACTAAAGTTCTGCAAGTTAGTTTCTTTCTTCAAAGTTATAATTGGCAGAGGGCAAGTACTTGAAGTACCACCACGACACTGAGGGAGGACCAAGTCCTGTCTGGAAGCCTCAGGAAAAGCCTCGTAGAAGACAAGATGTTTGAAGTGACCTTTTACACAGTGGCAGGGGTTTCATAGCTTGGGCAGAGGGCTTTATAGGGGAAATAATAATGCTGTAAACTTAAGGCAAGAAAGCATCTAAGTAATTAAAAGAACTGATTAACGTGACTAGTTCAGATTGCTGGGTTGTGATTTTAATGAGTCAGATGCAAAGCAGCACAGCTTGAGTCAGCATATAAAATATAAATATGGTTCATTTCATTTGACTTATACTATAGTAAGATTAGTTTTAACTAATTGTAATTCTCTGATTTCTAAATGTTAATGTTTCTATACAGATTTCCTTTTTTTTTCTTTTGCTGAGATTACAAGTATGTGCTACCATGTTCTTCAAGATTTCCTTGTTTTTAATTTTATTTTATATAATTTTAATGAAAAATTTAAAATTGATCTAAGTGTGATAGTACCTACCTGTAATCCCAGCAGTTTGAGAGATTGAGGCAGCAGGATCACAAGTTCGAGCCCAGCCTGGGCAATTTAGTGATAGACCCTATTTCAAAATAAAAAAAACAAAAGACTAGGGTTGTAGCTCATTGTGAAGGCCCTGAGATTAACCACGGGCAGCACATTTTTACAAAGTTAAAAATTAGATCTGTTTCTTACGAGCTTTTCTTTGGGGGAAATAAGAACTTTGTATTGATCATTTCCAATATTCAAAACTTTTTAAGACCTTGTCACAATCTGGAACAGAATGTCCCATATTTCCATTGCTTTAATATCTCTTTATTTGTTCTTTTGATTATAAATCTTGAAATAGGGTTAAGTTAATAAGTTTTTGTAAAACTCCTATTTAGAATATCTGAAGCAGAGACTTTATGTTATGAAACTTTAAGGATAATTGTATAATTGTATTATATATTTTGTAAATTCAAGAAAAGGGATTATATGTGTCAAAGTCTTTTCTCTCTGTCTTTAGGAAATGGAATTTTTTTTTCCTTCGAGTGGAGGCTGTGGACCAGCAAACACAGCTAAATTTACCAGTTGCACCTGCTGTATCATTAAGCCTCATGCTGTCAGTGAAGGTGAGTGCTGTGTTGAATACACTACACCCAGTGGGTTTTGTTTGGAGGATAGCTTGTTCTGTTCATGTTTATTTTCTTGATACATTTTACACAATAAAGTATACATTTAACATTTAAATTTGTTTCTCTTGAGGACACATGAATAAATGGAAAATTATAAGGGAAATGTCTAAATCTCTATCTCTCTTTGTGTATCTACATTTTAGAAGGTGTTCCATGGATTGCTGATCATAGACCTGCTCACTTGAATCTTTGATTTTGAATCTTTCTCTGGGCTTCCAGTCACATGACTGTGATTCACTTAGCTTATTTAAATGGCACTCCTAATATTTTATTGAAAACAGTGTCTACCATGCCTGAGAAACTTCGAGAAAAGCTGTGACTGAGACACACACACACTCACACGCACACAGAGAAAGGGCAAGGGGACTCAAGTTTTCGCTTATTTTTAATCTCAATTTCCTTATCTATTTTAGTCTGTTGTATGTATTTCTATCAGCTATCCCCAAATTTTAGAAGCGAGATAGAGCATAATTAAAAAGACCATCTTTAAAAGATTACAATATACTAATAATATACAATATAATATATTCTTAAATTTTATGTTTTCTAAGCATCTAAGTAATTTGTGAATAGAGTAGAAAACTGAAAAATAAAAATACATTAAAAAGAGAGCAACAAAAAATTATTGTATTTTATTATCCAGAGATAGTCATTTATTTATTTATTTACCTTTTTATTTATTTATTTATTTATTAGTTTTTATTTTGTGGTACTGGAGATTGAATCCAGGGCAGGCAGTCTTAGTTCTGAGCTAGATTCTCAGCTCAGCCCCTTTTATTTTGTTTTATTTTACTTCGAGACAGAATCTCTCTGAGTTGTCTGGGCTGATTTTGAATTTGGGATTTTCCTGCTTCAGCTATCTAAGTATCTGGGATTATAGGTGTATGCCACCATGCCCTACCATTGTTAATATTTTGACACATTTCCTCCAGATGTGTGTGTGTAGGTGCATGCACTAAGAAATATAATTGTTAACATTGTTGATATGCTATAGGCTATTGCTTTAATTTTTGTGAGCTCTTAAATTTTTTGTCTGCTCTTAAATCTTTGTGAATATTTTAATAGTTTATTTAATATTTAATACCAGTCATATGAATGTGGTATAATATTTAGATACTTAGGTTGTTTCTAGTTTTTGACATTGAAAATAAAGCTTTGAAGGATATCTGTGTACGTAAATATTTGATGAGATCTCCAGTCATTTCCTCTGGCTAGTTTCCTAGAAGTAAAATTATTGGTTGAATAGAAATGAACCTTAAAGATCTGTTGCATAATTAATACTTATTTAATTATTTAAGAAGTGCTTAATATCTAATAGATCCTTAGGACCATAATTATGAGGAACTTAGATTCATGCTGGGTAACAAACATTTATGGAGAATTACCACTATGCGCCAGGTAGCAGCCAGGTTGGAATCTTATACATTATCTCATTTAATCTTCAAAGCAAGGATGTCAAGTAGGTAGATATATCATTCTTTTCCAGGAAAGCAAGCTGAGGTTCTATGAGATTATGCTCTCTAATTTAGTGTAGAAAACCCAGGATGCAGACTGTGTTTTTTTTTTTATTTAACATTAATATTCTTTCCTCTAGATGCATTGCCCCAAGAGCAGAAAATCCAAAAGTATAACACTTCCACAGGGAGTAATAGCAATATAAACGTTTAAAAATTTGTGAAAAAATTTGGGATTTTATGTCATATTCACACACAACACATACCTCCTTAAGTAAGAAAAATGAGTGTAACTTAAGATCTCAGGTTTTTAAAAAATAGATTATACACACATATATGTGTATACACATACAGCACATGCGTGTTGGAATGTGATGAGACAAATTCTTAAGTTCTCAACTTTAAAAAAAGATCTTTGTCCTCTTAGTATGTTTTACCTAGTTTTTTATCTAATTTAATCTTTTCTAAAAAAAGTGATAGTTTCAAAAAGGCTGAAACAAAGTGGAAGTGGAATAAACAATAGCTACATGCCTTAATAATTATGCAGATAAATATAAACTCTAATACAATGATAATGTGTATAAATAAAAGAGAAAGTCAAAATGAATTTTATTATAATTTTTATATTTACACAGGTTAAAATCATTTAAGCCAGGCACACCTATAATCTCAGCACTCTAAAACAATTCAGTGACTTAATGAGACCCTGTCTCAAAATTTTTTTAAAAAGGGGAAGGGACTGGGAGTATATCTCAGAATGAAGGCCCTGGATTTAATCCCTAGTACTACAACAAAACATTTTCAGTCAGAGCTTTACTTGGAAGATTAACTACATTCCTTTTTAAGGTTTTTTGGTGGTGCTAGACATCAAGTTTAGGGCCTTGCATGTGGTAGGCCAGTGCTCAACCACTGATGTACGTTAGGATATACATTAATTAAGGGAAAACAATTTTAATAGAATCTTTTCAGATGGCTGAATCAACTTCAGCATTTTAAGGCTTTGCTTTTCCATTCCTTTCCTTTTCTTTCTAAACCTAGATTTCAGGAATACTAAGACACATTTTGAATTATATAATTAACTCAATTCAGATTAAGCCATGGCTAAAATGAAGTCCAGTTTGAAATCTCACATTGAATTTGTAGTGATTCCTTTGATTCCTCTCAATTGCTGGTTAATGTTTATCTTTTTCTTTAATGATCCCATCTTCTGGTTTATTTAATTTTACCTGTGGTCTTGTACAGGCATGAACGATGAGATTTAAAAAAAAGGATGGGGGAAGGTTGCTGATCAAGTAACTGAAATAGCATCTGATGACTGCTGACTTCCCCCCACCCCAAAAGGCCAGAGTAGCCTGTTGATAAAGCAAAGCTAAGTTTATTGGTTACTACAGTAAGGAAAAGCACAACCTTGTTGACATCCAGACTCTACAAGGGAGAGGTCATAGGTCAGTATGGCAGAGTTTGGGGTCTACCCTTGAGAGGCTTAATGTGAATCTTTGAGTGCGGTGGTCTGGTTGAGACTGGGCACAGGTCATGGTATTGTATTTGGTGGAAAGAGTGAGTCAGGGATCTTAACTATGACTTGTAAATATACAGGTGTTTGATAAGTGAGTTGTTTGCTCAGTTGAAGGAAAATTGTGAAACGGACTGTTTGAGTAGTCTGTTGTGGGGTAAAGGGATTTGGGGGGAAGTTCCTGAAGCAAACAATGAGGTTATTTACTGATTTGTATCCTTATCTTTCTGGGCCTGAATTCCTTGGCAAGAACAGTAATCATGTGTGTGTAGGAGTCTTAGTTCTTAGTCCTATACCAACTCTGTGTGGATGTAGTGGTTTCACTTCTCACTTCTAAGGGGGATAAAAAAAGAGAGAAACCTTTGTTTGTGGAGTAAATGGTGGGGAAAAGAAAGCGTATTTGAGGAATTTGCAGTGTTTTTAAATGTGCTGATTAAAACATACTGTATTGTCATTTTGAGCCTTAGGCTTAAAAAGGACAAAAAAAACCCAGGTGAATGCTCTTGTTTTCTTTTTTAATTTTAAAATTATGCAAGATGTTTCTTTTCATGTGTAATTAATTCCATCCATAAAATGAATAATTTTATTACTCTGAAATCCAGCTGTGTAGGTTTAAATTCTTGCTCTGCAACTTACAAGCCATGAATATAGTCTTTTGCCTCTTTGTACCCTCTTGGCTTATTTGTAAAATGAGAATAATAGTATATTTTCATCATGGGATAACTGATGATTAAATGCATGAGTACATGAGCAGTTCTTGGGACAGTACCAGGGACTTACTGTGCTATGTAAGTAAGTGTTAGGCCTTACTACTGTTCTAATTAATACTCTATTTCTACTACTGCTGCTACTAACATTATTATCTTTTAATGTTTAAGTAAAATTGAATGATTTCCTAGTAGCAAGGCAATAGTTTCAAATGCTAAGGAGAAAATCAGACATCCACGGGGGAAAACAAATTCCTAATCATTGTCTAAGAGACAGGTGCTTATTTTTTCCCAGGTAAAGCCTAGGTCTAAGTTAAGTTCATGAACTAGGATTATTGCTTACATTTGGTTAATTCTGCAGCTGTTTGTGAAGGCCTGTTATGATTGGTACTGGACAGGAGGTGGCAGCCAAATCTGCTTTTGTACAAACAACTTAGCCTTTAGAAGCTTTAGAACCTTGAACTTTGTAAGAAATTTTCCTTTCTTGTAACACATTCATTCATTAAACAATTTTATTGCATTCTTCATTGTATAGTCTATTCTGAAATTCTGTTTCTTCACCAGTCAAATGAGTCAAGATGCTTTAAAAGTTTTGTCTAGGGCTAGGCTTTAAATCCAGATAATCTATTATGCTGTGAGACTGGTTGAAAAGCTATAAAAATTCTCATCAGAAAAAAATTATATTTTGTCTCTCAGTATATGCTTTCTGGGGGATGGGGATTTAGCTCAGCGGCACAGTGCCTGCCTGGCAAGTGCGAGATTGTGAGTGCGAGATTGTGAGCATGTATATATATATGCTTTCTATAAAAATTAATTTTTCGGAAGAATGTCTTAAAGCAATTTTAGATTTTTAAGGTATGTGGAGACACTTGGAGGTTGTTTGTATGTAGTGACATAGGAAGCAAATTAGGCATTAGAATCTTGGACCATTTATTTTATTTTATTTTATTTTTGTCTTTTTGAGACAGGGTCTCACTATGCAGTTCAGGTTGGCCTTGAGCTCACTTTGTAGCCCAGGCTGGTCTTGAAGTCGCAAGGATCCTCCTGCCTCAGCCTCCCAAGTGCTGGGATTACAGGTGTGTGCCACCACATCCTGCTTCTTGGACTATTTATAAATTGGACACTGGAATTGGCTCTGAGGTACTGATTGAAACACAGCTGTTAGCAGCAAGGTCTTACTTATGTAACTCCTCACTTCTTAAAATTGGGTTGTTCTTGCTTAGAGCCTCTTTCAGAATCTTAATATCTACCTTAAGTCTAGTTTTGATTCTAAGTAGACCAGGAACCCTGAAGGATGCATTCTACCAAAGCAGCCCTCTAACTTTGGACTAATTAGGTTCAGTTCCAGTCATCTGTACCAAATTTCCTTCATGTAATTCAACTTCTAGGGTACTGTGGAAGAGGTGTGAAATTTTTAAGGAAATTAAATATAAACATTGTAAATCTAATGCAGTTTTCACAGAAAAATCTTGGAAATGTCTTAGTTTTGCTTACAATATCAAAGTTTTGGAGTTCTGTGATTGTTGTTTCTATCTGAAAAAGTAGACAGTTAGATAGAATTTGTACCATCTACCATGTACATTAAACTACATGTAAGACCTGATTTGAATTCACAGAGCTTATGTATTTTGGAAACATAAAATTATAGGCACTGAAACTATCCTATGAATTTGCAAATTAAATGAAATTAGTTATTTATTGATTTAGGAGGAATCTTATGAGTTCTGCTAATCCCTAAGAAAAAGGATTATATTTAATGGCCCTAAAGAGATATACGTGCATTAAACTTAAACAATTTACTTATAAATAGTGAAATTTTGTTTGCTAATGTATCCCCAAATCTAGTAGCATTTAGAGGAAAATGGGAGTCCCTGTGATTGTCAGTGATATGGCTTAGGAGAAGGGAAGAGGGTCCTTAAGTGTTGTTTATGAGATTATTAGAAAGGGCTCTTTCAAGATATAAAACAACAAAATATTTCATTTTTAGTGTTAGTTGTTGTTCATATTTATGAAGTGCCAAGTATCTTATATGAAGTACTTAATTCTTAAAACAAAGCGAGTGCATATTACTTGAAACTCATATCATAAAAGAGGAAACTTAAGCAGTAAAATGTTAACCTGACCAAAAAAAAAAAAAAAAAATGTTAACCTGACCAAAGTCAGGCAGCTCTAACAGCATGGGGCAGTATTTGTACCAAGATGGTCTTCATTGTGTTCCACTGTACTATTCTGCCTCTAGAGGGAGGGTCACTTAGACCCTGTAACATGACACCCTCAGTTTGATTATTAACCCTGTTTGCAAGTGTGGAATCTAAGAATTAGAGAGAATTGATAGCACCCTCTATCCAGAGCTGTTTAATTCCACAACTGAGATTATTTCCATAATTTCATGAATACTAAGGACAATCAGTCAGAACCATAAACCAGTAGAAGGTTGTATAATAATTAGTATGAAGGGTGGTTTTATTAATAACACCTTAAGCAGGTAAACATATTCAGAGCTTACAATAAAACTTAAAGATACAGTACTACTACTGGTCTGGTTTAGATTATAGCAGTTAAGAGATGAACAATGAGCAAGCTCTGGAGAATTAGAAACTGGAATATCTCCCTAATGTTTTAATAGGTAATAATGATACTGTTTATGTTTTAAAAGATATTAATTTGACTAAAACCAAAATTTTTTCCTTTATTTTTATATTTACAAGAGTGTACTCTAAGTCTAGTTATCCTCCCGTATCTGTGGGCTCTGTAGATTCCATCAGATGTGGCTAGAAAATATTCGGAAAAGCATTGCATATAAATACTAAAATGTACATACTTTTCCTTCTTTTATTAGTTGAACAGTACAGTATAATAACTATTCACATAGCATTTATACTATATTAGGTATTATACATAATCTAGAGATGATTTAAACTTTATGGGAAGATGTGGGTAGAATATATGCATATAATATGCCACTTTATATACAGGGCTTGAGCATGTGCAGTTTTGGATACCTGTGGATACCAAAGAACAACCACATAATTTATTTAACCTGTTTCACTATACCCTCTCCCTTGCTTCTGTACTGTAGCATTACCGTCTACCTTTAGAATCCTTAAGAACACTCTGCTGCTTCTGTCCTCTGCCTTTTATTCACTCTGCTTTATGCCTGGAACGTACATCTCCTCATTCTCTCCACCCTCAAAATGTCTTTTCCTCAGGAAAGTCTAGAAATGCCCTGAGCATAAGGTAGGTTTCCAAATGACCTGTTCTCTTGGCATGTTTTTCTTTTTCCTTCATAACACTTAGCACAGTATGTTGTATATATTATGCTTATCTATATATTATATGTTGATTTTTGACTTACGATCATT
The DNA here is from genome assembly GCF_000276665.1 of Chinchilla lanigera. Taxonomy (NCBI): domain Eukaryota; kingdom Metazoa; phylum Chordata; class Mammalia; order Rodentia; family Chinchillidae; genus Chinchilla; species Chinchilla lanigera. The sequence goes on from NW_004955462.1 coordinate 7,937,654, forward strand.
ATTCCCCTACCAGTTATAAACTTCGATTGTGTGGAGAGTACCCGATGATCATATTTGTCTAAGAGTTTTCTATTCCTCCTCGTAAGTTTTCTTTTCAATCCATGTGTTATTCAGGCATTTCTTTTTGTATCCAAATTTTGTCAGAGAATGTATTCGTATGATAATTTTAAAAATTTGATCTTTGATTACTTAGTGTACAATTAAATTAAAAAGTATTTCTAATGTGTGCTCAAAGGGAAGAGAGTTTGGTTTTTTTATACACAAATAAATATTGATTCAAATAGGTTGTTTACATTTTTTGTTTGCTTGGTTTGTTAGATTCTGAAAAAAGACTGTGAAATTCTTCCAAGTTAAAATTGCCTATTGTTATATGTAATTTTTTCCTTTTAATTTTTACTGTTTTAGCTTTGTATATTCTAAGGCTTTATTATGTGTACTTTCTATATCATTTTTTTCATTATTTTGTGATTATAATATGTATTTGATCAGCATTTCACATTATTCCTACTGGGTTTTTTGTTACTTATGTTAGAGGATGTTCTGTCTTTGTGCAACTTTTTTGTAGCCTTTTGCTTTCAATATGCATCTTATATTTATTATGGCTTACTGTGATTTTTTTTTAAAAAATGACTTTTTAATCTAATCTAATAGTCTTATAATAATTGAATTTAGTATGTTGCCACTTATTATGGTTTCTATTTGGATTCTTTTTTTATCTTATTTTTTTTTCACCTCACTTTTTCTCTTACTTGATTTCTTCCTAGGATTCTGTTGGATGGATAGTTTTCTTATTGTCCTCCTTTGCTTTTGTTTATTTATTGGTTTGAAAACCATAAGTCAGGAGTCAGCAGACCATAGTACTTGAGTCAAGTTGGACCAGCTGCCTATTTTTATGAATAAAGTTTTATGAAACTCAGCCATCCCATTTCAGTTGTGTAGTGTCTGTGACTGCTGTTATGCCACAATAGCAGAACTGAGTATTATGATAAATATTGTATCACTTGCAAAGCCTGAAATATTAACTTTCTTGCCTTCTATGGAATCTTTGCTATAAATTGTGTATTTTTAATTGGTTATGCCTATTAATTGGCTATGCTTAACTCTAAATTATATTGACAAAATTTAAAGGTTTGTCTTGAAATAAAAAAAAAATTAAGAATGCTTTAAATAGCCACTGAAATCTCCCATTTTCCAAGTTATTTAAGAATGACAGTTCCGTTTTATTTCTAAATCAACTTTACTTACGGATAATATCTTCGTGTCTTAAATTCCTAGAGTCCCGTTAAGAGGGTTTTACTTGTTTATTTGTTCATTTTGCATTACTGAGGATTGAACCAGGGCCGTATGTATACTGTGCAAGAGTTCTGCCATAGCCAAGACCCCAGCTCTTTTTATTTTCAAATAGGGTCTTGCTATGCTGCTTAGACTGGCCTCGAACTTACATCCTTCAGAGTTAGCCTCCTGAGTAGCTGGGATTCTAGGTATGTGCCACTGCACCCAGCTAGGAATTCCTTAATGTATAAACTTGGTTGTGTCTCACATGTCCTTTTTTGAGACATACAGAGAATACTGTAAATAGATAGTTTTGATTGTTTGATAGGTTCTTTAATTGTTGCTCTGTTTGAAACAGGAGTATTAAATAGTCCAAGCTTTGTTATTTGCCTTTATGTTTATGATTTCTGTATTGAAGACAAAGCAATGGAAAGTCACTGTGTCTTTTATCTTTTGAAGTCATGGTGTACTCTTTATATTTTAATGAAATAAATAAACATCTGTTGCTAGGCAGCCAGAGCATCAGTGCCTAGCAACTATGGTGTGATGTCTGCATCGGTAGCATTAGGGTCTTTTGAGAACCTACCTAATAATCTATACCACCAGTAAAAGATCTGTACTCATCTCTTCAAATGAGAAGAAATATAATAATCTAGACAGGAGCCAGTTGTCATGGCACATGCCTGTAATCCCAGCACTCTGAGTAGCTGAGGCAGGAGGATGTTAGGATTGTAACCTATAAATTTTCTTGGATTAATGCTGCAGTCACAAGTACTGCCAGGGAGTATTAGGGCAAACATAAAAGGGGTTAATGAAAATATGAGTAAAGCTTGATATGTAGCAAGACAGGTCTTTTAGTGAGGTTGAAGTGAAATCTAGTTTCATGGAAAAAATTGATTTGTAGAAATGTAATATCAAGGAAAGGGACTGCTAAGATTTGTGTCTCAAGTCATACTGTAATTTTAAATTTTAATAATTTCAAAAGTATAAATGTTACAAATAATCTCATTTGCAAACATAATTATTTAAATTTGTTTTATACTTACAGTTATCTTGTATTTTGAATAATATTTAATGCCATCTTTCTGTTTCAGTAAACATTTGTAAAGAAATTTAGATAATTCCTTCTCTTCTACCTTTTTGTATATTAAGATTTTGCAGTTTCCATTTAGGGAGTGATTCCATTGAAGCTACCAGCTACACATGACTTTGGAGTACTCATCTGTTGATCTAATAGGTTTGAGGTGTGCACAGAGACCTCTAAGAGGAAGAGGATTAATGCAAGTTCTTATACAGAATTTGGTTGGCAAAGTACCACCTCCCTTGCTTATTTTTTATATACTTGTCCATTAGAGGATGTATCACTTAGGAACTCATAACTAACTAATACTGATCATAGATAGACATGGTCTAGATTTGTGGAAAATGTATCTCAAAGAGCTTGGAGTAAATATGGGTTTTCTCATCCCGTTTTATTGGAGGATCCCCTGGTGCTGGTTTCCTGTGTCACCTGTCAACCCTTTCCTCTAAAGCGGTGCCTATATAATTTCACAACGACAGAAGAAAGACAGGAGTTTCTTCCTTCTACATTGTGGTTCTGTTCTTCAGACTTCTTCCTTCTTTTAACCACAACAGGTCTAAGGCAGACAATTAGGGCATGGCAAAGTGTCTGGGAAAGTGGGAGTGACCTGTTGATCACAGTTCCAGGATACATGAGCAAAATATTTCCCAAAACCCTGTACTTAGAATCAATCAGAGTGTCTTATCTTCATTTCTCACAAAAACATGAGCAGATTTTTGTAGGATAGCCTAGACCTGACATCATCCTGAGGAATGGGAGATAAGTAAAGTGACTACCATCGAGGGCTGGAGAGGCACTGTTAACTCTTTCAGTGGCCCAGCTGTTTGCAAGACTTACCGCTTTTCTTCCTGTTTAGTTGGTCCAGACTCACTCTGCAGAGCATGTTTCTGTTGTTTTTCTGCCTTTCCATAAATGTAAAACCTCAGTACCTTTTGCACTGGTCTGGACTAATTTTTTCTTTAGAACAGAAAGAATCTAAAAACCACCTCTAGTAGGAGGAGCTCCAGCACTTCTCTAGGAGGAGACTCAGGGCACATGATGTTAGTTTACCAGGAAATGTTTACAAAATGAAAAACTGAGGAAGCGTGATCTCGTGAGATTTTAAAAGGTGATTCAAGTTACATAGCAGAAGCTGGAGATAGTGGTGTGTGCATGTAATCACAGTACTCTGGGATGTGGAAGCAGGTGGATCACAAGTTCAAAGCTAGCCTGGGCTACATCATGACATAGTGAGACCCTGTCTCAAGATAAACAATAAAAAAAGATTGGGGATGTAGCTCAGTGCAGAGGCCCTAAGTTCAATCCCCAGTACTGAAAAAAAAATTACACAGGAGATTATAAAAGCTGAAATTCTAGAAATATAATCATAATTGTTTTTCATCAGGAAGAAAGAAGAAAAATATCTAAAGAAAAGATGGTACCTAACTGAAAGTTCTCTGAAAAGTTTGGGTTTCCTCAAATAACATATTAAAAGATGAGAAGAGCTGACAGTTATGAAAAATGTTGGAGGGACATAGTTACTATAATTGACTTTGAATAGATTAATAAATAGTACTCATATTTGTTTTTCTACATATTCATACCTCTTTCTTGCTTTAGAAAACCTGTGGTTCAGAACCCTTATGTCTTAGTTACTTTGCTCTTGTTACTGAGACCAAAGTTAAAGGGGAAAGGTTTATTTGGCTTACAGTTTGTAGAGGTTTCAGTCCATAGTTGGCTAGCTCTGAGGCAGAGTGGCATGGCAGACAGGTGCCACAGAGAAGAAATAGTTCATGATAGACAGAAGGTAGCAACAAGGGACCTTAACAGCATCTTTCTGCCCTTTTTGTCTTACCCAGACTACTTAGGGTGGGTAGTATCCCACCCTTAATCCTAGTGCCCTTGAGCCTAGCATTGCAGCATGAGTCAATCCCAGAGTTACACTCTAGATCCAGCCACCTCTGAAAAAACCCCACCTATGACTGCATGAGGCTTTGGGCAGACATCTAGACGCAAGCCATGCAATGTTACTTATTTTGGTTGTTATTTTATATCACTAACTTATATTTCCTACATGTCTGTGTTGACACTTGGTATGTGTACAGTAGCTTCTCTGTGTGCCAAGGAGGCAGTAGGTTATTCATCCCAGTTGTTTCTCCAGAGTCATTTGTATGATAGTTGTTGTAAAATAGTCTAGTTATCATAGGAATGATTTGTGGTGTGACCTAGGATAATTTAAGGTTTTCAGTTTGAGAAAATTGGAGCTAGAATGATTCTGGAATGCTTAAAATCAATCCTGAAATCTTTGATAGGTCTACAGTATAGACTGTTTACTCTGTGTTTCTTATTCTTTAGAGCATCTTCAATTTGAGAGGGACAAATTTTAAGGGAAATTTTATCTAAGCACTAGACTCAATCAGAAGATGAAGTTGCAAATATATTTTATAAGGCTTTGCTTTTTATCATAATTTCTATTTAATCTGAATGCTCTTAGTTATTGTGATTCACATGTATCCAGTTTTTTGCAGCTATGATGTAAGGATAAACTAGATTACATATATACATTATATTTTTAAATATTTAATATGTATTATATATCTTAATATGTGATACATATTACATAATATGTATGTTACATATTATGTATTTAGCATATGAATGTATTACATATATTATATAAACATATAAATATATAAAATCTGGGTATTCTTTAGAAGAAGTCATCTTCTGTAAGGAGAACATCTTATATTGATATATACTGTCAGAATGCTCCTATTAAGAAATAGTGACACCAAAAATATACAGGTATCAGTGGTAAGTTTTAGCCAGGAATTTGTCTTAGTTGTTATTTGGAGAATTTCTCTTATACATGCAGACACTTTTACTACCCAGGAATTCTGACTGCCTTCAGTGTAGCATTGTCTTCGTTCTCTGGCAAACAAACCCAAACACAACATAGATGAATTTCACCATCGTGAAGATGAGCAAAATAAGTAAAACATAAAAGCATAGACGTATGCATCTTTTCATGTAAGGTTCAAATAAAGACCAAAGTCATCTATACATTTCAAGAATGCATATGTAGATGATGAAGTATAAAGAAAGTTATTTTAAAGTCGCTCGAACAGTTGGCTTCTATGAAGAGACAAAGGGTACTAGCTGGGCAACATGTACAAGAGTGCTCCCGAGGAGGATGTTTGATGTGTGCAGTGGTCATCACAGATGTTCAGGTTAGCATTCTTTAGCAAGCTTAACATATCTGGTATGTATTTTACTATAATATATATTTATATTTTATAATAAGTATATGGAGACAGAGTAAGGCATAGAACACTAGGGTATATAAGATGCTGTCATTTGATTTAAACGAAAAAGGCCACATATTTATATTTCTGTATATCATGAATATTTCTAGAGGAGCATATAGGAAGTAACTAACAGTGGTTGCCTTTATCTAGGAATGAAATTCTGGAATTAGGACCAATTCCATACTTTCATGTGCACCCATGTATTTTCATGTTTTTGTGTTTTCCGAATTAGAATGACTTTTGAAATTAAAGATAAAGGGTATGGGAAATTAAGACAAAAATTTAAAATTTAAGAATTTTATACCTGCATGATTTCGTTAAGGAAATCTTTAGTGGGGTCCTGAAAGACAGTGATTGGAAAATTAAAAGCAAAAGCTTTTCAGATGATGTTACTCATTTTCACTGCCAGGAGAGGGCCTTTGGGATATGCTGTTGTCTTTAGCCCTTGTTCACAGTCATCCTCAGACTGTAGTGTGCATCAGGATTGCCTGGAAGGCTTGTTAAATACCAATTTTTAGACCCACTTTTGGAGTGTCTGATTTATTACCTCTTGTTTAAACCCATGAGATTGAATTTTCTAAGTTCCTGGGTCATGCTAGTTGTGCTTTTGCAGGAACCACACTTTGAAGACTACTAGATGACAGAGGTGCCCTCTGTGTGAACATGCTGATAAAAAGCAAAAGTGGAAGCCTACACACAGTGCGTATAGTATGTACTTCTGAAAGAGAAAGAGAAAGAATTATATAATTTGTGACCTAGGATTAAGGTCACAAATTATGTGTATTTTTAAGCCTATGAGTGGCAGTGTAAGTTTTGCCAAAGCTGAGGAAATCAGATTGAGCTATTTAAAACCACTGGAAGAAACAATGTTCTTGAAATACAGTGCATAAATTTGTGGCTCTCTGTAATGCTGACTTTAGATAGTTAGAATAAACTAAAATCAGTATACCCATTGTTGAAAAATGCAAACGTGTACTTAGGTTTGAAAAACTTCTTCTTTACATTCTTTCAAAATAGAGACAGAGTATATACTTGATTTTAGGTAAGGAAAAACATATTTTTTTGTTCATTTATAGTTAATGGATCCAGGGCTTAGAATTAACTTTTCAGTGTTCTTCCACTGTGTTTACTTCCAAAACAACAAATCTCCACCAGTGAATCATAATGTGTATAGAATTAGTGTAATTATATTCATGAAAATATCCTAGAAATAGAATCAGCTTCCAATGAGGCTTGTGGTTACTGTAAGATCCACAAAGGGTCATGGCTTAGAAGATTAGGAAAGATCTCACCCTACCCAAAAGACAGGGTTGGTTAGTACCCTGTGGCATAGAAACTTAGCTTTGCTTTGTGATTATATTTCTACCTTGTATTCTATAGCAAGTTGGCTTTGACTTTGGACTTCTCTTGATCTTTTTGCCCAACCGTATACAGGTCTCAGTTTATGCTTGCCTTCCAAATACTCTTTTCCTTGGACTTCCTTTGGATAAAACTTTTTATGTCAGCCAACCTGGGTATTAACTTCTTTTGTTATGCTGAGCTTATCTATGTCTTCATATTATTATTTCCTGGAGATCTTAATTCTTGTAGATCTTTTCTAATGGGCCCATATTAGTGCTTTTATTGTTTGCTACTTAATGAAATTTTGATGGATTTCAAATATACAGAGTAGCTATATTTTGGGCACATCTATAAAGCGATTGCAGTATATTGGTTATTTCTTTTTATTGCCTTACAAGAAACTTACATATTATTCTTGTTAAGAAATTGATGAGGAAAATGTATATTTTTTGATCTGGGTATGTGTTATAAGTGGAGATTCAGAAATGCTCTTGGATGAATTAGTTCTCTTTTATAAGCTTAGCTGCTACTAGAATAGATTTTATGATTAGCTAATGGATTAATTTGAGATCCTGAGCTCCTAAATTCTCAGTTTAATAGTCCAGCTGAATCCAAACTCTTGTCTATAACTGATTTAATATAATTCTATAAAATTTTTGATTACTCTAAGGCAGAAAAGCATAAAAATCATTTGCATCTGGTATGGTTTGGATTTTAAGTATTCCCAAAAGGCCCATATGCTAAAAGCCTGGTTCTCAACTTGGTGCTATTTATTGGGAGGAAACTTGAAGAAATTGGACCTAGTGGAAAGTTTTAAATAACTGGCCCTTGAAAGATAATGAGACCTTAGCCCCTTCCTCTTCCTCTGTCTGTTGCTCCCTAATAGTAAGGTGAACCGTTCTGCTCTGCCAGTCACTCTCACCATAACCTGCAACCTCATCATGGGCCTAAAAGCCACGAGGCCGGTGCATCATGGACTGAGACCTCCAAAACCGTGAGCCAAAGTAACCCTTTTGTCTTTGATTATTTGAGTTTTTGATGCAGTGACAGAAAGCTGGGCCATGTACACCAAAGCAACCTGCAGTTTTCTCTTTGCATACAATTAAAAATCCTTGGGAAATTATCAGTGTGGTGATATTGCCTAGTAACGGGCTGCTGTCTAGGAGACAGAAAGCTTTTCCACCTGATTTTTAGGGATAAGGTTATTTGTTATGCATGTTTGCTTGGATTAGTAGCAAATCCTTTTTGTTGAAATTTATAATGCTTGTGATTTCTTTTGCACTTAGGCATTGAAAATAAGTCTAAACTCTCATAATCACTAGCTTTGATTTGGCTTCACACTAATCACATTTTAAAGACAAAGTAACTGTATTTTCACTAGGTTTAAATTTTAAAAGAAATCTGTTTTATCCAGAGGCTTTTTGTTTTGTTTCGTTGTGGCCATACGGGAGATTGACCCATGGTCTTCACACTAGTCTGTATCTTTAGCCCTTATTTTTTCACTTTGAGACAAAGTCTTGCTAATTGGCCCAGGTTTGGTTCAAACTTGTGATCCTCCTGCTGCAGTCTTCCAGAGTGCTGGAGTTACAGGTGTGCACCACCATGCCCAGCTTCTCCATGTGGTTTAAATTGGTTATTAATATTTAGTATGTCAAGTATTTATGCACCAATTTTGTTAGTTTATGTACTCTCAGATATATCAGGGTTAAAACTTTGCTTTTATAAGTTCTTACTCAAATACAGCATAAATTTCTTTATAAGCATTTCCCCATTATTTTCTGTCCTTTATTTTTACTTCTCTCTACTTAGTTTATTATCTAGATCGTGAGGCATCCAGCTTCTGGTGAATTGTTTCATACTTTAGCCTGGCTGCTGCTTTTATTCCCACATATATATTTTCAGTACTAATTTTTCACTCTGAGCTATGTTCCTATCCACTTTTAATTTTTTTTTTTTTTAACTCTGAGAAACTCTTGCTAAGCCACTGAATTGCCAAGGCTGGGCTCAAACTTACAATTCCCCTGCCCCAGCCTCTCAGAGTACTGGGATCACAAGAGTGCCACCACTCTCAGCTCTGGCTACTTCTTTAAGCTTCAGTTTTGTAAATTGCTTTGTTCACCAAAGTGTTCTTTTCATAATTTTTCATCTTGTAAATAGAATTTTGTTGTCATCTATACCCTGTACTGCGAGGAGTAAGTTTAACATTCATAACAAAGGTGGTTTTCAACCTTTCCCATTCTGTATGAGTGGATTCACTAGCCTCACGTTTGCTTTGAGGCATACAGATAAACGTATAGTTTGATGTAAGGGGAGTAGTGTCAAGCCTTCAACTTTAACATCAGAGTAAGTTATTTCTACATATATTTTGATATAGAAACTTTTGAAAAATAAAACCATTATTAAGGAACTGGCAGGTTGTATCTGGTGAGGTTCTACCTCTTGTTTTACAGATGACCATCTTCTCACTGTCTTTATATAGCAGAAGAAGCCAGCGAGCTCTTTAAGATTTTCTTTACGAAAGGGTACAACTTCCATTTAGAATGGCTCCACTCTAATAACCTAATCACTCTGCAAAGGTCCCACCTCTTAATACCTTTACAGTGAGGTTAAGATCTAAACATACAGATTGCAAGGGACAAAAACATTCATTGGTACATTTGATATATGAGATAGAAAACTAGTTGATATATGAGATAGAAAACTAGTTGTTCCCCCCAAATTTGCATAGATTTCAAGAATGGTGACTTGCTTCTAGAAAGTAACTTTGTTGGATACTATTCCTAACTTCCCCTGCACAGCCACATCAGTGTTGAAAACGATATCTCTCCTGCCAAGTATGGTGGCACAGGCCTATAGTCCCAGCACATAGGAGGCTGAGGTAGGAGGAACACTGTGAGTTCGAGGCCAGCCTGCACTACATAGCAAGACCCTGTCTCATTATATAAAAAAATCTCAACTTTTTTATTCATTCCTCAGTGGATGAACATTCGGGTTGCTTCCACGATTTAGCTATTACAAATTGTGCTCCTATAAACACGGGCGCACATATATATTGATGTGATATGTTTTCAGTTCTTCTGGGAAAATACCCAGTAGGAGAATAGCTGGGTTGAATGGGACCTCTAGACCTATTTTGCTGAGGAATTTCCAAACTGATTTCCACAGTGGTTTCACTAGTCTTTATTCCCACCAGCAGTGGAGAAGAGTTCCTATTTCATCCACAGCCTCGCCAGCATTTATTGGTTGATTTCTTTTTTTTTTTTTAAATTTTATTTTAAGAATAAAAGGAGGAAAACATTAACAGACAACCTTTTACAAAATAGCAAAAGAACAGTACAGACAATACAGAGTTACAAACAAAG